>NC_134140.1:13770500-14396000 GCF_033958435.1 Carettochelys insculpta
TGTGCAGGAACATAAACACTTAAAATTAATACTCTGTCAAATAAACAAAACTATCAGTAACTCCTTTACGTTCCTGCCAAAGACACAAGATCAGAGTTGTTGACCTCAGTGCTTTGCTAGCTATAGTTTTACATGGTCTCATCCCCATGACACAGGCCTGATCCAAAGCCCACTGAAGTCCACGGAAAGTCTCCCAATGACTCCAGCTCTCTTTGGATCAAGCCCAACCTCCACAAATCTAACAGTTCTGGCTCTTGTCACATTCCCCACCAGTGGGCTTAGAAGCTTGAATGGTCAAGAGATGGGTGGGTTATAGCCTGTTTTCTAAACAACAAGAAGTCCTGTGGCACCTTATAGACTAACAGATATTTTGGAGCATAAGCTTTCATGGGCAAAGACCACGAAGTGGGTCTTTGCCCATGAAAGCTTATGCTCCAAAATATTTGTTAGTCTATAAGGTGCCACAGGACTTCTTGTTGCTTCTGGTTATAGCCTGTTTTCTAAACAACAAGAAGTCCTGTGGCACCTTATAGACTAACAGATATTTTGGAGCATAAGCTTTCATGGGCAAAGACCACGAAGTGGGTCTTTGCCCATGAAAGCTTATGCTCCAAAATATCTGTTAGTCGATAAGGTGCCACAGGACTTCTTGTTGCTTCTGAAGATACAGACTAACTCAGCTACCTCTCTGAAGCCTGCTTCCTGGCACCCCTACCACTCCAGGAAAAGTTGGGTGCCTAAGGAAGGTAACTAAGGGAACACTGATGGGTTGATTGAGGCCCAACAGTGAGTTTAACCCCTCTGATTTTGGAATATTTAGTTTAAAGTGTACGATAGATACAGATGTTCTGAGGTTTTCTTATTTTAATTAATGTGAAAGCCATTTTTGCTTGGATTTATATACTCTGTGCAAGTTGTGCCGCTAGCCAGCGTACGACAATGGAGCAATGCTAATTCATACCAGCTGAGGATGTGGCCTTCAATGTATGTTAAAATCTGCAGGCATGATCCCAAGAAGGGCTGAACACACACCTCTTCCATTGAGTTGGCTGGACAAATGTAGTGGTAGCTGGCAACTTACCAGGGCTGTCCAACCGGCCTGCTGGCACTGTGTTCTCCATTGTAGCTTGCACTGTCTCTTTTGGTCTTGGCTATCATTTTTAGGGGACCTCAGGAAGAACTGTGGGTGCTCAGCACTATATTTGCATAGCAGTGTCCTTTTGTATTCAGGTTCCAGTTATATATACTTTATTAAGGGTTAATAAATAATTACTAGCTGTTATAAGCGTGCCAGGGACATGAGTATTTTGTGTTGTAGATGGTTACAAACTCAGCAAGGTATTATATGTGGCCATAAGCCAAAGTTATAAGCAACCTATTGATCTGGATTCTTGTAACAATTTCTTTATGATACGCATCCTGTAATTCTTCATAAATTCTTTATAGATGAAACCTTAATATAAGGGGCAACCTATCCATTTAGTTACTATTTTACTCCATTTGAGTGTTATGGGCCTGATCTAAAAGCCACTAAAATCAGTGGAAACCGTCAATAATGTCAATGTCTTGGGATCAGGCCCCTTAGCTGTGTTTTGCCTCTTTGTTTTCTGTACCAAAACCAATAAGAATACAAAAGGAGAAAAGCAGAAGCAATGCGGCTCATCTCTAAAGGGTCTGGCTTTCCTGTGTCTAACAGTCTGTTCTCCACAAACAAGCCAGAAAAAGAAGAAACTAAGGGATTTTTCCCAAGTGTCCAATGCCAGGAGAAGCAAATGTGGGAAACGAGTCAAGCACCGGGGCAGACCTCGTCCCCTCCCCTTCCCCGACACCTCCCATAGAATGGAAACGTACTCACTTGCCGTTGTTGAATATCACCGTGCAGTTAGGCCAACAATCATGATTCACAAGACAGAGATTGGGGAAGATGCCCACACCAACAGCTTGCAGTCCCCTTTGGTCACTCAGGGTGAAGCCATTGCAGTTTATCTAGTCCCAAAAACAGGCACAAAATAAGAGTAGATTAGAGGAGGTGAATAATGATGAAATCTTGGTCATGCTGAACTCAGTGGCTCTTTTGTCACTGACTTCAGTGAGCTCCATAAAGCACCTTAGATTTTGGAATATTTTCCACTGATTGTTCATAAAATGTGTTTTCTGTGCTCCAGGCATAGGGATGAAGTCTTCAGACTCTGGAAACAAGAGAGCCACCCAGGGAGTGCTTGGGACAGTATCCATTAGCCTGGACAGAAGCACTAGGAAGTTCACAATGTAGAGCTCCGGAGGACAAACTCATGAGCAGATTAAGCACTGTTGGTTTGAGTGTGTCCTAAGGATGTAAAATCCTCTTTAATTAGTTAACTGCTTAAACATTAAGTTTAACTGGTGACCTGATTAAATGGGTGAGGAGGGTAACTGTGGGGCCGGTGGGTGCTCTAGCTTGGCTGGGCTGGAGCATCCCCACCCTCAGTGCTCCTGGACCTGCCAAGAACCAGGGCTGCTCCTGCCAGGCTGGAGCACCTCTCACCCACAGCAGACCCCACAGAACCAGAGCAGCCCCCCATCCATAGCAGGCAGAGGGCTGCTCCAACCCCCCTGCTTACCCGTAATCAGTAAGCCTCATCTGCGCAGAGTGAACCATAAACACCCTTAGTGTGTTCAACCCTTTCTTGTGTTCACGTTCTGCAAATATTCCAGCAAACACGTCTCACAGGAAAGGGGAAAATTTCACTGATTTGTAGAGAACAGGCGCAGGAAGCAAATTGCAAGTTTGTGAGAATATCTGTATCAGCCTAATTCTGCTGGCTGCCCCAGCCAATCTGAGCAGACAATGTCATGTGATCTGTGTAGCCGAACAAAACGGATACAGTTTGCAATGAATTTTGTTTATTTCATCCTGGCAAGTCCCAAATGACTGACAGACAAGACATAATTTGCATTCCTTATTCAGAGACTGATTTCAGTAACAAAAGAAATTAAGGTGTTCTCAGACAATTTGCAGACAGATATTGAGGGGAAATCTGTGAAATGAACTGTTCACTAACTGTTTTATTTCCTTTCCTGGCCTCCCCAACCCTATCCTTCTGCCACAGTCTAGCAGAGTGTGGTCTAGCAGCTAGCAGAGGTGAAAAGGGGTTTGAGCGCTTATTCCTGGCTCTGACCCATTGGACTAGGTTTCCTTTGTTGGAGAAGCAGAGATGGAGCAGGGATTGGCTGCTTCCCCCCTAGCAGGGGATTCCCTCAGCAGGCTGAGAGTCAGCTTAGTCAATTCCTGTGCAACTGTCCCATAAGCCCCTGGAGCAGAGTAGAGAGAAGAAAGCACTGGGGCACACTGTATCTTGCTAGCCATAGCTGGTGTTGGTTCTTTGGGTCTGTTGCCAGCTGGCATTTGCTACAGCATTCTCATGTCTTATCTCAGCAGCACCAGGGCCAGGCAGAAAATCAGAGCCAGAACTGGTCCATGGAGGCCTCCCTGTCTGCTACACAAGGCAGACCTCAGTTGACCTCTGGGTCAGTCCTGTAGATGCTGCGTGCCTCAGTTTCCCCATTTACTGGTGAGCAACTGAGGCAAAGAGAGACTAAATGGCTTGCCCAAGCTCACCTAGCAAGTCTGGTTTGCGGGGAAACTCCTCAGTGTTTTAAGGGGTCTGGAGGGCCTCTGGTGAAAGATGCAAGCTACATATCTGGGGAGTATTGTTCCAAACACACTTCACACCTTATGCATAGGCCCGAAGGTTGCCACCTTCTTTTTCTTATCTGCACCTCCACACCCCAGAACACTGGGATGCCCCATTTTACACAGGTTATTTCTTACTCCCTAGAAAAACAATGGGGAGTCCTGTAGCGCCTTAAAGATCAACCGATTTATTTGGGCATAAGCTTTTGTGGGTCAACAACACTTCAGATGCATCTGACAAAGTGGTTTTTACCCACAAAAGCTTATTGCCAAATAAAGGTTCATCTTTAAGGTGCCACAGGACTCCTTGTTGTTTTGCAGGTGTAGACTAACACAGCTACCCCTCTGATACTTCTTACTTTCTGTTACTCGGATAGCAGCCACACACAATGGCTACGTCTACACATGCACCCAACTTCGAAATAGCTTATTTCGATGTTGCGACATCGAAATAGGCTATTTCGATGAATAACGTCTACACGTCCTCCAGGGCTGGCAACGTCGATGTTCAACTTCGACGTTGCTCAGCCCAACATCGAAATAGGCACAGCGAGGGAACGTCTACACGCCAAAGTAGCACACATCGAAATAAGGGAGCCAGGCACAGCTGCAGACAGGGTCACGGGGCGGACTCAACAGCAAGTCGCTCCCTTAAAGGGCCCCTCCCAGACACACTTTCATTAAACAGTGCAAGATACACAGAGCCAACAACTAGTTGCAGACCCTGTATATGCAGCACGGACCCCCAGCTGCAGCAGCAGCAGCCAGAAGCCCTGGGCTAAGGGCTGCTGCCCACGGTGACCACAGAGCCCCGCAAGGGCTGGAGAGAGAGTATCTCTCAACCCCCCAGCTGATGGCCGCCATGGAGGACCCCGCTATTTCGATGTTACGGGACGCGGATCGTCTACACGTCCCTACTTCGATGTTGAACGTCGAAGTAGGGCGCTATTCCCATCCCCTCATGGGGTTAGCGACTTCGACGTCTCGCCGCCTAATGTCGATTTCAACTTCGAAATAGCGCCCAACACGTGTAGACGTGACGGGCGCTATTTCGAAGTTACTGCCGCTACTTCGAAGTAGCGTGCACGTGTAGACGCAGCTAATATGTACACTGTGGTCAGGACAGGACATTCCACCATATTACAATCAGGTTTGTCACAGTCTTGGACAATAGCTTGTGGTTTATTACAGTCGGAGATTCCATAGCGTTAATTTTTGGCACACCTTTTTCAGTAATCTTCTGACCTTACTGGACATAGGTTTATTCCTGTGTCATCCTCTCATGTCAAGTGTCCTTAAGTCTACGACCTAATTTGGCTAAAGAAAAACCTTACAGGCCTCAGGCTACAGGCCTAGCATTCCCATGATGCCACATGCATCAGTCCTACATATGTGTCAGTCTTGGGCCAGGTCTGCACTAGCCATTCAAGTCGACTGTAGATATGCAATTCTAGCTACAGCAACTGCGTAGCTAGAATTTGTCTTATCTATAATCGACTTGCCTGGCTGTCCTCACAGAGGGAGGTCAACGAGAGAAAACCTCCCATCGACCTCCCTTACTCCTTGCAATATTGAGGAGTACAGGGGTCGACCGTTGACCGCAGATAGCTCGATTTCATGCATCCCTGCTGGGCACGCCAAATTGAACCCCAGAAGATCGACCCTGACTGGGTCACTCTTCTACATAGTGAAGACATACACTAAAGCTTCTCCAATCCTGCACCCTAACACCTCTTTAGCATACATTGATTATACATGCACTAGCATATACATTGCATCACACAGCACAGTGATAAATGGATGATCAAATGAACCTATTGGCTACAGGAGTTGGTGGCAGAGGGCTCACTTTCAACATGCTTTGTGAAGTTAGCATTGCCCCATTATCAGCAGCTCTCTGTTTGTTCTCCCAGGAGCTGACATACCACTCCGAATATGTGAGAGATGAACTGCATGCCAAACTGCTGGTTCTGGGAGGGCCAGAAGTTGAGGAAACTCTCCACGTCAACTCTCAGCTCTTTCTTCTCCTCTTCTCCAAAGTTCTCCACATGGTTCTGCAAGTCGTCAATGGAGACCAAGCAGCCTTCTGTAAGACCACCTCCCTCTCTCTCTATCCTCCACATGATGCGGGCAGCCAGCCTGGCCAATGAAGAGGAGAATTAGGAAATTCCAGCATGCTAGTGAAATCCACAATCAAACTCAGCCTCACCACAGCAGCAGGGACTGAATGGGAGCCATCACACTGAACAAGCAGAATGCCTGAGTCAGATTTGGCCTTGACAAATTTCTCATCTGGAATTAGTTGAATCCACGGCTGCCAGCTCCCCTTGCAGGTTGCTACTGATATAGCTGAAAATGCCTTTCAAAGTACAGAAGGAAAACAATGCAATGTCTTAAAGCAGAGCAATGCTGAGACTTTCTGATTGTTCACATGCTCTCTCTAGTGGTGTGATATAAAGCAAGCAGCTCTTGAAACAGGGAGTTTGGTGATTTTTTTTTTCATTTTTTAAATGTGGTACAAAATGTATCAACTTGTGGCTCTAGTACAGGGTTTGTCTGGCCATTTGAGCGCCTCCCACTCTTTCATGTATACATCCCCCTAGTGGGATGCTCTTACCTCCATTTTATAGATGGGGAACTGAGACAGGCTAAGTGACTTGTCTAAGATCACAGAAAAAGGGCAGAGAACGGGATCTGCAGCCATCACTCTAACCACTAGTCCATCCTTTCTCTACAGAGTCATTCAGCTGAGAAATGGCACCTTCTTATTCCCCCCACTGGCTCTCCATTTTACCGTATCTTTGGGACTCTAGCACCAGCAGAGCAGCATGGAAGGCCCGACAGAGCTCCCAGAGCTGGGGACCCTCCAGTGTAGAGGAACATCTTGGGATAACACACTCTCAGCTCCACAGGGCCCATGGGTGGACAATGTGCACAGTGCAACAGCTACCAAGTTAGGTTAGAAGTAGTAATATGCTCTGCCTCCTTTGTCTGCTTGTACTACAGGCTGAACAATCACACTGATGGCTACACACACGCCAGTGCCAGTTCCTCCCTCTGAGTGACTGCTCGCCCCAGGAACTATGTTTGCATTAGCTAACAATACCTCTCTGTCTCATTACAAAGGAGTATTTTTATGCAGATGCTATTAATAGCTAGCCTGGTAAGTGAAGGAACTACCGCGAGGCATGGACTGAACACAAGGAAAGCAGGTGGCAGTTCCATGCCCTAGTTAGAGCCAACCTGCCCTTTTAACATCTTTATTTTAAGGGGAGATGACCTTGCTTGGCTGCAGATATGTTTGTTATCTTCTGGCTGGTGACAGCTGGCAGCTTTGCAATTGGAAGGAATGGCTTTTAGACACACCTTCCTTATGGCTACCAGCCCATTCCTGCATTTATTGGGCCGGGGCACATGAAAGGCCAAAGCTACTCCCAGATCCACACATTGCTCTAAGCGGTCTGTCCCCTCAACTCCAAATATCCAGTAGCTTCCTAAGCAATGAATGGATTTTCCTCTCTCTTCTGCTGTGTTATTGATACAGGGCTGGGTTACAACTAGGTGCGGTTCTCTGTCCCATGTAATGACATCTAGACCACTTACACAGAGAGAAAGAATGAGTCTCCTCGGCTGAGAGGCAGCTGGCCTTTGGCTCAAATCTGATAAGTGAAGGAGCTACAGTGAGGCATGGACTAAACAGAGGGAAAGCAGTAAGCTCCAGAGGTCCCAGTTTTGAGCCCACCTTGGGGCAGTTACATATACCCCAATGTTCAGTAGGTGTTTGGGGTTGGACACAGAGCAGATTCTGGCCCCAAAGTACAGGTACAAGAGCCTGACACAGTACAAAACAATAACCGGGGGCAGGGGGGCACACAGTCAGAATCAGATGGTCCTACAGATCCTCTGGTCTCAGAGACCTCCAAAGCCCTTTCAAGAAAGGGTGGAGTCCAGGGCCCCACAGAATCTCAAGCCACTGGGGGAGGCATGACCGCTCATGAGAACAGTGACATTGCTGCTGGTATTCAAATGTAATGTGTGTCTAAGACAGCTAGATACTATAGGTTGAACCTCTCTACTCTAGAACTCTGTCAGCTAGACACATCTATAATCCAGAATGATTTTAGTTAGCCAGACAACCACTTATCATGGGTGTGGCCAAGTTTCCCATAGTCTCATAAAGTTTGTTTACGGCCACCAGTCCTAACTCAGTGTTCTGTGCTGTTATTTAGCTGTAGTTTGCCTCTAAATGCCTTCTAAGAGCCCAATAAGCAGTGGAAATGTTGACAATATGCTAGACAATATTGACCTCCTCCTGTGGTCCAGCAAATTCTCTCATTTGGCACCAGCCAGGTCCCGAGGGTGCCAGACGAGAGAGGTTCAACCTATATGTGATACAAATATAACAGCAAGACAAAGGAAGGCCTGGACTTGGTAGGCAGGAGATGTAGTGGCACCCTGTAAGTCTATTGTGACCAGGACTGGATTACACTTTTGTGAACCCAGGCAGGCGGTGAAGCACTGGAACGTGTTGCCTAGAGAGGTGGTGGATTCTCCATCCCTAGAGGTTTTTAAGTCCCGGCTCAACGAGGTCCTGGCTGGGATGACTTAGTTGGGGTTGATCCTGCTTGAAGCAGGGGGCTGGACTCAATGACACCCTGAGGTCCCTTCCAGCCCTAGGATTCTGTGATAAGCTAGGCCCTTCCATTGCTTTCGCACTTAAGGGCAGCAACTGGAGGTGGA
Organism: Carettochelys insculpta; assembly: GCF_033958435.1. Taxonomy (NCBI): domain Eukaryota; kingdom Metazoa; phylum Chordata; order Testudines; family Carettochelyidae; genus Carettochelys; species Carettochelys insculpta. The sequence goes on from NC_134140.1 coordinate 13,778,914, forward strand.
GTGGGTGGTGGGTAAGGCCTCGGTCAAAGAGGCGAAATGGGAATGTGAAGAGGCAGAGCAAGAGCAGGGCCTCAGGAAGATGCTGAGTGGGTACAGGACCTTGGGAGGAAGGGTGGAGTGCGGGGACAGGGACATGGTCCCAGCAACAGTGGTCCCCCTACTTCTCAGGATCGTCCAGCTCCATTGCCTGGCTGCCATAATGGTCCCCTTCCAGGTGTGGGCTCAGCACAAAGGAGCTATTGGGGCTGGGTTTGTCCCATAGCTATGAGCCTTGGGCTCTTCCTAGCTCTTTGCAACCAGTGGTTTGTGAAGGCGTCACTCCCATCCTGGCTAGATCCAAATTAGGCTCCATATTGATTTCCAAACTACAGAAGGGAAGTCCCCTCTCACACCTACATTTTTCAGGCCTGCTCAGGAACCAGACCAAAACCATCACTCCAGCCCTCCTGCAGCTCTCAGCACCACACCAGCCAGACCACCGCTCTCACCTGATGTTTTCGTTGGGTGCTTTCCCATGCGCCTTGATGGCAGAGCACTCGTGTTTGTGGTTCAGCCAGGCATCCTTCTGGCAGGTGCGATCGCAGTAGTGGGCAAACTTACACTGGCCACAGCGGTGGAGCTTCTCCTGCCTTTTAAAGCAGGTGTGGCAGACCAGGGAAGTAAGACTGAAAAAAGGCAAAATGAAGCAGCCATCAGCACCAAGGTAACATCTGTTGGATCCAGATCCACACTTCCCAGTTGGCCCCCGACCCCACAGAGATATTCCCAGACAGGACACCACACCCAGTAAACTGAATAACGCTGAGCAATATATTCCACATAGCTATCCGGAAGGGAGGGATAAACATTTCAAGCAAAGGGTAGTTAATGTCTGTGCCTTTGCCAAGTGGTGTTGCCACTCTCCTGGGCTCTGAGTGTGAGAAAGCTTTTTTGTTTAAAAGAGGGAACAAATGAATGCGTTTCCCAGTCTCCCAAGGCTCCTGTCTCCAGCACGTGGACTCCTGGTTCCTATCAACATTGCTAAAAGGATACTGTTTTCCCATTAGGTCCTTGTTAAAACATTAGTTGTCTGCCCCCTGAGAATTTGCCTCCAAGAATTCTAGTCTGTCTCTCGGCAGAACCAGAAGAAACGCTGCATAGTCAGTGCAGGGGACCACATGCTGACTGTTTTACATGAGCATAACTGGAGAGTAACTCTGCTGACTTCAACAGATTACCTTGAGCTCTAATTCTCTCACCCAGCACCGGCCAGGACCCAAGGGTGCCGGATGAGAGAGGTTCAACCTGTACAACTAAGGGTGAGGATTTGCAGGATCAATTCCTATATGTGCAATGATTGAAATGTTGTCACATACTGGTTTGCTTGTGCTCCCAGGCTACCTCTATACTACAGCAATCTTTTGAAAGAAGTTCTTCTAGAAGAGATCTTCCAGAAAGATTCCTTTCGAAAGAGTACATCCACACACAAAGAACCAGATTGAAAGATCGATCCGCTGTTTCAACAGAGAGCAACCACACAGCCCCTGCTCTTTCAAAGGAATGGACCAGGGATTGAAAAATCCACCGCCTTGAGGGCCTGTGGAGCGTCTACACATGCTTTTTTCCTAAAGAAGATTTCGAAAGGAGGCCCTCTTCCTGATCCAGGAGTGGAGGACAGGTTCCACAAGAAGAGCTGCATTCTTTCAGGTTTGTATCCAAGCGTGCATTTTGTTTGTGGCTGCTCCATGTGTTCTTTGGAAAAAGGGCCTGATTTTCTGAAAGAACTTGCTAGTGTAGACCCGGCCCCAGTGAAATCACTTTGGAGGTATGGCCGTTGGTCCAATGGCAGCTGGATAAGGCCCCCCCAAAAAGGAGTTAACATCGCTTTCTCCTGACTAAAACCACATAGGCACATAAAATAGTTTACCTATCACTGAAGTACAGCCACCTCTGGGATCCAATGTGACAGTTGTCTAACTGTGTACTACACACTGAACCTCTCTCACCCAGCACCCTTGGGACCTGACCAGTGTTGGGTGAGAGAATTTGCTGGACCCCAGAAGGTCAATATAGTCTAACACATTGCCAACACTTTCACTGCTTACTGGGCTCTTAGAAGACATTCAGGGGCAAATTGCAGCTAAATAACAGCACAGAACACTGAGAACCAGGACTGGTGGCTGTAACAAACCTTATGGGACCACAGGAAACTTGGCAAGACCCATGATAGGTGGTCATTGGTTTACTAAGATCATGCCGGATTATGGATGTTTCTGGCTGAGAGAGTTCCAGATTAGAGAGGTTCAAGGTGTAGTGATATTAGACCATAGCTGAGGCCAGGCTGTAAAGAAGGAAGCTGGAAAAACTGCAGAATTACTGAATGCAGGTAGGACTTGACATGGGCAGACTGTCACACTAGTCAAAGGCAGCAGGAGACGAGCATTAACAACCCTCCTAGGCAGAGGGGACTGCGGGTGGTGGGTCTAGAGAGGCACTGGCTATGCACTCCCCTCAGCCCAAGGAAGGGCTGAAACAACACCCTTCCACCCCAAGCCCTGCCTCTTCGCCAGCTGAGGTGGCCTGGGGCACTAGGGAAGCTGGAGGGCCAGCGCCAGCAGCAGAGATCTGTCCCCCGCCCCCACCACACACCCACACACTCTCACAGGCAGTGGGGTGGGAGGAAGCACAGTTCCACCTCCAAGAAGTGCTGCTGGGGCAATCTCACTCCCTCCCACGGAGCAAGATGGCCAGGGAGCAGCGTGAGCTGGGAGCACCTTGCTGCGCTTTCCCCACAGCTTCTGGTGAGGGGGGAAGACCGGTGCAGACTGCTGATCCTAGTGCAGCCAGGCTAGCCCCCCGGTTGACTGCTGGGTGGCCCCTCCCACCAGAGGAATGCATGGGACCCCTGGTATACCCTCCTCCCCCACACACAGAACCCCTGCCCCTGCTCCTAGGATGTTAGCAGTGAACTGAGCACACTTCGGTAAATTGGAAAGTTAGCAATTTAGAACTGGCCATTAACCTCTCAATATGTTCCTCACCAGCCTACACACTATCAGACCTACAAGGCAAGGAGCACCCTCAGGTGAAGGCACCACACAGTTCAAGGGGAGCTCTTCAGACTGCTATGTTTCCTCTTTTGTGCAGATCATAGAATCATAGAATCATAGAACACTAGGACCGGAAGGGGCCTCGAGAGGCCATCGAGTCCAGTCCCCTGCCCCGATGGCAGGACCGACCACTATCTACACCATCCCTGATAGACATCTATCCAATCTGTTCTTAAATATCTCCAGCAAGGGAGATTCCACAACCTCCCTTGGCAATTTATTCCAGTACTTGACCACCCTGACAGTTAGGAACTTTTTCCTAATGTCCAACCTAAACTTCCCTTGCTGCAGTTTAAGTACATTGCCTCTTGTTCTCTCCTCAGAGGCCAAGAAGAACAAGTTTTCTCCCTCCTCCTTCTGACACCCTTTAAGATATCTGAAAACCGCTATCATGTCCCCCCTCAATCTTCTTTTTTCCAAGCTAAACAAGCCCAATTCTTTCAGCCTTTCTTCATAAGTCATGTTCTCCAGACCTTTTATCATTCTAGTTGCTCTTTTCTGGACCTTCTCTAATTTTTCCACATCTTTCTTGAATTGGGGTGCCCAGAACTGGACACAATATTCCAGCTGAGGTCTAACCAGCTCAGAGTAGAGCGGTAGAATGATTTCTCGTGTCTTGTTCACAACACACCTGCTAATGCATCCCAGAATCATGTTTGCTTTTTTTGCAACAGCATCACACTGTTGACTCATATTTAACTTGTGATCTACTAGAACCCCTAGATCCCTTTCTGCTGTACTCCTTCCTAGACAGTCTTTTCCCATTCTGTATGTGTGAAACAGATTATTCCTTCCTAAGTGCAGCACCTTACATTTATCTTTATTAAACTTCATCCTGTTTACTTCAGACCATTTCTCTAATTTATCTAGATTATTCGAAATTATGACCCTATCCTCCAAGGTAGTTGCAACCCCTCCCAGCTTGGTATCATCTGCAAACTTAATAAGCGTACTTTCTATGCCAATATCCAAATCATTAATGAAGATATTGAACAGAACTGGTCCCAAAACAGACCCCTGCAGAACCCCACTTGTTATGCTTTTCCAGCTGGATTGAGCACCATTAACAACTACTCTCTGGGTGCGATTAGCCAGCCAGTTATGCACCCACCTTATTGCAGCGTGATTTAAGTTGGACTTGCCTAGTTTGTCGATAAGAATATTATGCGAGACCGTATCAAATGCTTTACTAAAGTCTAGGTATACCACATCCACTGCTTCTCCCTTATCTACGGGTCTCGTTATCATGTCAAAAAAAGCTATCAGGTTGGTTTGACATGATTTGTTTTTTACAACGGGCGGTTTCGCAGAACCAGCTCTCCCCAGAAAGTTCATTGACATACAAGGGACATTTATAATCCAAGGCCACAACAGGTGCATCCAGCTGGCTCCGCAGGTTACTAGCTTCCAGCTTACATTTCAAAGGGTGAGATTCAGACTTTCCCCTCTCATCACATAAAGGCTTCACCTGTGACCGTCATAAAACACATTGGAAGTGCCAATAGCATAATAGGGCAGGGTTTGTTTCATCTGACACCCTCTCTTTGACAGTGTCCAATGTCAGATAGTTCAGAGGTAAAAGCCTACCCATAATGCACCTCACTCTGCACTTTCCTCCTTGCGGCTGCCTCTCCTGCTCGCTTGCTTTGTTTAAAGCAGAGGTCGCTGTCTCTCTCCTTTGCTGTCAGCCCAGTCTGCATTGCTGAGTGTGACAAAGTGGGGCCGAGAGGATTTTATTCCCTGTGTTCCGTCACATGTATTTCCTCCTGTCCTGTAGGAACCCCAGGTGTGTGTCTCAGTTTCCTCAGCTGGTGAGGGAATTTTGGGGTGTGATAGTTTCTGAACATACACCATGGCCATGCCTTTGTGACCTAAGCCCTTGCTGGGGGGAAGTACCCTTGCTGGGATGCAGGACAAAGGCAGGAGGAGGGGCCTGGCAGGCAGATTTCAACTGGGCAGTTGGGAGTGGAGCTGGGGTTACCGTGCATGGCCTTTCAAAAAAAGGACACCCCGAGAAAGAGTGTATCAGCATCTACCAACTCCCTCTGTATGAATGTGCCATATATGCTATAACACTAATACAGCATGAGCTGGTACATACTGACACAGATGCACTCCCTCTTAGGGGTGTCCTCTTTTTTATATGGCAACCCAAAGTGGGGCAGTCTTGGCTAGCTGGGGAGACACAGGGTAGGGCTAGGGCTCTGGCTCTGACCCCCTCAGGTGCAATCTAAGAAGGATTGCGCTGACTGCTCCAGGGTTCGTTGCTGACAAGTCTGTTCTGTGCTGTCCCCCTCTCATCTACTACACCTTCTGGACTACCTGCTGGCTGAGAGTCACATCTGACTGCGGAGGGGATGCAGGGCCCAGTGATTCCCCACTCTCCGTGACACAGAGTTACACCGCGAATGAACTGGAAACTTCAAGTATGTCTATGTGCACAGGCTAACCTGCCTGAGCTAGCCTGAAACCAGTTAGCACCGGTAACAAAGGCAGTGAATACAGCACAGCTTGGGCTGAGTATGTACCAGGGCCATGTTGGGCTTGTATGGCTCACCCTGCTTCTTCAATTCTGTTGCTATCTGCACTCCCTGGATTCAAACTGGTTCAGGTGAGTTGACCAATGCACAGTTTTGGCTGTGTAGACACACCCTTAGACAGTGGTAAATAGGCTTAAGTATGTGTCTCTCATTGAGTACAAGGGAGTCCAACTGAGTGTAACAACATCTAACCTACCAAGCAAAGGCCTCAAGCAATGCATTATTGCATTAGGCACTGGGATGCACCTACAAAGGAGAATCCTTGTCCCAAAGAGCTCACAGTTTCAATGGATGGGACCAGCAGAGGAAGCTTTGTGTATTAGCCCTGCCCTGAGTGCAGGGGACTGAACTAGATGATCTCTCAAGTTTCCTTCCACTCCTGTGGGTCTATGATTATCACCCACTTCCTTCAAATGGGAAACTGAGGCTCAGAGTAACTATGCAGGGGCTGTTTGTGCCAGAGCTGGGACTTTAACCCAGGGCACCAATGCCTTAACCATCCTTCCTCTGTCCTGACCATGGAAGGGCCAGCCAAGCTGTAATTCATCTGACATTGCTACCTGTGCTGCTAACAACACACACCTTGCTCCCTTCCCTCTAGGCTTTGCAACACAAATAGAGCTTTATTAAGCAACAATTGCAAGCAAGATTATAGGCAGAGTGTAAAGCCCTGTGTTGTATAGAGATGTGTGTAAGGCTTGTATAAGGACAATCATTGGGCGTGCTGGCATGCCACTAGTAAGCAGGCTGGCCAGCAAGCTGTGTGCTAAGAGCAGGAGCACCGGCCTGCTCTCTTGAGTTCAATGGTAAACTGGGTGCTGGTCAGAAATGCAAGGCTGTGTTCTATCAGCTGTCAAGTCAGGGGGACAGAAAGGTTCAGCAGAGATTAAGCTCCTTGTAAGGCAACAAAGAGCCACAGGACCGATAAAAACACACAAGTGTGCTGTGTGGGAAAGCAAGGAGGCAGAGAATGCATGGGACTGTCGTTACAGGGAGCCTTCTAGCTGTACGCACGTAGACAGCAGCTGAAAAAGGGGTTGTGGAAAAGGTACTCATTAAAGCAAATGAACTCAGAGAGGCAGCCATGTTAGTCTGTACCTTCGCAAGTAACAAGCAGTCCTGTGCCTCCTTGAGCTACAGCTGCACTGTAGCTGTAACTCGAAATAACTTACACAATGTGCTCAGTGCAAATTGCATAAGGTATTTTGACTTCCCTTATTTTGAACTCGGCACCAAAGTTCAAAATAAGGGGCTATTTCAAGGTTTCTGCTGCACCTCTCCCAACGAGGGGTAGCGGGAATGGAATACTGCACTCAAAATAGTGCTGCTCTTTCAAGTGCAGCGTTTAGCTCTGGAGTTGATATTTTGGGATACATGTGTACTCCAAAATAGCAACAATATTCTAGTGGTAGCTTTAGAGATTAACAACTTTATTAAGTCATGAGCTTTTGTGGGTGAAACCCACTTCCACCAATGAAGTGGATTTTATCCATGAAAGCTCAGGACCTAATATATTTGTTAGTCTCTAAGGTGCCACAGGACTGCTTGTTATTGGCAAAGCCAACAAAGGCTTTCAGGAGGAAGTGTCGCAGTGTAACCCACTCACCTCCTGGGTGAGGTTCACGTACCTAGACCATTTACAGGGAGAAATAACGAGTTGCCTCTACAGCCTTAGCTGAGCTTTTTAGCTCAAACATTAGATACTCCTGCACTAAGCTCCAGAATTCATAGACTCATAGGGCTGGAAGGGACCTCCAGGGGTCATCTAGTCCAGCCCCCTGCTTCACTCAGGATCAACCCCAACAAAGTCATCCCAGCCAGGACCTTGTCAAGCTGGGACTTAAAAACCTCTAGAGATGGAGCATCCACCACCTCTCTAAGCAACACATTTTAGTGCTTCACCACCCTCCTGGTGAAATAGTTTTTCCTAATATCCAAGTTCCCAAGTTCGTGTCTGCCGGTGGGCAATTACAGCAGCAGAACCCTGAGATAGGGTCTTTTGGGGGGTTTCCCCCAAGAGGGCAGAGACAAAATACAGCTTTCGATCGCACATTAACAGTATTTCTGTGAAGAAAGATTCCAAAGCAAAACTGGCATGCAACATGTATAGGGAGCATTTCACTTCTTGCTGAAAAGCAGCCAATGCTGGGGAGGAGTGGAGCAGTTTTTACGGCAATGTGCAACAGTATTGCATGAGGTTTTTACAGCCAGGAAGTGAAGCAGCGGGAAAATGCAACAGCAATTTTGAACTCGTGTGGCTCTATTATCCTTCACTTACACACACCTAGCCAGCTTATTGGGAGCAGTCATGTGTAGGTAGGTAAGGGCTGAACTTTATCCATGTGCTCTAAGGACCCAATGACAGGCAGCCATCTGAGCAACAGCTACTTTTGGTGAGCCAGTTAGACATCTCATCTGAATTTACACAAACTGCTTAATCCTCTGCCTCTTGGCTCAGCTCCACCCTGTAAAATAGAGCTAACACTCCCTTCTTCTGCCAGGTCTATTTAGATTGTAAATTCTTTGGAGCAGTGACCTAGTATCTCTCACCATGTGTTTGCCCCTCACCTCCTAGTGGGACCCTGAGTTCAGCTGGGACCTCAGGCTAGGGGTGCACACAGTAGGGGGGGGGGCCTCCCTCGAGTGGCATGAAGTTTAATAAAGGAGGAGTAGCTGCTGAGTCACAGGCTCTTCCATCTCATTAAAAATATTGAAATCTGTTCCTGCTTTTATGTCTGTGTATCACATTTATATACTGATTGACAAAGTTTTTACATTCTACAGACTTATTTCCTAGACATGTCGAATGGGTTTTTAGTTTTGTTTTTCAGATGAACATAACTGAAATTTCCGTTGGTTTGGATTACATTAGACAGGTTGTGGGGGGGATGAAAGGTGTGGCCCGACATGAAAAGTTTGCTCACTGCTGCTCTAGGCAGTATGGATTGGCCTTGTACACCCAAGGTTATCAGTGCAATCCCTGAGGAGGCCATTTATGGGTTTGGGGCAAATAGATTAAAAAAAAAATTGTCAGGGAGGGTGCTTGGTCCTGCCAAGAGGGCAGAGGACTGGACTCAATGAACTCTCAAGGTCCCTTCCAGCTCTAGGAGATATATGTATCTATCCCTATAACAAAGGTATGAACTGCTCATCAGCTGGGATTAGAAAAAATGCTGTTCTCTGGTATAATACAGCACTCTTAGGTGCATTGGACATAGGCAGAAGGAGATTCTCCTTTGCACTGTAATACTGTTAGACAGTTGCTCTGTTGATAGACGTTTGGGAAGGAAAAGTCCTGTTAGATTAGGAAACTCAACCTTTTGCAAACGTAACATTTAGAACCTTGGCTAGGCAGCACAGACTAGTAATGTTTGGGGGTGGGGGGGTATATAGGAATTATTTATAGAACTGGCTTTTTTAAACTACATTATTTCAAAATCTGCAAGGCTTTGGAACAGCTGTCCCTTTGGCCTGACTACAAATACATTACTGCAGTACAGGTAATGTAATAGGTGAGGTCTCAATGCTAACTGCGATATTGCAAAGATCATTTTTCAAAAAATTAAAAAGGGGGGAAGCTGGAGAAAAAAAACATAAAGTTTCTTTTAATGGGGCTTTCACTGGAAATTCAGACCCCCAGACCGGCCGCCACTGCTGCTATTGTACGATAAGCAGCACCTGAAGCTGTGGACACTTTAAATCACTGCCACAGTGTTGATTGGTGGCCACTCAGCCCTGCTCCTTTCACCCATGGCCCCACCCGCTTCTGGGAGCATGAAGCCAGCTTCCACCCACCTTGCCCTGAGGCCCAACATGACTTGACAGCCCCATTCATGGGCTTTACCTGAGAGAGTCCATGGTAGTAAGAATGGCAGTAGCCTGTTTACACTAGGAGAGGGAAGCTGAACTGGTAGCAGCCAGGCCAAGAAATGTTAAGAAAAACAATCTAGTGTAGACACAGATTTTTATGGAGATGCATCAGTGGGTAAGACTGAGATATTCAGTACATTGGTCTCAATCCCCAGCTGGTGTACCTAGACATAGGTAATGCAGCTATGGCAGTTTATACCATCTGGGGATGTGGCTTGCTGTGTTCAGTGCCTAGACCAGCGTAGAATATGTGGAGCACCAATAGATCAATATCTACCTCAACAGGGCACTGTGTGAATCACTGAGGGCTTGTGAAGCTCTTGAGATGCTTAGTTGCAAGAGACCAACGGGCAATCTAAGGGCCCAAGTGGAGCATCTCCATTGTCGTCAAAGGGGCACGTCATAAAGACAAGGGTCTGTATGGAAAGACCTGACTGAAGATGGTCTAGAAGAGCTAGATCTTTAACATGAGCGTCAATGTCTTCCTAGAACAGTGGGTAACCATAACAGTCCATTGCTAGGTGACCCTGCAAGGCAGCCAGCATCTTAAAGACCTGTCTCAATGTGTAGTGTTCATTTACTATGCACATTTAAAAAAACAACCCTAAAGAAAACCATTTTATTTTAAAGCTATGATTAGAACATGTTGTGCAACCTACTGCTGTCTTTGCCTGAGACAAAACATTCTTTGGGAGGTATTTTAATTAACCTGATGCTTTGTTGTTGTTTTTTTTTCGGTTTGGTTTGGTACTTTAAGTTCACTATAGCAATCCTTGGGACTCAGTCTAGTTCAGCTTTGGCCAGAATGATTGAATGGCTTCAAATGACCTTGCCAAGGAATAAATTACTATAAAACCACCTCTTACTCCTGATCTTACTTCCATTTTGTCCACTGAATTCAATAGGACAGAAACCCCTGGTGTGGAAAAAGTGAATAAGGAAGTTATTTTCTTGTTCCCATAACAGGAGAACGAGGGGGGGTCACCAAATGAAATTAATGGGTAGCAGGTTTAAAACAACCAAAAGGCAGTTTTTCTTCATGTAGCACATGGTAGACCTGTGGAATGCCTTTCCAGAGGATGTCGTGAAGACCAGGACTTTAAAAGGGTTCATCAGTGCCTATTAGCCAGGATGGGCTGGAATGATATCCCTAGCCACTGTTTGTCAGAGGCTGGAAATGGACGATAGGGGAGGAATACTTGATGACTACCTGTTCTGTTCATTCCCTCTAGGGCATCTGGCATTGGTCACTATCAGAAGACAGGAGACTGGATTAGGTGTACCTTTAGTCTGACCCAGTATGGCTGTGTTTATGTTCTAATACTGCCACCTACTCTCAGTGGCTGTGTCTACAGTAGAAGAATAACTTTGAAGTTGCTTACTTCAAAGTATAAAGTAAGAAACTTCAAAGCTGAGCATCTACACACACTCTATTTCAAAGTTAAACTTTGAAGTAGGGCACTACTCCATTCCCAGGAATGGGGTAAGGACTTTGAAGTTGGGCTCCCTTATTTCAAAGGTAACTTCAAAAACATGTGTAGATGCTCTGCAGGCTACTTCAAACTAGCCCCTAACTTCAAAGTTAACTTCAAAGCTAGTTCCTCGTGTAGATGCATTCAGTGAGTGCTACTTTTTCCCACAGTTAGATCCATTCATTCCAGTAGGACTACTTGCAGAGTAAGTTAGTCAATGGCACTGGCACAAAGCCCACTAGAATCAATGGAAAAACCCCTTCTGGCTTTTATAGGTTCTGGATCAGGGCCAAAGAAAGGCGAGGCGAAGTCTGGACAACTAGCAGCAGCACTGAGCCCTCTGTCTCTCAGTCTAATCGGTTTTGTGGCATTTATGCAACACTACCCAATGTGACATTTAGGCATCATTCAAATACAGATGACTTTGTGTTTGCAGTTGCATTTTAAAACAGCTGCTCTTGCAATGATGTGTTAAAATGCAAAACAACCCGAGGGACTAAATCCACAAAGGGGTTAGGAATCACAATGCTCACTGTTGCAGCATCTAGCTTTAAGATGTCTTGGCATGCAGTGGGATCCACAGCCTGGAGAAAGACATCCAGGCTTTCTATACAATGCATAGAGACAGGTGCCTAAGAATGAAATCCACAAATACCAGCCTGCTGAGCAGGGAATCTCCTAAACTAACAATAACAGATGAGTGTGCCCAAAGCCCCACCCCTCTCAAGGAGCTAGCCCCAAAGTCCTTTTGTGGATCTTGGTGTTCCCTGTGTTGCCGTGGTAATACAGGTCAAATCTCTCTAATCCAGAACTAATATATATATATATCTCATAGTGCTGGAAGGTACCTCAGGAAGTCATTGAATCCAGTCCCTCACCCACTTGGAAGGGCAAAGCATCAGCCCCCTCCCTCTTTTTGTTTCTTTGAAACCGCAACTCCCTAAACAGCCCCCTCAAGGGTTGGGCTTACAGCCCAAGGCGTAGTAGGCCAATGCTCAAACCACCAAGCTATCACTCCCCTTGTCTAGGGCCAGCTGTAATCTGGCAGGATTTTAGTTAGCCAGACACCCACTCATCATCGGTGTGGCCAAGATTCGCATGGTCCCATAAAGTTTGTTTCCAGCCACGAGTCCTGCCTCTCATTGTTCATTGCTTTTATCTGTAATTAATCCCTAAATGTCTTCTAAGAGCCCAGTAAGCAGTGGAAGTGGTGGTAATGTGCTAGACAATATCGACCTCCCGTGGTCTGGCAAATTCTCTCATCCAGCAGCCGTCAGGTCCCGAGAGTGCTGGACAAGAGAGATTCAACCTGGTGGTTTATAGAGATACTCTTCCATATACACTACAATGGCATGGAAAGGGGAGTGAAAAGTTGCAACTAAAAACAACTCCACACATTTGTTTCCCATTCTTTCCATTCAATGCCCTATTTTTTTAAATAGCCAGGTGACATGGAGCCACCAAGCAAATTCATTTATCCTGAGTGACTTAAAATACCCCAGATGACAAAAGTTAAAAAGCACAGGAAAAAATTTAGATCCCTCCCTCAATCTCATTAAAAGAAACCATTTGTTCTTGGGAAGCTCTAATCAGAAAGATCACATGCTACTTCTGCTTCATGTGCACAGCACCCACCGAAATCAGTGGCGGTTTTGAGCAAAATTCAATCCTGGAATTAAATTGGATGGCCATTTGCAATTGTATGCCTGTGAGGAAGGGTTAGACTTCTGCTAAGTGCGGAGTGAGAAAGGGCAGCTGAAGATCAGTTTCATGTTTCAAAACTTCAGGCCAAATGCTGCTCACAGTTACCCCCTGACAATTTGGAGTAATTCACTGACATCAAATCCAGTGCCATATTCACTGGGCCAGAGAAAGAGAGAGAATGACGTAGTTGGCCTGTGGGTAGGGCCCTCTCCTGGGAGACCCACATCTAGTTTCTGCCCTGCTGAGTGTTTAAGGATTTCATACAACATGGAACAGCTTCACCATGAGCGGCTGGCGGCTCCCAATGCCAAAATGTCCTTTAGCCCAAGGGTTAGGGCACTCTTGGGGGAGACATGGGTTAAGTACCCCTTGGGCCTGCAGGATGCTGGCACCTTTGGGTGCAAGACACTGTCAAAACCATCACAGGTGTTGGGACCCAGCCTCTGACTTCAGGAAACCCCATCATATATATTGTTAAGATCATCTATTGAACCTAAAACAGGTCCAAGTCCTCACAAAGGGGATTTGAACCTAAGCTGCCTAGATCCCACCCTGACTCATACATAACCATCCCTTGGGCTTTGTGACAGCCCTGATCCAGCAGCTGTACTTGCAGGCAGCATCAGAAAATGCCCACAAGACCAAGCCCCACAGGCAGGGAAAATGCTTAGACTGATAATCTCACTGGGGCTTCAGCGCTAGCTAGGCACTTGTGACCTGGACTCAGCAAGCTTTGGGCAGGCACATAAGTGCCTTAGGGACTTTACCAGCAGAACCAGGTGCCCTGGTAATTTAGGCACCTACTGGGGGAGGTTCATTGTAACTGGAATCACAGTTTGCGTGCTGCAATCTACTTGAATAATTCACTGGGCCCAGTCTTGAGAGGTGCTGAGCTCTCTCCACTCCTGCTGCTCTCAGTGGAAGCGGAAGGTGCTGAGCACCTTGCAGGATCACAGCCCAGGAGCAAGCTGCACTGTATTTAAACTAGACGAGCAGACTGACCATCCCAGCCTACCAAGAGGACAGCCGCCGTGAGCTGCATCTCCACAGCATGAGTGCTGCGGAGAGTGATCCTCAGCCTTTCTTGACGTTATCCAGACGCTAATGAAGCCTTCCCCCACTGCAGCCAGGCTGGGCTTTGCACACAGCAGCGACTGGCTTTTGCTATGTAATAGTAACTTCCCTCTTACCTGTCAAAAACAACTGCGGCGTAGGCTGGCTCTGCAAAAATGACGTCCCCAGCCCAGAATTCCTTGGCTGCCTTCAATCCCCGGCCTTTGCTTTCTGATGTGAACACTTCCACCATCTCCATTTCCCCCGGTGTCATGTCAGGGAAGCCAAGCTCGCAGCACGGGTATCCCACTGTGAGCCAGGTCCCGTGTCACGCCTGCTTTTTCAGCACCTTTGGGTTGCCCCAAGACCAAACCTAAATATAGACAGTCCCCATCACACCCACCTACTGGAAGCTGTACCATTTTCCACTTGTGGGGGGAGCTTTTCACTTAAGACAGTTCTATGCCCAGAAATCAAAGGGGCTGGCCCTGCCTGACCAGCACTCTTTGCTTCATTCGGAGAAGCCCATCTGAGAAAAAAGGTTGGAATTGTTTCCCCAAACTGAAAGTATTTGTATATGTTATGGCCACAGTGCTTAATTAACTCTCTCCCATTGGAAAGAGCTCGTATTTTCCTGAAGAGGGTATTTTTAGAAACCACTTGCTTCTGTCTGTTAGGAGCCAACAGCTGAGACAGTGGTAAGTGGTGGGCTGGTGTGTGTCCCTGGCGCTGTCATCTGGTCTCTTTCAGAAAGGAAATAATGCTCCTTTCTTCTTCTCCCACCGCCACCGGGTGAGATTTACAGTAGGGGAGAGAGGGCTGTAGTCAAACACGTGCTCAGAATGCGGCTGCAGAAGAAAGACATGGAAAAGTTGCTTTTCAAGCGCCTGCTGAGCAGCTCCTCGAAGCCTGAGGAATATGCTGGGAGGACTGGCAAAGCCTGGCGTCTCTTTCAGCAGCGGGCTTGACTTGTCAGCTATTCCCTCGAGCATTTCGTTGGCTACACACAGTGAAACAACATGCCAAGGGACTACATTCACTCAAGTTCCTCTCCACTGAATTGGGTGGATGAATTGGGCCCACAGGTCATAAAGGGAAGAGAATATGACTCGGGGGTTCAATTACATTATAAAATGGGGACTGGTTTCTGCTATCCCCTTATGACAACTGCAGTGAAGAGGTCATCTAGGGGTTAATGCTCCACCTCTACCCCTCACTGGTTAGCTTGTGGGACTTTACCCAGCTGCATTGGTGGCCCTGCATTTAATAAAGCAGCAAGTTCCTAGCTTATTTTTGCTGCCTTGAGGGGGTCCCTTTACAAGCCCCAATTAAGTGTAAATCCAGAACAACTTCACTGAAGTTAATGGAGTTACTCCCCATTCATGCTGCTGTAGCTGAGGCAAAGAATCTGGCCCTGAATGCTCAGGGTGTGTTTGCACAGCAAAGTGATTTCAAAATAACTTTCAAAGCATCTACACGATGCAATGCTATTTCAAAATAACTTCAAAATAGCAGTTGGCTTATTTCAAAATTGGTAAACTTCGTTGCACAAGGAATAGTGCTATTTCAAAATAGCTGTTTCTAAACAGGTGCTGTTGAGCCAGGGAGTAGAGCCTATTTTGAGATAAGCCATAGTGCGCCCACTGGCTCTCTTTCAAAATATGCTTTCGACGTGTAGCCATTGTATTCCTAAATAAGGTGTTCCAGAATAGCTATTCCAGAATAATTAATTTTGAAGTAAGGATGCTGTGTAGACAGTCCCTCAATCAGCTAACTTCTGCTATTTTGCACTTCAAAGGCTTTAGAGACTTTGTACTTCTAAATTTCATGGTAACTTCACCGTGCCAATCATGTTGGTATCTGAGCCCATTTCAGCCCAAGATCTCAAAGTGCTCGTGAATTTAGCCTCCCTATTCTACTGTGAGGAAGGAAAGTATTATACCCATTTAATGGATGGAAAAATAGAGAGAAAAGGTGGTTAATTCTCTGAGTGCCCCTCCCCAGCCACTTGAGGATGAATTCTGTCTAACTAGGGTTGTACAGTATGTAATGATTGGGAACTGAAGGGGAAGAAAGAGGGGGAAGAGAGAGTACATACCATTGCTATCTTCTGGACAGTCTCCGAACTGCTTAGTTTAGTGTTATTGGTTTAATGTAGCCAACAGCTCATGGAGATTCTCTATTTGTATGAGGAAGAATAGGAATCAGGTTGCCATGCAGATACTGATGTTAAGGTTCTTCTGAGCATGCACAGAAGCCTAAGCAGAATCAGGCTGAGCTGAGTTTTCATGCCACTTATACTAGGGTTCTAACTATTCCTGAGCCAAACAAAATCTGCATTTCTCACTGAATGTTATATTGGAAGTATGTGCTTTTGAAACAAGAGGATCTGAATTGTCTCCCTGCAGTCACCATAAGCTCCTGAGCAGTCACACTGCAAAGAGCAGTGAGAATTATGAAATCTGAGGTTTGTAACAATATCTTGTGTAACCTTATGCCCCGCTCTCTAAGGAGATGTTGTGGGTGTGGAGAACTGTACAATGACAGAGGGGAAGCGTTCCTTTTGATTGAAATGCTGAATTTTGATCATATCTGTTTTGATGTCCCTATTTAGTTTCCCTTAGTGTAAGTATATCATGGGGGGAGTGCGTTAGAAATCTATTACAGGTTGAACCTCTCTAATCCAGAACTCTCTAGTCTGGGAAACTCTGTAATCCGGCTGGATTTTAGTTAGCTGGATGACCATTTATCATAGGTGTGGTCATGTTTCCCACAGTCCCATAAAGTTTGTTTCCAGCCCCTAGGCCTATTCCTCAGTGTTCTGAGCTATTGTTTAACTGTAATTTACCCCTAAATATCTTTTAAGAGCCCAGTAAACAGTGGAAGTGTTGGTAATGCTGCTACACAATGTGACCTCCTGTGGTCCAGCAAATTTTCTCATCCAGCACCACTCAGGTCCCATGGGTGCTGGACAGTTAACAGTAACTGTGTGTCCCAAAAATCTGTTTTTTCCCAAAACTGAGTTGAGCTGTCACCGTATCAAATACAAACAACAAGACACACTAGAGGGATAGCCAAGTTAGCCTGTGTCTTCAGAAACAACAAGAAGTCCTGTGGCACTTTATAGACTAACAGATATTTTGGAGCATAAGTTTTCATGGGCAAAGACCTACTTCGTCAGGGTCTTCTCCCACAAAAGCTTATGCTCCAAAATATCTGTTAGTCTATAAGGCGCCACAGGACTTCTTGTTGTTTTTAACAAGAAACCCTATATGTTGGCACACAAAAACAAGAACGTAATTTAAAACACACAGGTTAAACCCACAATAAAACCAACATTTTATTGTGTTGCTTTATAACATTAATTTTTTACACAACAAAATGTAAGCTAAGATACACACTCATTCTTGATTAAATAGAGCAACAAAACATGGCTTTTGGTTGTCAGGAAAAAATATGTTTATTCATTTTAAAAGGAGATCTTAGACCAGGCATCTTCACAGACAGCCCCCAACCCATGTGTACAGTGGCTAGGGGTTCATATATAAAGATCTGATCCTGGGCTCAGGGTTCACAAAAGGCTATTTAAAAAATAATCTGTCAGAGCAAGAGACTAGAACATAGATGGTTACAGATGAGAGTTTTAGTGCGGTAAGAAGTCTAAAGCTCTGCTGTATCTAGAATGTATTTTAAAGATACTTGGGTTTGGGTTATTACAGTAAACACTTGAGTTACATGGGGGGTTGCATTCTTGCAAACCCTGTGTAAAGTTGAATTTTCATACAAGTCAGTGGGTGGAGAGAGGGAACCAGGCTGCAGCCTGGTTCCTGGCTTCTCTGGGCTTGCAGGAGCTGGAAAACAGAACAGCCCACCAAATTGGCAGGGAGCCAGGAACCAGGGAGCAGCCTGGTTCCCGTCTCCCTGCCACTTGCGGGACCGAGCTCTTGGCTGGTCAGTTTCCTGGTTCCGCCAATGCAGGGCATCAGGGAACCAGGCTGCTACTTGATTCCCAGCTCCCCTCTGCTTGTGGGACTGGGAAACTGACCAGCCTTTCAGGACAGGGCAGTTTCCTGGCTGCTTCTCCCTGCCTTCCTCCAATGGTGCAGCTGTCAGCTTGCCTAGCTGCCCTCAGCTGCAGGCAGCTAGGCACACTAAAAGCTCCTTCCCCCTGTCTTCCCCCAGCCATGTGGCTGTCAGCCTGACAGCTGCTCCACTGGAGGAAAGCAGGGGGAAGGTTTTTTAGTAATTTTACTACTGTATTATGCTTATGGAATAACAGACTGGCTTAGGAAAAAATGCAGTTGGCTTTTTAATATAGTCTAATCAGAATCTGAAAGCACTGAATCAGAGCCACCTTCCTGATTCTCTGAAGTGGTTTGTTTCTTCATTAGGCTTTTAACACTTTGTCCACACTAGGGAAATCTACAAAGCATTTCCTATTGGTTTAGCATACACAGTCGTAACTGAATTAATCTAAGTCTGTGTTGTTAAATAGATGACACCCCTTTAGCTAGAATCATGGAATCACAGAACAATAGAGCTGGAAGAGACCTAAAAAAGCCATCGAGTCCAGCCCCCTGCTTGAAGCAGGACCAAACCCAGCAGATCAGCCCTGCCAGGGCTTTGTTGAGGTGAGACTTAAACACCTCCAGGGATGGAGACTCCACTACTTCCCTGGGTAGACCATTCCAATGCTTCCCCACCCTCCTAGTGAAAAAGTTTTTCCTAATGTTCAACCTGGACCTTTCCAACCACAATTTGAGACGATTGTTCCATGTTCTGCCATCCGTGACCACTGTGAACAGCCTCTCTCCAGCCTCTTTGCAGTCTCCCTTCAGTAAGATGAAGGCTGTTATCAAGTCCCCAGTCAGTCTTCTCCTCTGCAGACTAAACAGTCCCAATTCCCTCAACCTTTCTGCATAAGTCATATGCTCCAGCCCCCTAATTATTTTGGTTGTCCTCTGCTGGACCCTCTCCAGTGTATCCACATCCTTCCTCTAAATGGGGGCCCAGAACTGGACACAGAAGTCCAGATGCGGCCTCATCAAAGCCATATAAACAGGAATAACCACTTCTCTGGATCTACTGGCAACGCTCCTCTTGATGCAACCTAATACGCCATTAGCTTTCTTGGCTACAACGGCACACTGTTGACTCGTGTGCAGCTTCTCGTCCACTACAACTCCCAGGTCCTTTTCTGCAAAACTACTACCAAGCCAGTCAGACCCCAGCCTGTAACAATGCTTGGGATTCTTCTGGCCCAAGCGCAGGACTCTGCACTTGCCCTTATTGAACCTCATCAGATTTCTTGCAGCCTTGTCTTCCAATTTGTCTACGTCAGTCTCGACCCTGTCCCCACCCTCCAGCTGATGCATTTAAACCTGTTTAATCCTTCATAAATAACAAATAGACTTGTTGCACCTCAGAGACTAACACATTTATTAGGTCATGAGTTTTCATGGGTAAGGCAGCTTGTTATTTGTGATGCTACCGACTAACACAACTACCCCTCTGGGACCATTTAGTCCTTGTTGAGTAGGTACTAGTAAATTACTAAATTACATTAAACTGATTTAAGTGGGGTTTAAACAGGTTCGTGTGCGGCTACATTAAGTGAGAAGTACCACCCCCAGATAACAATAAAACAAATAGCACCAGCTTCTGTCCATAATTTCATCAAGTACATACCAATGCCTCACCAACATAACAGCTGAATCCTCAATGTTTAAGTGGCTCATAGAGTTTATAGTCTCTAGTAAAGTGTGCGTAACTGACCAAGAAAAATCTCAGGGGCCTCACTATAGGAACCTTGAAACTCTTTGAATCTCATGGAGGCAACATGCCCTAGAGCAGTGGTGTCCAACCATCTTAAGCACACGATCACTTTTTGAGTGTAAACCCAAACACCTTTGTCTTTCCTCCTTCCCTGCCCCTTCTCTGAGGACCTGTTCTCCCCCATACCCAATGGCAGTTGTGGCAGGGGCAACTGATGACTGGCCATTTGATACCCACTTGATACCCTCCTGGCCAAACCAGTTAGGATCACCTCTCAGAAGCTCCAGGATCCAATAGTTGATTTTGATCTACTGGTTGGTGACCACAGACTTACATTGATTACAGGGGCCATTTAACTGTGTTTTTCATTGGCTCCCTTCCAATGGTACCTGGCAGCCAAGTGTCTGAGTGTCATTTGTCCTGAGGGGAAGCAATCTCTCTTCCCTCTTCACAAGAGCCTGACCCTTTTGTTTTATTTCAATCTAAAGGTGCATGAGCGTTGGTCAGCTGGGGCTACTTTACACTGAAAAGTTGCACTGCTTGAGCTCTACTTGTATAGTTCAAGAGGTACAATGTCCCTAGGATAGCCACAGTCACCTCCGTCTAAACGTGTTTCATACCAAGACAGTGAAGGGAACAAGCAACAAGGGTGCAAGGCACTTTTATGCAAATATAACTGTGCACACACTAGAAGTTGTGTGGGAGTACCATGTAGGTAGAAATAAATAGTGATGTGCATCTCTGCCCAGAATAGTTATAGAACCCCAAAGAACTGTGTGTTGCCCAGGTCTCTAAGCATTAGGAAACACCAGAATGAAGGTTATTTGTACTTTGGCACAGTGCTGTTGTGCACGTGTATTATGATACAGACTCAAAAGTGTGGCCTTGAGGTCATTTCCCTTCCCTTCCACCATAAAGTTCTGCCAAAGTACCAGAGGAAGTGGTGCTTTTTCCATCTCTTGATGTCATCCAGCGATGCTTCTCTGGCCTGTGTCCATAACTTCCTACTGTGTCAAACAGGAGGCCTGTGATATGCAAGTGGGTCAGATTAGAGGATCTAACAGTCTTCTTTGGCCTTCAAGTTTACAAAGCTAAGTGTGGCACTGTGGGCAGCAGCTAATGTTTCCATGTGTAGCCTGCTTGATCCTCAGAACCAACTCAGAGCCAGTGGGGAGTGACACAAGGGGAACAGCTCAAGCATCCAAAGGGGCTGGCCAGGGGGAGGACATTAGCCTTGCAAAGCAAGGGATGGCTTGACAGTGACGTCACAAGAGTCTTTTACAGCACCTGAGTTTATTGGATAAAGGGGGTTGGGAGGTGCTGACCTCAAACGACAACGGCAAGGTAGCACAGGCTGCAGGGCAGCGGCAAACTCAGAGAGTCCCATGGCTTTGACACAGGGAGGAGCCTCTTTGGAGTTTTCTCCTTTCCTACTACTCTTTTTGAAAGAAGGCAGATGTCCCTATGAAGGAGGTGAGAACCCCAGAAGGTTCAGTAGCTATTCAGTCTCTTATACCTAGAGCCAGCCAAATGCAAGGTCCTTTAATGTGGGAGAATTTTTCCCCATCTAGGCTTTTGTCTCTTAAAATCACTGGAGTCATGGGGGATTGTCTTTTTCACTTTCCCATGTCCAGCTTCCCTGACTGGCGAGCAGGGGCTGGTCCTTAGCCCTGGAGGTGGGAAGCCCTCTCCCAAAGAGGTGGAGCAGGGAAGCTCTGAGAGTGATCCCTACAAGTGACCTGAGCCATCCCAGGGCCATACGGGGAAACGTTCAGCCTCCTGCCCCTCAAGGTGTCAGCTCTGATTGGCTGAGATCAGGGACAAATGACAGGGAAGAGACTTCAAACTTCGCTGTTCCTGTTTGAGCCCAAGATGATAAGCCAGAACTAATCATCTGGTTGGCAAATTGTTCTCCTCTTCATTGATTGTTTCTGAGCAGTCCTGATTCTCTCTAATGTTCTGCTTCCTCTAATATACTAGCTGAATAAGGAAGTGAATATGAATATTATGAATAGTTGTGTAGTGATAGATAGCTGTGTTAATCTGTATTCTATCAAAACAAAACAGCAGTCATGTAGCACTTCAAAACCTAATAAAATAATTTATTAGGTGATGAGCTTTCATGGGACAGACCCACTTCTTCAGATCATAGCCTTACCAGAACAGACTCAATATATTGTCTCCTAGTCATCTGTCCAAGTTTCCACTTCTTACATGCATCCTTTTTGCGTTTAAGGTCTCCCAGGATTTCCCTTGTAAGCCAAGCTGGTTGTCTACCACATTTGCTTTTCTTACTGCACAGCAGGATGGTTTGTTCCTGTGCCTTCAATAAGACCTCTTTAAAACACTGCCAGTTCTCCCGAACTCCTTTCCCGTTCATATTACCTTCCCAGGGGATCCTGCCCATCAGTTCTCTCAGCGGGAGAAAGTCTGCTCTTCTGAAATCAAGGGTCTGTATTTTACTGCTCACCTTTCTTCCTTTTGTCAGAATCCTGAAATCCACCATCTCATGGTTGCTGCAGCTCAGGTTGCCACCCACTTCTATTTCTCCTACTAGTTCTTCCCTATTTGTGAGCAGTAGGTCAAGCTGTGCATGGCCCCTGGTTGGTTCCTTCAACACTTGTACCAGGAAGTTATCCCCAACATTCTCGAAAAACGTCCTGGATTGTCCGTGTGTTGCTGTATTGTTCTCCCAACAAATGTCTGGGAGGTTAAAGTCTCTCATGAGAACCAGGACGTGTGATTTGGAAGCCTCTTTTCATTGTCTGAAGAAATCCTCATAGACTAACGATATTTTGGAGCATCTGATGAAGTGGGTCTTTGCCCACGAAGGCTTATGCTCCAAAATATGTGAGTCTATAAGGTGCCACAGGACTTCTTGTTGTTCTCAAAGATACAGACTAACATGGCTACCTCTTTGATACTTGAAGAAATCCTCGTTTACCTCATCCACCTGATCTGGTGGCCCATGGCAGACACCAAACACAACATCACCTCTGTTGCTTCCACTTCTAAGCTTAATCCAAAGACACTCAACTGTATTTTCTCCCTCCGTATGCAGAGTTCTGAGCAATCAGACTGCTCTCTCACATAAATTGCAACTCCTCCTCCTTTTCTCCTTTGCTTGTCCTTCCTGAACAGTTTATACCCTTCCATGACAGCACTCCAGTTATGCGAGTCATCCCACCATGTCTCAATTATTCCAATCACCTCATACTCCTTTGACTGTGCCAGGCCCTCTAATTCCTCCATTTGTTTTTCTCAGACTTTGTTTCTCTCTTTCTCAGGTATAACAATCCTCTCATACCTGTCTCATGACAGGGGGCAGTTGGGGAGCTGTGACACTCCATTTGCGAGGGCAGTGTCTAATATGAGGTGTCCTATCAGGTTATTACAGGTGACCTGCGGCTGATCTCCCTTCCTTTGGAGGTTCTGCACAAGGTTTTGGAAATCTGTCTGGGTGCTGTTCTTGCAGGAGCATCTGGTGCTTTGGGTGAGGGTACAAGATGACTCACCCAGCGGGGCAGGAAGAGGAATGCGAGGACACCCCACTGAGCAATTAAACTTTTGTTGCAGGTGTGGGGTAACTGGGCACTTCCTGAGTGCTATCATGACTCACCTGTGTATGCTGGGGAACCTGCTGGCAAAATCCCCAGGTACAGATAGTCTCCAGCGCATCTTGGAGGTGAGCCCAATGGATTGGGGTGGGAGGCAATTTTACCAAAATGCTGGGGAGGCCTGGACAGGAGAGACTGGCTGATCCATTTTCCACTCTGTCATCCTAGCTAGGATCCCACTGGGCCTTCCTTGTTCATGGTCATCAGTTCACTACAATAGTGGGATCTTCCTGCTTCAGGGACAGAGGAAGGAGTTGGGAGTTCCAGTCAGAACTCTTCATGGTTCAGTTGAGGACAAACCCCAGGGCTTAGAGAGAGGGACCCTTAACCCACACCCCATCGTCCTCACCATGAGATCCTGAAGATGATCCTCAGAGAAGTCACTGGCTCCATCCTAGAGAAACAAGAGGCTGCCCCAGGAATCAGCCCATCTCTCCTATGGGCACTGAGATACCTGGAGGACTGTCCCCAGAGCCACTCCCTTCACCTCAACAAGGACATTAAAATAGTGAGGAGTGAGGGGTTCTGTCTCCTTGCTGCTGAGCAGTGCATCGATCCAGGCTTCAGGGGGGAGAGTATCAGACCCAACACATTGAACGGTGTCCCAGTCTAGAGAGACAGTGACAAGTTGTGTTCCGCAGGATGCACACATTGTCCTGAAAAAGCAACGAGGGGTCATGGCACCTTATAGACTAACAGAAATGTATACATCAATGCATACATTTCTGTTAGTCTATAAGGTGCCACAGGACCGCTCTTTGCTTTTGCAGATCCAGACTAACACGGCTACCCCTCTGATACTTGACATTGTCCTGGTGCAACAACCCCCTTTGAAAGCTCTGTGATCCCTGAGAAAGATATTCCCCTCTCACCACACAGCCTCAGACCTTTGAGGATGAGATGGGGCTCATTTGCCCAGCCTATTCCTGACTCTGACTCTCTCCTTCCCTCACAGCGTGTCAGCTTTGGGATCAGGTCCCAGGAGAGCCAGGGCCATAAGGTGCAGCACAGCAGCTCTGCTCCAATTCACCAGTGCTCTTCCTGAATTTGACCTCTGGTAAGCGTCCTCTGACCCCAGCCTGCTAACTTTGGCTGCAGGATCTGCTGCTGCAGGAGCTGTGGGTTAGGAGTGTTCCCCTTGAGAAGGCAGAGTCAGCGCAGGGAATTCAGGGGAAAACTGACCAACTGACAGGCCAGGAAGTCAGCAGCTGGATTTAAGTTCAGAGGTTTGAGGGTGGGACCTGCAGGCTTTCATCTCTAAGCCATGGTAAGTCATTCCCATCCTGCTGCCATTAAGGCAACAAGCCTGTAGGGGAAAGAGAGTCAGAGCTGGTACCATTGGGACATGAGATGAGTTCACCTCCACAGGCAGGATGGGGGCAGCTTGTCCCTGAGCATTTACGAGACAGCTCTTTAGAAAGGCTGTTGAATTACAAGGGTTCCAGCCCCAAGAAAAGCTGTCATTGGCCATGGTAAAGGCAAGGAGAATCCATTAGCCTGCTAATGTTACCAGGGTGGGGGTTTGGTGGGGTGAGGAGTCTGCGGCCTCCTGACCCTCAGCCAAGCGGCAGCAGGAGTCAGATTCTCCTAGCACAGTGGCGCCATCTGGGCTCAAGCTGCAAACCTAGAATAGGAACCTGCTCCCTGGAACAACGTGCTGCTTACATCCTACTACTAAGAAGACTCACGAACTGAGCATGCTCAGTAACATCTGCTGAAGCCGCTGGCCTTCATTCTGCCCTTATTAGCCAAAAGATTCTGCAAACAGCTTTTTACAGGGGTTAAACAGCAGCAAAGGGGGCAAATAGGCGAGGAGAGGCCAGGATCTGAGCAGGGGGCAGACACTGACTGGGGAGGGGGTTCAAGCAGCTGGAGGTATGGTTAAGGTAGAACCTGAAGGCAAAATCAGGGAGGGGGCAAAAAGACCTGGAATAAAACCTGTGGTGAGGTGCTGCCAGGGGGCAAAACTCTAACAAAACAGGGCCAACAGGGTAACAGTTACCCAAGTGGGCTGAACAAAAAAGCAGTCATCTAGCACTTTAAAGACAAAAAAAAAAATTTATTAGGTGATGACCTATGGTGGGGCAGACCCGCTTCAGATCTGGAGATAGTGCTGTGCTGGAAATTTAAGATACAGACAAACACAGCTACGTCTCTGTTACTGCAATGAGGGGTCCTGTGGCACCTTATAGACTAACAGAAAAGTTTTGAGCATGCTCAAAACTTTTCTGTTAGTCTATAAGGTGCCACAGGACCCTTCGTTGCTGTTACAGATCCAGACTAACACGGCTACCCCTCCGATACTTGTCTCTGTTATTATTTCTCAGTGGACTGAGACTTCTGTGTTTGACAAAAAAAAAAAAAGGTGGGGGTGGGAGTGAGGGTCCAGGGCTGGGTTCTTAAAAGGCACAGGTGTTCCCATGTCTTTCCTGAAAGCCACAGCTCCCGAAAGGCTGCAAGTTGAACCTCTCTAATCCAGAACTCTCTCATCCAGCAACATCTGTAATCCGGCGTGATTTTAGTAGCCAGGTGACCACTTAGCAGGGGTGTGGCCAAGTTTCCCAGGGTCCCATGAAGGTTATTTCCAGCCACCAGTCCTGGCTCTCAGTGTTCTGTGCTGTTATTTAGCTGTAATTTACCCCCTAAGTGTGTGTGGCGGGGGGGGGCGTGAAATGACATTTTGCAAGGGCGGGGGCCCAGCACAATCAGCTGCTGGGGCTCAGGCTGATCCATCTCATTACAAATGTTGAAATGTGTTACTGTTTTTAGGGTCTGTGTGTTCACATTGTTATACGCATTGGTAAAGTTTCTGCATTCAGCACATTTACTTCTTATACACGCCAAAAGGTTTTCTTCAGTATGAACATAACCAACATCTCCATCAGTTTGGATTGCAGTAGACAGGCGGGGGAGGAGTTGGGGGGAGCTCTGCTAAATGCAGGGAGGAAAAGTTGGACCCCCCGCCTAAAAAGTTTGCTCTCCGCTGTCTGAAGGAGAATTGGGCTCTGGTTTCGGCGGACCAAGGATCTCTTAAAGGGGGCTTGGCTCTGGATAAGTGGGCCCCAGGATCAGCTAGAGGGGTGGTGCTGTTAAGAGGGCCCCAGGCTCTGGTACAGGGGGCTTTGCGCCGGCTGAGAGTGACCCGTGATCTCTTAAAGGGGCTTTGCTCTGGTTAAGGGGGACCCACGATCGCATCTGAGGAAGCGAGTCTGTGCTCACGAAAGCTCATGCTCAGAACTTTTCTGTTAGTCTATCAGGTGCCACAGGGCCCTTCGTTGCTGTTGCAGATCCAGACTAACACGGCTGCCCCTCCGATACTTGATCTCTTATAAGGGGCTTGGAGCTTGTTATGGGGAACCCATGACCAGTTAAATGGGGCTTGGGTCTGACTAAGTGGGCCGAAGATCAGTTGAACGGGGCTTGGAACTGTTAAGGGGGACCTAGGCGCTCGGAAATGGGTCTTGGCTCTGGCGAAGGGGGGGCCCAGGATCTCTTAAAAGGGGCTTGGCAGTGGTTGTGGGATCCATGCCCTCTCGAGGCAGACCAGGCTCGTAGAAGGAGCAGGAAACTCGGTGCCGGTGAAGCGCTCGGGAGCCCCCTTAAGGGACAGGGCGCGGGCGTGGCTGGTTTAAGGCGGCCTGGAAAGCCGGTCGGCCCCTCCCGCTTGCCCTCCTCTCGGCGCAGGCGCGCGCGCGCTGTAAGATGGCCGGGCGGGGCGCCGCCATCCCGGCGCAGCTCGCGGGGAGCGCCCGCCCCGTCGGCGCCCCCATGGCGGCGGCCCCGGCGGGGGGGGAGGCGGGGGGTAGGGAGAGGGCCGCGCGCCCCGGGCCCGCTGCCCAGAGAGAAGGTGAGTGAGGGGCCGGCCGCGCGCCCGCCCCCCCGCTCGCCACGGGCAGCCCGGCGGGGAGCAGCCGCCCCCGGCAGCGCGAGGGTGGGGCCGGGGCCGTGGTAGGCCCGTGCGTGGGAAGGGCCGGGCGCGCAGAGACGGGGCTGCCCGGGACAGGAGGAGAGAGCTTGGGAGGGGCACTGGGGCAGGAGGAGAGATGAGGAAAAGGTTGGGGGGGGGGGGGCTGCAGTGGGGGAGGGGACCACAAGGAGATGGGGCATCTATATTGGAGCTGGGGCTAGTTGGAGGAAGGGGGCTGTGGTGGGGGTACACAGAGGGGTTGGGGCACACGGGAGATAGAGTCTACACTGGGAGTGGAGTTCTATGGGGTAGGGGCCCTGATGGGGGCCCCTGGAGAGATGGGGGGTCTACACTGGGGCTGCGCAGTGGTTTTGGGGTCCACAAGGAGGGTGGGGGGCTTTATTGGGGATGGGCCCCAGGGGAGATAGGGAGCTGCACTGGAGGGAGCCTCGGGGTGCTAACACTTCTGGGTGCTGTTGTAAAACAGCTATTAAAAGTAGAGGTAATAAAAGGGTGGGAGTGTTAGGAGAGGGGAGGGACTGGCGAAGGGGAGGGAGAAGCAAGGGATATTTAGGGGGAGGTCCAAGCAGTAGGTGTTGAACATAAGACCAGCCATACAGGGTCACACCACTGGTAGCTCTTGCTGTATTTGGTCTTCTGACAGTGGCCAGTGCCTGCTGCTTTGGGGTGGGTGGGACACAGCAGGTCAATTTACACAGATCCAAAAGTTGGGCCTGGACAAGAAGGGATGGAAGCCGGAGGCTAGGGACACCCAGCGCATATGGTTGTGTCCATGACCATCCTAGCTGTCCTCCATCAAAATCTTTTCTGAACCCATTTACTTTGTTCTGGCCTTCCAGTGGCAATGAGTTCCACAGGTTAGCTGTGTGGTGTGTGAAGAATACAACAGCCTGCCTTTCCTCATCATTCAGTGACCTCTGGTTCTTGTGTTATGTGAAGGGGTAAACAACACTTCCCTGTTTTGTTTTGTTTTTTTTCCAGCACCAGTCATGATTTTATAGACCTCTGTTGTGTCCTCCGTCTCTTCTAAGCTGAACAGTCCCAGTTTTTTTAACCTCATATGGAAACTGTTACATACCTCTCATCATTTTTGTTGTCCTTTTCTGTACTTCTTCCAAATCAAGTATATCTTCTTTGAGATGGGATGACAGAATTGCACATACTCGTCCGTATGTGACCATACTGTGCATTTATATAGTGGCATAATGGCATTTTCATATTATTTATCACTTTCCTGTTGGTTCCTAACATTTTTTTCAACTCTTGACTGCCATTGCACAGTCAGCAGAAGCTCTCGGACAACTGTGCTCAGTGACTGTTTGTGAAAGGCAACAGCTAATTTAGATCCCATCCTTTTGCACAGATAGTTGGGAATATACTTTCCAGTGTGATTATTTTTAACTGAGCAGTGTTGAATTTTATCTGCCATTTTGTTACCTGACCACCCAATTTAGTGAGATTCTCTTGTAAGTCTTCAGTTTGTTTTTTGGCTTGCTATCTTGAATAATTTTATATTGTGTGCACAGTTTGCCACCACACTGATTACGCTTTTCTGGATTATTTATGGATACATTTAACAGCACTGGTCCCAACATAGATGCTTGGGAAACAACACTGTTTGTTCTCCTCACTGGTATTTTCCTACTCTATCCTATCTTTTCTCTAGTTACTTAATCCATGAGAGGACCTTCATTTTTATGCCATGATTATTTAATTTGCTTAAGAATCTTGTGGACGACCTTGTCAAAAGTTTTTTCTGAATGTCCAAGTGCTCTTTCTGGCCCATCCTTTTCCACTTGTTTGTTGCTACCCTCAGAGAATTCTCTCAGATTAGTCACAGAGAGGTAGCCATGATAGTCTGTATCTTCACAAAATAAAAAAAGCAGTCATGTAGCACTTTAAAGACTAACAAAATTATTTATTAGGCAGTGAGCTTTCATGCGACAGACCCACTTCCTCAGATTTTGAGAAGTGGGTCTGTCCCGAAAGCTCATCACCTTATAAATTATTTTGTTAGTCTGTAAAGAGCTATATGACTGCTTTTTTTGTTCTGTCAGATTAGTAAGGCATGATTTCCTTTTATAAAAGGTGTGTTGACTCTTTCCTAACATAGCATGTTCATCTGCATGTCTGAGCATTCTGTTCTTTAATGTAGTTTAGCTGAAATTAGGCTCACTGGCCTGTAATTGTCAGGATTATGGTGGAGTCTTTTTGCAATCAGCATCCCATCAGCTCGCCACAAGTCAACTGATAGGCTGATTTAAGCAACGTTACATACCACGGTGGTTTTGCAATTTCATATTTGAGTTCTTTGAGAACTCTTGAGTGAATCCTATCTGATCCTAGTGACTTATTACTGCTAAATTAAACAGTTTGTTCCAAAACCCACTCTGCTGACATCTCAGCCTGGGACAGCTCATCAGATTTGTCACCTCAAAGATAGCTCACATATGGGAATGTCCCTTGCATCTTCTGCTGTGAATGCCAATGCAAAGAATTCATTTGGCTTCTCCACAACAGCCTTGTCTTCCTTGACTTCTCCTCTAACATCTTAATCTTCCAGTTATCCATTGGCCCCACTAATTGTCAGGCTTATGGGGGTAGGGTAGAAAGTCGGGGGAGAGAATGCTGTTGAGAGAAAGAGGCTAGCAGGGGTAAGAGTTGTTGCTGGCTGGGGTGGTGGAGGCAGAGAGGCTGGTGGGAGTGTTAAAAGGTAAGTGGGGGGATTTAAGGGAGGAGAAGACTGACTGGAGTGGGTACTGGAGCGGGTGTCAGGGGTGGCCACAAGAGTAGTAGCAAAAGCTGTGGTGTAGTTGCAAAGCAGGTTCAGGTGAGCTGAGGCTTTCAGGCCCTCCTGTGGGGAAGCAGAAACTACACTTTATAAGGGTTTATTATGAGGCCTCTTGGGCTGCGAGAATTTAAATGAGGGAGATTTCAGAAAACAATGCGTGAGATTTTAAATCTCAGTGAAACACACACAGCAAAAGCCTCTGTCACGTGTGAGAGAAATTTCAAACACTGCCTTGAAATACATTTATTTAACCAGTAACAGAGAGTAAGCCGTGCTAGACTAGCACGGCTTACTCTGTTACTATTCAACATGCAAGGCATTTCTTTAACCAAGGAGTCTCCCACCCTCCCAGTTCAGCAAGTCTTGTCAAAAGATCTGCATTTTGGCTCTGGGAGCATAGCAAGCTTGTAGTGCACCTAGTGTGTATGTCAGTATGTACCCTACCAGGCCTGCCAAGTCATATTCATTGGGGGAAAAGGTGATTGATGCATTTTAAGCCAGAGTTTGAAGTCTCTCCTTTGTGAGGTAGGATTTTGTTGTGTGTTTCAGTGAGACATTTAAAATCTCACTCATTCAAATTCTCACAGCTTGAGATTCACATCCGTTACATATATTGATGATGCCTAGTCTGTCTTGCGATAAGCTCTCCATGCTGCTTCTGATGTTTACCTCCCTGTAAACAGTTTTCTCATACACGCTTACGATATCCATCACGCGCGCACGGATAAAAATCATACTAAGCTGAAGAAAATGGCAGGAATGTAGCAGTGAAGTTCATCTGTGAAATAAAACATTTCCCACCCTAACAAAGTTGAAAAACAAATAGCATTTAAAACCTAAGGGAGCAATTAATAATGAACAATCTATGAATGAGAGGTTGTCGTGCTATGTTCTACTGTAAGTGAAAAGGCACCTGTTTGTGAAAGGAGAGTGCTGAAGAACAGGTATGTTATGTAAATAGAGCCAAATAGCTTGAACCTGAGTTCTTAAAAATTGTGGGAGGTAAGCTACCTGTCAGACATAGAGTTCTTCAGGAAGTGCATCTCCTCACTGCCCTACTTCTTTCAGAATTTCTTTAAATCACAGAACAAATAGGAATCACATCTTATGCATCAGACCTGTGACAGAGTCCTGAAATTTAATCTGGATTTCGTGACTTTCTGGGGCTTCCGTGACTTCTGCAATGGCTGGTGTGGAAATCTGATCAGTTTGGGGCAATTGTGCCCCTTTCTCACAACAGCAGCAGATCTTTGGGAATGGGAAAGGGCTTATGAGTGGGGAATGGGAGGAGGTGACAGCTCTGAGTGATAGCTTCTTCCCTACCTCTGCATGGCTCCCCAGAAGCAGTGGCAGCTCTAGCAGAGGTGTGGTTGGGGGACTCTGTGTGCTGCCACTGCCTGCAGGCACTTCCCTTACAGCTTTCATTGTCTGGTTTCCAGCTAATGGGAGCTGTGGCGCAGACACAGGGCAGAAGCAGCATGCGGAGCCCTCTGGCTGTGCTTCTGCCTAGAAGCTGAGAGGGAGATGTCGCCACTTCTGGGAAACTGTGCAGAACTACACAAGGAGCTTACCAGACCCCTTGTGCCAGCAGGAGTCCTGGGATGTGTGCTTCCTCCTTCCCTGAGCACCCATGGTACCCTCTGGTTCCCTTGAAAGCACATCTTCACTCCCACCCAAGATTTAGTTAGGGTATGTGATAAAAGTCATGGACAGGTCACAGACTGAATTTTTGTTCGCTGCCCATGACCTGTCCAAGATTTTTACTAAAATGCATATGACTAAAATGCAGCCTTATTGATTATGTAGAGAATCTACTGCGGAGAGCATTGTGTGTGCTAGAACATAGCTAATCACAAATAGCTTACTCCCTCATGTGGGCAGAGGTTCAACAACAGAGAGAAGTGAACCTGACATGGCATTCTTATGTGTTAATTTACGAAGTACTTGCTTAGGACATTGAGAATTAAATGAAAATGGAACTAAAGTGGTCTGACCAAATGCAGGCTAATGGTGTATAATGATTTTAATAAATTTTTGAAGATTGAATTAATGATTAAATTAACAATGGATCTTCCCTTTGTTAGTGCAAATCATCACAGATCTGCTGGCATGATGACAGACATAATACTAACAAAATGATTCCTTACAAGTTTAACAGAACTAAGTATGGGTGGTAAACTGATACTATACCTTTTTAAACAATCAAATGCTTGAAGATGAGCATTTACTCTCTTCAGATGAGTATGTCTGAGGAAAATATTATTTTGTTTTTTCATATTAAGGTCTTTTTATTTATTTATTTATGGTAAACACACAGGGCTTCAACTATCAGAGCAGTAGCCGAGTTAGTCTGTATCTTCAAAAACAAGAAGTTGTCCTGTGGCACCTTATAGGCTAATAGATATTTTGGAGAGTAAGGTTTCATGGGCAAAGACCTGCTTTGTCAGATGTATAAGGGGTCTTTACCCACAAAAGCTTATGCTCCAAAATATCTGTTACTCTATAAGGTACCACAGGACTTCTTGACTTGAACTAAAATTTTGCATTCTATATACTCATTAGCACCAAAGCCCTCAGGATGAAACATTAGTAACATACTGAAGGTATTTTGCTAGAGATTACTCCTTTGTATGAACTAGAGGGTAGAGCTGTTTGAGGGCCTCATTTCACAAATGTCCCTTCAAAAGGTTAATTTCGCAAACAGTACATTCTCCATTAAAATATCTCTTAGCAGTTATGTGCAGTAGACTTTTATATCCAGGCACCCCAGGACCAGGAGGTTGTTGGATATTCAAATGCTTTGGATAATGGAGAGGTATAACTAGCAATGCACAACACTAAAAAAAAATTAGATATTAAGAAACAAAAATTTACCAACAGTAGCGTTGCACACAGTAAACTTATACTGTATTTGCTGTATTTGTGTTTACTTTCACTACACTGGACTTACGGAAAACATAAGTAAAATTTATTTATGTTTAAAATGCCAGTTATTAGAGAGTTCCAGATGATAGCATGCCTGATATGAAAGAGTTTACTGTACTTCATAAATCTAGTTGTCGGCATAAATAATAGGAGCTGCTGATTATGTGTTTGAACATGAGCTAATAAGTGAGAGTATTAATAGTCATGTCAAAAGTATATTTACACAACTGTGACTGTCTACACTGCTTCGAAGGAAGGATAGTAATTAGGGTGTTGGGAGTTTACTAATGAAATGCTGCACTGCATATGCAGCACTTCATTAAGCAAATTCCCCCCCTGCGGCAACTTCAAAGTTTTAAACTTGGAAGTACCGGCTTGCATCTAGCTGTGGCTCACCCACCGGTACGTCGAAGTGACAGTGCAACGTCGAAGTCCGTTTACTCCTCAAAATTTTAAAACTTCGAAGTTGCCACGGGGGGGGGCGGGGGTGGTATTTGCTTAATGAAGTGCTGCATATGCAACGCATCACTTCATTAGTAAACTCCCAACACCTACTTCCTTCGAAGGAGGGTGGTAGTGTAGGCAAGCCCTATATGAATGTCACTTGTGGTAACACTTCTCCTGTATAGGAAAAGGATTCTTGAAATTGTTTTTTGAAAAATGACAGCCAGTTTTTAGCTTTGGAGACCTATTTTGGCATCTCTCCTTGCCACAACCTATATCTGAGATCTTTCATTGCATTCTTAAGATTTCAGCTCATTCTGATTTGTTGCTAGTTAAACAAAACATTGGCCTTGTCTACACTTAGGCTCTGGCCACACTTGGCCAAAACTTCGCAATAGCCATTTCGAAGATTACTAACGAGATGCTGAATTGAATATTCAGCACCTCATTAGCATTAGGACACTTCCAGCCACGGCACTTCAAAAGCACCGCTTTCAAAAGCTTTCAGCTCAGCGCAGCTACACGGGGATCTTTTTTGAAAGGACCCCACACCTTTCAAAATCCCCTTATTCCACTTACCTGAGGGGAATAAGAGGATCTTGAAGTTGGCTGGGTCCATGTAGATGAGCCACACGGTAGCAAAAAGCAGCAATTTTGAAGTGCTGCTGCCGGCAGCATGCTAATCAGGTGCTGAATATGCATTTCAGCGTCTCCTTAGTATTCTTCAAAATGGCCATTAGCATGGCCATTTCAAAGTTTCTCTAAGTTTAGATGTAGCCATTGAGTGCTAAAAAGTTTCTTTGTGGGGATTGACAGCCTCAAGCCACTTTTCTAGTATAAAGACTCAGGTTGGTATATTAGTGTCTGCGCCGAACAATTCATCTCTCCTCCTACCAAAACACGTAAGGAGCATAAAATGAGAGCTGTTACTCAGGCCACATCTACACACTATGCCAGGATCCACGTTCCGAGAACAATCCACCAACGGTTGATTTAGCAGGTCTACTGAAAACCTGTCAGATTGTTCTCCAGGGCCGTGTCTACACTAGCCCCAAACTTCGAAATGGCCATGTAAATGGCCATTTTGAAGTTACTAATGAACCGCTGAAATATGTATTCAGCGCCTCATTAGCATGCAGGCTGCCGCGGCACTTCGAAATTGATGCGGCTTGCCGCCACGCGGCTCATCCCGACGGGGCTCCTTTTCGAAAGGACCCCGGCTACTTCGAAGTCCCCTTATTCCCATCTGCTCATAGGAATAAGGGGACTTTGAAATAGGTGGGGTCCTTTCGAAAAGGAGCCCCGTCGGGACGAGCTGCGCGGCGGCGAGCCGTGTCAATTTCGAAGTGCCGCGGCCACCCGCATGCTAATGAGGCGCTGAATATGTATTTCGGCGCTTCATTAGTAAACTTCGAAATGGACATTTACATGGCCATTTCAAAGTTTGGGGCTAGTATAGACATAGCCCAGTTGACCCAGGTACTCTTGACAAGAAGAGTAAGGTAATTTAATGGGGGAGTTTCTCCCTTCTGTGCTGTAGATCCCACAGTAACTTGGCCTAGTGTATGCTGATTCCAGCTACGTTATTTGTGTGTAGGGATGTTTAACTGGTAAGCCTTGCCCTAAACAGATGAGGTTTACCAGTTATGGTTAACTGGTGGGGGCTGGAGCAGCCCCAGAGCCGCCACAGGAAAGGGGCCTCATTCAGCCCCATGGTGCCTATCAAGGGTGGGAGGCACACCAGAGCAGTCCTTGTCCATGGCAGGCCTGCACTGGGCATGTTGCAGGCAGGGATGTATACTGTACCGGGGAGTGCTGCAGGGCAGGGGCTCTCCAGCATGGCTGGAGCAGCCCCTGTTGGTGGCAGGAAGGAACTGCCCCGCCTCCTGTTTAATCGGTTAACTGGTTAAACTTAACATTTAACTGGTTAAACAAACAAGATTCTACAACCCTAGTGTAGACTTCCCCTCGTTTGTTCTAGAAGCCATTTTTAAAGGCGCACTTAGGGCTTGTCCACACTTGCCCCCAATTTCGACGGGGGCATGGTAGTCATGACCACGGAAGATGACTAATGATGTGGTGTGGAGAATATGCAGCACTTCACCAGGCTAATTTTGCCCCCGCGGCAACTTCAAAGTGTCAAACTTGGAAGTACCGGCATGCCATGTAGCTGCAGCGAAGTGCCAGGAGCTACTCGCATGCTGGCATTTCAAAGTTTGATGCTTTAAAGCTGCCATGTGGGAAAATTAGCCTAAAGAAGTGCTGCATGTTCTCCACACCACATCATTAGTCATCTTCCGTGGCCCTAATTACCATGCCCCCTTTGAAGCTGGGGGCAAGTGTAAACCCAGCCTTGGTGTAGTATGAATCTGCTAGAAATATTATTGCAATGCTAGTGAATGTGGTATCAGTCATCTGTAGGAATTCTTAAATGCTGGAAGAGAAGAAAACTACAGCAAACTCTTTCATATCTGGCACACCCCAGGGCTGGGAGGTTGCTGGATACTCAAATGTGTTGAATGGTGGAGAGGTGTCTTCCCTGATCTCTGATGCAGCTCTGCCTGCCTGCAGGCCACTTCTGCTACAGCGCAGTGGTCTCGCTCGGCTCTTCCGCCTTGTGGTGGGCCAGCAGCTCCTCCTGCTCATGGCTCAACTGGTGCAGCAGCTTGTCCCACTGCCAGGCTGCCCTTCTTCCCTGGCGGCACCTCCTCCCAGGCATCCAAGGGCCCTCACTGTGCCACTCCTTCTCCCATCCTGCCTGCCCCAAATGGTGGGCTTCCCTTCCCTGAGGTCAGTGTGCTGCTCTCCAGCTGTCTACAGCTTTCAGCAGGCTTGAGCATGCTTATGGGGGGGTCTCTGTGGCCCTGCACTAGTTGTAGCAGCCCACCGTCCCTGGCTAATGCAGCACCTCCTCCCCTAGGTGAGGCTGCCTTGTCCCAGGCTGCCAGCTAGGGGCGCCCCATTGCTGGGGGCCACCAGGCATGCACTACTCCTTGGATGGCAGCTGGATTCTGTTTCCCACGTGATCAGTGGGTGGAAAAGGAGTGGGACAGGGAGGCAGCTGTGAGCAGCGCAGCCCCCTGCAGGAGGAGGCCTAAATGCCAGGATGGTGCCTGGGTTGGTGTCTGGTGCCGGGTTTTTTTTTGAGAATACCAGTTAAAAGAGAGTTTACTGTGTGTAACAAATGCACATTGACTTTCATCTTCGAATGATTGGTATCAACAGGATATGAGAACCACAAAGCCACATGGTTCTGCCATCCAAAACAAAGTGAGACTTCCAGCAAGAGACCTCACGTGGTCTGGTATCCTGCAGTTTTTTAGAAGTTGTTTGTAAAGTAAAGTTGTTTGTACTGCTAATTCTCTAAGTCTACTTTGGGCGGCCTCATATGCAACGCTAGAAAATAACATGTAGAGTTTGCTTTTCCTTTAAGAAGTTGATTCCTGCTGTGACAACCGTGCTGTCTGTCCTAGTAACCTGAAACAATGCAAACAGATTCCCAGGACAGAAGGTACCATGTCAGCTCCTCTTTGCAGATGTCCAAGAGACCAAAGAGGCAGTATGTGATTCCAGGGATCCTGAGTAGCATGTTACAGTGGAGGTGGCTTGAGGCTGGCAAGACCTATACATTTCACTGTTATGCCAACTTTAAAAAAAAACTTAAGTTTCAGTTTGCTTCAGCTGTAATGCACTGATCCAACTGCCACTGGTTTGATTGAATATAATGTCGTATTCACTGTGGCTGCAATGATGTGTATACAAGAGGCAGAGAAATGAAAACAAAAGAACATGGACTGACATGGTGTTACTAAGGAAAATGGCGGATGAGATATGGAAATTGAGTCATTCATGGAGTAACTCTTCATGAGTAAGAGTAGATCCTTTGTTAGGAGATAACAATGATAAAAGCCTACCCCCTAGGTAATCCTAGGCCATCCTGGGCTCAGTGAGCTAACCTCGATATTGGGCTTAGGGAGGTAAATAGTCATTAAAACAGGTAACAGGTTAAATGATGAATATTGTACTGGTTAACCATTGGGATCCTGCTAGGGTTTGAGTCCTGCTACTCAGTGGGATAGAAGTCTCTTCTGCCAGGCATATCAGGGGCTGCTCCAGGCCAGCCTGCCTGCAGTAGAAGGGGCTGTGGCCACTCCAGAATGTCTGTGTCTGGAGTCATTACTGCCCATTGCATGACTGGGACCCCACCTGCCTGACATGGATGTGGCCTTGCCTGCTGCCCCAATACAGCTGGAATCATTAACTCTTTCCTCAGTAAGCGTTCCAGTAAGCCTCCAACCTACCAGGTAACCAGAGGTGTCTTAAAACTTTCTCAAAGTCTTAGCATTCAGGACCTGTCCCTACAGTTTTGTTAGGAAAAATATGAAAAAATGTCTGAAAGCTTTTCTCGTGTCACAAAAATGAATTAGTGCATTAATATTTCATTCAGAGCTTTTTTTGACAAAGGAGAATAGTAGAGTGCAAGATAGTATACAGCACAGCAGAGCCCTGAATGAGTAGCTGGAGTTTTGTTCAACAGATACAAAGAGAATGACTTTCTTTCAAGATCACAGTTCTTGGGAAGTGGTATTAAGAAGAAAAGTGTGTGGTTTTTTCCCCTCATTTCTTGCTTCTGTTCTTTGCAAACTCCACCCTTGCAAATTTGTTTTATGTTCCTTGTAGCTGCCACTCTCTGTTATCTCTGTGCATTAAGCAAAAACTATATAGACTTTGTACCTTCTGTCCTGGGAATATCAGTTTGATTGTGAAAATTCAGACTTTGAATTGAGTCTAAGATGCTTATCCTTGCTCAGCATGTAATCAAAGCTGGTTATACTTCCACATGGGGCCCCCTGCATTTAACAGTTCCAATATACGCTACTCCTTTTTCATTCAAATGGTCTCTGTTTATTTCAAACCAAAGCATTGCATGGTGGGACTTGTGGTCTTCACAGTCTGCAGTTCTGTACTGATGATGAGGCTGGCTACCATCTGCTTTATTTCATGTCAATAAGGAACAGTCCACTTCAGGAATGCTGCCAATACTGTTAATGTTCGTACATGAGACACTTAATTGCCAAAGCACATCCAGCATTTGTTTAAATCCATCTGTAATTTTTAAAAAAGAAAATTCTGGTTTTTAAAAGTCTAAAACCTCATGTGGATGTTCTCTGATCTGTCTGAAATGTTTGGTTTCAGTCCTTTTCCTAACAGAATTGTCCATCTTCTCACAACAATCAGGGATGTCAAATAGACACCTTTCTGTGTAGCTCACTAGACCAGCTGAGCTTCATCTCCTGATTTCTTAGGCTGGAGGAAACACAGCTTTCAGTCCTTTCACTTATGTACGGACTTCCATGAATAGCCAAGCAGTGCTAATGTGCAAACATTGGGGTGTGTGTGTACAGTAATCTCCCAGTACACGTGATTTCGATTTGCGCTTTACTCACGAGTTAAGTGCAAATTGAAAGCACTCCAGCCCCAGATCCCCCAGCTGCGGAAGGCAGGGGAGAAGCTCCACCACAGCGGCTGTCTGCCCACTGGACTCCCCCAGCTGGGAGAGCCTGGCAGGCAGAGCACTTCTGCAGTGCGGCTTCTCTCTGGTTTCCCCCAGCTGGGGGAGCCAGGGAGAAGCCGTGCCTGGCTCCTGCAAGACCCGGGGAGCCGATAGCCAGTCTGCCACCTTCACCCACAACTTATGCAGAATTTTGAGTTACGCATGGGTACACAGGAACACAACCCTCTCATAACTTGTGGGACTACTGTACATATACGTATATATTTGAATTTGAAAGTGATTACAATTTTGATCTTGAAAGTGCTTACTCATTGGTTTTTTAAGACAAATGAAATCTGAGCGGATGTTAAGATTTGGACTGAATATATAATGTAAGGAATTTAAATTACATTTACTTAAAAAAAAAAAAAAAGCACGATAATTCTTTCCCCTCATGGGGGCATCTAACCAAAGCTTGTGCTTTAATAGATCTATTCGTCTGTAAGGTGCCACAGGACTTCTCCTTGTTTCCCCATCTTGTTGAAGGTCTCAAAGAAATCTTTCAGTTTAACATGGTAACTATTTTGCTCATACTACAGGTGAGGAAGTACCTTTTTACACTTAAAGTGAGGTGCCTAACTATAGCATGAATTTAGATAAAGTTAGAAAATCAGTTGCATTTGAAAATCCTTGCCATAGGGAAATGTGACTTGCCCAAGGTAACAAGCCTGTGATGGAGCTGAGACTAGGACCAAGTTGTCCTAATGAAAGTCTTGTGCTTTAACCACAAGAGGATTGTTTCTCCTTTTTGAATACAACTGAGTTACAATTAATTTACCTTATTGTGTCCTATTTTGCGTATGGCTTGCGTATTTCTAGTACATCACATGCTGTAAAATGAGTGAAATGTCTTGCTTTTATCTTGTTGTCACTAATGTGCTATTCTCTTAACAGCATTAATACATCAAAATTAATATTTAAACACAGTCCATTAGCATATGCTGATGTTTATACACATATTTAGTAATCCATTTTTAACACAGTTAGTAGTCATGATAGTATTTTGGATGATGTGATTGGTAATGGGATCTGGAGCATTTCACTTCTGATCATGTTTTGAATGATGATCTGGAATGGACTAAAATCTCTTCAGTTGACGACTGTTCAGGGGTCTGTGTGAAATTAGTTGTTTTTATGGTCCAGAACTACTCTGGTTTCAGTACTAGGAGTTTACATAAACTCTTTCCAGCATTCTGTCATCCAGAGCTCTGAAATAACCAGCATTTTAACCATAAGTAAGTTTTAATTACATTTTCCATAACTGCAGTATAGTGAATTTAAATACAAATAAATACAGCAAATAGAGTATAAGTTTACAGTGTACAATACCACTGTTGTTGGTAAATAAAGTACTCTGCATACATGTTTGTTTCTTAATATCTAATCTTGTTTTTCTTTAGTGTTATACATTGCTAGGTATACCTCTTTATCATCCAGAATATTTGAATATCCAGCAACCTCCCAGTCCTGGGGCTACTGAATATGAAAGAGTTTACTGTAATTGCCACTGTTTCTTAGCTTTCTCAGCAGAAAGAAGTCATGCTAAAGAGAACTGGTCTAAATGTTTGAATGGAGGGGGGAACCTACCAAAATGTGCTCTGTGAACTGTTTGCCACGGAGCTTTCTGAAGTTGGTTAGTAACCAGTGTAAAGAGCAAGTTTGAGTCCCCGGCCATCACTTCCTCTTTCGTTGCCAACGATGTGACTCTGAGTATATGGCTGCAGAGTTTTGTGGACGAATAACTGGAAGAAAACGGTCAATACCAGCTACATTACTATTGCTATTACTATTAAATTGAGGGATTTTGGGATTTTCTCCAATACTCACCAGTCTCATTCTCCATCCATTCTACTGTAGTTTAAATAAAATTACCAACATAATTGAAACCAGCGTGGCATTTTAAGAAATAAGATGCGCAGAATTTTGCAGAATTGTAAAATATTGTGGGCAGAAGTATTTTTGGGTACACTTGCTACACTTGCCCCCCAACTTCAAAGGAGGCATGGTAATAAGGGTGATGGGAGATTACTAATGAAGTGCTGCAGTGAATATGCAGCACTTCATTAGGCTAATTCTCCCCTGCGGCAGCTTCTAAGTTTCAGACTTCAAAGTGCCGGCATGCATGTAGCCGCGTGCACTTGGAAGTGCCGCTGTCCCAGGATCCCCTGAGGAGTACACAAAGAAACTACAAGAAGTCCTGTGGCACCTTATAAACTAACAAATGTTTTGGAGCATAAGCTTTCATGGGTAAAGACCCACTTCATCAGATGCATGAGTCACGCATCTGACGAAGCGGGTCTTTACCCAGGAAAGCTTATGCTCTAAAATATCTTAGTCTATAAGGTGCCACAGGACTTCTTGTTGTTCTCGAAGATACAGACTAACACGGCTACTTCTCTGATACAAAGCAACTACAGCATCTGCTCAAGACCCTCCCTGTAAAAACACAGGAACAAATCTGCACAGACGCACCCCTTAAACCCAAACCAGGTTTATTCTACCTTCTGCCCAAGATCCGTAAACCTGGGAATCCCATCATCTCAAGCATTGGCACTCTTACTACAGGATTGTCTGGATTCGTGGACTCTCTACTCAGACCCTATGCTACCAGTGCTACCAGTTTTCTTCAAGATATCACCAACTTCCTTAGGAGACTACAGTTTATTGGTGACCTTCCTGAAAACACCATCCTGGCCACCATGGATGTAGAGGCCCTTTACACTAATATCATACATGAAGATGGACTTCGAGCTGTTAGGAACATTATGCCTGATGAGACTGAGGCACAAATGGTGGCGGAGCTTTGTGACTTTGTCCTCACCCACAGCTGTTTCAGATTTGAGGACAATTTATACCTTCAAATCAGTGGCAGTGCTATGGGCACCCATGTGGCCCCACAGTATGCCAACATTTTTATGGCTGACCTGGAACAACGCTTCCTCAATTCTTATCTCCTAGTGCCCCTCCTCTACTTGCACTACGTTGATGACATCATCATCTGGACTCTTGGGAAAGAGGATCTTGAAGAGTTCCACCGTGATTTCAACAGTTTCCACCCCACCATCAACCTTAGCCTGGGCCAATACACACAAGAGATCCACTTCCTGGACACTACCTTGCCAAATAAGTGGTGGTCACACAAATACCACCCTATACTGAAAATCCACAGACCGCTAGGCTTATCTACATGCCTCCAGCTTCCATCCAGGGCACACTACATGATCCATTGTATGCAACCAGGCACTAAGGTACAACCACATTTGCTTCAATCCCTCAGACAGAGACAAACATCTACAAGATCTTTACCAAGCTTTCCTGAAACTACAATACCCACCTAAGGAAGTGAAGGAACAGACTGACAGAGCCAGACATGTACCCAGAAGCCACCTGCTACAAGACAGGCCCAACAAGGAAAACAAGAGAACACCAATAGCCATCGCATACAGCCCCCAGCTAAAGCCTCTTCAGTGCACCATCAATGACCTGCAACCCATCCTGGACAACGATCCTTCACTCCACAGACCTTGGGAGGCAGGCCTGCCTTCACCTATGGACAGCATGTTAACCCTAAACAAATTCTCACCAGCAAGTATAGACCACAACACAGTAACTCTAAACTTGGAACCAATCCCTGCAGCAAACCTCGCTGCCAACTCTGCTCGCATATCTACACCAGCAGTATCATTACAGGGCCTAACATCAACCACACCATCAAGTGCTCTTTTACCTGCACATCTACTACTAGAATATATGCCCATCATGTGCCAGCAATGCCCCACTGCAATTTACATTGGCCAAACTAGACAGTCTCTACCTAAAAGAATAAATGGACATAAAGCAGACTTTAGGAATGGTAGCCTACACAAACCTGTAGGAGAACACTTCACTGTCCCTGGGCACTCAGTAACAGATTTAAAAGTAGCAGTCCTACAAGAAAAAATTTCAAAAATAAAATGGAAAGAGAAATTTCTGAGCTGCAATTAATTTGCAAATTTGACTCCATCAACCAAGGATTGAACAGAGACTGGGAATGGTTCGCCCATTACAAAAGTATTTTTTCTGCTCTTGATGTTCACACCTCCACATTATCATCTGACGATGGGCCACATCCCCCGATGAACTGACTTGTTTCATCCTTTCTTGATGTTCACAGCTCCACATTAACTGCTGATACTGGGCCATTTCCACCCTGACTGAATAGACCTTGTCAGCTCTGGTCCTCCCCTTTACTGAGACCCCCTCTTTAAATCCTCCTCTGAACACCCGCCTCCCTCCACTCATGCATCTGATGAAGCAGGTCTTTGCCCATGAAAGCTTATGCTCCAAAATATCTGTCAGTCTATAAGGTGCCACATGACTTCATGTTGTTTTTGAAGATTCAGACTAACATGGCTACCTCTTTGATATTTGGCACCACCATTGTTATTTGTCAGTCTTTAAGAGCCCTTCCTTGTGATTAGTGTTTACACATCCATATCTGCCATTATCACAGTATTCCTGCAAGTCTTTCCTCATAATTAGACATAGGAGGGAAGGTTGTGCCACTGCGTGGGGGTGATTTGACCAAATACTAGAGCCTGAACTCTGGGTGGGAAGGAATAGTTTTGAGACGTGGCACAACACACTGAAGTTTACCAGGCATCAGTAACACGGGTATAAAAAGGCAGTAGACATTTCTGGTGACTAGGCTGTGTCTGTAGTTCTATCAGCATTAGAACCACAGCAGTGTGTGTACTCATGAAGGGTATTGTACAGAAATGGCAAACAGGATGTGGCACCAGGGGCAGTGCTCAGTCAAGTAGAGCTGAGGTTCAGCATCGTTTGTACTATGGGGTGTTATAGTGTGATTAAAATGCCCTCGCTGAGGAGGCCTCATACTTCTTCATAGCGTGGAGCATGATCACATCTTAGGCATCAGGAACACAAACATTCTCGTTCCTATCAAAACAAAAAAGCCATCATGTGGCACTTTAAAGACTAACAGAATAATTTATTAGGTGATGAGCTTTTGTGAGACAGACCCACTTCTTCAGATCATAGCCATACCAGACTGGTGTGGCTATGACCTGAAGAAGTGGGTCTGTCCCATGAAAGCTCATTACCTAATAAATGATTTGGTTAGTCTTTAAAGTGCCACATGATGGCTTTTTTGTTTTGATAGAATACAGACTAACACAGCTATCTCTGTCACTATTCTCATTCCTGTCATCTAAACCTCTTCCTCTTCCATTCACAATTGTACATCATCACTGTGGCAAGTACACCAATTAATTATGTGCATAAGAAATCCTACAAAATACTGTTTAATGTGCCTTTAATGTTACAAAGAAAGCTGTCCTGTAGCACCTGAAAGACTAACATTATTTATTAGGTAATGAGCTTTCATGAGACCTTTAATGTGCATAGCACCTGGAAAGTATGGAGGAAGCTTAGCAATGTGCAGTTAACCAGTTTTTTGGGGCCTATTGACAAGCAATCACAGTTGGAGGACAGCTGTTCTGTTCCTTCCATTCCCCGGTGTTTTTTTCTCTCTCCTGGGCCCATTTTTAAAGTGTTTTATTAATGTATCTG
This sequence comes from Carettochelys insculpta, assembly GCF_033958435.1. Classification (NCBI taxonomy): domain Eukaryota; kingdom Metazoa; phylum Chordata; order Testudines; family Carettochelyidae; genus Carettochelys; species Carettochelys insculpta. The sequence continues at coordinate 13,823,247 of NC_134140.1, forward strand.
GTCTGTGGTTATTCAACAATATCGGAGAAAGACAGAGCAGACTGAGTAATAGTGCATTGTTAAAAGCTGGCTTGATCCCATGCTCCCGGATTCATTAACCTCGTGGTCCCTGCACACATGCATGCTCTCTCTCTCTCTCTCTCTGTCTCTCTCTCTGTGTCTATATATATATTTGGTGCTTTTCCTCATCTGTTTCCAACTCTCTGGAACAATTTTCTCACCTTTCTGTCTCTTCTCGATCCATCTCTCGATTCCTCTCATCTTTCTGCTGCAGGACTCCAACCCCCTCTAATAACTTATCTGTTAACGTTTGATTAGTTTCAGCTCTTATACTGAAATGCCCAAATATCTGACAATTGAGTCTGCATAATTGAACTAACACTTGGATTTTTTTCTTCCTGTGTGTGAATTTCAGTTCCTTTGACACAGCTGTATTCATTTTGATATATAAAATGATACCAGTAAGCATCCATCTAGTGCATTAGATTGCTTTATCCTTAATTCAGATGCATAAAGCAGTCATTAGATAGATCTAGATAAACTGCCCAAATCTATTTGAATATATCAAGAGAATCAAACTCAGTTATTACCTCATTTTCCCTATCAGCTGTCACCTCTAGCAAAATAGGTGGATTCTGTTAGTACTGCCCTAGAAATGAAAGTCTGTATCAACAGAACAGGTATGGTATGTATAAGAGCAGGACAGGCTTCCTTCCCCCTGCTGATCTGGGCTCTGCAACCCTAGCAAGGGAGGTGTTTCTCTGAGCCTGGGCTCCAGCACTAGCTAAAATGTCTACAGTGCGGTTTTTATCCCAGAATTGCAAGTCAAGCCACTTGCCCGGGCACTGACTCTCTCAGCCAAGGGATCTCTCTTTGAAATGTAGAACCATAGATACCATATGCAACCTGGTGTTCCTGTAAAAGTTGCTTTTGTCTTCATACCCCTCCCATTATGTTGAACACCCACATGTTGTGTCTACTACTGCTTTAAACAAGAGAAAGGAGTGTTACATTTGTGCAGAACCCTGCACAAAGAGGCTATTATCCTGACTGGGTCACTAGGACTGCTGTAATACAAACCACACACTGTACTGTTAACTCTGCCTTCATGTGGCCAAAGCTTTTTGTCAGGCAGTTGTGAAAGAGGTCATCTGACTTTGTTGAAGCCCCTAAATGCTGTCATTCAAACCTGGTACTCTGGACCCTGTGACTTCTACAGGTTGAATTTCTCTACGCTTGTGCTCTCTCATCTGGCACCATCTGTAATCTGGCATGATTGTATTTAGCCAGACGACCACTTATCATGGGTGTGACCAAGTTTCCTGTGGTCCCATAAAGATTTGATTCCAGTCACCAGTCCTGGCTCTCAGTGTTCTGTGCTGTTATTTAGCTGTAATTTCCCCCTAAGTGTCTTCTGAGAGCCCAGTGGAAGTGTCACTAGTGCTGCTGGACAATATTGACCTCCCGTGGCCTGGCAAACTCTCTCAGCACTGGTCAAGTCCCACAGGTGCTAGACTAGAGAGGTTCAACCTGGAGTGGCAGCAGTGACTGACTGTACCAGCTGTAACTGCACTGCCAGCAGTTGCTTGTTCAATTATATATTCCTAAGCTTCACTGAAGTTACACAGATAAACTGCTGTTTGATTTAGGAGGTGACATCAAAAAGGGGCATTATCGGAGAGGGGTTGAGCTCTGTAGTAACCAAAAATAGTAAGCGCTAAAATCACAAGCAAGATTTATTGCTGTGTCATCTCAGACTACTGCAAAATGTCACTGAGATCAGAACAACCCGGAAAAAATGGTACTGAGGATAAATTGATCAATGATGGTGAGGCTCTCCAAATCGACTCTTTAAACATACACACAAACACATGGAAACACAAGTGAAAGTCCAGCCCCACTGAAGTCAATAATAAAATACTGATATCAACAGAGCCAGGATATTGATGTGGTATTGGAAGATGATGATGTTTAGGAGAAACTTACTTGCCCTTCTTCTTTACTTCATTCCCCACTCCTGTACTCACAGTATAGATATTTTCCACTTCTTTTTGAGCATCTGAGTGGATTTTACAAAACACTGAGCCTTACAGCCTCTGTTTGAGGGAGAGGTGAGTAAATATTACAGTCTCCATTTTACAGGGGGAAAACTGAGACAGACACTTAAATGTCCTGTCCAAGGTCACATGACAAGCCAGTAACAGCGCAGATAGGAAGTGCCATGCTGGCACATTGTCCTGCTTCTAAAAATCGCAAGTACTTCAGATGAATGTATAAGAATCTATAGTGGACATTAATGGAATAACCTATCCAGAGAAGGAGTTTCTTTGTGACCCTAGTCCGTTTCTGATGGTCAGTAAACAGGAGGGTTTATATACCTCCTAAAGGTTTTCATCTTATCTAATGTAAGTCTGGATGTTTTCCTTGGCTGTATAAGTGTCGAATAAAGGAAGACCAATCCTTTTTTGTAGGACAATTTTCTATAAATTACAAAGTTATCTGAGCCACATCCTCAAAAATTTTTTGACTTCATGGACAAAATGTTGAATTCAAAATTACACAGCTACCTCTTTGAATTCAATATTGCTGTAATTTTTCTGCTTAAGAGCGCTGTCTGATGCAAAGGTGGATAGTTTGGAATCTTTTAAAAGTGAACTTAGTTGTCATGAAAGTGTACTCTCTACTGAACAGGTTTAGCATAGGCAGTGGCAAGTATGGTTTTCCACTCAATGTCCTCACTGTATGTCAGTGGCATTTTTGAGGGATTTCTGAAAGGAGAAACAGGTCAATTCATTCTCTAGCCCACTCAGTTCTTGCCATTTCTTCTTGGAATGCCAACAGGAGTAATAAAGCACTGGTTTTGTGATGTGCTCACTTGCCTACGAATAATTGGACTAAGATTGTATAGACCACGCTGAAGAGCCTTAATATTAAATTGTCTGGATAAGATCAAATTGGAAGCTGCATCTATGCCTGAATTTTGGTCTGTATGTTTGGTCTGCCTGATCACGTTACACACTGGATAGTTGAAAGCTAGAAAAAAATCTTCTGTTATAGATTATTTCCTAATTGGCCATTACAATGTTTCTTGCATCTTCCTGTGAAATTCCTGGCATCCTGTCTCTGACAGACTCCAAAATCAGATTAGATGAACAACTAGTCTGATCTGGTATGGCAATGCCTATGTCCTAGTCATTTTTTAAATGAAGAAGGGAAGCTCACTAGTCCTAGTAAACATCCTTTTGGATGTTTGACATTTCTACAAGGAGAAACCAAGTAGGATTAGTCAATTTCCCTTTTGCATGATTTAGTAGCAGAGTGAAATTAGTAAATCAACAAGCCATGGTGTGCTAGTGTATGTGCATATAGCAGAGTGGTAAGGTGACTAGCAAGATGCATCAGTAAATTGTGTTCACCGCCAACCTGCTTTGAAAGGGGAACGAACTAGATCAAATAATAGCTCACTTCTAACTTGAATTTTTGTTGTTCTTATCTGTGATATAAGGACTGCAAAAGGACCTGTCTTAGTGCTGTGGTTGATTTACGGAACTCTTCATTCTGTGATTGAAAAAGTAAATGTTTAAGAATACTAACATGAAGCAGTTCTTGGCAATCACGAGAACAAAATGTTCACCTGCAGTTGCCCATGGTGCCTCTAATGTAAAATTAAAGTTGGCTGACATCAGAGAATAGCCAGCCAGCAGGAGTTAGCTGTTTGCCTGCACAAGAAGGGGAAAGCATACAGGTGTGCTTGATATGTAGTAGCTTTTCTCAGGGTTAGCTGTTGACACTGCAGCAGCACAGCTATATCTCTTCATGGCTATAGATAATCCACCCTCACGAGAGAGGGCAGCTAAGTTGATAGAAGAATCTGTTACCCTATCTGCATCTAGAGCATGGCTTCGGCTGGCTTAACTACATCACAAGAGTATGAATTTTTCCTGCCCCTGGACAATGTTCAATCAAAATTTTAGTGTAAGCCATATTTCTGTATGATTACCTTGAGGATCAAGACACTTCAAAACCATATCCTCTTTATTTAGCTGAAATGGACTATCTAGGAATAAGCAGAACCATAGAAATTATAAGTGGCAAAAGATCAATAGCTCAAACTTCAGTTCCTTGAAACATGAGCTATGATCGTCTTTGCACATAAAAACTTTACACCTGACTGATTGCCAGCATTCATGATAAGGAGAGTTGTAGTCTTATACTCCCAGAAGAAGGGAAAGAGGAAAGCATTTTAAAATCAAGTAATAATGTTTATTAATTTTGTGCAGCACTTAGATACCATGGCTGCAGGCATTTATTATCAAATCTAGCATGTACTGAGTCTAATAATTCAGACTTCTACAAGATAATTAAATTACTTAAACTCTGGATTGAAGTTCAGAGCTCATGCAGAAGTCCTACATTTATATTTTGACTTTTGTTTTATCCCACTGAAGTCAATAAGGGCTGCTGGGCATTTGGCACTTTTGGAAAAACAGTGCCTTTATTTCTGAACGTGGATGTGGGAATTTCAGCAGACATTTCTGAAAATTTTGGCTACAGTATTTTTAGGTGATCTTAGTGTAGTGTTGATGTCATATAGACTCAAAGCTTCTTATGTAGTCAGTATGCTTTGAAATGGTAGAAAAATGAGAATCTAGAATAAAGAAAGCTATGGTAAAAAAAAAAATGCTACTTTTACACAGATCCCACAACCCCCTACCCCCACCCATTGAATTGGATTGACAAGAGATAAAAATGCCCATTGCAAATCAGCATCTGTGTATTTCAAGCAATACAGTTTGAGTACTGTGGTTAAGATTTACAAAGCAGTCGGGAAGATTTAGACACATTTTCCACTTGTGGAAGATCTGTGTCCTAATCCCCTCACTGCCTTGAGAATCTCAACATCTGTTTTTAAGAAGTGACTGCCTATTAATAGTACAACCTCTTGTTGGCCTGGAAACTCAGGGGACCTGCTGTTCCTTATAAAAGCAAATATCAAATCAATGATTGTTTCTCGTAGGCATACAATGGTAAAATATAACTTTACAGCATCCAGTTAATTGTTTCCAGTTATAATTGATGTTCTTGAGTAGTATAGGAAAGACTGTCCAATTTTTTCTTCAAGGCTGTGTCTACACTACAGCGATCTGTCAACAGAAGTTGCTGGAAGATCTCTTCTGACAGTAAAACATCTGTCAACATATCACGTCCACACACAAAAGCAGATTGAGTGAGCTGCTCTGTTGACAGAGAGCAGCCAGGATGTCTGCTCCTCTTTCAACAGAATGGCCACCCTGAAGAACAGCAGACAGGGCTGCCTGATCCACCAGAGAGGACCCCCCAGAGTGCCACTTGGTCTTTGTTTTGACAGAAACTGTTGTCAGAGGCGTGATTCCTCATCATGGAGAGGCAAAACACTGTTGATGGAAGTGCCGAGTTTTGTCGTCAGACTGTTGACAAAGCGTACTTCCTGTGTAGGCGCTCCGAATTTTTCGACAAAACCCTCTAGATGTAGCTCAAGTGATTGCTCATGCCCATTCGACATAGGTGCGTGTGCCCACCACATGCCTTGGTGTCAGAAGATTTTCCCTCAGTAGTACGCATTGGGGAGCCAGCCTAGACATCCCCTGGAGTGGTGCATGAATGCATTGTTACATAGGGCACCTCAGGCTCCCTCTCTCCTCCCTCCCTTCGTGCTGTGCTTAGAATTGCGTGCTTATCTTAGGATTTAGTCATAGCATATTGTTCCCTAGTTTTTCCTCTGTAACTAGTTCCTGTTTTGTTAAATACCTGTAAATAGCTGGCTAGATAGCTAAGGGCATCGACTTCATCCAGACCTGTGGCTGCTCCATGGATGAACCCAGAAGAGCAAGCGTGTTCTCTGAAGGTCCACGGGGTGCTTCTTGAAAGCAGGAAACCCTCCACTCAGTTTGCTTCTGCTGTCAAATGGAAACAGTTTTCCATCTGGGTCTCCTGAGAAGGCTTAAACCCAACTGAGGCCCCACTTCCCCCCATTTTGGACTATCTGTTTTACCTCAAGTGCGAGGGAAAGGCATTAGCCTCTATTCAAGTACACTTGGCAGCTATCTCCACATTTTATCCCCCAGGTGCAGAGCCTTTCTGTCTTCTTCCATGATGTCACAGCCAGCTTTCTTAAGGGACTGGACAAGCTCTTTTCACAGATCTAAGCCCCAGATCCCCCGTGGGACCTTTAATGTGGGCCTGTGTAGACTTATGAGACTTGGCTTCTTGCTGCTTTCTGCTCCTCTCAGCAAAGTTTTCTTTTCTAATAGCCATCATGTCAGCCAGAGGGGTCTCAGGCATGGTGCTCTTGATATCTGAATGTCCTTACATGGCCTTTTTTAAGGATAAGATTCAGCTTTGGCCACTTTCTGCCTTCCTCTCAAAAGTGGTTTGGGGTTTTCATGTTAATCAGGACCTGTTTCTCCTGGTTTTCTACCCTAAGCCTCAAACAACCAACGAGAAAAGACATCTTCACACCATCAGTGTTTGTAGGCGCTTGCCTTCTATCTGACACTCTATCTGGAGCGGATCAGGCCCTTCCATGGATCACATCAACTCTTCGTAGTGTATGCGTAGCAAATTAAAGGCCTCCTGGTGTCCTCTCAGAGGATTTCCACATGGATCACTGCACCTGTCCTTATTATGAGTTAGCGGAAGTTTAGCCGTCCACTCTCATTAGGACTCATTCCACTAGGGCTCAGGCCTCTTCTACAGCCTTCCTTGCTCACACCCCCATTTAGGGTATCAGCAATATGGTCATCCATCTGCATGTTTACATCCCATTACTCCATCATGCAGCAGGCAAGGATGACACAAGCTTCAGGAGGGCTGTCTTGCAACTGGAATGCTCTCAGTGAAACTTCTTCCGGGTCCACAGACACTGTTTGGAGTCTGTACTGCTTGAGATGCACTGCTTATGTCTATTCAGCTTCCTACCCTGGTCCCCTCTGTTGGAGTTTCCAGCACAAAGGAACTGAGGCGGGGCCAGAGGTGCCCTATTTATTGCAGCTTTTGCACACCACTCACCTTATTCATGTTCACGTCCACGCACCTTCTGGGAACTGCTGAGGGAAAATCTGCCACTGGTGCATGTTGCAAGCATGCACACCTATATTGAATGGACATGAGCAACACATCTTAAAGAACAGTTATGGAAACAAGTAACTGCTCTGAACATAGAAAAAGAGAAAAATATAGCAAATGTATCCCATCAAAAATAAGGCAGTCATTGCCCTTCGTAATACTATCTCATGTATTCAGTTATATTTCAATTCAGTTTTTTAAAAAAGGAGTTCTTCATATTTATTTCCCATGGTATAGGCATCCCCTTATAGTTCAGTGCTCTCGTTAATTAGGCAGCATAAGGGGCCTTAAAGCAAACTGATGCAGCTTTGTTGAAAGTCATAATTTTTGTAGACCTATGTTGGCTTGTACTAAAGTGCACAGTTGAGAATTCATGAAATCTTGGCTTTCTTCCCAGTTCTGCATTGGACTTCTTGTGTGGCTCAGAGTAAGTTATTTTACTCTCTCCATTTGAGAGCAATGAGAGTAAATACATCGTGAATCTCCAAGTGGTTTACAGTAATTGGATTGATAGTGCTAGAGAAAAGACAAGCATGATTACAATTAAGCATCTGGCCCATGTAACCTGTGAAAAGTGTTTTGAAAATAAGTTTGTATCTGGAAATAACATTTTTGAGCCAACAAAGCATGGTGTACAGCTTGCAGGAGAGCAATGTTTGTCACGTAGCCATTGTGGGAACCCAACCCAAGAGACTGTAAGGGCCACATTTTTTAAAGGCCCCTACTCATGAATTGCAATTACAGATCAGCAGTGGATTTGTGCAAGTCAGGACTCTTCATGTGCATAGATAAATATTGGTGTACTTGCAAATCCACATGCTGAGCAAGTGCATCAAGACTTTGTTGTAGAAGCTTTTCTTGGGATTGTTAAACTGATACTAACACAGCATGAAAAGTGGCTTTATAGTCCCATTCTTCAGATTGCCATCTTGCAAGAGTCATTTTTTAGTAAGGTGACTGCAATTGTCAGTTCATTCATACATTTTTACTCCTTGTAATTTGTTTCATAGAAGTGTTCGAATATATCTAAAAACACTCTCTTTAGAGAGGGGTATTTTGACAACGCACAGGTAAGCTGTTGACTCTGTTCTCCCTAGTGTTAGCAAAGGGAATATTATTCAAAGCCATGAAACTTTTTTAGCAAGGGGTTTCCAAGCTTTTTCATAGGACTTGTCTCTGCTACAGATTAGATTGACACTAGCAGTCTATCCACTGGGGGTTGATTTAGTGAGTCTAATGAAGACCCACTGAATTGAGCTCCATTCACTCTCCTGTACACTTCAGTACTCCAGCAAAAAGAGATGAGTAAGGTGAGTTGACAGGACAGTTTTTTCTGTTGACCCCCTGAGCTGTGGACCACACAGTAAGTAGATCTGAGCTATCTGTAGATCTGATTTGAGTTGTGCTACAAAAATAACTCAAATTGCATAGCTTAGATCAACCTGTACTTGTAGTGTAGACCTGCCCCTAGTGTGGACCATTGCTTAACAGAGCATCTCCTAGACCCAATACCTCCCATCCTGTTTATGGTCATACAGGCCATCTGCTGACCCACATGGTCCTGTTCATCCTCTCTGCTGCTAGACATATTACCTAAGTATTGCATTCTTTTTTCATGCTCTCCTGGATATTCCTTTCCTGTTGATGGATGGCAGTTGCAGTTCCATTGGTGACTCCAATCCCCAAAGGGCATTGCCTCCTCCTGTCTGTATGAGAGCACCCTTTAGTGGAGACATTAAGGCTTGTTTCTTGTTTTCTCCGATCTCCTCACCAGGATTTTCAAGGCCCTGCCATCTGACTGCCTATCTGTGTCTTCTCTCCTCTCCTCCTCCACCTTCTTTCCAAGCTGTCCTCCAAACTGCACTTATCCTCTTCCGTGCTGTCCATTCAAGGCCTTGCTGACACAGAAAGTTGCCTGTGTTTAAACTGACATGTGAATTTAATTCCATTTGGTTAAACCAATGCACTCCATCATTGGGTCAGTCTTATTTCGTTTTAAGAGTGGCTTTTTTGTTATTTAGTTCAAGCACTTATCTGTACTTGAAAATTAATTCAGATTAAGCTAATGTGTGAATTTAAAGCACAGTCAACCTTGAATTAAGACAAAGTGGAATAAAATACTCTTATTCTGAGACAAGAGTGTCCACACAAGAAATAGCTACTGTGCTTTCCGTTCCTACCCGATCTAAGCTTACTTTCAAATATAGATCAGCCTAACTCAACTAGGAGCAGAGTTAAACTGAACCAGAAATCTCAAACTGAAAAAAGCATTCATGCAGGGATTTGTCACAATTTAATTAATTTAGTTTAAAAGCCAGTTTCATGTAAACTAGTGCAACTTTCCTACTTCAACAAGGCCTCGCTCCCTTCCTCAGCTTCCTTCAAACCTCTCCTTTAAAATTTGCTTCTTTTGCCAAACCTTTCCACACAGATGGTGAAATTCACACCTCCGCAGAAGGCTAGCACAGGACCTATGTATTACTTTAATCCTAAATAAGTGCCTTTTCTCATCCCTTTCAAACAGTTTCCAATCCATCTGAACTAGACTTTATTGTCTTGCTGTTTTCATAAGGTCCAGGTACACTTACTGTTTTCTATAACTAGTAGGGTTCCTAGAGCAGCAGTTTGGTGGATGTGATGGTTTAGGTAGCTTTGCAATAGTCCTTTGAAAACATAACTAGGCTCTGTGATTTTTTTTCTTTAATATATGACAGCTCATTTAATGGAACTTGGTTTCATCCTGCTGCATTGCATGTAGATGCATGAACATCAACAGTGTTTGGTATTTTTCTTAAGCAAATGAAAATCTTGTCCTACTTATTGACTGCTATTCTCTTTAACCTCTGATTTTAGGCGGTATGTTGGATGAGGCAACGAGGAAAGACCTGTTCACAGACACCTTCTGTAAAGTGTGTGGGGCTGTGCTGCAGTTTGAGTCACAAAGAATTTCACATTATGAGGTAGGACAAAGGGTTTGACATTATTTTCCTGTATAATGCTACCTATTTTTTTCAATGACAGTTGCATTGCATAAAAGTCACATACAGTTTTTGTTGTGAGTTTTCCAAGACTGACCATCATGGTTGGACGGTGACCAGAGTTGCATGCTGTGATTAGTTACTGCAGTTAAAAGGCTGTACACATATTTTAAGGAGATCACAAAGCACACAACGAACTACATATCATGCTGAAGGCTATTAGTCTTGAAATTAATAAATACCTTGGATGAATATTGTATGGCTACATCTACATTCCTCTTTCAAAAGAGGAAAATGCAAATGAGGGAAATCAAAAATGCAAATAAAGCTCTGATTTTAAATCTCGCTCTTCATTTGTATAATCTCATGCAATCTCTTATTTAGAAGAGATTTTTCTAAAAAAAAAAAAGCAGTGTAGATGGGGTTCTTTCAAAAAAAACAAAACAAAACAACCCCTTTTTCAAAGGAACCCGCTAACCCTCATTTTTTTTCACAATTAAGTGTTGTTTCGAAAAGGTGTTTGGGAGGAAAAAAAGAACCACATCTTACACTGTTTTTGTTTTTGTTTCTTTTGTTTCTTTTGCTTTTTCAAAAAAATCTCTTCCAAAAAAGTGATCACATGAGATTATGCAAATGAATGGTGAAATTTGTAAATCAGCACATCATTTGTATTTTCGATTTCCCTCATTTGTGTTCCTCTTTCAAAAGAGGCATGTAGTGTAGATGTAGCCTCTGTGTTATAAAGTGTACTTTGCCTTTGCATGGTATCCTTTATATGTTCAGAGGTACCCAAGCACTGGAATTTCTTCCAATTTCAGCCAAAGCAATACAATTTCCTTACACTCAGTCTTCACAGGATAAAGAAACTGCTTTGAGGGGTTCATTATTCTTATCTATAATAGAAACTGAGGACTTGGTCCAGCAAGGTGCTACATGTCTTTAACTCCTGTTCCTTTGAGTTAGTCAGAGGGAATGTCTGCCCTTACTGGGAGACAGTTCAATCTTCCAGACTTTGATTTCATGCATCTAGTAAAGACACACAAAATCGACCTATCTGGGGTCCGTATTTGACCTCCTGTACTTCTGCTCCTACAGGAAGTAAAGGAGGTTGACGGGAGAAATGCCTCCGTTGACCTCCCTCTGTGAAGACAGCCTTTACAGTCAACTGCAGATACGTTGATTCTAGCTTGCAATTGTTGTAGCTAGAATTGCATATCTGGAGTCAACTGTAAGGTCTAGTGTAGGCTAAGCCTGAGATACTTAGCACCTCAAAGGGATTAGGTTATAGCATGAGTTTCTCTTTTGGGATAGGTCTTTACTGACCAAAAAAAGAATGTTCTTAATTTGGATTAGTTAATTTGGGTTAAAATAGCAGTGAAGACGTGGCAATTCAGCTTTTGGCTTGGGTTATCAGGACAATTTAAAGCTTTTAAAGAAGTTTGGGATTGAACTGGAGCTGCTTACCTGAGTTAAAAATAGTCACTATGTCTTCAGTGGTAGTTTAACCCAGACAGCTAACCTGAACTAAGAACACGCCATTGTTTAATTTTTTTGCAGTGCAGACGTACCCTTTGTTGAATCTGACTCAGCTGAGGGTGCAAATAATATCTTCAAACAGGGAAGCACAAAGTGGGGGGTGACCCCCCTTGGAGGGACCATGAAATTTCCTAAGGGGGCACAGCACGATTGGCAGCCAGGTCTCAGGCTCATCCATCTCATTCAAAAATGTTGAAATATGTTACCATTTTTATATATCTATATTCACATTTATATATTGATTAATAATTTTTTTACATTCTCCAGATTAATTTTCTTACATGTGCCAAATGTTTTTTCTTTTTTTTCCCCACATACACATAAGCAAAAATTCTTTCAGTTTGGATTACATTAGGCTAAGGATACTGTCTGTCCCGTTTTAGCCAGGACAGTCCCATATTTCTGGCATCCCGACTTATTTTAACAAAAGGGCTAAGTGTCCCATATTCACTCCTCCTACTGCTGAGCTGCCCTTCCCCCAGGTCAGTACAACTGCAGCTGCAAGTACCAGGTGCTGGCTGGAGAGCATGTGTAGTATGTACATGCGTGGCCAGGGGTGCAGGCAGTGGCAGGAGAGGGAGCCAGCAGGTGGCCGTGCCACAGGGAAAGGAAGGGTATGCTGGGGTGTGGGGTAGTGTGTGTTCCCCACAGTCCTTTTTACTGCCCCTCCAGCCAGTGTGACCCTCCCCCCAAGACAGGACATGCAACCCTGTTCCTGGCTCTCCATGGCATGGGGCAGCCAGGAGCCACACCCGCAGGGCTGCAACCCCGTTCCTGGTGCCTTGTGGCATGGAGCAGCCAGGGAGTGCCCTGTCCATGGGACAGTAGTTCCCACATGGTAAGTGCCACTGGAGCCTGGGAGCTGCCTTGCAGGATGGCAGCCTCAGTTGCTGGCAGCACAGGGCAGACAGGGAGCTCCCCTGCAGCAGGGAGGCAGCCAGTTCCCAGCACCCTGCATCATGGAACAGCTGGGGCGTCCTTCGATGTGGGGCAACTGTGGAGGAGCCCTCCCTCATTCCTCCTGAGAGCAGCAGCCCCATTGCTTGGGGCAGCCTGGGAGCCCCCATTGCGTAGGGACTGCCCCCTTCTCTGCCAGGCTGCTTTTCTGGTGCTGAGTGCCTGGGCAGCCAACCCTATACCCAGGGAGGACACGCCGCCCACCCCTTCAGGCTTGCAGGCTACAGCCTTCATCCCTGGGATCCCCTACCCTCCCTGGGAAGCTGAAACCCCTATGCTCAGGGCCACCACTGGAAGGCAGTGGCCCCCCGCCACTGTGGGGCAACAGCTGGGAGTAACAAGGGTTAATCCTGCATTCCCCACATGCTACCTGAGGAGGAGAAGCCTCTGGAGCCCATAGGGCAAAGTCAGAGCCAGATGAACCTCCTGTGGGCTGGGAGCTCAAACTTTTATGTGGAGCAATAGAGCATGGCACAGGACTGAGAGGCCGGCCCTTCTAAAGAGCAGTAATCATCTGCTTGTAAATATCTTTTTAATATTTTTACCTATTATTAGTTATAAAAATGCAGCACGTCTTTTTAATGGGTGCTCAGTAGACAATACTATTTTGACTGTTTGTGTGGCATAGGTCTGATTGATTTCCGTTGAACTCACTGAAGTCCGAGCAATTTTGCCAGGTGTCCTGTATTTGGCATAGGGAAATATGGTCACCTTACATTAGACAGGTTGTGGCGGGGAGGCTTCTAATTGGAGGGGCAAAAAGTGGAGTCCAACATAAAAAGTTTGCTCACCCCGGCCAAAAGCATCACTAGTGATGTCACCATCACAAGGGAAAAGGCTGTTTTCCGTACTGGTAGCATTCTCTTAGTCAGTGTTTTAGCCAGCATCGAGCTGGAGCACAGGAGGATTTTGCTTTATTTGGTGATGTTGTAGGGAAGCCTGAGAATGTTCCTCTGAAGCAGTGGCATCCAGTTGGATAGTATCAGTTCAGAGCAGCCAAATCACATTTTGGCCAACAGGTGATTACCATGTCATGGAACATACATGCAGCTGTATTACCAGGGCAGAATGTGGTGTGAGATGGTACCTCAGAATTAAAAAGGAGCTGAAAAAAAACATAAGATCCTATTGTGAGACATAAGGGCTTTCTAGTTAAGACACAAGACTGGGAAGTAAAGCAGCTGGGTTCTAGTCTTCATTGTGCAATAGGCTTTCTCTGTGATTTTATGTGTTTTTTATGCTGTCCAAGCATTCCCATCCATTATAGAAAGCTGGAAGAGATACTTATTTCACTAAGTTGAGGATTGCCTGGTAACTAAAGACCGCTTTTAGATTTTTGACGAGGAAGCATATTATGTAGCATTATGTATTAATAAATATTATATTATACAAATAGGCTTTGTCCAGTTGTCTGTCTTGTGAAATCAATATAGTCTGTAAGTATAAAAGCAACTTTTCATAGTTTCAAAGACCATTCAATCATCTAGTACGCCCTGCTGTCTATCACAGGGCATTAACTTTCTAGCCAGTGGACAGTGTTATACTTTTCTCTGCTACCAGGAAGAGTCTTCACGTCATCTGTAAATGTTATCAGCAATGATTTAATGATCTCTTACAGATCGTTAATAAAAATGTTAAATATCATGGGTCCAAGAACCAGTCTTTGCAGGAGCCCACTATAATGCACTCACTGTATGGTGATTCCCTCCTTACAATTGCATTTGAGACCTATCAATTAGCCAGTTTTAACCTATTTAATAAGTACCATGTTGATTTTATATTCTAGGGTTTTTTTAATCAAAATATTGTAGAAGTCTGTCAGCAATGTTATCTTTATCAGCCTAATTTGTAATCTCATCTAAAAGAGTTATCCAGTTAGTTTGAAGGTATATATATTCTGTAAACCTATGTGATTGGCATTAATTACTACCCTTTGGTAATTCTTTATTAATCAAGTCCTATATCAACAGGTCTGTCGTCTTGCCAAGGATCAATGTCAAGTTATCCCATTTTATCTTTTTAAATAGTTACACCGTATTGGCTTTCTTCCAGTGTTCTGGGACTTCTTCCTCAGTGTTCCAAAAGTTATTGAACGTCAACACTAACAGTTCAGTGCACATGTCTGCCAGCTCTTTTAAAACTCTTAAATGTCAGGTATCTGGGCCTGCTTATTTAAAAATATCTGACACTAGTAGCTGCTGTTTAACATCCTCCTGAGATACTACTGGAGTGGAACAAGTGCACTGACAGTCTGATGTGATATGAGTACATCATCTGTTTTTTCCCAAATATGGAACAAACCTTTATTGGACAGTTCAGTCTTTCCCTCACCATCACATTCTACCATTTCCATCTTGTAATGGACCAATACCATCATTAGGCTTACTTGACAAATCTGGAAACCAGGTTACCCTGAGCATGTGGACAAGACCCATCTGCCAAACCTTGAAGACGATTATCTGAACCACCTCAGATCATCAGGATCTTGTGTCCAGCTGTGGCCCATCCCATATGCTTTAGAGGAAGGCAAAACAAAAGACAAAAACACAAACACCCGCTTCCCTTTGCACAAATCCAGAATACATCTGGCTGAGTGTGATTTGGGGATACAGAGGAGCAGGATTCCTTCCTGGCCTCAATCAGCTGATGCCTCGAAGCATGAGATTTAGATTAGTCATGGCCTGCAAGTGTTATGAGCATGCTGAGGGAAGTGCAGAGCGTCCTGTTCTCTCTCTGTTCCATGAAGGGGGATTCTCCAATTTTGACCAAGCGAATCTTAATGTTTGAGTAAGTCAGTCCATTTATCCTTGTTAATGGACTAGGAATAATTCTTCTTTTTCCAGGGCAAAAAACATGCTCAGAAAGTTCGCCTTTATTTCCAAATGCGCACTGAACAAGATGGTGGACAAGAGCCTGGCAAACAGAAGAGACCAGATTATGTGAACTTTCAGGTAATGTTTCCTCTTCAGACCTGTAGTTAAGATGTTAAATGAGCCCTTCATTGCTGAACCCTTGTAACTGAGGTTGCCTTTGGTTTCAGTTGGATGGGAGTGGAGCAGTGGACAAAAACAAATACTGCAGTCTTTGCAACATGATTTTTACTTCTCCAGTTGTTGCTCAGTCTCATTACCTGGGAAAAATACATGCCAAAAAGATGAAGCAATTATCAGGAGACCAACCTCAGATGCCTACACAGACCACTCAGTCACAAACAGGTGAGAACTAGAGGGGCGCTGAGTCCTACATGGTGCATATATTTTACTATCACTTCTCTGAAACAGATGAAGTGAGGCATTGATCATCTTCCCAGCTCTACTGCTCTGTGCTTTTATAGTGTATTGATGGAGTTTAGATGGGTCTACAATAAGGTGGGTGCAAAACTGGCTAGACAACCGTACTCAGAGTGTAGTTCTTAATGGTTCTCAATCCTGCTGGAAAGGTATAACAAGTGGGGTTTTGCAGGTGTCTGTACTGGGACCGGTTCTGTTGAACATCTTCATCAACAATTTAGATATTGGCATGGACAGTATGCTTATTAAGTTTGCAGATGATACCAAGCTAGGAGGGGTTGCAACTGCTTTGGAGGATAGGGTCAGAATTCAAAATGATCTGGACAAACTGGAGAAATGGTCTGAGGTAAACAGGATAAAGTTTAAGAAAGACAAATGCAAAGTGCTCCACTTAGGCAGGAACAATCAGTTTCACACATACAGAATGGGAAGCGACTGTCTAGGAAGGAGTATGGCTGAAAGGGATCTATGGGTTATAGTGGACCACAAATTAAATATGAGTCAACAGTGTGATGCTGTTGCAAAAAAAGCAAACATGATTCGGGGATGCACTAACAGGTGTGTTGTGAACAAGACACAAAATGTCATTCTTCCGCTCTACTCTGCACTAGTCAGCCTCAGTTGGAGTATTGTGTCCAGTTCTGGGCGCCGCATTTCAAGAAGATGTGGAGAAATTCAAAAGGGTCCAGAAAAGAGCAACAAGAATGATCAAAGGTCTAGAGAACATGACGTATGAAGAAAGGCGGAAAGAATTGGGCTTGTTTAGTTTGGAGAAAAGAAGATTAAGGGGGGACGTGATAGCGGTTTTCAGGTATCTAAAAGGGTGTCATAAGGAGGAGGGAGAAAACTTGTTCTTCTTGGCCTCTGAGGATAGAACAAGAAGCAATGGGGTTAAACTGCAGCAAGGGAGGTTTAGGTTGGACATTAGGAAAAAGTTCCTAATTGTCAGGGTGGTCAAACAGTGGAATAAATTGCCAAGGGAGGTTGTGGAATCTCCATCGCTGGAGATATTTAAGAACAGGCTAGATAAGTGTCTATCAGGGATGGTCTAGACAGTACTTGGTCCTGCCATGAGGGCGGGGGGGCTGGACTCGATGACCTCTCAAGATCCCTTCCAGTCTTAGCATTCTATGATTCTAAGTACCCAAGGGGTAGCCATGTTAGTCTGAATCCGCAAAAACAACAAGAAGTCCTGTGGCACCTTAGAGACTAAGGGCTTGTCTACATTAGCCCCCTTCTTTGAAGAGGGCATAGTAATCAGCCCAAGCAGGGAATAGCAGTGAGGTGCTGCAATGCATGTGCAGCACCTCATTAAGCTAATTCTTGCCCCGGGGACTTTGAAGTGCCAGCAAGCCAAGTACTGAGGGCACTTCAGCGTGCATGTGCAGCTTTGAAGTGCCCTTACTCCCAAAACTTGTAAAGGCACTTCAAAGTTGCACGGGTACTTCTAAGTGCCCACAGCTACGCGGCTTGCCAGAGCTTCGAAGTTGCTAACTTTAAAGATCCAGCGGCGAGGATTAGCCTAATGAGGTGCTGCATATTCATCTCAGCACTCTTTGCTATTTCCCACTCGGGCTGATTACCATGCCCCCTTTGAAGAAAGGGACTAGTGTAGACAAGCCCTAACAGACTTATTGGAGCATAAGCTTTTATGGGCAAAGACCCACTGTGTCAGATGCATAGAGTGGAAATTCTAGAGGTGGGTATAAATATACAGGCACCTGAAAACAAGGGATTTATAAATCAAGAGAAAGGCCAGAGTTGTTAAAGGTCAATTCAGTAAGGGAGGAGGCGGCCTACTCCCAGCAGGTGATGTGGAGGTGTGAACACCAAGAGCAGAGAAACTGCTTTTGTAGTTGGCCAGTCATTCCCAGTCTTTGTTCAGTCCTAGATTGATGGTGTCAAATTTTCAAATGAATTATAATTCTGCAGTTTCTGTTTTCGAAGTTTTTTTGTTGCACGATGGCTACTTTTAAATCTGCTACTGAGTGTCCAGGGAGATTGAAGTGTTCTCCTACAGGTTTTTGTATTTTACCATTCCTGTGTCCATTTATTCTTCTACATAGAGACTGACCAGTTTGGTCAATGTATATGGCAGTGGGGCATTGCTGGCACATGGTGATATATATTACATTAGTCGATGTTCAGGTGAATGAGCCCCTGATGTTGTGGCTGATGTGGTTGGGTCATCTGATGGTGTTGCTGGTATAGATATGTGGGCACAGTTGACACCAAGGTTTGTTGCAGGGATTGGTTCCTGAGTTAGAATTACTGTGGTGGGTTGTCTGTAGGTGAGAACTGGCCTGTCACCCACGTACTGTGAGAGTGAGGGGTTGTTGTCCAGGATGAGTTGTCCACTGATGATGTACTGGAGAGGTTTCAGGTAGGGGCTATAGGTGATGACCAGTAGGGTTCAGTTATTTGCCTTGTTAGATCTGTCTTATAGCAGGTAGCTTCGGGCACACATCTGGCTCTGTCAATCTGTTGCACTGAAGTGTGTCTGATGGTATGACAACTCGAGGCAACCGTGAAGTGAAAGAATGAAGATGATGTTACTTAATCAGGGCACCAGCAAGTGCATAGCAGAGGAGCCAGGGCCCAGCTCTTCCACCGACTGGGGCTGTAGTCAAATGTCTCCGTTTCTCCCTCTGCAAATAACAACACTTCAGTTCTGGGATATTGTGAGGGTTGATTGCAGCCCTTAGCTGGCATTATACTAATTGCTAAATTAGTGTTGCTAGTTATTCAAAGAATCAATCCAGAATCATGTAACTGTCCAGCACCTTGAACAGGTCCTAGGATTGAAACTTAACATGTCTTTCCTGGTCTCATGCCACTCGCTCAGTATATGTGTAGGAGCTGGAAGAAGGTGACTTGATGGTGAGGGAAGCTCATTTGCCTGGTGAGCCCATTCTCCTTTGTGGGATGAGAGATCCTGAGGACTATGTTCTCTCTTGAACAGTGTCATCTGGAAGCCACAGGATCGCTTTTCTGCTCTTCTCACCTTTCAGCTCCAGTTGTGCAATATTTATAATTCTGTGGTTCCATAAAACTGTTCCAGACTTTCCTTTGTTGTGCCATTAACAGGTTCCCCTCCTGGCCCTTCTGCATCTCTGGCACTACAGGAGCCCTCAGCTGAGAAGCTCTCTCAGAATCCAGATACTGAGGAGTCCACATCAGCCTCTAGCGTTGCTTTGGATTTAAATGATCCAGACAAGTACTGCAAGCTCTGCTCAGCTCCCTTCAATAATCCACTGATGGCCCATCAGCATTATGTTGGCAAGAAGCACAAAAGGAATGAAGCACGGAAGAAGATGATGGCGGAGATGGGAGATGAAGCTCTTCCTGTGGAGCCCTGTACAAATGGTAAGTAAGCTCTGGGGAATTATTCCAGGGTTGACACTGATTGTAGATGGGTGTTTGGTGTCATAAAATCACAGTTTGATTTGTGATTTGGACTTTGTTTTCTCCTTTCCCTCTGTGCCGTACACTGCTTGATTTTATGGTCTCTGAACATCTTTGCTTTGGAAAGTATTTCCTGATGACACTGAGGTCCGAGTCCAGTTCTCACCTGAACTCAGCAGCAAAGCTCTCATTGACTTTAATGGGAGTAGGATCTTATCCTGTGTGAAAGAACTGCCAGCACTTCCTACACTAGAACTCCAGAACTGGATCTGACCCCCTGAGCCCATTTATATATTCCCAGGTTTCCTTAAACGAGCCAGGCTGTGAACTTAAGCAAACTCAAGGAGTATGCTTTGACACTTAACAGTAGCCCTGTGGGGGTAGAGTGTTTGCTTATAGATAAGCTTGTTGGATTTTGGGGTGGAGTATTTACTTATTTTGCTGGATTGGAAATATTAATGCTTCAGTGGGAGAAGTGACATGACTTGGCAAGGTACAAGCCTTTCCTCCTCTGAACTCACTCAAGGCAACATGTATCACAGCTATTATGTACCACACAGAGATTTCTCTTGGCATCATCCAGCATTCTGTACTCAGATATCCTTGTCTAAGCTAATATGACTGTATTTAGACTTGATGGTCCAGTTAATATTGTGAATGCTTATACTCCATCCACATGGTTTCCGGCATAGTTATCATTCTTGTCAGCACCTAGGTACCAGGATATAAAAACAAAATACTCATCATCTGTGTCCATAAATAATCTTCTCATTATTTAGACTGTGCCCACACTGTTCTGCATGCTTTAAGGTATACTTTCACAGGCCCTGGTTTTGAATGTAACTCTAGCAAAACAAAGTCTGTTTACTGCCGAAACTTTGCATCTGAAGAAAGTGGTTAGCAGGAAATGGTCCTTATAAAATAACAGTTGCGTAATGAAGTAGGGAACTCATGATTTGCATTTTGTTTGCGATCTCTTTAACCTGCAGCTTTCTGTTCTTTCAGCACTTGGAGTTGGTAACTACATATGTCCTATATGTAACATCACTCTTACCTCTATAGAGATGTACCAGTCCCACATGCAAGGAAATAAACATCAGATTAAGTAAGTCCTTTGTCACAGTATATCTCCGGTTGCTGTACTGCTCTGCTGGCTGAAATTTGTAACAGAGCAGAAGTGGTGGAGGGGATGTATGTATTGCACAGCATCCTTTGATGGCTGCTCTGTGAAATGGCTTTGTTGTGGCACATCTATTCTACTGGTGAAAATGACCAGCAATTTAAAAATCACACTTAGAACAAAATATTACCTACCACAGGGTGATAACATCCTCTCCCTTCCTTCCCTGTTCCCCAGATCAACTTGTGGACCTCTCCACTCTCCCTCATTTTTAAAGTTTCCCAGCCTGTGGAAGAAGCCTGCACAATTTTTCCTTCTTTTTTACCACCTGGAGACAGTACTTCAATATGAAGCCAATCATACTTGTAGGGAATGGTCTGTAATGTAACGTCATCATTGCCATGGGGCCAGTTTGGATCTGACCCCGAAAATATTGAGAGCCACAATTCCCGATGACCTTCGTGAAAGTTTTTGTATGTCCCAACATCTGTTGGGGACAGACCCTTTCAATACTAAACAACATATAGAAATAATGTAGTAGAACTTAGTCATTTACAATCTAGATAGAGAAAATCCTTAAATCTCTATGTCCGACTAGTGTAACAATTTGTGGCCTTAATCTCGCTCTACATTCATATATATTATATCTGGATCCTGTAAGAGCAGGCTGGAAAGATGGAGGTTTTTTTCTTCCTTTTCCCCCCACTTTTTTCCCTTTTCCATGTCATCTAGTCATTTGCCCAGTCAGATCTGCTGAAAAATCAAGACAAATAATACTAGCACATATGTAGTGCTTTTCAAAGCATCTTCTCCTCTGTTGTTTTCTTAGGTATCAATATACAATGTGACATGCCACATCTAAATCAGGAAGACATAAGAGTCTTTACCTGATCATCTGCCATAGTTCAGAAAGGAAATGAGCCAAAAAATAGATTTGTTTTAGTAACTAAGATTTTATATCTGATTCTTGCAGGGAAACCATGGTTGTCAACCTCATCAAGAACTCAAAGAAAACATATGACTCCTTTCAAGATGAATTAGAAGATTACATTAAAGTGCAGAAGGCTAGAGGACTGG
This sequence comes from Carettochelys insculpta, assembly GCF_033958435.1. NCBI lineage: Eukaryota > Metazoa > Chordata > Testudines > Carettochelyidae > Carettochelys > Carettochelys insculpta. The sequence goes on from NC_134140.1 coordinate 13,844,714, forward strand.
AACCTAAAACATATTTCAGAAAAACAGAAGAGGAAGAATTTGAAAACTACGAGTTAGAAGCTGTAAATGATTGTGGTGATATTGAATATTCCAGTGTTGAACAAGGACAGCATTCCAGCTTCTTCTCAGAAATATATATGTCACCACATGCCATTGAAAACAAATCACCGTGCTGGTCACCAGCTCCCAAGACTATGCTAAGAATAGAAAACGTCGCCAAGTGTCATGACAGCAAGGAATATTATTCAGAAATGCAAACACCTCAGATGACCTCTTTCAAAAAGGATAGCTATAGCCTATCATCTGCAGAAGAATCCAGTGACTGCTACAAGCACATCTCTTCGGATAATAGCACTCACTCCTATAAGAAAGGCCGAAAGCTTCGAAGGAAACATGAAGAGGGGGAAAGAAACACTGGGGAAGAGGAACACAGCAAAGAAGCCACAAAGCAGAAAAGGAAGGAAAACAGTGAAGAGACAGATTCTGGAAAGGATAGTGAAATGCAGAAGCGAAGAAAGATTGATATAAATTCAACTCATGAGAAAAAATCTAAGCACAGTAAAGACAAAAGAATTAAAGAAATACCCACTGAGAAGGAGAGTAGAAAGCACAAAAGAGATAAAAGGAAACCATTGTCTGATGGCAAAACAGAAGAAGAGATACTTTGGGATGAATCTATCCTGGGATTCTAATAGAGGTTTTGATTAACTTTATGAAGTCAGTATTTTTGTAGTCTCTCTAACCATGGTGTACTATGTTATGACTCAATTTTTTAAAAAAAACAAAGTTTTTGTCCCACTCTGTGGAAGCGAGACAAAGCCTGACTTCTGAACTCTTGGGTAGTAGGTATGAATCAGCTTTTAATAATCTCACTGACACAACAGTTGTACAACAGCATGAATTGAAAGCCAATGATCTGTTCTGGAATGTACTTCAAATATGGGTCAGTAGCTATAGTGTTTGTTTTGGGGTTTTATCAGAATGAATGGTCTCTTCCAAATCTTATTACTGGCATTAATATGGAGAATTTGATCATTCTTCTATTAGTGTACAGAATGTAGTAAAATAAATAAGTACCCAGTCCTCTCAGCCATCCCTGTACCACTTTCACTGAAGGCTTTTAAAAGGGAATGTGAAAAATATAGGGTTTTGGTTCCAATTCTTATTTGCAACTGTTATGTTTTTTTCACGCATGAGTAAAAAGCAAAAGAGTCTATTAAACATGTAAATGATTGTCAGATATATGTTGTCCAGAATATTTTTCTCATAGCTGTGATCCAGATTTTTAGTTTCAGGAAATCAGGTGAAGTAACATATGCAAAATCAATTTCAGTGAGTAATTCCAGGTTAAGTATTTTTCCCATTCTTTCTCAAGATAATTTATTTAAAATCATCAAACAATGGTGTTGTAATAGAGCTTGATTTGAATATAAGTAAAAAATGCTTGAAAAATTCAAGAACAGCAGCAGAAATAACTGGAAGTTTGGACGCTTCTGATAAATCAAAGTTTATCAGCTCTTCATTCACAATATGGAACTAGATCCTCTTGTTAGAGAACTAATGTCATGTTTGGTGCAGCCCTATGGTATATGAAATGAGTTGGAGTCCTCACACTGCCTTTGTGCTATTCTCACTGGCAGTCTCTGGTCCTGGGTTCAAGGGGCCATTGGGACTGGAACTACCTTTCACACCCCTACAAATAGTTCTTCTATGGCAGGGCGGAATCACTTTAGCAAAGGAGGAAGGTGGCACATACACTGTGTCTGCCTATGTCAGTGGTTTTTAATCTGTGGTCTATGGACCCCACTGCCTAAGATTTCCAGGGGGGTCCAAACCTTCATTTGCCATTTTCATGTGTCTACAAATGAAAGAGAGGCTGAAAATCACTAGTCTATGATATATGGGGTCTTTGGCTAAAGGAGGATTTGAGTTTCCTTTGCTGTCATTTCTTCACCTTCAGAAGCATCAAGTTGACTCTTAAATGCAGTTTTACTGTGAACAGTGATTAAATAGCTTCATGGAGCTCCTCGTTTGTTGTCTCCAGGTGATTGTAGATCAAAACATGTCCAGGTTGCATATAAAATGTTATTTTTAAAGCCAGCACTTGGAATCTGCAAGTCATGCCACATTCTTTCCTCTTAATGCAGCATCACTCATAATAGTTTCTGCAGATTAGTGTATGCCCTCAGAACACCTGTGCAGACCAGTTGTCTCTATGGAATTTATACAGGTGTAACCAAAGTGTTGGTGAGGCCTAAGAAGGATTAGAGTCCAGCTCACTCCCTCTTGACTGGGTGTGCTCTGAGTTAACAAAAATAAAAAGAAATAAATACTTCAGTCACTAAAACCATCATGTATGACTCTAAAGACATGCAGGGAGCTGATTTCCTGAAAAACAAAGTGCCATTTTGCATAGTCATTTTTCAGAGTAGAATTGTCCTACAGGAAGGCGGGAGGAAAAGTAAGACTACTCTGAAAATATTTTTTAAGTTGTCAAAATACTGAAACATTTTAATTCCTTCCATGGGCACATTTATAACTCCATTCCACAGAGTCATCCTGTATCATCTGTTGCATAGTGCTCGCTCTAGAAATTGTGGAATAGCTCAAGAGTCATTGGCTTGGCATCAGATATAGTTGAAAGACGTGGGACTCCTAAGGGAGTCATATTTACAGCATAATAAGTAAATAGGAATGAATGGTAACTAAGAGTGGTCTGTCATGTAAATGGAACACATGCTATTTGTCAAGTGTTCTCATCCAACATATGTGATATGGTTTTCTGTTTTGTAAAGAGACTTACAATTTTCTAGCCATTGATATTCTATAAAAAAATTAGGTGGTTCATATTTTTGAAAATATTTATTTGCTTGCATTTCCAAATTTGTGTCATATGACAATACATTTTTAAACAATTCCGAGCCAGTTTAAAAAAGAAATCTACTATGTATTGCAAGCATATGTTTACCATCTCTCCTGTCAACTATCTTACTTTTTTTTCCCCTCCCCAGTTGCAAAAGCATCTAGATGCTGTTTATACTAAAGGGAAGTGTGCCAATTTTAGGTTATTTTAAGTGAAACCACACAAGGATGGAAATTCTGAGGTAAGGCACAGACTAAGCCCCCGGTCCTGCAGTCAGATCTGCACCACGGGTGGACAGTGACATCTGTGTGGAGACCTGTTCCAGTCTGTCATGCTCCATGCAGACTCAGGGCTCTTCCGGTGCAGATCCGATTGCAGAATCAGGAGCTTCATCTGTAACAGATTCTTTTCTAAACCTGTATATTGCAAGGGTCTTCAGACAGCTGCTCTGTATCAACACAATAAGACCAAAGTACAGTATAGGCAGATTTCGAGTTGTAATTTCATTGGTGTGGTAAGACTGTTTGACTGTAGGTTCAGTGTGAAATAGGATAATATAATTGTTAGAACAAGAGATTGGGAATAAGGATTCCTGGATTCCATTCCTATCTCTGGCATTGGCTTGCTATGTGATCTTGCCCAATTCACTTCATCTTGTGCTTCCATTTTGCCATCTGCAAATCACATATAATAATAATTACGTTTATGGGGGATTGTAAACAACCTCAAAGGAATAGCCAGGTTAATACGTATCTGTAAAAACAATGAGGAATCCTGTAGCACTTTCAAGACTAACAGATTTGATAGGGCATAAGCTTTCTGATGACATGGGTTTTACCCACGAAAGCTTATGCCCAAACAAATCTGTTAGTTTCTACGGTGCTACAGGGTGATGCGTTTTTACACATACTTACGCATAATTATGCACTTAACCTTCCTTGCTGAGTAAGGGTCTAGGCTGTAGGCCTTTAGAAGCTCCCCTGAAGATATCTCCTAGCAGCATCTGTATAAAGTTAAGATTAAGAGGTATTCTATTTAAAATTTACTATGATGTATGAATACAATTCCCTTCAACTAGTTTCCATATCTATGTAGTTCACATTTACATAGAAGAAATACATTATATTTTCATTTCTGGGTTAGTCTAATTGCATAAGGAGTTAACCATAAATATTTCAAATGAACAAATTTTTGGAAGTTTTAAATACCAGAGTAAGACATTCATTTGACATTAAGCATTCCCAAAATTCTTTTAAGTAGCATCTGTGTTATTACCCATGTTACTGTGGTAAAAATGCTTAGCAGTATTTTAAAAATGAGGCCAAATTGGAGGGAAGTAGCTAAATAATCATTGTCAGTTAGTTCAGGGGTTTCTTTATATATTGTTTATTTTATGCTCTACTGATTTTACTAACATTTTTTAGAATGGGGAGCATATCATTCTAGCTGGCCTGAAACTTTGAGTCATGAAATGGAGCTCACCATCTGTATTACTACCAAAGTTAGTGACTGTCGGTTTAAAAATGTGTTTATCTGTCAGAGTACTGGGGTGATCAGGCTGCGATTTCAGAGATCTCTGTTCTCTTCCCAACTGTTCTAGACTTTCTGCTCGACCTTGGACAACTAACTCTCTTAATTTCTCTGTGCCTATGTTTCCCTTTTTGTAAATATGGGATGATAATAGTTTCATGCTGTTGTGGGGATAAATCCATTCATGTTTGTGAGGCATATGGACACCATGCTTATATGCTTAAAAATGCATGTAAATAAAGATGTATGTCCAGTGATGGCCAAAAATCAGGCAAATGCCACACTCATTTTCCCTTTCTGCAGAAAGTCATAAAAACAGAATTATTCCTTCTAGATCAGGATCAGCCTACAACTGGGGGCGGGGGAGGGACTCAAAACTTATTTTGGCAGTCACTCCTGTCAGATTCAAAGTTGGATCTAACCACAATCTCCAGGTAAATTTTCTGTAAATGCAGAGCATCTGAACTTCAGAAAGCTGCAGGAAAATCATGTAACCAGCTTTGCTGCAGCGCCATGCATGAGATGTGTGTGATAAATTGAAGCAGCAGTGCAGGCCTAAATTCTCAGCTTGTGATTTTGGGGTTCAGATTTAAAGAACTCTTAAAGGACTGATTTTTCAGAATATGCTGAGGACTTTCCCTCTGAAAATCAGGCTCAGGTTGGGCACATAGAATCACTACTTGCTTTTGGAAAACATAGGGCTTCAAGGCTCTCCTAGATGTGTCCCAAGTCAAACTGAACTTGCTGGTCTCATCTTAGAATGTGAGATTCTCTGCAGCATTGACTCCCTGCACAAACAGGCCCCCTCCTCTAACGAGGAAAAGGGAGAATTGCATGTCAGGGCTGAAGTCCTTGGCAGACCCATGACGTGAAACTTGCACAATGCTTTTCTGTGCATTCATAGTGCTTTCCTTGGCTCCCTTAGCCAGCTTTCAACTTAAACATTCCTCACCACTGTGCTTAATGTCACCTGATACAAGATCCCCCTCCACATACAACCAAGCTACTTGTGGCTTCATTCATGTTATCTCTTTAGGACCCACTCCTACAAGGTGCTGAGTGACTACATTTCTGCCTGAAGTCTCCAAGTACAGGACAAGAGCAATGAGAGGTAAGGTTGCTTAGCACCTTGAAATATTAGGCCCTTATAACCAATCCTGATCCTTTTGAGGTCAGTGGAAGTTTTGCAAAGTTCATCAGGATTATGCCCGAAATGTTTAAGGAACAGCGATACATACTCTTAGCGTGCCTATTGTTGTAACGTGGCAAGCAAGACTGAATTTAGCATATACATCCATGCATTAGTGTGTGAAATCCATACCCATTAAGCATTGTCATGCAGCTCTTTAAGCTAGAGAGCTCAGTACAGATCTGAATTATTAGTAGATTAAAATGTTTAAGCCATTTATTCTCATTTATGTCATGACCCCTTTGTACAACTCTGGCAGGTATATAAGTAACGTGCCCTGAAGTGAGCTTACTTTAAACAAACGTCCATTTTCCAATGCTTTGACTCCCAGAATGATGTAAAAGTGGCATATTGTAAATGAGAATCAGGGCCTCAGATGTGAGGCAGAATGTCACCCATGATCCTTACAGGCTGCTCTGTTTTTTGCATCTGTCTACTTTTTTCTAGGTTAACAGATGAAAGAAAACAATCTCCCATCCAAAGGAAAGAGAACTATGGGGCAGACCACACATGCAAACCACACTCCACTGTCTCCTCAGCCATTCATGTGGCAAAGGTGTTGTGTAAGCTCATCTGTGCAAAGGTCTGCACATGGTGCAGCTGGGCTGAAAGCAGCAGGTGCTTGGAAGGCATTGGTAAGTACAGCACTGGATGCATAAGTAGTCATGGTGATATAACTCCCCTGTTCTACAGTGTCCCCCTCCTCTTCATATGTGACAAAAAAGAAACACTAATGTTGTAAGGGGAAAAAAGAGCACCAGAATTTACTTAAGTGCTGATATCCAGTCTCTATCTTTGTAATGACTTTTTGGTCTGCTGTAGTTTTTATCCTAAGGTGGTATTTTATACCAATACAGGTTGAACCTTTCTCATCCGGAACTCTGTCAATCAGCAACAACAATAATCCGGCAGGATTGCAGTTTGCTGGATGACCACTTATCATTAGTACGGCCAGGTCTCCTGTGGTCCCAGAAAGTTTGTTTCCAGCCACCAGTCCTGGCTCTCAGTGTTCTGTGCTGCAATTTAACTCTATTTTCCCCTACATGTCTTCTAAGAGGCCACTAAGCAGTGGACGTGTTGGTAATGCTGCTAAACACTATTGACCTCCTGTGGTCTGGCAAATTCTCTCGCCTGGCACCTGTCAGGTCCTGAGGGTGCTGGATTACAGAGGTTCAACCTGTATCTATGATAGTTTGGCAGTATGGGCTGATTTTAACCTTTCCCATATTCCCCACTGGCAGGTGGATTGACACTACTTGCTCAATCCATGGAAGGGCATGAAAGACAGCAGGATGGAGGTGCATGTACATAGTCTGTTTGGCTTTTATCTATCAGAGGCAGCATAACTCTATATTTTTATAGAGACGTAGACAGTAATCCTGTATTGGGCATACAAAGGCAAACTGGAGTCCTTACTTGTTACACAGGTAAATAAATGACTTTTATATGTCTGTGCTCCCATTGAGGGGCCTTGATGTTACTGCAGTTCCCATAAATGCAGAGTTAGGGTCTTTAACGTGACCACAAGAGGAAGATGTGTGTTTATCAAGTATGATTCAGGATGCGTCTGTGGTGTATTTGATGGATTGCAGGAAATATATAATCTGAGCCCCAGATTTTGTAACCCTTGGGTTTAAATAACTTTTTTTTTAATTTAAGGACCTAAATAATGGAGTATGTTGGTTTTCAGAAATGCTGATCACGTGCAGCTCCAGTTGACTTTGCTGGAAGTTGTGGTGGCTCAGCATCTCTGAAAATCGAAGGTCACACATTTACGTGCCTACAAATTAATTTGAACTTTTTGATTTTAATAAAATCATAGCATTGGGAGGGACTATGAGAAGTCATCTACTCCAGTCTCCTGCATTCGTGGCAGGACTAAGCACCATCTCAAATATCCCTGACAGGAATTTGTCTAATCTGTTCCTAAAAATCTCCAATGGTGGAGATTCCACAATTATCCCTAGGCACTTTATTCTAGTGCTTAACCATTCTGTCAGTTTTCCAAATGTCAGACTTAGCCTCTTGTGCAGCAGTTTAAGCCCATTGCTTCTTATCCTATTATCGGATGTTAGGGAGAATAATGTTTCACCCTCCACCTTGTAACAGCTTTTAGATACTTGAAAACTATTACCATACCCCCCTCTCAGTCTTCTCTTTCCCAGACTAAACAGCCACATTATTTTAATTTTTATTAATTTTTGTTGCTCTTCTTGGGACTTACTCCAAATTCTCCACATCTTTTTTGAAACGCTGTGACCAGAACTGGACACAATACTCCCATTGAGGCCTAATCAGCCCTGACTAGAGTGGAAGAATTACTTCTCATGTCTTGCTTACAACAGTCCTGCTAAAGCATCCTAGACTGTTTGCTTTTTTTGCAACAGTGTTAGTGTTCATATCTAGCTTGTGATTCATTATGACCCTTAGAAGCCTTTCTGCAGGACTCCTTTCTAAACAGTCATTTCCCATTTGGTATGTGTGAAACTTATTGTTCCTTCCTAACTGCAGTATTTGCATTTGCCCCTGTTGGAATTTCATCCTGTTTACTCAGACCATTTCTTCAGTTTGTTCAGATCATTTAAATTTTCAGCCTATCCTCCAAAGCACTTGCAAACCAGGTTGGTATTATCTGCAAATTTTGTAAGCACCTTCTGTACCCCATTATCTAAATCATTCATGAAGATATTGAACAGAACTAATCCCTGTGGAACCCCACTTGTTATGCCCGTCCAGTATGACTGTGAACTATTGATGGCTACTTTTTGGGATCGGTTACCTGATCAGTTACATATCCACCTAATACTAGCTCTGTCTAGGACTAGGTTGTATTTCCCTAGTTTATTTATGAAAAGGTCAGGCAAGACTGTATCAAAAGGTTTACTGAAGTCTAGCTATACCACACCTATCATTTTCCCTTACCCTGAGGAAAAAGCTATCACTCTGGTTTGACAAGGATGTTACTTATCACCTCATTATCTTCCAAATGATTGCAAATATGTTCCTTAATTATAGGCTCTATTATCTTTCCCCAGCACAGAAGCTGAACTGACTGCTCAGTAATTCCCTGGGTTGCCTTTGTTCCCCTTGTTATAGGCAGGCACTGTATGTGCTCTCTTCCAGTTGTCTGGAATCTCTCCTGTCTTCCATGATATTTTCACAGATCACAGCTGAGATCAAGGGTAGTTCTGTAATGCTGCAAATGGGACTTCTTAAACTCACTCACTCTTCCATTTGTTCGTCTAGTCGGCCCATGAAAACAAGCTTCTCGCCACTTTCTGTGTTGTGCTAGCTGCCTTGGCTTGTTGTATTCACCGTGGAATAATGCTGATGCCTGCCCATGGAGTATGGTAAGTGTGGTGATTAGCCTCCTGCCCATCTTGTGTGATAGTTGTAGGTCTCTGGTAATGTTTGTTTTAGTCTGATGCACGCTGAGAAGTGTATTTGTATTAGTTTTCATGACTCACTGGATAAAGTACATGATTTCTCTAATTATTCAGATACAGGCTACAAATGATAGGTCATGCAACGATATACAAACTGATTCTATTATGTATATGCATCTTTTGAGTGCGTGCTCTGCAGGAGCATTTTTTAAAAAGCAAAAGAAGCCTATTAATTACCATTATAGTTCTGAGTGATGTAGCCAAAGTCAAGTTAGTTCAGAATTAAAGCTTGCTCCTTGCCTCTCCACATCATGGTGATGTCAGCCACATCCTTCAGCATGTTGCAGATGCAGGGCTGGAGAGGCCTGCACCTCTACTTTGATCTTAGATTGACTGGCATATTTAAAGCAGATAGATGACTCCATCCTTGATTCACACTCTTGCAAATGTTGGTGACCACAGACTGCAGTCTGAGTCACATGGACAGGTTTCTAAAAGACACTGCCCAAGTTTGAAATCAGCCAGCATGGATCAGATTGGAGGATCAAGGCTACTGTACGTATGATTAATTCCTGAGCTCAAACCTCTGGGTAGGTGGAAACTTCACTTACCTCCCCCAGTCCTGTTCATTTATGTTTAATCTTAGTTTTTTAAAAATTACTTTTATATTTATAGCATGCCTTACAATAAGATCAATAAAAAACTAACAGCCATGTAAACTTATATAAACTTTCATATTAAAATCTAATTACCTTTCCACCAATTGTGCTCTTTTTATGCTTCATTCAACTTGGACAGGAGAATGGCCTCACTGATTTCACCGTCTTCTTCTCGTCCGTTGTGGATTTTGAACACCAGTAAAATTGCTGTTGGAGTGAATGCCCAGCACTATGGGGGCGAGGTGTGTGGGATAATGTAAAACGTCCATTATTAGCAATGAACTGAATGATGAACAACCTTGGACCCCTTTCCCTGCTACTTGGAGTAGCCAGAGCAAAAGCTTATTTTTGTCACCAAAGCCAGCCCTTGTGTTTCTGAACACACACAGGGAGCAGATAGCTCCTTACTCATTGTCATTTCTACCTAGTCACTTTCCAGTATAGAGTCACACAGTTTATGCACTAGTGAGGTGCAAAGAGTTATCCCATATGCATCAGATTATGAACATCCCATCATCTGTGTTATTATTTATTGGGTAGAATGCCATATAAGTGCATTAGTTTATGAAATGTGTTAAGGGTAACACATCTCTGGTTTAAGCAGTTAATTTATAATCCAACTCCAGACAAATATAATTGGCTGGGCAATTCAGACCAAGAAAGGCAAAGAGATCTCGTTTTGGTGGGAGGAAGGGAACATAGGAGGGTGGAGGATTTGAAGGAGAAGATTTGGAGGAGAAGACGAAGGCAGGGTATATCTACACTTGCAGGAAGATTGATGCAGCAGCATTCAATCTTCTGGGGATCAATTTAGCATGCCGAGTCAGGCTGCATTAAATCAAGCCATTGGGAATCAACCATCGACCCTGGTACCCTGGCTTCTCCCATCAACCTCCGCTGTGGGGACAGCAGAAGAAGTCGATTTAGGATATGGTGACTGCTGTTATGCAATTCACATGCATAGCTGGAGTTGCATATTTTAAATAATAATATTTTTCCCCACAGTGTAGAACTGGCCTAAGTTGTTTTGGCATGTAGGCTGCATCAGCCACAAGAGTCTTTCTGAAAAAAGGCAACAAGTAAAGACTGGCAAAAGTAGATGAAAGGATCTTGGAGGAGAGAGGGGAGGGAACAGTGCAAGGATTGGAGAGCTCCTGCAAATCCTCAAAGCTTGTGGAGGAGAAATTCAGACAGGAACTGAAATCAACCCAAAAGCCGGTGAAAGGGTACAAACGGGCCTTGGAGGAGCTGGTTTCAAAATGCTGGCAGAGAAGAAACTGAGCTGCCATATCAACAAAAGAAACCCCTATTCAAACTGTTTTCTTGATACTGAAATGACTGGGTTTACAATCAGTGGTGGTTGTGTTCTTAGCTCTGTTCATGATTGATCTTACCCCCGGTTAGTTGGTGCTCCAGAAGTTTGACTACAGATGGCGGGAGGGTAATAATTCTCTTTTGGGGGAAATTTCAAGCGTCTGGAATTTATTTATTGTTCCCCATTGAAATAAAAAAAAAAATTTTCTGAACGTTTTTGTGGAAACAGAATTGTATGAGAGTGTCCATTTTCAGTTAAAACCTGAACTTTTTTGGTCCTAGACGGTGTGATGCACATTCTATTGCCTGGTGGGCAGTGACTTGGAGCGGGGAGACCACTGTTCAATCCTCTGCTCTACCTCATTGACAGTAGCATTTCATCCCAGATCACTCTAGGGTCAGGCAGGAAAGGAACTTGAATCTGAGTCTCCCACATCCCAATGTCTTAACCACTGGGCTGTAAAAGTGATTGAGATATGGTCATTGAAATTTCATTTAGTCCGAAATGTCCCAACTAGATGTACATGATTGTGCTCTACAAGTGCATACGAGGGATAGAGATTTATGACAGTACCTGGAGCTATCTCTTTAATCTATCAAAAGAAGGCATAACAAGTAGTTGGAACCTTAATGTAGACTGGAGTGGGCAAGATGTGCCCATTGCCTGAATCCAGCCCACTAAGCCAATGGGAGCTGAGAAACTGTGCAGGAAATGGATCACTGAATAAATCACTTTTTGTTCTGTACATTCCCTTCTTATGTTCTTTTGATAGTTAATTAAGAGAGAGATCCAAAGGCCATACCATTAGTTAATTCACCTCAGTCTTTAAAACATTTGAGAAAATTTAGTCATCTGCAAAAATGTTTAGAGGATTGGGCACCTTTGCTTCTTGGCTAGACTATCATTGTAAATTAGGACATTTTCTCCAATGGATTATCCTTGGTACAGTGACGTTTTCCTTCCTGTTTTCTGAAAAATGATTGCAGTGCTGTGGTTTTCAAGATGATTGATTTTTATCTTGTGTATTAAAACACCAGATTTCATTGACTTTAATAAATATTATATTTATAGATGGTTTTTAATCTACAAATAAATATTTAATTTTCCTTGGTGTGTTTGTGTGTGTTATATTTACATAACAAAGTTTTAAGTAACTATTTTAATGTTCCTATCATTGATGAACAAGTCTATGGTCTACGCTGTGATGGGCTATACTATACTCTTTGGGGCACCTCCTAAGGCCTGATGGTCCTAACCCACCGCACCCCAGGAAGGGAGCAGTGAATTAGGTACTCCAGCTGTGCTTGGAAAAAGGCTACTGAGAAACAGCCAATCAGAACACAGCAGTCTCTAATAAATGGACCTACAGGTTAGTTCCTGTCTTCACCACTGATTAAGTAAGTGAATAGCTGAATGCCATTCTAGCAAACTGGATGAGGATCTTTTTTCCGTGTGGGTTGAGCAAGAAGCTCCTATTAAGTCTAAATTATGCACTATGAGGTACACGGAATGAAACACAGGTTCCCTAAGCAAAATTACTGATTTGTAATAATTTAAAAATAAGCTTTCTGTCCCTAGCTACTGAATTCATTCAGAGAGTCATAGGAACACAGCACATGGTCCCTCTCCAAAGAGATGCCATGGAAACCTATGTATACATTACTGCCCCATTCAAACCAATGGCTTTTCTCAAAAGCTGCTTAACTCCTGAATGCAAGCTACATTTAGAGGGCATGTCTGCATGGACCAAGGAAAGTTAATCTAAGTTAATAAAAGGTGTGAATTTTGAAGTGGATTAGTTAAACTGCATCAAACTCGTGTGAACACCCTAATTCAGAATTAGTGTAGCCTTAGTTTTGATTTAGTTTAATTTCTTTCCAAAGTGAATTGTACTAAACCGAATAATCACCGCTTTAATTGTGAATAGTAGCATCCTCACAGGGATTTAGTGCAGTGTAACTAATACACTTCAAATTAATTTCTTTGGTTAATTTGGATTAATTGTCCTCAAGACCTTTAGAATTCAAGGGTTAAGACCAAACTGCTGCTGCTAACCTCATTTTTTGAATTCTTCTCTGCCTGCAGTAGTTTTTGTTTATTGTGGCCAGAATCACAAAGTACTAAAACTGGAAGAAATCTCGAGAGGTCATCAAGTCCAGTGCTCTCTACCCTTGGCAGGGCCAAGCACTGTCTAGAACAGAGCATGCTGTTGATCTGTGAATAGTAGTACAAAAGGGAAGTAAACTTGCCCTGTTGGACATAGCTACTTAACTACTGCGAGTATTTTACATGGTCATGTGGGGCAGAGGAACTGGTGCATGGCAGACTGCTTCGGGCATTAAATGAAGGAGCCTCTTTCATGCAGCCTGCTGTCTGGTGTGGTCTGGTGCAGTAGTCCCAGAAAAAATGTGTCATTTGATGTTCTTCATGGGCCTGAAGATGGTCTGATGCTTTCACTCCAATGGGCAGATGTTCACATCACAAACCTCAACAACAGGCAGCTGCAAAAAGCGCAAACAATGAGTGGGTCAGAGGGACAGAATTACCCTCTCATCCATACAGTAGAACCCTGAGATTACACGCAACTTGAGTGCACGTGTCTTGGGTTAACAGAGCTCTCACTGGTGGGCAGCCAAAGCCAGGTGCCAGCTCTCTGTCACTCAGGGGAGTGGGGAAACTGACCGGTGCTGCTGCACTACTCAGTTTCCTGGCTCCTGTGAGTGGCGGGCAGCCGGAAGCCAGGAAACTGGCCAGAGCTGCAGTTTCCTCTCTCCTGTGAGCAGCAGGCAGACCAGAGCTAGGTTCTTGGCTGTCCTCCACTCACAGGAGACAGAAAACTGACCAGCAAGACCTGCACTGGTCAATTTCCTGGCTACCCTGAGTTATCTGAAATTGACTTATGCTTAGTTGCACAGGAATGCAACTCCGAATAAGTCAGGGGTCTACTCTACAGATAGTTCCTGTGGGTCAGGTTTGAAGTGGGAGTGAAACAGTACAGGGAAAACTTAAACTTCTTCTGCCAGCTGTCCAGAGCAATAGAAGATTCCTTTCTCAAGAGCTGTTAGGCTTCCACCTTTGGTCAGAGCCAAATTCACTTCAAAAATATAAGCTAGCACGCTGCATACAGGGCTTTACTAGGTATTATAGCAACAGAGAGGTAGCTATGTTAGTCAATACTTCAACAAAACAATGCAGCAGAAATGTAGTACTTTAAAGACTAACAAAATGATTTATTCAGTAATGAGCTTTCATGGGACAGACCTTCATCAGAACAATTTCATTTCCAACATAGACTGACATAAGTACAGAGGACTGAAAAAAGTTGCAATAAAAACTGACACATGAAATAAGTTTGAAGGAAGAGGGTGAGGGGTGTGGGGATGTTAATTGTCCTGTCTGAATTCCACAGAGATTTTAATAACCTGCATCTTACCATCAATCTCAGCCTTGACTATTCTGCAAAAGAAATACATTTCCTGGATACCACAGTGCAAATCACTGATGGCCACATTGACACCACTCTCTACCGGAAACCCACTGATTGCTACACTTACCTACATGCCTTCAGCTTTCATCCAGCTCACACCACACAATCCATTGTTTCCAGTGAAGCCCTTAGATACTATTGCATCTGCTCTGGTCCTACTGACAGAGGCTGAAAACTACACAACCTCTACCAAGCGTGTATAAAACTGAATTACCCACTCAGAGAAGTAAAAAACCAAATTGACAGGGCCAGACGAATACCCAGAAACCAGCCACTTCAAGATAGGCCTAAGAAGATCAACAACAGAACACCACTTGTCATCACAGATAGCCCCCAACTCAAACCCCTGCCGTGCATCATTAAAAATCAACCATCTATTCTAGATCAGGATGTTACACTCCAGAAGGCTGTAGGTGACAGGACTGTCCTTTCGTGTAGACAACTTCCTGACCTGAGAAAAGATTCTCACCAGCAATTAAAGGCTACACCACAGTAATACTAATCCTGGAACTTTTCCCTGCAACAAACCCTGCTGCCATTTTTGTCCACATATTTATTCTGGGGATACCATCACTAGTCCTAACCATGTTAGTTACAAGATCAAAGGCACATTCTTGTGCCCTTGCAGCAATGTTATATATGCTATTATGTGCCAACAATGCTCTGGCACTATGTACATTGGACAAATGGGGCAAAACCTTTGCCAAACAATAAACGGGCACAGAGCAGACATCAAGAAACACCACACACAAAGCTGGTCAGTGAACAATGGAGTGGGCCATTCTGTTAAAGACCTGAGAATTTGTGTCCTGGAACAAAAAGAATTTAACAATAAATTAGAGTCACAGATTTGTGAGTTAGAGTTCATATTCAAATTTGACACATTAACACATGGTATGAACAGAGACATCAATTACCTCATGCATTGCAAGGACTGCTTCCCTTCCTTTGATGCTCATAATTATCTTGGACAGAACAATTAACATCCTCCCACCTCTCACCCCTTCCTTCAATCCTATTTGATTTGTCAGTTTTTATTGCAATTTTATTTCTGGTTCTCTGAAGTTATAACAGCAATGAAGGGTCCTGATGAAGTGAGTCTCTGCTCACGAAAGCTCATGCTCAGAACTTTTCTGTTAGTCTATAAGGTGCCACAGGACCCTTCGTTGCTGTTACAGATCCAGACTAACACGGCTACCCCTCTGATACCTGAAGTTACAAATGTCAGTCTGTATTGGAAATAAGATGGGTCTGGTGAAGTGGGTCTCTCCCACAAAATCTCATCACCAAATAAATCATTTTGTTAGTCTTTAAAGTACTACATTTCTGCTGCTTTCTTTAGGTATTATAGCCTCATTGCTTCTATGGTATTTCCAAACCTATGTGCACTGCTGGTTTTGACCTATAGATGGCAGCAGCCATTTGCAGTTGCAGAATCTAGGGCTTTATTAAGTATCGGAGGGGTAGCCGTGTTAGTCTGGATCTGTAACAGCAAGGAAAGGACCTGTGGCACCTTATAGACTTACAGAAGAGTTTTGAGCATGAGCTTTCGTGAGCACAGACTCACTTCATCAGATGCTTATTGTTCGCTGTAGGTTCAGCTTCCCTAGGAATGTGTATTGATACTACAAGTGAGATCCAAATCTTGGGATTTAGGAACTCAAGATCAAATTCCTATGGCTCTGCTTAGCCTAGTAACAAGCCTAAACTTGCCTTCGACTACCTGCAAGAGCTTGGGCTGTCACTTGTCTTCTCTGTGCTTTTTTGTCCATCTGTAAAATGGGAGATTTATAGGAGGTTCATAGCCTTATTCTGAAGGTGTAAATGCTCTGTATAAAGAGATAAATATTCATAGGGTAAAAAGTTTATAACTAACTTTATGCAACAACCTGTGGCACAAAGTTTGCTATTTATTATTTTGTCAAGTGAATGATAAATCAATCTACTGCAAATTACATTAAAAAATCCCATCAATTAGGCCTTTTTCTTTTTTTCCTGGGCATTTTATTTTCTGTAGAGACTATGCAATTTTTATTATGATTTGTTTGGTCAATTTTATGTGTAATTTTCATTTCCTTTATTATTACTTTTCATGAAGGTCCTATTTCTGCTCCTTAAAGAGTAACACATTTACTAAAACCACTACATAAAAGATTCCCATTTTTAAAACCTTCTGCATGCGTGCATCCCATGAGGGCTTGCAGTTTGTACTTCCTAGATGCAAGTTAGTAAAACAAGTTCTTTGAGACCATTTAAAGAAAAATAAAGCAATAATCATGAAGCAAGCAAGGCAGGGGCAGAACACTTGTTTTTCAGCCTCCACTGTTCATTACTCCTGTGTGTTCTAATGCTGTCTTCCAGAGCTGGCATTGTGGAGTCAGGATGAGAGATTTATACTGAAGCCAACCACTGGCACAACAATCTGTACAATTGTCCGCATCTGAAATGGCCAAAAGTTTCTTTGTTGCCGAAGTGAAAGTGACCAGTGAAACCTTGCAAAAGGGGCATTGTGGTCTCCTGCAGGTTGAGGGCAACAATGATGAATTGTGATGGTACTAATGATGCGAATAAGCCAACAGACAACCTTATGCATCTTCCCAGGGATTAGTCCATTTGGAATTTACTATGATGCTTCTATCTTCTTTCCTCCCTCTCTGTGTCCTACCTCGCTGGTAAAAGGTTTAGACCAGAGATCTGTTTTCTCCTGCAGTGGCCATAAAGCAACTCAGGAATTGCAGGCACTTTCCAAGTAGTAATCAGCAGCACTATAGGATTTAGTTACTACTTGGGTAATGCTCCAGACGTGCATGGCACCACAAAGATGTGCTCTGAGGAACTGACACCCTATGGCCCTAGTCTTACAATAGGCTGAGCAGACAGACCCTGACACTGACACAAAGCTGGACAGATGTCACTGGGGTTTTGACCACCTGTAGGAACTGACACGTTAGCTGGGTGAACTGGTGCAGCTCTCTTAGCACACGAGGAGGATTTGGGCGAAGGTCCTAGGGCAAAACAAGAATGGTGGTGACAAATAGCAGTAAGAATAGAAAAACCAGAAGCAAGGCAGTGCTAATGTAGCCATACAGGGGATAATGCACTGAAATAAAGGGGCACGTAAGCAACATTTGTTATATTTATGGGATTTTATTTATGGCAAATTTCATTTTAATGGGACTGGGAGCAATGGAGGCTTAGAGGCATGAGAGTCTCTAATTAACAGAAACAAAGGGTCCTGTGGCACCTTATAGACTAACAGAAAAGTTTTGAGCATGAGCTTTCGTGAGCACAGACTCACTTCATCAGGTGCTGGTCTTGGAAATCTGCAGGGCCAGGTATAAATAAGCCAGAGCAAGGGTGGGGATAACAAGGTTAGCTCAGTCAGCAAGGGTGAGGCTTACTGCCAGCAGTTGATCTGGAGGTGTGAACACCAAGGGAGGGGAAGCTTCTTCTGTATTTAGCCAGCCGTTCACAGTCTTTGTTTAAGCCTGAGCTGAGGGCACCGAATTTGCAGATGAATTGTAGCTCAGAAATTTCTCTTTGGAGTCTGGTCCTGAAATTTCTTTGCTGTAGGATAGCTACTTCTAAGTCTGCTACTGTGTGGCCTGGTGCCTCAAAGTACCAATAGAAATATGTGCCCAAATTAGCTAAGTTATTTTAAAACATGAAAGTTTAAAAAAATAGAAACCCTAATCTTCTCTCCGCATGGCAGGTCTCATTTCCACTGCTCCACTCTCTCTGGGACCATAAAGATCCTGGAAGTCCCACCTACATAACATTTCAATGTATGGGAGTTCTGTCTGTGTAGGGAGACCTAGAAGAACAGCTCTGAGAGCTGCTTGTGGAACAACATGGAGACTTTTCAATCATGTTGAAGGCTTTGCAAAAAAGCGATTGATGCTGACTTGTATAAAGGCTACATCTGCCCTTGCTGGATGTTTTCTCTGTCTCTATCTTTATTGTAATTTTAAAGAACTAATTGCTTCCCCCCATGCAAGTATCAATTGTGCTTTGAAAATACCTCTATTTTGCATTATCATTTTGAAGCATATACATTTTAACAGCTGTTCTTCAAACTAAGATTGGAGGCAAGGCACCGGATCTCGTAGTGCAGCTTTCAATATCCGCAGTCCTTGCACCTGTTCCCTGTAATAAATGAAGTCTGAGGTGCTTTTCTGTAAATCCCCAGTTTGCATCTTGTATGTTTGATCCTACCAGTAAAGAAATCTGCTTGCAAGTTTTCTAATAGGCCTCAGTTAAAATTCACATAATTTTTTACTGGATGCCTTTAATATTTTACTTACTCCATTTCTTTGACACACACCACATTTTCTGATAGTAGCCCGCATCTTTTAGGATGCAATTTCGAATTTATAATTCTTTGCCTAAAATTTAGCGTTACTTAGCTGCTTAAGTCCCTGATATGCAATGACCTACATTTTCAGGGCAAAACTGCACCTGCATAAACAAAAACAAATATTTGCCTCACAGACCACATTTCAGCTCAGAACAGCATAAAAGGAAAAGTTATTGCTTCTCTTATGCTCCCTGTTAAAAGAATGATAAATGCTATTCATTGAAATAGCAATCACTAACATCCTGACTCTTGTCTTTTTGTGTAAAACTCCCTAATTTTTTAAATGCTGCCTTTTATGGCAAGACTAAATTTTAAAATTAAAATATGAGGACTTTAAACTGAGCTGGTCAGGAATTTTACACTGACTTATTTTTCTACGTATAATTCAAATTTAGCAAAATTGATGTTTTTCTTTCTTTTTTAATTTTTTACATAGCAAAATTGAAACTTTGTTTTCTGGATCAGTTTAACGTGTGTTAAAGCAGTTGTGGTGCCCCGTTCTTCTCATTTGAGGCTGGAGAATTATTCTGAACCAATCCTGATTGTTGTGAACGTAAGCACTTCTTGAAGCATTCTATAGATAACTTCCCGTCTGATTGGATGTTTCCTTTGACTGTTCGCTATTTGTGTTATGTGATTAGTCACTGAGGACACCTGGCATTTGGAACAATTGTGTGGTTGCACTTTAGTAATTATTAATAATGCATCTGGGTCTGTCACTAGTGCATATGTGTATCATATAATGAAATGATACTTTGGTATCCTAGGGAAAGAGCCACCTAGCAGCTCGTTCTTACGGATCATTAAGAAACAACACCAGAGCAAGTAGCCTTAATGGCTTTAACCCATGCTCATTGACTCTCGTTACACTGCAGTGAAAAACTGGAGCTGATCTGAGTCAGCTGACTTGGGCTCTTGGGGGTCCGATTGAGGAGCTAGTTAACTGTATTTTGGACATTTAGGCTTGAGCTGGTGCCCAAGCCCTAGGACCCCACAAGGGAAAGAAGGTCTAAGAGCAGAGCCCAAATGTCTACAGCACAATTAAACAGCCCCACACACTTGAGTCAGCTGACCCAGGACAACCACAGGAGTCTAACTGCAGTGCAGACATACTCATAAAGGCCAGAAGGGCCCCTCATGCTCAGCTAGTCTGATCTACTGCACATTACAGGCCAGCCACCCCTGCAATAAGTCCATAACCTTCAGCTGAGCTACTAAAGTCATGAGCTCTTTATAGGTGGTTGCCGAGGGTGCTTGTAGAATCTCCATCACTGGAAATATTTAAGAATGGGTGGGATAAATGTCTAACAGAGATGATCTAGATGGTGCTTGGTCCTACTATGAGGGCAGGGGACTGGACTTGATGACCTCTTGAGGTCCCTTTCAGTTCTTGTGACCCCTGCTGCACCCAGCAGAGAAAGGTGAGAAATTACCCTGAGCGGGGGAGGGGGGCAGTTCTGCCTATCTGACCCGGGTGAAAATTCCATCCTGACCCAAACATGGCGATTAGTTAGAGCATGAGCAAGTACGTTCTCTGTTCTGCCGACCATCCTGCTAGCTCTTCTCTGCACTTGTTCTAGTCTGAATTCATCTTCCTTCCCGTGTTCTGAGTCCGAGGCATTAAAGAAAATATTAAATGAGAGAGGTCCCAAGCAGTCAGCTCTGGAAGCTGTGCACTTGTGCGGCTGCTCAGGAGAGGGTCATATGCCTCCTATCTGATTAGCAGGGCTCCCACCGCTAGGTTTTGCTTTCATGCACGGTGCACATTTGCATATGCATCAGTGCACATCAAAATGTATCCTGCACATGGTTGGAAAAGATCAGAGAGAACATTGGTCCTGAAATGAATCCTTGAGGAACTCTTCTAGTAACCTCCTGGACTGGGCGCTCTCCTTAGCAAGCACTGCCATTTGAAAATGCCTTTTCCTCTGCTGCTTTGTCCCAGTCACCAAACCTAGATACTGTAAGAAAGTTGTTGGTTGCTGTCCCTGAGAGAACACATTGGGCCTTGAAACTTGATTGGTCCTACAGGAGGATAAATGGCTAGTGTACATGGGATACAGTGGGTCCTGCTGTGAGGCTTGGTCTACGCTAGGCAGGTAAGTCGACTGTAGATATGTAATTCTAGCTACAGCAATTGCATTGCTAGCATCAACTTATGTGCAGTCAACTTACCTGGCGTCTTCACAGAGGGAGGTTGATGGGAGAAACTCTCCCATTGATCTCCCTTATTCCTCATGATATTGGGGAGTACAGGGGTTGACTGCTGCCCCCGGGTAGTTCGATCTCTACCAGGCACACAAAATCAAACTCCAGAAGATCAACCCAGAGTGGGTCAATGTTCCGCATAGTCTATATGTACCCTGAGAGTGCAGTGATTGTGAGAGAGGTGGGGGCAAAAGGGAGGGAGCATTCAGAGAGACCAGTAGGTCAGCAGAGGTGCAGCTCACCCCGGAACCAGGCCAGTTGTGTTTTTGGAGAATAATAAAACTCCCACTATGAATTTTCAAACCACTGACCATTCATGCTAAAATTCTTTCAGCTTTTATAGTTCACAAACCTTTTCACCCAGACACTGTGACCATCCAAATACACACGAATACCCAAACATACGACCCTGCAAACCATAGGCTTCTCAAGATCTCCTTTAATGTCAACAGCATTGGGTTCCCCCAACTCCCGACACACAGGTGCATGCTGCCTGCTCACGAGTAACCCAGAGAGGAAAGAAAGGGGTTATGTCTTCATGGCTCCAACCCCAAAAGGAACAGCCCCAGCGTTGTTGTGACACTTCTACACAGAAGCAGTTATCAGTCCTGTAGAATATTGTAGTACTCCCTTGGAATGGCTTGTCTAACAGGTTAACTTGTTTCCCGTTTCCCAAGTGTTTTCTAGCGGTAACACTACTCAGACCTACCTGTTGTTGATTCATCAGTAACCACCTGAACTATGGTCTTTTCACAAACTGATTGAATGTAACGTTCTATTCTGTGTTTACTGTGTTCAACCCTTATGTTGCAAACTCCCCACACAACTGTATTGGACAGGCGTCCTGCCCAGATGCATGGGGGGTGGGGAGACTATTTAAAGCTGCCCTTCCAGTTCTGTGAGATATGTATAGCTCCATGTATAACTGCCATTCTCCCAACTTTTAGATGCCTCTGTGGCGCCTTTCATAAGAGGCTGGAAAGAGAGCCTGGCCTGTATTCACCTAGCAGTGGCAGCTCCCAGCCTACAGAGGGCACTGGGTCTGTTCCCACTGATTTCTGCGATTCAGGGCTGAGCCCTATGTGTTTCAGTGAGATTCGTTTTCCATTCTCCTGCTTGGGTTGAGACCTATAATCTCCTGTAGCTTGCAGCAAAACAAAACCAACCCTGTTAGCTGAGCTATTCTGAGACAGCTCTTTGGGGCAAGGATTCTGCTGGTACCTAATCAGAGTGGCGGGGTGTCTGGGTGTCCAGACTCCAAAGAGAAATTGCTGAGCTACAATTCATCTGCAAATTCGACACCCTCAGCTCCGGCTTAAACAAAGACTGTGAATGGCTGGCTAAATACAAAAGCAGCTTCCCCTCCCTTGGTGTTCACACCTCCAGATCACCTGCTGGTAGTAAGCCTCACCCTTGCTGACTGAGCTAACCTTGTTATCCCCACCCTTGCTCTGGCTTATTTATACCTGGCCCTGCAGATTTCCAAGACCAGCATCTGATGAAGTGAGTCTGTGCTCACGAAAGCTCATGCTTAAAACTTTTCTGTTAGTCTATAAGGTGCCACAGGACCCTTCGTTGCTGGGGTGTCTAGGGGTTACCATCATGCTAACAGGAAATAACAGTAACACCTTCCTGCATTCAAATGTGCTCTCTCTGAAATATGGGGTCAGGGCAGGGCAAGTGGGGGAAGATTAACCCCATTCACTGCTGCTTTTCCAGGGCTGTCCCAGTGGCTATACCTCAATTCAGTTTGTAAGAGAATTGATTCCGAATGTTGTCTTTGCTGAAGAGATTTGAATCCCTTTTCCCTTTCATTGTACCATGGCTTAATTGTATCTAATTTCTTGCACTATTGGAACAGTTGCCTACACCCCAGTGACATTAGTCTGTGATACGCATGATCATCCAACCTGATCTCCAGTATAGCACAGCCCAGCGAATTTCTCCCACCTATTCTTGCTTTTAGGCCTGTAACTAGATTGTGTTCTTAGCTTTTAATAGCAAGTTTACGATTTGCTAATGGAACTAGCCTGGACCTTGGTGAACTAGTCACTAGAAGCCTGTGGAGAAAAGGGCTTCAGGATGACAAATCTCCCCAGCTGCCAATGGTGGGGAAGAAGAACCTTAGGCTTCCCTCACTCTGTTCATTGCAGTGCTAAAGGACTCATTTCCAGAAGTGAGGCTGACCACGCTTCTGCTCTGAGTTCTTAGTGCGTGTGTAAATATAGCACACCCCTCCCTTTCCGGCCTGTGCTGAGCTTTGGAGGTGTTCAGCTACTTCAGTAATGGAGGGACTAAATTACCTCAGCCCATGGTAGCTGTTCGCAAGCACTGCAGCCCTTACTGGGTGTGTGGGTTCCATTTGCCATGCCACCAAAAGCAAAGCATTAGCAGCAGACATTGAGGTTCAGACTCTTACACCCGCCCTGACTGAACTGCTGAGGGGTGGGAGAGAGGAAGCTGCAAGAACATGACAGGAAGTTCTCCAAGAACTGATGGAAAGTTCTGTGAGAACTGACAGGGTTCGCATTGTTAAAGAAACCACTTCCTTCACAGCCACGTGTCCATTGTACCTCTCTGGGCACTGCCAGGCCCTGCTAGCACCAAGAACCTTTGATTGCTAGTTTTTAAAACTACTTTTATGTCATCTTTCCATCTTGATTTTGCTGCCTCAATTCCCCTTACCAATTAGGCCATGAACAACCCACTGCCCTGATTCTTACACACACACACCCTACCCCCAACCCAACCTCTGCCAGAAATGGTAGGGCTGGGTCAGCCAGACCTCAGTGTTGCCTGGACTGCGTTGCACTGAGCTCTCTCCCTCCCCCACCCCCCCCACCAGTTCTCAGGACCATCTCCTGCTCTGGCAGCAATTTAAAGGGACCAGGGCTGAAAGATTTCATTCAAACTTTTTAACTGACGTTAAATTGTCTGGGATAGTGCAAGTCAAGAAGTCAAGGGAAAGGTTCTCTATTCTCGGGTTGCCATGCGGTTCCCAATTTCTCTGGGTGCGAAAGTAGTGTCACAGTAACCCAACTGCGACACTGGCAGACCGGGGGCCAGCTCATGCCACGATCCACATGTCTCCACTGAGCACAGACAAATACACCACTGGAACCAATCTGGCTCACCTGCATGTGCCTATTGTTAAAATAGGTGTTAGAATTGTAAGAATGTGATTAGGCTTTACTCTATGTTTGTGAGTTGCCGTGTGACTTAATCTCACCCATAACCTCTGTAGCCCACATTCGAAGGTGGTGGTTGAAATTTATATGAAGTCTTTGTAAATGGATCAATCACCAGACAGAAGAGAGACATTAGTTAGTGTGACGTGCTACTGTCCAACAGAAGGTGATATGTCCTGCCCCAAAAGAAAGACCCAATGACACCAGATGAACTAGAGAGGAATACTGAAAGGGACCAATGACTCTATTGTCTGCTTGTCCTGTCCATGATCATAAGACTTACAAGTGAAGACTTTGTTATTTACTGCAGTGAAAAGTTCACAAAAGATCACCTATGGCACCTTATACGCTAACATATTTTGGAGCATAAGCTTTTTTGGGCAAAGACCTGCTTTATCAGATGCATGAGTGATGCATCTCATGCATCTGATGAAGCAGGTCTTTGCCCACAAAAGCTTATGCTCCAAAATATCTGTCATTCTATAAGATGTCACAGGTCTTCTTGTGGCTTTTGAAGATACAGCCTAACTCAGCTGCGGCTCTGGTACTATTCACAAAGATGTTGTTTACTCTCTATCTCACTGCCACCATGAAGATCAGACCTGCAAGTGAATTCCTCCCATCAGCTGAGTTTGCAACTTGAAGCAGAAGCAGGGAAGGGAATAAAAACCCTTTGCAAAGAGGAGCTAGAGTTCATTGCTGCTTGAATTCTGGAGGGCACAGATTATTAGGCATAAAAAAAAATCCCCAATGCTTAGCCTGAGTTATCCCTAAAAGACAGAGTGTGTTTGCTTATTATATTGGATAACTTTTTGCAACTTAATATAGGAACTCATTTGTGTATATCTGTGTTTACCTGCTGTAACCTTATAAACAACATTTCTTTTTCCTATATAATAAACCTTTAAATAATTTATTATAAAATTGTCCACAACCCTTATCTTTAGTGAAGTACAATTATGTTGGGGCTGTGATTTGTCTTTCAGGACTGTGAGTAACCAGAATATTGCTTTTATTTTATTTTATTGCAGAATATTTTTTCTCTCAGTTCTGATCCAGGATCTGAAGAAGTGGGTCTTCCCCATGAAAGCTCATTATCTCATAAATAATAGTGTTAGTCTTTAAGATGCTACAGGACAGCTCGCTTTGTTTTGTGAAGTTAGAGACTAACATGGCTACCCCTCTCAGCATACTGCTGTGATGCTTGGGGTAAAGAACCATCTAGCCCAAACAAAAGCTCAGCAGGTTGGTCAAAACAGGTTGGAATATCCAGTGGGGTTTTTTAGTGAAAGCTGGTTCCCCATCCCCCACCCCCAGCCAATTCCATGGCTGGGGCTACCAAGGCGCCAGTACTCAGTACCAGCAAGTACCGTCACAGAAAAAAAAGCATGGGGAATACCCCAGAGGAGTGGCTGTTGATTCCATGTTTTGGCTGTTACAGTACCTGTGGGTGTTGTGCCCTGTTTCCTAACAGGCAGTCCTGACGGTTCTTGCACTCTTCAGTCACTGCAGGACTTAATACCATTTTTCATCCATCAGCTCACGCTACAGAGTAGCATGAAGGACTGCAAGTCTATATGTAGTAGAGTTGGTTGAAAATTTTTAACGTTTGCGTCCTAAAAAAAAAATTGCCCTGTTTTCAATAAGCAAAACTTTTTATGAAAACGTGGCTACACTGTAGAAACTTTCCATTTTTTTATTATCAAAATTTTCCAGTTTCTATTTGTGTCCATTATGTGAAGAAAATATTTAACAAAATTGTTTCCATAATGTCTTTAATCAAAAATCCAGTTTTGTTTTCAAAAGTTTTGCAACAAAAATTATTAAAATGTCATGAAAAGGGAAACATTGGCAAAGTCTAGGAAAGTGAATTATATTTTGATCCCGGACCCTAAGACCAGCTTTGAAATTTTTGTAAAATCATTGCCCGTTTTTCTGTCAGCTCTAAGATGTTTCTCAGCCCCCCAGTAGGAGAGAAAGGGACTGGTGTTATAAAAATAAAATTCCCATGACTGCTTTTATTTTGTTTTTTTGAAAACGTGGAGATCCAGAAGTGTAATGGTTGCAGCTGAAATCTCTCCCCACAGAAAACAGTGAATTCATCTGGAGACACTGGAATATTAAAAGCATAAATATTGACTGATACAAACCTATCAAAGCCAGAATTTCAGAGTACCGCTGTTGCTTTTATATTCTAGCACATAAGCCATATAGTGGCATGCTGAATACAGCAACAGCCAGGCTCAGCGAGGTGAGCTTTAGCAGAATTTCCTTACTTTTGTGGCTTTGTCAGCCACTAGATGTGTTTGAGGTTTTCTGCTCTTGTTTTCAAAACTTCCTGTAATTCTTTTAATGCCTCTGGTATCTGGATTATGGAGAATAAGTATCACCTTCAGTATTATCCAGGTCCAAAAGAAAAATGCCCTTTGTAGGCCATTAAAAGGCTATTTTATCTCATACCAAAGCTTGAGTAGGTAGATACCTACTACCTGCTACCTCATACAGCTAGTCAAAATTTTCATTCTTTGAAAAACCTCATTTTTCTAATAAGCATTAGAAGTCAGTAATTTTTCTTGGGGGGGGTGTTAATTAAAAACTGAAAATCTAACATCTTTTGACACTGAAAACACAAAGTTTATTTTTGCACTTTTTTTTCATCCATCGGGAAAATGGAAAAATAAAAAAATTTAAAAAAAGGAGAAAAGGGGTGAAAGAAACTGAAATGAAAAACATTGAGAGCATGGAAATTTTTCACAAACCATTTTTGACCATTTGTGTCGAGAGGATGAGGCAAAGAGAATTCAAGGCCCAGTCCAAAGCCAGTTGACATTGAAAATTTCCCACAGACTTCAATGGGCTTTGAATTAGGCCTACAGTTTGGGTGACCATATGTCCCATTTTGGCAGGTATGGCTCCTTTTTAAGCACACTCTGGGCCACCCGGACTTTCTGACAAATCTTGGCACTTGTCCCTTTTGCTTTCCTGACTGATCATCAGCTACCGAAAGCAAACTGGACACATGGCCGGTTTTGAAAAAAATGTGTGGGGCAGGGCTCCTAGTGGGGCTCGGAGGAACATGAGGTGAGGGGGTAAGCAGCAATACCAGCCCTGAACAGGAGGGAGGCCTCAGGAGAGCAGCTTGTGTCAGACCAGCCCCAAGTTGGCTGGCAGCAGGGAGTCTTGAGCCTGCACTGCCAGGAGGGAGTCAGGGGGACTCAGGTGGTCCCAAGCAGGTAGGCAGCAGGGGGGTGCAGGCTGGGGGGGGGCCGTCAGGCCAGCCTTACTTGTGTAGGGACAGAAGAGGAGGCCCCTGGATTAGCTCCACATGGGCAGGAGGCAGAGACAGCTAATGGTGCTGGGTGGGGGCCGGGGGGAGACTCAATGCATTATCTCATTTTTCCTTTGGGAAAATATAGGCACCTGATTCACAGTGCCTTAGAAAAACAAGCTGCTAAGTGGAAAAGGTCTGTGCCCAGGAATGACTTTGTAAGGAAAGAGGTACCGGCACTCAAGCAATTTTTCTTTTACTCTCAGAACTGCCATGGCAAGCCCAGCGGTGCTGGGGCTATGAACTGCCAAGCCCAGAGGCACCAGGGCTCAGCCCAGACAAGCCCTGGCAGCGAATTAAGCTGGGTAGGATGCTGTGGGATTTTTCTGGTGGCCTGGTTTGGTCCTTCATTGTTGGATTTGATAGGAAATGCACGTTACATGAACCGAAGTCTGAGCACCTTAAAGTTAGAGGTCACTGGCTGCTCTTGAATGACAAATGGTTAAAAGACACCTAGTCGTGTGCTCCAATAAGTTACTCAATGTGAAGCACACACATGTAAATGCACCTAAGTTCTCAGTCTAATACAGTACTCAGGTGGCCCCCCACCCGCTGCCCCCCAACCCCAGGGTTCCTGCAACTGGCAGTGCTGTCAGGGATCTGCCCCCCAGCTGGCTCCTAGCCGTGGGGCTGGTGCGGTCTCCCTGCCATCAAGCCAGAGATCCCTGCTGGGACTACCAAGGTGCCAGTACAGCGTACCAGCCCATACCAGCAGAAAAAAACCCACTGCTCTAATATCAATTAATATTTGTGCTTTTAGGGGGCCTGACACAATCCAGTGAAGTCAATGGGAGTCTTTCCATTTCTCTCTCAGTTTTGGCCAAGTGCATTTCACCCTGTTCTACATTTAGGTGCAGACCCTGGAAATAAGACTTTGTTCCCCTGGCTGTTCTTGCTCACAGTAAAAACAGGGCAGAGGGCTTGTCAGAAAATACAGCTGACAGGCAAGCCCTGGGCAAGGCACACCATCTCTGCACGGAGCCCTCCTTTGTTCTGATCTTCTGCCAACCATCTGGCAGCTGCTTTCTGAGACTCCCTGAGGAATGTCATCCCTTCTCCTCCCATTGAAACCTGTGCCCAGCCGCCTTCACACAAGTTTTGGACGGTTTGGGGTGTGATGGGTGTGCAAGCCCACCACTGGAGCGGGTACAGGGAACCAGAGTTGCTGAAAGACATGTCTAGCTCCCTGACATTGTGAAACAGATATGAGTCTGACCTCATGTACTGTTGTGTAAAACCAGTGATGTCTCTGAGTTGCTACAAAATTCCTGGGTGCCAATAGGTTGGAGTGCTAGGAGCTGGAGCACATAAGTGTGGGAAGAAGGGGTTGATGGCTGAGACCTTTTGCCTGCTGGAAAAAGTGCCTATACGCAAACCTATGTGGAAATAGCATTAAATTTCATCTTCCCCTGCTGCAGAGAATCCACAGTCCAGGTCATTATTTCAACACAAGACAGATGAGGTGTGTCTGCTTCCCACTCCCAGGGGGATTATACCCACTTTGCCCATCATAAAGGAGCGAACAACTACTGTAATTAACCATGTGTCCCTCATCATCCACCTTGCTGTGGGGAGGCGGGCCAGTTGAGAAGTAGCTCACACACAGGCTGTGGGCTCTAGCACACGGTCCGCCTCCTTCCCTCCCCCCTGCTTCAGCACTCTCAGAAACCCTCTTGTCCCAGGCTGCTACTCACAAGATCTCAGGTGCCTTGGATCCAAGATGGAGTGGCCGTGGCTCTTTCTCTGCCTCTTTCTGCACACCACAGGTAACAGAGGAACAGGGCAAAGCCTTTGCAGGGGGTTAAGTAGGGCTGAACTTGGAATGCAAGAGGCTGGGATGATACAAAGGGCTCTAGCAACTTTGTCACCTCCTCTCCCCCATCATGTTATAGCACAGCTACAGAGTGGGCTATTTACAAGGTAAATACATGACGGTCGGTTATAGATTTTTAATGAATTTAACATTAAATATATAAACATTACATACCTACCATATAATCTTATAGACCAATGTCCTAGACATAATTCAAGATTATTTTATTTCAGAGTTATTAGGATTGATCTGTTACATGGTGTTATCTGACACCGTGGTATTGGGTTAGAATATAGTACATTTAAGCATCAAAAAGTTATTCTGTAATCACTTAAGCTACCACATAGCTTCAGGTGTTGAGATAATATTGTCATGGGAGGCTCTATAAATAGAGAAATTAGCGTTACACCCGTGTAATTGTTGGATTTGCCCCCCAGACTCACAGAAAATGCTAATATGCTATAGACATACCATGTCATGATTTATCACAGATATATCATGGGAGGTGCTGATTAATGTATACTGTATTGTAGTCATGGGCTATTACAGCTATTATACAGCATACATTTTGTCAGTGTTTGCATACTAAGGTATTGGGAGCTATAGAAATCCTAATTGTAGATAACTAGCTATTAATATATAAATATATATAACAGGATGATATAGATTCTGGTGCTTGGTCCTGCCAAGGGGGCAGGGAACTGGACTTGATGACCTCTCGAGGTCCCTTCCAGTGCTCACATTCTATGATTCTATGATGGTTTATGGGTATCTTTTACAAATTATTATGTATGGTGTATGTATCATTTATAGCTCCGTTATATACTACATAAAATGCTTTTTTTTTGGTTTATTATAAGAATACAGATGTAGAGTACACCAAAAACTTGCAGATTATGTCACCCTTTTTTTTTTAAATTGGACACCACAAACAATTTTATTTATTCTTTTCTGAAACAGAAACAGAGCAAAATTCTTCCCTGGTTTTATTGTACAGCCTGTGTGATTCCATTAATCACACTTGCAATGGATGTAAGCCAGGGCAGAATGTGGGATGTGTGGGGGGTAAATGGAAGGAATTATTAATATATTAGATGACAGAAACAAGTTCAGAATACAATCTGGTCACATACACAACTGGAGAAATTCCAAATAAATGCCTGCCCATTAGAAGCTGCTGAATTCTTCTACCAAATGTTCAACAAACAGCTTTTTATTATGGACTTTGACTGCAAATGAATATTTATAAAGAAAAGTGCTCCATTCTAATCTATTCCAGAGGGGTACAGAAGGAATATGTCTGCCATGCAAAATTTTCCATGCTACCTTTTCAGGAACATGAGCAAAATTAGGCAGAGGTTCTATAAAAAGAACAAATAAATAGCATCAAGAATAAGAATAAAAAGCTTTGACAGAACCTTGGCAGTGACTTCAGGTAGACCCAGTAATACACTTTCTGCGCTAACATCCAAGACAATACAGGATGGGATTTTCAAATGTATTCAGCATTGTTCTACCTCAGCTCTTATTCAAGTCAATGGGAGTTTTAGCATGGACTTCAACAGGTGAGGATAGGTCAGTTCTGAAGAATCCTATCCTGACTATCTCTACAAGGGCAGGCAATGAAATGGGCCTCTTCTGTTCATGAACGTTGAGGTGACCACATAGCTCAGAGCAGAGAAGGCCAGAACTTCAAGAAATAATCTAAAGTATCTATGTGGTAAAAAAGTCAGAAGCTGAAGCTAGACTGGAAATAAGGTGTGGATTTTTAACAGGAT
The DNA here is from genome assembly GCF_033958435.1 of Carettochelys insculpta. Lineage (NCBI taxonomy): Eukaryota > Metazoa > Chordata > Testudines > Carettochelyidae > Carettochelys > Carettochelys insculpta. The sequence continues at coordinate 13,875,815 of NC_134140.1, forward strand.
CATTAACCAATGGAACAATTTACGTTGTCATTCTCGTCAGTGACTGTGTTTAAATGGGAGTTGGAAATTTGTGTAAAAGATCTGATCTCGGATTTATTTGGGGGAAGTTCCAGGGGCTGAGTCATACAGGAGATCAGACTAGATGCTCACCATGGTCAATTCTGGCCTTGGAATCTATGAATGGGAAGGTTACCCAGCAGGACGGATCCTGAAAAGCTTTATGCAAGTAGTCCCATGGACTTTACAGGCACAACTATTTCCCCAAGAGGGTGATGAAGCACAGGAACGTGTTACCTAGAGAGTTGTGGATCTCCACCCCTAGAGGTTTTTAAGTCCAGGCTTAACAAAGTCTTGGCTGGGATGATTTCATTAGGGTAGGTCTTGCTTTAAGCATAGGGCTGGACTCGATGACCTCCTGAGGTCTCTTCCAGCCCTAGGATTCTACAAGGAAGTATTGGCCAAAATGAGGATTTGCAGGGTTGGGCTTCAGTACATCACCTCTCGAGGTCCCTTCCAGTTCTCATATTCTGTTATTCTATATAACACAGCACAAGCTGCCTGTGTCCCTTCCCTTCATTTTTATTTCATCATGCCAGAGATTTTTGAGAAAGAGAACAGGAACCATCTTGTGATGTCAGAGGCCACGTATTTATTTTATAGGCTAAATTCTGCTTGCCTTCATCAGTGTAGTGACATGGATGGGGCTATTACCATGAGGTAGGCAAGAAAGATTTAGGCCTATGGTAATAAATATTTCCCTTACTTTCATCAGTCATTTCTTAGACAAAAGACTCACTGACCCAATGGGAAATTTACCTGAATAAGGACAGACAGATTTGGCTTTGGTTTGCTGTAAGGATGATTTTGGCACTCCTCTCAGCTGAGTTCCTAGACTGAGTAAGCACATTGCTAAGACAATGCTGGCTCAGAAGACCCAAATGATAGAGAATCGAAAATTCAAATATTAATTACGAGCGGCAGTCAAATTTCTCAGCACAATGTGTCGAATACAAAGGTGGTTTACTGTCAATAAAATATAGCCACTTGTGCCAGCTTTGAAGCTGGCTCCCAATATTTACGAAGCATTAGGAAGGCCAAAACTCCTATGCCAAAGTCAAGACACCAAACTCTGCTCTGAGCAGCCCGTTTCAACTGGAAGATTGACAAGATCCCACTTGAAGACGCGCTGAGATCCATCAGGTGCACAAGTGTGCAGCTCAGGGTACAGGATCAGGGCCTAAGTGTTATTACTACCAAAAGTCACTGTAAATGAGCCCAAGATTTTAAAGGAACAGGAACACTTTGAAGCAAAGGGGCAAGAAATAGGAAAGGAGATTACCAAGGGTTGTCCTTTCAAACATGCACAGGAAATAAGTGCTCTTGGGTGTTTGGTACTGTTTTTACTCAGTTGCATCATATCCAGAGTGTATTGTTTTTTTTGTTGAAAAACAGTTCCATCCATTATTCTCTCTCGCTCTGTCTCTCTCAAATACACGCACACCAAGGCATAAAATGGTAACAGAGGCAATATTTGCAAAGGCTGAGTTCGGTATTGCCAACCCTAAGCATTCAAAACCCAGGAGTCAAGCCCTGCACATCGCACAGTAGGTATAAAGAGCAAGAATGAGCTAATGAAATTGTCTTCCTTTGTTAATTTCCTGCTTGGTTTTGAGACTGTGAAGTGGCATTTTCCAGCTTATCTCAACAATCATGAAGGCTAAAAATGTTACTTTTGTAATGAAAGCGGAAATTCTCACATAAGCTTCAGGCACTAGGGCTTTAAGAAAAACACTAGATATCATAAGACTCACAATAATATCCTGAGAGTTGGCAAAATCTGAGTTAATATTCTGACTGAGCAGCTTGTACTGCGTGTTGCTCACGTGTCCAGCTATGAAGATTCACGACATGGAATCATTTTGCCAGTTGCTGATCTCAAAATAAATGCTACATAAAGTGAGTAAAAATCCAGCGTACGGTAGTTTTACTAAAGGAGAGTGTCACCTTTCCCCACAGATATTACCAGTGAAGTCACCAGACAAGGCCACAGACCAGCATTGTGCGCTAAGTAGCACCTCACCCCTCAGACAGCTCCATTGAGAGCTGTGGGGTCATTGAGCAATAACGTGCAACTCAATGTACAAAAAAAATCACTGAATCTATCTCAAAGACACTATTCACAGAGCACTGAGCTCCTCAATGTGAGTGAGGAGATTAACATCTAGTCCTTACGTATTATCTATTTTTATTTTAATAATTCTGGGCCTATCCAACCTCCAGCTGCTTGCAAAACTTCAAATCCGCACAGTCCACCAAAGGCAACAGGTGAGAGAATAAGCAAAATAACTGCCAGTCTTAAGAAGCAAGTCACTGGCCGTAGTCCTCAAGAATTAAATAACTGAAGCAGTTTGGAGAAATCATCAGCTGGTGTAAATCCGCAACCCTCCATTACTGTCAGCAGAGCTTTGCTGTTTTAACACCAACTGAGGATCTGCCCCATGGTAGAACCGTCAGTATGAATAAATGTATAGGCATGGGTAAATATCAAAAGAGACATAGCTTCTAAGGGAAGCCAAGTGCCTGCAGCTCCCATCAACTTCAACATATTGTCTATCTGTACGCGTGTTGCTCACTGCATTTATCCTTTGAGTGACCTGTAGTTCTTCTTTGTATATGATTTGATCCCTTATCTAGAGTCATCTTCAGCCTCTTTTTCTTTGCTGCCTTTATAGTCAGAGTATATCCAGCAAGCAACCTAGCAAACTTGAAAAGAACTGGCAGAAAAAATCTTTTGAAAGGCTTTCTCAGAGAATGAGAAAGCACTGGAGACAAGGAAAGGCAAAAAATACTCTTCATACAATGTGGAAACCTCATTGATTGGGATTTTAAAAAGTGGACTGGGCAACAGACAAGAAATAGAGCAAGCTAGCTATGATCTTCTTGGCCTGTCTAGATGGGTATCTATAGAGCATCAACCGCCATAGTATAGGTTGAACGTCTCCAATCCAGCACCCTCGGGACCTGACCGGTGCCGGACGAAAGACTTTGCCAGGCCACGGGAGGTCAATATTTTCTAGCACATTACCAACACTTCCAACACTTACTGGGCTCACAGAAGATATTTAGAGGTAAATTACAGCTAAATACCAGTACAGAACACTGAGAACCAGGTCTGGTGGCTGGGAACAAACTTGCTGGAACCACAGGAAACTTGGCCACATCCAAGATAAGTGGTCATCCTGTTAACTAAAATCATGACAGATTACGGATGTTGCTGGATGAGAGAGTTCCAGATTAAAGAGGTTCTTCTGGTATCAGATATGTTGGAATAGCAAGAAAATGAATAAGGAGCAATCCAACACTGGCATGAAATAAGGGCTAGATTTCATAATAGGTCTGGTCTGTTTCTACTTCGTGGGATCCTGCCCCCTCCCCCCAAAATTCCAAGAGCACGGAAACTGCTATGCTCTTCAAGACACCCTTCATTTAATATGGGCAGAGAGGGCTAACTTGACCATAAACACATTCTCTTCTCTCTTGCAGGTGGCCAGAAAAGTCAAACTTTCCTTCAGACTCCAGGACGTATTGTGGCCTTGAACAACAGTACAACTGAAATGGTCTGTGCCATGAAAAGTGAACAACTTTCCCACGTGGGGATCTACTGGTTCCGAAAGAGCAAGAGCCCAGACTTCGAGTATATACTCTTTGCCACTGTGATGCGCAAGTTCACCCATGGCAACGGCATCGACAAAGGCAGATTTACCGTGAATAAAGAGAGCTTTAGGAACTCATACACTCTGAAGATCAGCAAGCTTCAGTCTTTGGATTCGGGCACTTATTATTGTGCTGTCTCCTACAACTCAGAGCTGCTCCTTGGCAATGGAACGGAGCTGAGCGTAGGTAAGTGCTGTTTAAGACTGGCCCATCCGCTCCAAAATCTCACCGTGCTTAGCTGAGACACTGCTACAATAACTAGATTAAACTTAAAAATAAAACAATAAAAAAGATAACTGGGCACAAAGCAGTGCCTGAATTCCACTCACCTTTCTCATGGCTTTCATGGAGATTATCTCCCCGAGCAAGGTATGAAAGGTTTAGACCTTGAAATGTGCTGGAATAGATCTTAGAGGAGATATTAGCCAGAAAACCTGGCAGAGAAGGGCATAACAAAATCCACCAGTTTGAAGATAAAGCTAGGCAAATTCAGGGTGGACATAAGGTGTCCAAAAGGGAGGGGAATTATCCATTAGGTCAATTTGCCCCTGGTTACAGGGGATTCTCTCCATCACTGGCAATTGTTAAATCGAGTCTGTATTTTTTTCTGGATGATCTGCTCAAGTTCAAACAGGAATTATTTCAGGGACGTTTTATGGCCTGTTGTATGCGTGTGACACTAGATCAGGGTTTCCCAACCTATGGGTCTGGACCCAAACATGGGTGGTGATTACATTTCAAAAGGGTCGCAGGCTGGGCTGGACAGCTCCACAGGTGGCTATTAAGAAGCCATGCACGCTCCTGAAGTGGTTCTCAGCTTCTTAATTGGATTAACTGCTGTCAGGCAGTTAAGCCAATCAATTAAACTGAGAACCATTTCAGCTGCAGGGCAGAGAACTGCTTACCTGAGGAGCAGAGCCCAGATCAGTTGAGGTGGGAGCCCGAGTCTGAGGTTGGGAGGGAGGTCAGAGCAGATCAGCTCCCTGGCTTCCAGCCTCTACAGGAGATGGGGTCTCCCCAGACCCCAGAAGGGTTCTCTTGGCTGGCACTGCCAGCCGGGCTGTGCACCTCAGCTGTCTTCCAGCCACAGGGTTGCCTGTGCCTCCCCTAGCTCCCTCCAGCCTGTGAATGACTTCTAGCCCATGAATGTGACTCCTCAGCCCTCTGCAGCCCGAGTAACTTGTAGCCCTGAGTGTGACTCCCCTTACCCCTCCAGCCTGAGTGTGACTCCCGTAGCCACTGAGTGTGACTCTCCTAGGCCGCTGCAGCCCTGAGTGACTCCTAGCCCCTCAATGTGACTCCCCAGTCCCCTCCAGCCCTTGAGCGTGACTCCCCTAGCCCCTGATTGTGGGGTTTAAACTGGGGGGAGCAGTTTGGGGATGAGTGTCTTTCCATCACCACAACTCTGATTAACGATAGTAAATGTAGTATTATTGCTTTATGAATATATTTCCCCTTTTCTGTGAAATAACTACTATGAATCTATAAACATGAGGGGGCACAATTTTACATTTTTGCCTCAGGCGCAAAATTAGCTAGTTATGGCTCTGTCTCCCCGTGCCCCACCCCACACACACATTGTGGCATTGCCTTGGGTCACCAAGTCTTCCTGAATTGTCGGAGTGGGCCCCTGTCTGGAAAAGGTTGGGAACCGCTGCACTAGATGGTCACCAGTACCTTCTGGCCATAGATTTGGTGGCTCTATGTAATGTAGGTGTAAAGGCTACAGACCCTGGTCATCAGCCGATGGGATTGGACCTGAGACCACAAGAGCCAAAGCTATGTGCCTCTACCACACAAGCAAAAATCCAGCTGGCCCTTAGCTAAGGCTGTAGAGCAGACTTCATGTCAGTCTCCCATTCCCAGTGCCTCTGGGTGAAACAAGGACGTTGCTTCCAGGGTACTAAGAAACTGCAACCTTTCACCGCTATCCATTTCTCTTTCCTGGTCACAGCCTGAGCATAGATATATGCTGACAATTGTGTAAAGGAGCCTTTCTAAGGGACACAATTAAACCTTGACGATTTATGTTTATTATCTTTTTCTAATTCCACTGTTTTTTTCTTCTGTGAACTTGGATTATTTTCCCCACTTGAGTTCACAGATTATTCGCTTGTATGGATTCTGTATCTCGTGTGCCATTTACCGATATCCTAGCACCACCCTCCCATCTTGGGGGGATTGGACATCTATCTCAGAGGGGTGGTGACTGAACCTTTCACATCCAGGTCTCCACAGTTAAGTTCGTGGCAGGCTGGTAGCCATCAACAGCTCTCACCAGCCAGAGACTGCTTAGGACCCCATGTGAAATGGGTCTCAATCCAATGCCTTCTCCATCATGACTCACACACCCCGACAACCTGGGTGGCTGTCTCATCTGGAGAAGCCCTTCAGAACTAATATGACCTTGGAGACTGAGCGACTTTCTGATCCTGAGAGCTGGTCCCTCTAGGTCCAGGCTGAGATGCATCACTGTGTCTGTGTGAGCACTGCTGCTGCCAATACAAGTCCCCTTTCTGCACTCCGTGCAAGGCGGATGAAATCTGAGATGGTCCTCACGAGTACAGAGTCCACCGGCATAGCTCTGATGGCCAGTGTGGTGAAGCTCTCTGCACCTCTTCTGTACATACAGATGATTTCAAGCTCTGTGGCTGTCAGGCCAACACCTTTTGGGATTTCTATACTGCAATCAGTGGGACTTCATGTGGTCTTAAGTTATAGGATCTTAATGCAGAGCCTTAGATAACCTCTCAAATTCTCAAGCCTTCTGCAATGCTCTTCAGTCCACCACTCCCCCTCTATGTGACAAAGAGTAGAAAAAGCACAGCTGTTTGATCACAGTATGTGATTGGGCGCTTAAAACCCTTCCTTCCATCACTTTGGAGCTATGTCTGTCCTTAGAAGATAAAACCCTTCAATTAAAGTTTATATTTAGCGGGGATATAATTATAGTCATTAGTTTTAAAATGTTCGCACTCTTCCATCTTGAAGATTCTCATGTCCTTTGCTTGCTGCAAACAAATATACCAGAATTTACAGCCATTGTGTTGGTAAATATGTCCCTGGTCTATCATTGCTTACTTCAAAGAAAACCTCTTTGAAGGCAGAGAATTACATGAGCAGCTGTAGTACTGCTCCCTCCACAAAAGCAGTGCTTTCAAAAACTTGCTGCTGTCATCCAGTCAAAGTGAAGACATCCACCTTTATAGCTGAATCCTGGTAGACTGAATTTGAGAAATTGGGGTTCCCCTATTACATTGAAGTGAAATCACACGTCCCTGGGAGTTTTCTTTTTTCCTTTGGCATCTCTGATAAAATGGCTACTTCATGATTTCTTTTTTTAATATCTATTGCTAAGTAGTTTAATAAAAGCATGAAGGAAGTTTATACAGGTGAGCCAGTTGTCTCAGAGGTCACCTGAGACTTTCAGAGTGTCGCTGTCTTTAAAATGAATTGTGGTTTCGAAATGAACTTCTTTTTCTGTGTGAAGAAATTAACCTTGCATAGTCCAGACTTTTCGTTAACTAGTGGTTAAATGATTGGATTTTATTTGTAATTGTATAATTGAGTTTTGTTTGGGTGATTGGTTGTTTTTTGTCATTAGAAGTTTTTCAGGCCTCATGTCTTACAGAGAGAAATATAACCAGAGTCTGGTAGCACCTTAAAGATTAACAATTTTATTATGCCAACTTTATTCATGAGCCGCAATGCATTTCATCAGGTGCATGAAGGGAAAGAAAAAAAAACAGATAGCAGGGTAGAGAAAAGGGAGTGTTATATCAGAGCTAATTCAACTAGTGGGATGTGGATAAGGTGGTGAGAATATCCAAGGTGGAAAATTACTTATTGTAACAGAGAGCCATTAACTTTCCACATTAGGTATTCTCACTTTCTTATCCACATCCATCTTGACTGAATTAGCTCTGGTGTAAGGCTCCCATCTCTATCCCTACTGTCTGTTCCTTTTCCTTTCACTTCGTGCATCTAAGAGAACTGCACCTTGTGAAAGCCTGTGCCACAATGAAATTGTTAATCTTCAAGGTAGCACTGAACTCCTTGTTTTTGCTGAAACAGACTAACACAGCTGTCTCTCCGACACCAGAGATAAATATGTGAAATTATAACTCATAAGCCGTGTCTACACGTGCACGCTACTTCGAAGTAGCGGCACTAACTTTGAAATAGCGCCTGTCACGGCTACACTTGTTGGGCACTATTTCGATGTTAGGCGGCGAGACATCGAAGCCGCTAACCCCATGAGGGGATGGGAATAGCGCCGTACTTCGAAGTTGAACGTCGAAGTAGGGCACATGTAGATGATCTGCGTCCCGCAACATCGAAATAGCGGGGTCCGCCATGGTGGCCATCCGCTGAGGGGTTGAGAGACGCTCTCTCTCCAGCCCCGGCTGGGCTCTATGGTCACCGTGTGCAGCAGCCCTTAGCCCAGGGCTTCTGGCTGCTGCTGCTGCAGCTGGGGATCCATGCTGCATGCACAGGGTCTGCAACCAGTTGTCAGCTCTGTGGATCTTGTGTTGTTTAGTGCAACTGTGTCTGGGAGGGGCCCTTTAAGGGAGCGGCTTGCTGTTGAGTCTGCCCTGTGACCCTGTCTGCGGCTGTGCCTGGCACCCTTATTTTGATGTGTGCTACTTTGGCGTGTAGACATTCCTTTGCAGCACCTATTTCAATGTGGTGCTGCGCAACATCAATGTTGAACGTCGACGTTGCCAGCCCTGGAGGACGTGTAGACGTTATTCATCGAAATAGCCTATTTCGATGTCTCCACATCGAAATAGGCTACTTCGAAGTAGGCTTCACGTGTAGACGTAGCTATAGAGTCCAACAATAATCCACAGGCTTTATTTAATCACTGTTACAGATAGCAAAAACCAACTCCAAAACAAGCTTTCTATACACTTTCATGGGAACAGCATCAGAGATGCCTGTGAATCTGTTTGGGATATGCCTGTAGCTAGCAGAGCAATGTGATATGTGTGCAAATGGATAGCAGGCCAAAACCTTATGATAGACGTGGAAAATATTGTCTGTATTAGACTGAAGACAATGTGAGCTAAGGGTAAATTGATGCATTTGCAGGATCGGGCCCTAACGTTGATTTCAACTTCGAAATAGTGCCCATCATGTGTAGCCATGACGGGCACTATTTCAAAGTTGGCTCCGCTACTTTGAAGTAGCATGCATGTGTAGACGCGGCCTTAATGACCATTAACTGCAGAGTTCAGAAAAATCGTTAGTACAAAAGGACCCAGTTCTGCTCCCACTCAGCAAAACTTCCACTGAATACAATGGGCATAAGATGGGGCTCCTTCAAGCTAGTTCTTTTTCTAATTTAGAGGCTGTGTTTTGTTTTGTTTTTTAAACACACACACACACATTCTAAGGCCAAGAGCTTCAGAAGCAACAAGTGAGTTAGGACATCCTATTTCTAGGCTCTGTCTGCCCTATCCCCCATCCTACCTGTGATCTCTCAGTCAATCTTGAAAAGTAGACTCCTCTCTATGATCAGCCTATGTTGCCCAACTATCATTGCCCCCTTGTTAAGTTTTCAAACAAATATCTCCATGCTTTTGTCAGTGTACCCCAGAAGGCTAAGGATTTGCTCCCTGTAAACAGCCACAAAGCACCTCATTGGCCTCCTTCAAAATCCTGCTTCGAACTCTCTTTCACCATGAGTTCTCCAAGAAACTTGACCCAGGTTGGGCTGCTGGGGTGTGGTGAGATACGGTGACCAGAGCCTGTCATGCCAACCAGTATTGTCTCAGTCAACCTGTTTGTATCCATCTGATGATGCTGGTTTTGTACTTAACAAGTTCCGTGGACCAGGAATCATCGTTTTGTTCTTTGTAACCCTCTGGCACAACATGGTCCCGGTCAATGACTGCGACTCTAAGGTACAAATGCAAATACTAACCCTGAGGCACATTAAAGGGCCTTGCTGTTCAGAGAATACATGTTCAGTGTTGTTTTGAAAATCAGGGTCTGTTCATTTGTCTCACGGTGGACATCCAAAATCAGTGCTCACTATTGAAAGTCTGGGCCCAAATGTCAAAACTCCTAGTCCTACATTAGAACGTAAGAATAGCCACACTGGGTCAGACCAAAGGTCCATCGAGCCCAACATCCTGTCACCCAACAGTGGCCAGTGACATGTGCCTCAGAGGGAGTGAACAGAACAGGTAATCCTCAAGTGATCCATCCCTTGTCACCCATTCCCAGCTTCTGACAGACAGAGGATAGGGACACTGTTTCTACTCATCCTAGCTAATAGCCATTGATGGACCTAACCTCCATGTATTTATCTAGCTCTTTTTTGAACCCTGTTAAAGTCCTGAGCTAACCACTTGCCAAGCACCAACCTTTTCTACACAAGACTATTCAGAGATAGAAGATGCAACAATTCCATTCATTTTTTTCCCCTTAACCCTAAAGATTGTCAAAGAATTTTCCTCATTATCATTAACATGCCATTTAAAGGTCTTCCATGCTAGGCCACATTAATCCTATTTTCATCCTTCCAGTCGACTCTTTTCCTCCGACTGAAAAACCAACAAAGAAAACTCCGCCTCCAAAGAAGCCTTCAGGTTGCCGGTCCTCCAGCCTAGCCCATGCAAAAAAGAAAGGTAGGGGCCTTTCCCTGCACAAAATGTAGTGGGTGGAAGAGGCCAAATTGATCCAGAGTGCAACTCGGTTTGAGCTGACAGAGTCACAGTAGGGCTGGAGTTGCCTCAATATTTCCCCTCGTTATTTTCTTAGCTGCCCCAGTGTAACTCAGGGTGACTCCACAGAAGTGCAGGGCACAGTCTGGCCGTAACACACCGACATGAACTGCTTCCCTGAGATGACCAGGTACATAGAACCACAAGGGTCTGGTCTCTCCCACTGAAGCTAATAGCAGTTGTGTTCATGTCTGTACCTGACAGAAAGAACCTGGGTACCTGGGACTTCCTCTGGCCCTAGGGATCTGCTTCAGAGGGAGCTCCTCCACTCCAGAGGGGGCTCTGAGGAGAAGAGAATAGGACTAACCCCTACACTGCCTTGTCCACTTCTCCTCACAGCCCATCCACTCGTTGACCACCATGGACAAATGTAGGGGTTGGGACCCGAGGAGCTGGAGGGGAAGGGTAGGAGTGAGGGAAAAAGGACCAGTCTGTATATGGGCCTGGAGACACAATGCCCCCTTCCCTGCCCCAGCAGCATTTCTCTCAGAGACGCTGAGACACGGTCCCACACCAAAGGCTTTTATGTAAATTAGGCGGTCATGGGATAGGAGGAAAGATCCTTTCATGGATCGGGAATTGGTTAAAAGACAGAAAACAAAGGGTGGGAATAAATGGTAAATTTTCACAATGGAGGAGGGTAACTAGTGGTGTTCCCCAGGGGTCAGTCCTGGGACCGATCCTGTTCAACTTGTTCATCAATGATCTAGAAAATGAGGTAAGCAGTGAGGTGGCAAAGTTTGCAGATAACACCAAGTTGTTCAGGACAGTCAAAACCAAAACAGATTGTGAAGAACTACAAAAAGATCTCAGCAAACTGAGTGATTGGGCAGCAAAATGGCAAATGAAATTTAATGTGGGTAAGTGTAAGGTAATGCATGTTGGAAAAAATAACCCAAATTACACGTAGTACATGATGGGGTCAAATTTAGCTACGACAGATCAGGAAAGGGATCTTGGAGTTATAGTGGATAGTTCTCTGAAGACATCCACGCAGTGTGCAGCGGCAGTTAGTAAAGCAAATACGATGTTAGGAATTATTAAAAAAGGGATTGATAATAAGACAAAAGATATCATACTTCCCCTATATAAAACTATGGTACGCCCACATCCTGAGTACTGCGTGCAGATGTGGTCTCCTCACCTCCAAAAAGATATATTGGCATTAGAAAAGGTTCAGAAAAGGGCGACTAAGATGATTAGGGGCTTGGAACGGGTCCCATATGGGGAGAGGCTAGAGAGACTGGGACTTTTCAGTTTGGAAAAGAGGCGATTGAGGGGCGATATGACAGAGGTATATAAAATCATGAATGGTGTGGAGAAAGTGAATATAGAAAAATTATTTACCTTTTCCCATAAAACAAGAACTAGGGGACACCAAATGAAATTGATGGGTAGTAGGTTCAAAACTAATAAAAGGAAATTTTTCTTTACACAGCGCACAGTCAACCTGTGGAACTCCTTGCCCGAGGAGGCTGTGAAGGCCAGGACTCTATTAGGGTTTAAAAAAGAGCTTGATAAATTTTTGCAGGTTAGGTCCATAAATGGCTATTAGCCAGGGATAAAGTATGGTGCCCTGGCCTTCAGAACAAGGGCAGGAGATGGATGGCAGGAGATAAATCACTTGATCATTGTCTTCTGTTCTCCTTCTCTGGGGCACCTGGCATTGGCCACCGTCGGCAGATGGGATGCTGGGCTGGATGGACCTTTGGTCTGACCCAGTATGGCCATTCTTATGTTCTTATGTTCTTATGTGTGCAGCTGGCACTGGCCGCCAGCCGCTGTTGCTTTCTGTCCTACGCACTGTGTGTTTCCTTTGGTTTTTAGGTTCTTCCTGCAGTGGCTTCATCTGGGTGCCATTAGCAGCATGTGTGGTTATTTTACTAGTGTGTCTAGTTGTTGCCATCCACCGTTTTCAGCGTAAGTGCTGGGCACTCCTCTGAGGGGATTTCTCCATGCAGGGAACTCACCTTTCCTGCACAGAAGGGGCACGCTCCCTTGCCCTGTTGCCCTGCAGAGAGCCTCTCGTGCATCCAGTGATCCATTTTGGAAGGAAGCAGAATGTGAGGGAGACAGGTCTCTCAGGAACCCCATTGTGCCCCTCAAAACCCACAGGGCACCCTCCAAATGCCTGCAGCTTGGGGCTGTGTGCCCACGTATCCCAGCGGGGGGGCAGGTGTTAGAGGTGCCCTTTCACCATTGATCCACGGAGTATATGTGTCCGTTACAAACCCCGGTTATGGGGCTCCAGTGGCCCCAGCTTTTAGCTCTGGTGATCCCTAGTTCAATCCCTGGTGCATCAGCCAAGATGGCATCCCTGACACCCATTCCTGCTCCTCATCCCAGCACAGCGAAGCACCTGTACCTTTCAGACAGGACCTCCAGGAGCAGCTACAGGCTGGGACTGCCCAGCAGGGCACCTTCAGCAGGGGGAGGGAAGCTGAGGAGTAAAGATGGAGCAGGGAGTAGCAGGAGTTCAGGAAAGTCCCTTGAGGGGTGGGAGCCTGTGGAGCCAAAGACCCGTTCTCCCGGCTTGAGCTGTTGTCTGTCTCCTTTCAGGCCTGCGCAGGAGAATGCAGCTTCACTTCAGAAAACAGTAAGTGCCCTGTTCACTGCAGAGACCATAGCTGTGCTCTTCTCCCCCATGGGCCAGTGCTAACGGAAACGTATGAGGCAGAGGGGACAACCCCACGAGGCTCTGAGCATCTCCTGTATGCTGCTGAGGATCTCAAGAACCCTCCTAGAATAACTAGGGATTGAGGATCCTCAGCACCTCACAGGAAGCACCCAGCACCACACAGAACTGAATGTCTCTGAGCAACTCCTTTGGCAGTGAAGGCGCCTCACAGGAAAGGGAGGCAGTCTGCATCTTTTCCCCTCTGGCTGCCTTCTGCAGGCTGGGGTACTTTCTCCCCAAGTGCTGGCTAGGTAAAGTGCTGAAAGCTTAAGCCCTAGACATGGCCACAGACCAGTCCACAGCTGGTGCCCGTGGCCAGCAGGATACAACCTGCCCAGACTTCTCTGGATTCCCTCGAAGCCTATCCCACATTTTAAATCCTGCCGAGTTGCTGGATGTGCCGAGATCTGCTCGGTACGTGCGTTCTTCCCCGGTGCATGACAGGAAGTCAGGAGTGGTCTGTGGGCAAAACCCAGCACAGTGAAGCTACCCAGAAATGAAGTCAATCCACAACCGCTCCCCTTCTCCACCAGAAAGGGATGAGTGACAGCAATGGCGGCCATGCAAGGAGTAGGGACGAGCAGATGCTAAGTGAGAGTCACAAAGGAAGAGCAGGGGTGTGTGTACAAAGACGCCTCCTGTCAGGGGGATCTGTTAAGCTGAGAAATGGTCTCCTAAGGAAGCAGGAGAGACAGCCTTCGGAACCTGTCCCTGTAAAGCTACCCTCGATGGGCACGAGTTAACAGGGAGTGGCGGGGTGATGGGCTACCTGAAGCGCAATAACAGCCCTTCCATGACAGCAGAGCCATGTGAAAATGTCCCCAGGGCCCTGTATAACCCTTGATGGGCTTGTTCACGAAGCAGAAAAAACTCCATGAACTTCCTCCATCTGATTGTAGGATTCTCACTCCAGCCCCAAGGGACATATCTAGCCCCTTGGAGCTCCATGAGCTTTCTTTCTCTGGCACCTTCCCCTATTAGAACTCACCTGTCCCCTGCTTTGTTCACGTAACCCCGTGCCTGCATTGTCAGGGCTGCATGCCAGGTGGCTGCCTCCCTTCAGCCAGTTCTTGCTGCTCTGCCAGTCTATATGGGTCTGCTGAGTGGACAGGGCCCAGGTGCCATTCCAGTAGGTTAGCAACTGAAGGAACACCACCTTCCATCCCAGTGACTGCTAGACTGAGCTCTGCAGCTGACAATGCCCCAGCATGTGCTCCCCAAACCTCGCCTCTGAGGAGTGTCCCCACCCCAGGCCCTCTGTTATTGGGTGGGATTATTTGGTTGAGGTTGAGCCTGCTTTAGGCAGGGGGCTGGACTTGCTGACATCCTGAAATCTCTTCCAGTCCTAGGATTCTATGAAAGGTTGAGTGCATTCTGCTCCATGCAGGAAATGCCACATATGGATTCGGAAAGCAGATCTTTTGTGCTCCACTTTGAAACTCAGGGAGGAAAACCACCCAGTTCCATACAGGACAGGAAAAGTCAGGTAGTGGAGCCCCCAGAATGAACAGGAACAGCTGAGGAGCTAAAAGTCTCCTGCGGTGAGGGATGGGTTATTGTCTCCCTTGAGAAGGTTCATGTGAGTAAGACAAGCGGGAGGTAAAATCTGTACTACATGGCCACTGAGCCATAAATATCTCACTCAGTTTTGATCAGGTAGATTTGCTTGTCCATCTCTTGATGAAAGATCATGGTTAACTGTTGTTCTGGGTAACAAATGGCTTGCCAGCTTAGCCCAGTCGTGTCTGATTTTTAGTTGTTCTCAGTTTTCCCTTTGCCAGGCTGTTTTTGCTCATTAGTAATGCCAGTCTACCGGTAGCATAGTCTGAAAGGGGGCAGCGTTTTCTGCTTTGTTCCTAGACTTTGGGGTCCATCCCCTCGAAGTATTGAGGCATGTAAATCCCACTAGAATCAGTAAGAGTGAGGCACTCAAATAGCCAGAGGCGATGGACCTTTGTGTTTTGCCGCACATAATCCTTTCCAACAGAATTAACATCTCTGTCTTTCCCGGTACTTTAGGGTACTTAAATAAGACGAATGCCTGGAGGATTCTCCTGTATTGCACATGAGGTGGCTACTGTAAATGCCACACGAGATCAACACCTGGAACGCATGAGCCAGGAGGAATGTTATGGAAAATAATTTGAGACTTGAAATGTGGAGGCAATATTTGCTCTCTGGGATGCACTGATCACGTACTACTGCTGTATTTAGTGTTCAGGTACTTACTACAGCGTACAAATTGTTGGGCAAGTTCTGCAAACTGCCAAGTGCCTCCTGCCATATGCCTTCAATTCTCCTTTGAGGCTGCTCAGCACCTTACAGAAATGACCCCTGGTTTGCTGTGTCTGTTGTCATGTACAGTATTGTGTAAATATTATTTTGTACAATTTATGGGAAAATTCTTCTAAAGAACTTCACTGCACTCTATTTGTTTGATTCTACCTAATAAAATAGGATTTGAGTGGATCTGAGGTTCTTTTTTTCCTCATAATGCCAATTGATTAGAATTTTATTGAGTGTACAGGTCACTTTCAGAACAGCCTTTTGACAGCACTGGTAATTCACTTACCTAGGAGGTTGAGCAGTATTCTTCAATAGTCTTCTAGAGCTGGGCAAAATTTTCTGGATAAATAGTTTATTTACTGACAAATGCAGCTTCAGAGCACCCAAAACTATTCACATTTAGCAAATGGTTTTGTTGCTGGGGGGGAACTGTTGTTTTTAAAGTCAAAAGACTTGATGTTGATAATTTCAAAATGAAATGTTTTGAGGTTTTGGTTTTTTTAAATACTTCATTTAGAGATTTGCATAGATTTTTTAAAAAGGGGGGGGGGTTAAAAAACTAAAAATGAAACTAAATGAAAAAGGCAGGTCAAATAAAAAGTTCAACCCAAAATCAAATGTAAGTATTTTTCAAGGTTTTCATTTCTGATGCTAAACTTTAATAAAATTTTAAAAAATTTAAAAAAAAGAAAAGAAAAGAAAAGAATTATTGCAGAGTTCTGAGTACTTCATGACTCAGAGTACTGTTATAAAAAGTCTTTAGCACTCTAGGATTAAGGCCATCTTTCACCTGATGTTGCTCAGAAAATAAATTGCTCTTGGTGTTACTGTAGCCCTAAATGTAGCACAGAGTTTAGGGTCCCATGAACTTGACACTATAAAAATATAGCAAGAATGTGTCTAAACACAGTATTTTACCACTTGAATGAGATCAGGTCTGAAGTTGTCTAATTAAATTGGCCCAATGATAATGAGTAGGACGTCTTCATTGCACCCTCCTGTTTGTGAGTTTGTTGATAGCTGGTCAGCTCCATTCTGCAGCTGCTGATCTTATTACAGCCAGGGCAGGTATTGGTAGCTGTTGGAGGGGTGTGGGGCAGTTTTTGACGCTCTTTTCTTCTTCTCCACCTCTCCTCATCTGCACTGCAGAGGGACCTGTCAAATTGTGCCACCCCCTCACGGATAACCACTTTCCACTGGGGACAGTCCTGGGCAAGGTTCTCCTAAGTGTCGACACTGATCCAATGCCTTAGTATGGAGGCATGATACTGACATAAAGGGGTTTATGCTGGGAACGAGTACTTCTGTAAATGTGCTCTTCTGGTCACAAATCACATCCCTAACTGAAAAACATAAATTGGAACAAAAACTGTGCGTAGAGCAGTCTTAAGAGCAAGTCCCTGCCCTGTAGAGTTTACAGGGTAATAGACAAGACAGAGAGTAGATCACAATATCTCTTGATGGCTAGTTTCGTGCCCCCCCCACCTCCCCCCCCACATTCACTAAGTCACGCTGCCTCCCTCCAGACATAGTCTCTCTTTCCACATGTGCCAGTGAATTCTCCTCTCCCGCCTGTCAGCAATACACTTCGGGCCTATTAGCAATGGGGGTTTTCTTCTCCTCACACTGTCCCCACTAACCTCCTCCTCAATGAAGTAAGCACAGTGGGTCCCATAGTTACTTCTTACATGCAGTGGGTGGGTGGTTGTTTTTCAGGAAGAACTCCCCAGAGCTGGGCCTAAAGCTGAGTTCTTCTCCGATGCTGATGTTTTAAACTGCGTTGAGTCAAACAGAAAGGCAGCCAGTAAACCTTATTTCCACATTGTGGGTGGAAAGGAAAGACTCACATCTATATTGACGGGTTGGAAAAAAACCTACATAAGCTATTTCACTTTCTTCTGAATGCATTGGACAGTGCTAGCCATCAGCTTGGTAGCTCAGGGATTCCCATAGTGCTCATCACCTTAGTACCCGAGCACCAGTTCTATTAAACAAATGCCAATTTGCCAAAGAGCAGATTTTCAGAGGCTGAGTATCTCATCATGCTACCATGAAAAGCCCAGTAAATGTCTGACATAATTAACTGGCATTGTGCTGAGTAGTCTTTCTCGAGCACCACACAGGTATATGGTGCCTTACAGCCCAGGCTTAAAAGACAAGCCCTTGGGCACCTACAATCTCAGGGCTTAATCCTGCCAACCACTTAGTGCTCCCTGCTGTGAGTTAGCCGATTGGAAATGCATGTGTGAGCAAGCCCTGCACCCAGCTGTGTTTGGGATCAGGCCCTCAGACTTTGCAGTGCTTGTTTCATTGACTCAGAAGAGATGCAGTGAGTTGTAGTAGAAAGCAAAGATACTGCACTAGGAGCTACTGCTGCGGGATGGCAGTGTAGGCAGTATATAATAGGTATCTTTGGGCATGGCGACTAGCCGTATTTAAATACGTTAGTATTTAGTTAACATGAACAGTTGTGCTTTTACATTCCAAATGAAGGTGATTTTCTAAAGGTCCAGTGATTTGGGGTCCCCAGCCAGAGATGCCTGAAAGGGCCCTGATACTCCATTCTCTGACCATTGGGGTTCTTTAAGGCATTTCAATTCAGACGTACAAAAATATCCTAGTGCCTTTGAAAAGTGTGGCCTAAGTCATCTTTGACGCACATCACGGGGAGTACAGGTAGAATCTCAGTTCAGGCAGGAAGGTAGAGAAACCCTCAGAGGCCGCTGTCTCTCTAACCTACACTGCATCTGTTAATGCATGGGTCTGACCCTGTGACGTGCGGAGCCCCTGGGAGTTGAAGGAAAGGACTCACATACAGGGGGTGTACGGTACAGCACAGAACCTCAACACCTGAGCCTGAGCTCAAGGGCAGTTCTTAGCCAAACACCCGGGCTGTCCTGCTGCCTTGTAACGGCAGGGTTTGAGAAGACACTGGCTTCTCCACTCCTGCTCCCAGGCCGTGTGTCCATGTAGAACGCTACAGAGGAGCAGCTAGACCAGTGCAAGGCATCTGTTGAAGACACACCCGCTGACACAGTGCAGGGCGTGCGCGCACACCCACACCCACACCCACACCCACACACACACTCTTCTATCAGTGGAACATATGTCACTGGAGGGGTGGTTTATTCACACCTGTCGTGACACAGCTTATGCCAATGTGGGTGTTAGTCAGCCTCAAACCTCCCAATAGTGTTTAAAAGCCTACACAGTTTTTTCAGCATTTCCTCCAAGAAGAGTCGCTAAATACTCAGATGAATCATTGTTAGCCAGGCAGGGTATTTTCTCATCATTGTTACCTGGGCTGCCTGTATTCCTCAAACACAGCTGGTAGTTTCAGGGTGAAGTCAGCAACACCAACTCTGCTGTTTCTTGGTGATGACCTAAAGTAAGCAAATGCTGCGCACAGGGTGTCAGCTCCTAGCCAACTGCCTGGAGATCACCTTTCAGGACTGCTTTATGTAACATAAACTCAGTGGGTTTTGGGTTTTTTTTTGTACCAGTACTGCGTACCAGCATCTCTGCCGGATTGGCTGGGGAAAGCTGGGGGGGGGGTACCAGCTGAGTACCAGCTGCTCTCTTTTTTTTTTTTAACATACAAAAGGCACTGCATAAACCTTAGGCTAAATCCAGAAGGTGCTGAGTACCTGTATGCCCCATGTAAGGTGTGACAGCACTTCCCAGGTAAAAACCATGAAAGTTCATGAGCTAATAAATCTGCAAGCCTCTGAATATGTCTACACAGCAGCCTTATTCCAAAATAAGCTAATCTGAACTAGTTTATGTCAAAGTAGTGCTGCTACACACAAAAATACATTTCAAAATAGTATTTAGCTATTTGGAAATGCAGCACCTACACACACAGAGGCTACGTCTATACTAGCCCCTTCCTTTTGGAAGGGGCATGGTTATGAGCCACATCGGCAGATGCTAATGAGGTGCTTCCATGAATATGCAGCACCTCATTAGCATAATATCAGTTGCATGCAGCTCGAACGTGCCAATTTCGAATCACATGCCACCCTTGTAGATGGGGGCCTTTCGAAAGGAACCCCCCCCCCCAGTCTTTGAAAGTCCCTTCTTCCTATTTGGTTTTAGGAAGAAGGGGCTTTCAAAGTCCAGGGGGTCCTTTTGAAAGGTCTTGCGGCTACACGGGTGGTGTGCAATTCAGAAGTGGCCCTTTCAAACCATGTGCAGCTGGCATTATGCTAATGAGGCTCTGCATAATCATGGCAGCACCTCATTAGCATCTGCCAATGTGGCTCGTTGCCATGTCCCTTTGGAAAGGAAGGGGTTAGTGTAGATGCAGCCATAGAGCCTATTTCGAAATAGACCCATTGGATGCAGTGTTTCGAAATAGGCTCCATTCCTTGTAGAATCAGGTTTACCAATTTCGAAATAAGTCAACCGCTATTTCGAATTTATTTCAAAATAGCTGTTGCATTGCATATACGCTAGGTTAATTAACTTTGCTGTGCAGACTTACTCTAAGGTGCCACAGGCCTGCTTGTTATTTTTGAAAAGTACAGTTTCCAAATATTACTCAGGTATTGAAATATTTAGGGGCTTGAGCCTGCCAGGAGCTGGGCATCTTCTGGCAGTTTCCTGCATCGCACAGGATTGGGCTCTTGAATAATAAAACAAAAAGTGGAAGAATGTGTGTCAGAGGCCGGGGGAACTGAAGGGGAGTTTTGCCATTCATTTCAATGGCAGGAGAACTGCCCCTTTCCCTTTTTAAGGGGTAGATACAAAACTTTTTTACTAGAGCAGAGATTGCAGGGTCTCAAGTCTGAGCCGGCCTCATTTAAGACAGTCGCTATCGAGTCTGGTTTCTCCTCCCGACAGCGGTTCTCCTCACAAATCGCTACCTACAGAAGAAAGCCCCGAAGCAGTCTCTCTCATGCAGGAGGCCGCCTATTTGAAGAGCTCCATCTTCTTGCAGCCTTTATGGTGATGAATGGGAAGCTGCTGGAGGCCATGAAGCACAGGTGCCATTTGAGATTTTCCCATTACCTGGCCCTTGTAATTAGTTTAGAAATAGCATCCAGTAGAGCCTCTCTCTCGCTTGCTCTCTCTTGCACACACCTAGGCATGCACACATGCACACTGCCTCTTCCACTTCTACATCTTGGCGCATAGGCCACTGACAACCGCTCATCACAGTCCCCGGTCCTGAGCGATCTTTTCCACTTCCGATCAAGTGTATCCCATCTTTCTAGTGCCTGCCTTTAGGTCTCTATGCCCAGTGTTTCTTGGGCACTGTCTTTTCCTTTTTCCTTGTGGGGTCCAACTTAAGGCTTGCCTTGTGATGGAGGTGGCTGGTTTTCTGAGAGTACTTCCAACCAATCGCCATCATCTCTTCCTGATTTTTTCATTGGCAGGAAGTTGGTGAGTTAGTTGCCGCAGGTCTTAGCTGTTGATGGTATAAGGCTAGTGGATCCAGAGGATTTTACAGATGCAGTTATTAGGCTGCACATTTCCTGAATCCCATGTGAACCCTTTCTAATGCCCGACAGTACTTCAACAGCAGGTGCTGAAGGAGGGCTCATACGACCAACATTTCATTTTATTTATGCTACCTATGCTATTGAAACTAGAAAGGGAGCGATCCATAGTCTATGCAGACTGAAGGATGCCTACTACTACCTAGTGCACTATGAAGAGTTATTATACTAAATTAGCATTGGGTTTCACACGAGTCCCATTCTAGCCAACGGGAGGCAGCGGATTTTGGATCAGGCCCTGGATGAACAAAGCATCTTGTGATCTATTGTCCTTCCTTCTGCTTTGCATATGTGCTTTTTCACAACAGTTTGCACCATGACATCATTCGCAACTGGTCTCCCCACTAGGACGCAAATTAATGAGTTTCTAACAGTCACATTCTCTCGCTCTCTCTCAAAATTTCCTGCATGGGCATGCACACATTATCCTCTCTCCAACCCTCCCACCCTCTTACACACCATCACTACCTAGCTAATGAGCTGGGCACGAGAAGATGCTGTTACAAGCAGCATGCAGTGCTGACAGCACTTGAAATCCAGAGAAATTACAACTACTAGTTTGCGGACCAACGGTCTCTGGCACAGTGCAACAAAGATCAGGGTCCTGGAATACCAGCTGTGCTCCCCATTAAAGACTATTTATTGCTTCATTCAAAATCTTCCATTTTGTCTGTATGAAGAAATTTACCCCGAATTATTCATGGTAGCAACTCCAGAGGCCAAATGGAGGAGTGGGTCTGGTGATCTTAAGATACAGGGCCTAACCCTGCCTTCAAATGCAGGGCCCAAGTCCTTACCTGAGCCAAACCCTCACTTGTTTCAATGGGAATGTTGCCTAAGGCTCAGGCCCATACATCCTGTGTTTTGCCATCCAAATAGACTTTGCACAACAACCTACTGAACTAGGTATGTTTTCCAGACAAGACAGTTACATAAGTGAACCATTTGCTCTCTCTATGTGGGGTTACACCATAAGAAAGGCCGGTCTGCTTTCCTTCCGTAAACACGGGGCTTTATTGACGCTGCTGTGCAGAGCATCGCCTGTGTTTTAAGCGCACTTGATTTTTCCATATCCTCCGTTTTGCTCTGCAGCAATCACAAAGGAACCACAATCTAACCACAGACATCTACCACGCGTGCCTGGGGCTTCTGTGACAGTTAATGGCTGCATCAGTGCACCAGGTGAGTCTAGTCTACAGACAAGGCCCAAAGCTAAATCATAGCAAAAACACATTTTTGTTTCAGACACATTACAGCTATCATTGAAGGACTTGCACCAGGAAGGGCTTCTCTGGTGAAGCTGGTAACCAAGTAGGCCTTGCCAGCTATTACCTACTACATCAGCATGTGCTGCACACCTGGCTTCGTGCTTTAATGTGGTCAGCGCAAAGTAGGACACACCACCTAGCAGCTGCTGCTACAGCTGAACCTGCCACTTCTGTCATTCTTAGAAACTATCAGTGCAAGTGAGCTGGCTCCAAAACGCAGCTAAAGGCAGCTGAGGATAAGGTTTTGATTTGCTACACTCTGTAAGAAAATAAGGATGAGCATCTCACACTACTGCAGAGCTCTGCCTGCGAGCCTGCCCAGCGAAAGCTGCTTTATTTTTTGAGGTTATATAAAATTACATCAATAAAACTACATGAAAATAACATTATTGAGGTTTCTAAGACAAGCTCGGAAAGGTAGGCAATGCCAGAATTAAAGTTGGTTATACAAGCATAATTATCTCCCCTAGTGTATGTGCATAATGATAATTACATGATCACATTGGGGGTTTTTTCCATAAGGCCACTGCCACATTCAGTGACTGAGTAACTTTTCATTATTTCTTTTTCTCTCTCTGTGCAGCGTAAAGTCCGATTAATTTACTACCAGAGGTGGAAAGAAGTACCCAAAAAGTTACTTGAGTAAAGGTGCCGCTTGTACTTGTACTTAAGTACAAGTTATCAGTGTCCTTCTGGAAAACTACTTGAGTGAAAGTACATATCCATGTGCATGTGCACACGTCACATCTGGATTCTACTCAAGTATCCAGAAATGACAGCAGATGCACTTTTACTCAAGTAACTTTTTGGGTCCTTCCCCACCTCTCTTTACTGCATACCATCCAAAGGCTGCATTGAAAGCAAAAATATTAGTTTGCTTCAAGGTGTTTCATTGGTACTCCCTGTAGTTCCTTAATGCTTCATGAAAAGTGTGAACTTTACTGCACCACATCCCTGTGATAAGAGAGCACATTCTTAGCCCCATTTTATAGTGGGGAACTGAGGTACAGTGAGTTGGGTTTTTTTTTTTTTTGCTTTTTTAAGGCTAAACTTGTCAAAGCCCCCATTAATTTTGTGTGCTCAGTTTGAGAGGACCTGTTTTTAACAGCGTCTGTTGACTACACTTACGGCCATGCATCCTCAGCATGACTGCAAATCAAATCTCAGCTAGCCCAAAGCAAGCACTGGAAAAATACACAGCAAATATCAGCTGTGAACATTTTGTTTTCAGTGACTTGCCAGAGGTGTTTGATGGCAGAGGCAGAGGTAGAATCCAATTCTCCTGGGCAGCATTCAACTCCCTTAGCCACAAGACTGCCCTTTTTGCTCCTCCGGCCCCCTGCCTTCGTCACTGCACACCTTTTACAATAATCACAAATGTGGCCAAGGTCCTACAACAACAGCTGCCTTCACTACACCTCCCTGATTCATGCCCAGGTCAGGGCCCTCCTGTGCACTGAATGGTACTGTCGAAAAGCGAGTAGGTGATCACACACTGAAAGTACAAAAGCAGGAGCCTCTAGAAAGAAACACACTGGGGGACTGAATTAAGGGTGCTAGGCAAATGTAAATCTGGTGCATAGTTTTCATTACATAAAATCCTGGGGTTTATTTTCAGAGGAAACGGGTTATAAGATCTGTAACTCCCCATCATGAACAGGATTTGATCAATGGACTTTCTCCATCACCTGCCAGACTTCTAACACACTAGAGCTACAAAACGAAATAAACAAAACAAAATGCACACTATTAACCCCCTTTCAGACCTGATGGAATTAGCTCACCAGCTATAGATATTTTCAGTTTCTTTTCGTGTAATCAGCTCTCCAAAGCAGTAGCCACAATAACAACTGTACGTGTTGCCTCAAAGGTCAAAGATGCTCTTTTCCCAGCATGAGCTGGAAAATAGGCTCTGATCACAAAGTCAAATGGAAAAAATGCCTCTTATGGTCTGAGATCTGTCAGCGTTGAAGAAAATGGAAACTCATAACAAGGCCTCAGCCAGCAAAATGAATTACATTGAAAAATCAGAGTCCTTTAGGTCTTAGGGATTGTTGCTGATCCAACACAAGACATCCCAGAATTTCATCCTCTGCTTCTGAGTAATCATCCAGATGCAGGAACCAAACAGGTGAAACCTGTTATTAAGAGAAGAAAGGCAACAAGATTTACAAACTGCCAGCAGGTTCATGGGAATTTCCTGATAGATTTCACGCAACACAGTCCTAGATAACGCAGCATTTTCAAAGAGTTTGTCAGCACAAGATCGTATCACTGGCTGCCTGGGTGAAACCAATGCCTACAAGATCGTTGCTCAACCCAGCAAGCTTACCCATGTTCTTCTGCACTGCCTTTGACAACATGCACTGCCAACAGAACACGATCAGACTTGTTTCCTTTGTGGGCTTTTAGTATCATATTCAAGAGTATTAAACAACAGCAATGTTTCTGTCTACAGCCATAACTGGTTGAACTTCTCTAGACTGGTACCCTCGGGACCTGACCAGTGCTGAACCAGAGAATTTGCTGGACCCTGGGAGGTCAATAATATCTGGCACAGGGCTGGCCAACACGTAGCTCACGGGCCCACGGAGCCTTTTCATCCAACTGGCAAAGCCAGCAGTGGCGCCATTTTGAAAGATGACTGGGTAGCTCCAAGCCACATGTGATTATTTAAGGAGCCATGTGTGGCTCTGGACACTGCCACCTGACACCTCCTCTGACTCCCTGCCCTGATGTGCTGAAAGGGTAGAACTCAATTTAATTGGTTTAATGGCTGGTGGGAGGGATCCAGCCACTAAACCAATTAAATTGAGTCCTCTTATTTCAGCTTGGCAGGGCAAGAAGCCACATACACTGTACATGGGGGAAGGGAATAAAAGAGCTTGAGGAAGCCGTGCAGCTGTAGTGAGGTGGAGACACCAGCCTAGCAAAGGTGCAGCAGGGGTGACAGCATGTGGAGCTCCTGACTGAGGTAAATTAATCCTGGATTTCAGGCTGCGAGGGGTTAAGCCTGAAGGTAGGGTAAATTAAGCTGCATAACAGCACAGAACACTGAGAGCCAGGACAGGAAGCTGTAAACAAAGTTTATAGAACTATGGGAGGTTTGGCCACACGCATGGTAAGTGTGTTGTCCAGCTTACTGAAAAATCATCTCAGATTACAGATGTTGCCAGAAGAGAAAGTGCCAAACTAGAGAGGTTCACATGCATTGAAAACTTAGGATGGCTTGTGAGGAGACCTACCTGAATGGAGGAGCCAAAAATAGCATGAGGACAAATGCAGCAGATTCTGCACCAGTATAATCATTCCAGCTGCTCTGGATACACACTGGTGTAACTGTAATCAGAATCTGGCCTAATGAGTTTTGCTTTCCAAAGCTGATTGCAATACTATACCATTTTAGTTAATAAACAGTGGCATAACCTGAGACCCAGATGGCTGCTTTGGTCAAGATGACCTTTGGAACTTGGGCAGCTGGGCCATTGCAGAGCACGCTGTAGAGATGAATCCTGGCAGTTGCTGAAATATATTACTCTGGTCTGCCTGAGAGCATATTGATCCCTTAGCCTTGTGCACTTTCTGGGTTCACTGATCTGGGTGTCTGCATGGCACTAACCAGCCAGGATGGAGCTTTGAGTGAAGTCTGAGACCCCCATGAAGAAGAAGATGGCTTGAGACACTGCTAAGGACACACTCTATGGATGGGCGTGACGGTGCTGACAACTGTGCCTGGTGGGTTTCTCTCCCTCCAGCTGCTGCAGGTCCCAGGGCCACTTGAGCAAACTGAGGGTGACGCTCCTCAGCAGCCACTCCCTAGCCCTGGGAGCCTGGGTGGAACTGGAGTGTGTGATCTCAGACCACAGCCTGTCTGACAGTGGCATGTCCTAGATATGCCAGCACAAGGAATGCGCTTCTCTGCCATACAGTCAGACTGTGTTTATCGAACCCCTTCCTTTCGAAAGGGACATGTTAATGAGCGTGTTCAAAACATGCTAATGATGTGCTGCAATGAATATGCAGCGCCTCATTAGCATAATGGCGGCTGCAGCGATTTGAAAGCGCGGCTTTTCGAATCGCATGCTGCCCATGGAGAAGGGACCTTCCGAAAGGACTCCCCAGTTTTCAAAAGCCCTTCTTCCTAAAACCGTCTGCACTTTCGAATCGCCGTGGCCACCATTATGCTAATGAGGTGCTGCATATTCATTGCAGTGCATCATTAGCATCTTTCAAACCTGCTCATTAAATGCCCCTTTCGAAAGGAAGGCGCTCGTGTAGACACAGCCTCATTGTGTTTGTTTCATCTCTGTCCTGCTCAGCTGTAACAGGGAATAGAAGCCCACTCCCCCCTATGCTTTGAGACATAAAAAGAATCCAACAACTACAGATTGGCCATGACTTCCCCACCCAGAAGCAGGGCTAGGACAATTATCATGGCATCCTCAACTGCAACCCAGGCTGCTCTTCAGTTTGGCTGCCCGCTCCAGGTGCCAGATCAGCACCAACCACACCCCATGTCTGCCTGGCCTTGCACCCCAGCATCCCATGCCAACTCAGCACCATCTCTTTCACCCCGAAGACCTGGTCCCCAGTGACTGTGTGCCCAAAAGGAGGATGTAGTAATAGGAGCCTGGTGTGCGACCTGAAGGCCTCGGGCCTGAACAACATTGGATTAAAATAAAAATAAAAACAGGTAGCCTGGGAAGTTCCATTTAATATTTAAAATGTTTGCCGAGGTTAACAACTTTAAGTGCAGACATTTCGTTACTTAATGGAGTAACATTATCAGTGCCTAGTGAGAGATCTTCCAAACTGTTCTTTATGTAGTCCTTTCACATAAACCGGAAATTAGGCAATTAACCGGCACGTTGATTTGAATCCGGTGTTTGAACCAATGAGATCAAAGGATAACAGAAGAAGAACAGCTAATGATAATATTCCACATAAAGACGGATTACAAGCAATCAGGAATACCATCCCTGATGCCACCACAGCCAATCTGGTGTCTGACCTCTGTAACTTTGTTCTTACACACAATCATTTCCGTTTTGGGGATAATTTATACCTCCAGATTAGTGGAACTGCTATGGGCACCCTCATGGCCCCACAATATGCTAATATATTTATGGCTGACCTGGAACAACGATTCCTCAGCACTCGTTCCCTATTACCACTCCTCTACTTAAGATACATTGATGACATCTTTATGATTTGGACCCATGGTACAGAGGCGCTAGAAGAATTCCACAGAGACTTTAACCATCTACACCCCACCATCAATTTATGCCTCGATTACAACATGCAAGAGATACATTTCCTGGACACTACAGTACTAATCAAGGATGGCCTGATCAGTACCACACTATACCGAAAACCTACTGATCACTATACTTATCTACACCCTTCTAGTTTCCATTCTGCACACGTGACTAGATCCATTGTTTACAGTCCAGCTCTTAGGTACAATCGCATTTGCTCTGATCCAACTGACAGAGACCAAAAACTACAAGAACTTTACCAAATATTCATAAACCTGAATTACCCACCAGGAGAAGTAAAAAACAAATCGACAGGGCCAGACGAATACCCAGAGACCAGCTACTCCAAGATCGGCCCAAAAAAGCCAAGAACAGAACACCACTGGTCATCACCTACAGCCCCCAACTCAGACCACTGCAACGAATTATTAAAGACCTACAACCTATTCTTAATCAGGATGCCACACTCCAGAAGGCCCTGGGTGACATGCCTGTTCTCTCCTACAGACAGTCTCCCAACCTCATGAGGATCCTCAGTAACAGCCACAGTCTATACCCCAGGAATACCAGTCCTGGAACCTTTCCCTGCAACGAAGCCTGCTGCCAGCTTTGTCCACATATCTTCCCTGGAAATTCCATCACTGGACCTAACCAGGTTACTCACAGAATCATGGGCACTTTCTCGTGCTCCTCTACTAACATCGTATATGCCATCATGTGCCAACAATGCCCAGATGCTTTGTATATTGGACAGACTTCTAACTCCCTTAGACAAAGGGTCAATGGGCACAAAACAGACATCAAAACACTCCAGATCCGCAAACCAGTTAGTCAACATTTTAATGGAATGGGGCATACTGTCAATGACCTAAAGGTATGTGTGTTACTGAAGAGGAATTATCGCACCATTCTGGAAAGAGAAACAGCTGAGCTGGCTTTTGTGTTCAAGTTCAGCACATTAACACATGGTTTAAATCGTGATGGGAACTTTCTGAGTCACTATAGGGGCTCGTCTGCATACTTGGCTCAATCTAATTCTTGACCTTCCCCCACACCCCTCCACTCTCTGATTTGCTCACCTTGATTATCTTTTTCTGATTTGTCCTCCTTGCTTACTGTTTTTGGTTCTCTGTGCCTTAAAATATTGAGTCTGTTCTGGTCTGGCTATAGTCTGAAGAAGTGGGTCTGTCCCATGAAAGCTCACCAAATAAACTATTTTGCTAGTCTTTAAAGTGCTACTTGACTGCTTTT
This sequence comes from Carettochelys insculpta, assembly GCF_033958435.1. Classification (NCBI taxonomy): domain Eukaryota; kingdom Metazoa; phylum Chordata; order Testudines; family Carettochelyidae; genus Carettochelys; species Carettochelys insculpta. The sequence continues at coordinate 13,904,507 of NC_134140.1, forward strand.
TGTTTTGATAGTGTATAGACTAGCACGGCTTCCTCTCTGTTACTAGCTAATGAGAGTGTGATTAGGTGCAATCGGTTTTAAATGGAAGACATGAGTAACCAATTAAGAACTAATTACTGATAAGGTCGATGTGAAAGGACTGTATAAACAACACAGGATTAATTTTGCTAACATAAAGCAAAACTAAGGCCGTGAGCTAAAAGCAAATCTTGCTCGCAGGAATTTGGCAAAGGCAGGGCTGATATCGCAGAAATACACATACCTGGGAACAGAACATCTTGCTTGTTACCAGCAATAACAGAATATACTGACACAGGTTCAGCACATGGTTGGGATGACAGCATGATGGATAATGTTGTTTTGATTAAACCACCTGCCCGCTGAATTATGCCGAGTCTCTTGTCACTGACTTATGCGTGTACCAGTGTAATTTAGACGCCCAGGGTGCTGGAATCCATATGTCAATTGACAATAAACCTGGTTCCAGTGCCTTCGTACCTCCCTTGATTTGTGGTTATTGGGGGTTTTCAATGCAGGCTGACGGCGCAGAGCCAGCGCAGTATTCAGAAAGAGCACACACATGCAGCCAAAGGTTATCAACACAGAAGGGAGCAGTTGCCGGAGCACCACACCGGTGACAGCATCTGACTACAGAGGGAAGTGCAGGTCATGGCAGGGGTCTGTGTCTCTCACTGGTTGCTTCCCTTGAATGACTCAGACCTGTCAAGTCCTGGCACCTGCCTCACCCTCCCTCTCTGAACTCCCCTACTCTTGCATTCGCTGCCTATATTGTGAGGTGCCTGGTGTCCCTGCAGATTGGATACCGTTCTCAGGTTCTTAGTGCTCCATTTAAGATTTCCACTTCAAAGTGAGTGGAGGGGAACTGTCTGGGTGGGCTCTCTGTACCTCATCTCTATTTTATGGTTGTATAGCTGATAACACTTACACAGGGCTGAGGAGATATTTATTGATGTTTGTTTGGCTCAGGAGCTAGGATGATGAGTGAAAGAGAAGCAACTCATTATCCCTTATTCTGTGGCAGGCGAGAAATAAGGCCTGGAACTGCACCCTGAATGTGGAGGTTAAAAAGAAATACTGGACAGTTCCACATTCCCTGAACATTGTCCTTCCCTTCCACTGAACGAAGCAGGGGGTCCCAGGGAAAACATAATATGTGATCATGTAATTAAAGATCATACTCATATAAAGGGGACAGATTAAGAGTCTACAGTAAGCCTTAGCTGTTAGCTGTATTCTGGCATTAAACATATATATGTTAAAAAAAAGATTTTTAAAATAATATGTTTTATGGAAAACTGTTGTCATTATCTAGATTTTCCATTTTATGCAAAAAATTATGATCTTTATACCAATTTTTTATTGAAATCATTATAAACTTTTATTTATTGAAAACATGGTTTTCAGCCAGACGACATGGTATATGGTAAATATGTCACAGGCAAAGAAATCAGGCATGATTCTAGTGCTAAAAGACTAAAAGACAGGAATATAATTAATGCCAGTCAACATGGTTATATTGAAAACAGAACACTGGCAGTGTTTTTGAACTCGGTTTCATTCTTTGACGAATACAGATTTGGTTGCTAAAGGTAACTTCACAGATGCAATATGCTCAGATTTTTGTGAGACACTTAGTACTGCTTGCTATTGCACTGGAAGGGGATGACCTGGAAGAGGTAGAGCAGTTCACCTACTTGGGAAGTATTAAGGGCAGAGACGGAGGAACAGATAATGATATCAATGCCAGGATAAGGAAAGCAACAGCTGCATTCAAGACTCTCCGTCCCATATGGCATTCACAAATAATATCTACAAAGACAAAACTGCAGATCTTCAACACAAACGTGAAGAGTGTGCTCTTGTATGGATGCAAGACCTGGCGTACTAAAATGTCTTCAAGACCAAGCTATAGACACTCATAAACAGACACCTGAGGTACATCCTTCACACCACATGGCAAGACTTTGTCACAAATGAGGAACTTTAGAACTTGGCAGGACAAGAACCAATCGACATTCAAGGCAAAAGAAGACAGTGGGGATGGCTAGGCCACAGTCTCAGAAAACCATCATCCAACATTGTCCGTCAAGCTCTCAAATGCAACCCACAAGGAAAATGCAAAAAAGGAAGACCTCGGACAATGTGGAGAGGATTTACTAAGATTGCAGAACCACAGCTAGGAATACTCCTGGAGTCAGCTAGAAGTTTTGTCCCAAGACAGAGTGAATTGGAGGAGACTTGTAGATGGCCTATGCTCCACTCAGAGTACAAGAGTTAAGTAGAAGTACTATGCAGCTTGAACCTCTCTAGCCTGGCACTCTTGGTCCAATCACATCTGTGGTCTGGCAAGATTTTAGTTAGTCAAATGTCCATTTATCATGGATGTGGCCAAGTTTCCTGTGGTCCCATAAAGTTTGTTTCCACACACCAATCCTGACTGTCAATGTTCTGTGCTGTTATTTAGCCTTAATTTACCCATAAATGTTTTCTAAGAGCTCAGTGAGCAGTGGAAGTGTGCAGCTAGACAATATTGATCTCCCATAGTCCAGCAAATTCTCTCATTCAGGACTGGTCAGATCCCAAGGGTGCTGGACGAGAGAGGTTCAACCTATATGCTATGGCTGGGTCTACATGTGCCCCTTCCTTTCATAAGGGGCATGTCAATGAGCAGGTTCGAAAGATGCTAATGAGGTGCTGCAATGAATATGCAGTGCCTCATTAGCATAATGGCAGCTGCGGTGATTCGAAAGTGTGGCTTTTCGAATCGCGCACCACCCGCGGAGACAGGATCTTCCGAAAGGCTCCCCCCCCCAGTTTTTGAAAGTCTTTCTTCTGATCACAGATAGGAAGAAGGGCTTCCGAAAACTGGGGGGAGTCCTTTCGGAAGGTCCCGTCTCCACGCGTGACGTGCAATTCGAAAAGCCGCACTTTCGAATCGCCGCAGCCGCCATTATGCTAATGAGGCGCTGCATATTCTTTGCAGTGCCTCATTAGCATCTTTCGAACCTGCTCATTAACATGCCCCTTTCGAAAGGAAGGGGCATGTGTAGACCCAGCCTATTTAAAGGAACACATTCAAGAAGAACAAACTAAATGACAGATCTCAAACAAGAGCCATTGGTGGATAATCATCATGGAAGCAGGCCCTTCACTGGAGATTGGTCCTAGGCCCAATATGTCAACATTTCCATAGATGATGTTCAACTACATATAAAATCACTGCTGATAGAACTTGCAGGTAACATAAAGATTAGTGAAGTGGTAAATACCGATGACATCAGGGCAACCATAGAGAGGTGATCCAGGTTGCTTGGTAAGCTGGACACACTCAAACAAAAATGCAATTTAATATATCCAGGAACAGGGAATGCTGGGGACCCTATCCGGGAAAGGATTCAGGGTCATAGGGAGCAAGCAACACAACATGATTTCCCAGTGCAATGCTGCGCTCTATGGATGAATAAATAGGGGAGTAGTGAGTAAGCACTGGGGAGACCAATACAAGAATACTGAATCCAGCTTTGGTGTCCACATTATAAGGCTGTCAAAAACTGGAATGGGTGTAGAAAAGGGCCACAAAAATGATTTGATGCTGGGAGAAAATGCTGGAGGGTGAGACACTTGAAGAGCTCCATCACTTAAATGGAGACGTGAAATGATCACAATGTACCTGCCTGGGGAGAAGATATGGGGCAGGAGGCTCTTTGATCTGGTGGAGGAGGGCATAACAAGAACCCATGGCTGGAATCTGAAGCCAGACAAATTCAGATAGGAAATAAGGCACAACGATTTAACAGTGGGGATGATTAGCCATTGCCACAAAAAGCCCAGGGCAGGGCTGGATTTTCCATCTCTTGCTGTCTTCAACTCCAAACTCCGATGCCTTCCTGGAAGACCTGCTTCAGCCAAATACAACTTGTTGGACACTCAGTATAGGGGTAACCAAGTGAAATTTAATGGCTTCTTAGTGGGTGGTGGAACCACAGCACCCTGCAGTGGGGCAGGAGGCATGTGTGACAATGAAGTGAATGGGGGGAAGGTGAATCCTGCTGCCACTGTGTCCAGCCCCAGTAATCCCTGAGTTCCTCCTGTCCACAGGCTGGTTGGGGTGGCCACTGCCAGTCCCCCAAAAGCACAGGGCCAAGGGCAGCTGCCCCAATTTGTCCTATGGATGGGATGGCTCTGGCTATTTCCCTAGGCAGCTTCCTACTTTGCCTTTCTCTTCTCTGGGCACCCTCTTCCCTCAAAGCCAGGCTACCCAGGCTTCTGGTCTCCTCCTGGTTTCCACCTGTCCCCTATTTGCCCCAGGGAGTCACTGCCACCGCCTGTACATCACTTCCTGGTTACCTGTTACATCACTTCTGAAAAGCTGATACACTTGTATGAAGGCTGAGCCCCACTCTCACACTCTGAGAGCAGAAGTTGAGGGCCTGCAAGAGGCCTTAAAAATACCTCACCTTTATAGGCTTCTGCTTAAAAGCTTCCCAATGTCCTGACCTCGGGAGGTAGCTGCCACCACCTGAGTGAGAACCCCCCCCCCCCCCCCCCGCCACTTTAAAACCCAGAGACACACTTAGGATGTCTCCCTGTGGTGTAACAAGCTCTGAACCCTCCCTTAGGAGACAGCTTGAAAACAAAGAGAAAGAAATTAAGCTGCCATCTGATAGCAGGCCTTTCAGTCTTAGGCACGAAATTACACAGATCCTTCTCTAGGACACAGGAATCCAATCATCGTCTTTAAGAAAAAGAAAGACGATTTATTAACAAAGCAAAAAATAAAGTATACCAAGAAAGTGATGAAGCATACTTGGTTGTTAGGTGTTACTGAGCAACTTAATAAAAAGATAGATAAAAGTTCTTCTTGAATGTGTTCTTCCCTGGGATTCAGTTTAGTTACAGCATATGCAGGGTGCGGGTGGGAAGTGGTACATCAGCCAGCCTAAGAAGGTCCACAACAAACCCAAAAAGAAAAAAGCCTGATCACCTCTGACTAAACATTTCCTTGTTACTCACATATCTGCATATACAGGCCATGCTGTGGCGTGAATATTTACTGGATTCATTATGCCTTCTCAGGCTTAAACATCTCTGTTTTCTGCTCTGGCCCGACAAAAGTAAGACCCCTGCAGGAGATACCTTCTTCAGTTCAAACAATCCCTCTCCCTTCCCATTGGCTTACCTGGCTGCTTGCCAACAGAGAACCTATTCTTTTTGGGTTTTTGGGTTTAACCATTTACAGATATTCATTCGTGACAATTTGTCACTCACCCGTTAAAAAATACTTCCTCCTTCACTCCTCTAGATGATGAATGTTTGTTGGGTAGGGATATTAAATGGTATTTCACTAAAGTCTTCTTCAAGCAACTGCCTTGATGTCAGAAGATTCACTGCTCTCTTTTAAAAGGAGGTAGATTTGTTAGTGAAAAAGGCACATGCCAAAACAGCAACACTTGGTATTTTCCTTTAGGGATCCCAACGGTTCTTACTGCTGCTTTCTTTATTCTGTTCAGGTTCTTATGCTGTGCCCCTCACCATGGTATCTGAATACTGATGCGACCATTTGACTTGCCTGAATACTATAATGTTTCTTTGTTTGATTTTTAGGAAACGGGTTTTCATCTCCTATTGGTATAATGGCAGTGCAGACTGAGCTAGACATCAAAACGCCAGAATCGTACGTCTAGTCTGCAGACACGAGTGTGTGTACGTTAATGGAAATTATGAATAATTGCATGCTGACAACAATGTATTTTTATCATCATAACACTTTTTTATATTGCAAATGTCTGTTATCACAAAGCAGACTTCGGCAACCAGCTTGACCCTCTTTCTCATAGACCCTTCCTGGAACACACACACAAATAAGGAAATTGTAGACCTGCATGAAGCTTGTGCCCAGATATTTTTGGTTTCTTTTCTCCTAGCCAGCTCAAAGGAGCAACCTCAATAACAAGCACATTGAAGATCAGCCACACCATGTTCCCAATATGATTAAGACAAAGGTACTTTAATCACATAGTCTAATGGAAAAACACCTCTCATGGGAGTCTGTGAGGCATACCAGACAACTAGTAACTATTGGTGTTCCTGCTAAGCTGAGCACTTGGTTGGCCACCCAGGAGACTATGCAATGCTGCTAACTAGCAAAGGTAGCAGAGAGCCCACAGATGGCAGCAAGTATTTCTATTGGTGGTGCACATCCCCACATGCTTCAGCGCACATAACAAAATGTATTGTGAACAGAGGAGGTAAAAATAGAGGGAACGCTGGGAAAGAGCGGGATAAGAGTGATGGTGTCACCAGCTATCATGCCACACAGCATGCAATGGTGTGCCATAAAAGCCTTCCCTCCATCAGTCTGACATGCTTCCTCCCACCAACTGATCTCTGCTGGTATTCCAAGACTCCCTTAGCTAGGGAGAGAAGTTAATAGGCCCCCCATAGTGCTGTCCAATAGAAATTTAAGGATTGTCACAGTCACACACACACACACCCCACGCCAGCCACGCCACCTCCCTTGAGTTAGGCACTCCCCTCTCACCAGCACAACCTGCCGGTGACTCACCACAGCCACCGCTAGCGCTGCAGCCACGCTGTCACTCGCGCCATGCAAGCCGGGCCATACTGGGCTGTGCCTAGAGCTGGACCTGGAGCTGCCCTGCGAGCCATGGCTGGAGCTGTGCCATGAACCGCACAGGGCCACCAGGGCCATAGGAGCCCGCAGCTCTGGGCTGGAGCCGCACCAAGATCCACCATCACCATGCGCTTGTCCCACCAAGTGGTGGGGGCGTGTGCGCGGAGCGGGTGGGTGGCCCTTCGTGTGTGTGGCTCTAAGGAGCCACATTTCACCACACGGCGGTGTCCAGTTTGTCACATGTGGTGAACTGAAAGCATATTAGACACCTTGGTACGAGGGTTCGTCATAAAAACCAGAACCCTTAAGCCAATGTTTTAATAAATAGCACAACCCTCAGAACTGGAACACAGCTGGGAAACTGATTCAATATGATATTGAGGGAAAAGTGTTTAAAACATGTGAAGGGAGACTGGCTCAGAAAAAACGGATGTTTGTAAATCTTTATATGACCTAAAACTCCCTCTGCATTTTCCCATGTGATTATCTGGAGAGAAAAGACCAGGTATTTAAGATAATACCTCTTAATAGCCTGTGATATCAGTTACGTATTTTTATTAAACATTTTTGTTAAAAAATAAAGATTAGATTTTTATTTAAAACTAAACAGACATCAACAGTGTACATAATTGCCTTACAGAAGTATGGAAAGAGAGGAAGGAAGTGTAAAAGGTAGGAACTACAGCAGAGCCAAGATGTAATAAGTTATGCATTATGGCAGGTATCCATACTGTTTTTGTAAACAGCTTTAAAAAAATCAATAATCCCATTTGGCCCACCCTTCCTCCCAAAGAACTCAATTGTTCATCTAGTGCAGGCAGTAGATTGCTCCATTTTTCTTAATTCCTTTATTCACATTCATTGCTCAATCCCATTTTCACTTTTTTTTTTCTGGTTTTGCAAGTGATAACGTGCAGACTGGGTGGGACCCCAAACATTACAAACAGGGACCGAGCCTTATGTTTCCTCAGCACAACCAGATGTGCACCTAGCACCACGACTGTGGGTACTGACCCTTCGCTTGAATTTGGCCTCTCAAATAACGGTTGTATCTATTTCCTCAGGTCAGCACACAAGCTGTGCCCGCTTTGAAACTGACACAGAAAATATGTGCAAGTTCATAAACATAGACTTTTACTGGTATATTTATAACAGCAAATTGACAAAGCACTTGTAAGGTTGCTAGAACTTACACTGTTAAAACTGAGAGTCATGCAAGCAAGACAAGAATCGACCTAAAAACCAATGCTATCTGTTCTCAAGGGAGATGGAATTGGGTAGAATGTCCAAGTTGTCACAAAGTACAGCTTAATTTACTTACAAACACATGAAAACACACAGAGAGAGGTAGACACCCGAACATGTATTCAAGTTTCTTTTAGACTTTTTTTCCAGCAGCAGAGCCTTTCACACAAACAACACCATCTCCCAGCAAACATCTCTTCAACAGCACATGCTCTTCGGACGCAGATTATAGATACTATCTTAGAGACAACCTACTTTAAGCCTACTTACAAACTCACTTGTATATGCATAGATATGTCATCCACAGAAACATGCATTGAAAATACTACAAAAAAAACTTGGTTGCACTACCTAACAAATCCACGCTAGACGAGCACACAGTAGATGTCAGACCAAGCCCAGCTCCTAAGCAACGTTCCTTGAGGAAAATGTTGGTTTCTGTCTGACCTTCAGGGCAGCAACGGTGGTTCACAAGGTTCCAGTCCTCTTCATAACATGTGAACCTGGTTTGGATAAAACACAAAGGAAACGTGCTAATTACTTCTGAAGGATTGGCTACTCCAGCATAGTCATTTTCCTTCTCCCAATAAGCTTAATATCTCACAGTAATGGGGGAAAGTGCAGAGGGGTCTTTGTGTAAAAATGAATGTGCATACAGATTTTACTTAGCAGACTCTACCAATTTTAGCTCCCCTCCAGCAAGGTCATACTTCAGTATTTTAGAAAAATGTGTACACAGGATGCAGCTGGATGCCAATTGCAATCAGTACAGATACACATAAACAACAACATAGACATGTAGAACATTTTCTGATATCCACAAGCACTGCCTGTACATAGAGTTTCGTAACAATTTCAGAGAAACCAAAAATCGCGATCATGCTATCCCACATATTAAAGCTACCTACAGAGTGATATTTATTAATCCAGTACTTACAAAGATAATCCCCAAAACACACACATTCATTCCTTTTTCAGCATCATAGTATAGAAAACACAGCCTACTTCAAAGGAAATCTGGGTTAGATCATATTTTTATTATTATCCACTAGGTTGCTATGAGAGCTACAAATTACCTAACCATACGTAAAGTTACCTACGGCAATACTTCTTGTCTGTTGGTCAAACTATTCTATGTAAAGGAGCTGAGCGCACTACTGACTTTTCTTACCCTTTTGGTCAGTTTAACCTGTAACTCCTTCAGAAGTTAAGGTACACAGGAGTATAGATGGGGACTCTATTTTACCATGCTTTTAAATAATGGAGTGTCCATGTATGAAAATGGTTACCTTTTTATTTAATAAATAAATCAGTCTGGAAACATTCAGCAAAGCTATAGCTGCACTTTACTGTAACCAACAACAAGCTGTTTTCATTAAGGTTCACCATATCTTCCATGCTCTAGCATAAATATTTTGTCCTAACATTGGAGTCATTTAGTAAAATACAGCTTTACAGACATATCTCTATCATGCAAACCACACACAGACACACACAATGAAAATATATAGTGGCTGAGGGTTAACGTAGAAACACTTGCAAATACCAGACATTAAAAGGTTCCCAAGCTGCTGGTTTTGTCCATCTCTCTTCTGTATTGTCACAAGACCTGGGAATAACAGCTGCTTCTTGGCTTTCTGATGTTTTTTGCCTGCTGGGAATGAGTCAGAGAGACAGTTTTGGCCCCTGCACTGTGATCAGTGTACACAGGTTTTGCAGAACAGTCTTCCTTCCCTCCCCGACTTCTCTTTACACAAACTCTGATAGGCTTAACACTTCACAAGCTAGAGGGGAAACGAGAGGGCAGGTTTCTTGCCAAAGTTAGTGTGTATTCAGTGTTGTGTATTGAGGCCTGCTTACATGTGTTGTTGCTCTGTAGCAAAGTAAGGGAGTCTGTCTGGAAACAGCCAGCCGAAAGCATGGAAAGGTGAGTTGTTCCTCGCTGCCTTAGGGAGCAGCCTGCTTTGTCTCTGGTTTGGGTCTCTTGTGTGTTGTTGTGCTGAATTCTAAGATGCAAGGTTGCATTACACTGCAGCCTTCCAACAACTGTGCTTGTTGTGTCCAGCTTCTCAGTGTGTACGCCATGGATGTAAAATAGGTAAAATACAGATTTTATCAAGTGTACAGCTTCATCAATTTTGCAATCGCCAACAAAATAAAGCTTCAGCACACAGAAAATAACACCCCCAGGGACATATAGACCCCCAAACGCTAACAAGGCCAAGACTAGCAACATCCTTCAACTGCGCCCCATAAAAGTAGCAGTCCCTAACTGCTGGGGTGGTCTTCTCTTGGCGGAGAGCGAGCCCACCACCTGCTCAGCCTGAAGCCACAGGTCCTCTCCCGCAGAAGTGGGCCTGGCTCCCACTCTGGCCTGCTGGCTCTCCCTGCTGGCAGATTGGGAGGAACCTGTCACCACATCACTTGATGAGCAGGTCCATGGATAGGTGCCATCACCCTGCATACCCACTTCCCAGCCCTGAAATTCCCCCTGGGACTCCTGACCCCACCCGCTGCCAACCCCTCCAGATCATTCTTCTCTACCCAGGACGCTGCTTCTCCCCATTCCCCTCAACATCTCCTCCCCCAACTCCCAATCTCTTCAAACTCCATCCCCCAAGACTTCTCCCCCTCCCAGTTCTCTCAGGCTGTCCCCCGGGACTCTCATCCCCTCCCAAAGATCCTTCTCCAGAAGCACCACTCAGGAGCCAGCACCTCCTTGCGTGGACAGAAGAACTAGTTCCACCCACAGTGAATCCAGTGCATGGGCAGGGCCTTCCCTCCATGACAGCTTGCCCCATCCTGGCCTTGGTGCTACCAAAGACGGGCCTCTGTTTGCCAGTCTGGCTGTGCCTGCAAAGTGAGGGGTTAGCTCACAACATACATTGGGGGAGGGGCTGTACCCACTCCAGTCCCAGCCACCTACTTCCTATGTCCATCCATGAAACCATTCATAAATGATTCACTTATGTCATCCTTTGAAAAACACTTGCATAAAACCAAGAATATCCAGCACACTTCACAAGGTCCCAGATGGGAATTGCCCATATATTTACAATCATAGAATCATAGAAGAGTAGGACTGGAAGGGACCTCGAGAGGCCATCGAGTCCAGCCCCCTGCCCTCATAGCACGACCAAGCACTTTCTAGACCATCTCTGAAAGCCATCTATCTAACCTCTTCTCAGATATCTCCAGTGATGGAGATTCTACCACCTCCCTTGGCAGTTCATTCCAGTGTTTGATGACCCTGACAGTTAGGAACTTTTTCCTAATGTCCAACCTGAACCTCCCCTGCTGCAATTTAAGTCCATTGCCTCTTGTTCTATCCTCAGAGGCAAGGAAGAACAAGTTCCCTCCCTCTGCCTTATGACACCCTTTTAGATACCTGAAAACTGCTATCATGTCCCCCCTCAATCTTCTCTTTTCCAAACTAAATAAGCCCAATTCTTTCAGCCTGTCTTCATAGGTCATGTTCTCTAGACCTTTGATCATTCTCGTTGCTCTCCTCTGGACCCTCTCCAATTTCTCCACATCCTTCTGAACTGCGGTGCCCAGAACTGGACACAATACTCCAGCTGAGGCCTAACCAGTGCAGAGTAGAGCGGGAGAATGACTTCTCGTGTCTTGTTCACAGCACACCTGTTAATGCATCCTAGAATCATGTTTGCTTTTTTTGCAACAGCATCACACTGTTGACTCATATTTAGCTTGTGGTCCACTATAACCCCTAGATCCCTTTCTGCTGTACTCATTGCTAGGCAGTCCTTTCCCATTCTGTAGGTGTGACACTGATTGTTCCTTCCTAAGTGGAGCACTTTGCATTTGTCCTTATTAAACTTCATCCTGTTTACCTCAGCCCATTTCTCCAGTTTATCCAGATCCTTTTGAATTATGACCCTGTCCTCCAAAGAAGTTGCAACCCCTCCCAGCTTGGTATCATCTGCAAACTTAATAAGTGTACTTTCTATGTCAATATCTAAATCGTTAATGAAGATATTGAACAGAACCAGTCCTAAAACAGACCCCTGCGGAACCCCACTAGTTATACTTTTCCAGCAGGATTGAAAACCATTAATAACTACTCTCTGGGTACGGTTATCCAGCCAGTTGTTCACCCACCTTATAGTAGCCCCATCTAAGTTGTACTGAGTAGTTTATTGATAAGTATATTATGTGAGACCGTGTCAAATGCTTGACTGAAGACTAGGTATATCACATCCACCGCTTCTCCCTTATCCACAAGGCTCGTTATTCTATCAAAGAAAGCTATTAGATTGGTTTGACATGATCTGTTTTTAACAAAACCATGCTGGCTGTTCCCTATCACCTTACCACCTTCCAAATGCTTGCAGATGATTTCTTTAATTACCTGCTCCATTATCTTCCCTGGCACAGAAGTTAAGCTGACTGGCCTGTAGTTTCCTGGGTTATTCTTGTTCCCCTTTTTATAAATGGGTACTATATTTGCCCTTTTCCAGTCTTCTGGAGTCTCTCCCGTCTCCCATGATTTTCCAAAAATGATTGCTAAAGGCTCAGATACCTCTTCTATCAGCTCCTTGAGGATTCTAGGATGCATTTCATCAGGCCCTGGTGATTTGCAGACATCTAATTTTTCTAAGTAAATTTTAATTTGTTCTTTTCTTATTTCAACTTCTAAACCTACCCCTTTTTCACTAGCATTCTCTGTGTCAGGCATTCCTTCAGATTTCTCAGTGAAGACCGAAACAAAGAAATCATTAAACATCTCTGCCATTTCCAAATTCCCTGTTACTGTTTCTCCCTTGTCACTGACCAACAGCCCTACCCTCTCCTTGGTCTTCCTCTTGTTACCTATGTATTTGTAAAAAGCCTTCTTGTTTCCCATTATGCCTGCAGCCAGTTTGAGCTCATTTTGGCTACGTCTACACGTGCAGCCAACATCGAAATAGCTTATTTCGATGTTGCGACATCGAAATAGTCTATTTCGATGAATAACGTCTACACGTCCTCCAGGGCCAGCAACGTCGATGTTCAACTTCGACGTTGCTCAGCCCAACATCGAAATAGGCGCAGCGAGGGAATGTCTACACGTCAAAGTAGCACACATCGAAATAGGGATGCCAGGCACAGCTGCAGACAGGGTCACAGGGCGGACTCAACAGCAAGCCGCTCCCTTAAAGGGCCCCTCCCAGACACAGTTGCACTAAACAACACAAGATACACAGAGCTGACAACTGGTTGCAGACCCTGTGCCTGCAGCATAGATCCCCAGCTGCCGCAGAAGCAGCCAGAAGCCCTGGGCTAAGGGCTGCTGCCCACGGTGACCATAGAGCCCCGCAAGGGCTGGAGAGAGAGCATCTCTCAACCCCCCAGCTGATGGCCGCCATGGAGGACCCAGCAATTTCGACGTTGCGGGACGCGGATCGTCTACACGGTCCCTACTTTGACGTTGAACGTCGAAGTAGGGCGCTATTCCTATCTCCTCATGAGGTTAGCGACTTCGACGTCTCACCGCCTAACGTCGAAGTTAACTTCGAAATAGCGCCCGACTCGTGTAGCCGCGACGGGCGCTATTTCGAAGTTGGTGCCGCTACTTCGAAGTAGCGTGCACGTGTAGACGCAGCTTTTGTGCCTTAGCCTTTCTAATCTTGCTCCTGCATGCTCGTGTTGTTTGCCTATATTCGTCCTTTGTAATTTGTCCTAGTTTCCATTTCTTATACGATTCCTTTTTTAGTTTGAGATCATGCAAGATCTCCTGGTTAAGCCAAGGCAGTCTTTTGCCATGTTTTCTATCTTTCCTACGCAGTGGGATAGCTTGCTTTTGGGCCCTTAATAATGTCCCTTTGAAAAACTGCCAACTCTCCTCAGCCATTTTTTCCCCTCAGTTTAGCTTCCCATGGGACTTTACCTACCAGCTGTCTGAGTTTACCAAAATCTGCCTTCCTGAAATCCATTGTCTCTATTGTACTGTTTTCCCTTCTATCCTTCCTTAGAATTGTGAACTCTATGATTTCATGATCACTTCCACCCAAGCAACCTTCCACTTTCAAATTCTCAATAATTTCATCCCTATTTGTTAAAATTAAATCTAGACCAGCTTCCCCCCGGTAGCTTTTTCAACCTTTTGGAATAAAAAGTTGTCTGCAATGCAATCCAAGAATTTATTGGACAGTCTGTCCCCTGCTGTATTAGTTTCCCTACATATACCTGGATAGTTGAAGTCCCCCATCGCCACCAAATTCTGGGCCCTGGATGATTTTGTTAGCTGTTTAAAGAAAGCCTCATCCACCTCTTCCACCTGGCTAGGGGGCCTGTAGTAGACTCCTAGTAGTACAATAGTCAGTTCCACAGACACAAACGCAGATGGACAAACTCTGTAGCTTTGTTTTGCTAAAATGTCCCTCTACCCAACCCCCGCCAGGTATATAATAGAATATAAATACAGAACTGTGCACGTCTCATCAGAAAAAACCCTACGCCTTAAACACGTTGAGTCCACAGGTGCCCACAACAGGCAAGAAGGGTTAAAAACCAAGCAACGGCCTGAGAGCTGTCAAACTAGGAGGTGCAACATCCACAGAATGCAGACAAAAGGCAAATTGAAAGTGGAGAAGTATTAGTCTTTGCTTTGTGCGACCAATCGGTTATATCTAATGAACGATCAATGCTCTGGACACCCAAATTAAAACATTTTTATCATTTTCAAGTTTCTCTTAGAAATTGAAATACGTAGGGCCTAATTCTGCCAGAGGCTGAGCATCTGGTGGAGATTCTGAACATTCTGCAGGACTGGGCCCTCTGCAAATGAAACAAATATGTTAAAAGAGAACTTAGTTACCATCCTATTAAAGAGTCATTGGGCATTTGCCACTGATTCCCAAGGGAAGTGGAATGTATTTTTTTTTAAATCAGGAGCTTTTGTTTGAATTCAGTACAAAGCTTTTTTACAATAATTGTGCATTGGTGGTACAAATGGCTTTTGATAGCCTTAGAGGTCAGTTTAACGGGAGCTTTCAATGTTTCTTTTGCAATGAAACAGCAAGAATCGAACCACAGTATAGAAACTGAGCCTGGTTTGACTATTTCATTGTGCTCTGGAAAAACGAACTGACATGGAGAATTCAGAAAATCAGCCCCTTCCGGCAGAACAATTTCGCAGAAGCTAGGGTGTGTGAGACTCCGTTGTGCTGGTCAGTTGATTGAATAGATGTAGGCAGTGCCTTTTTTGTAAGAAAAAGAGGTGTTGGTACTCCGCCTGCTTCCCAACCCCACTGCACAGCCATGGCTGGGGCTGCTGAAGTGCCAGTTCTCAGTACAAGCAAATACCAGCACAAAAAAAGCACTGAATATAAAAGCATTTGACCTCAATTTTAAAGGCTGCACCAAAGTGGAACTTTTAAGCAACTTCCTATCCCAATACGCTTCACCCAGTAACTACCAAACCCGAACCCCTCTGTTCTCCAGACAAAAAAATTACATAACCGATCTGACTGCGTTCAAGTGGGGTTGCAGGGTATGAAGATCCATGCTCCTTTCCTTCAGTAACATGGGATTTCGTTGTTACCCTTGGCTGAGTGTCTCATGAGCTTAGCATTCACCTGACTTTCTCAAACCCTCCATTTTGCTCTGCTGCGATCACAAAAGAACCGCAATCTAACCACAGACATCTACCACGTGTGCCTGGGGGTTTTGTGACAGTTAATGGCTGCCTCGGTGCACCAGGTGAGCTGAGTCTGGAGGCCAGGACGAAAGCTAAACAATAATGAATAAAAATACTTTTTTCAGCTGCATTATGGAAATTGTTGCCTTCGAAGGACTTACAGCAGGCAGGGGTCCTGAGAGTTACAGTGTGACCAGCGCTGCTTATTACCCCACACCACGAGTGTGGGCTGTACACCTGACTGTATGCTTTAATGTGGTCAGTGCAATGTAGGACACACCACACAGCAGCTGCTGCTACAGCTGAACCTGTCGCTTTTTGTGTTCTTAGAAACTGTCTCTTCTACTGTGTTGGGCTGGAGCTGGCTCCAAAATGTGTCTGAAGACAGCTGATGAAAGGGTTTTTGTTTTGCTACACTCTGTAGCAAAGCTATAATCATGTCACTTTACCCACTGCCTGTCTCCACCCTTGTGACTGGCCCCACCCTCGTGACTGGCCAGCCAGACCCACTTTACATCCACATGGTGATATATGCATCTCCTAGAACTGGAAGGGACCTCAAGAGCTCATTGAGTCCAGTCCCCTGCCCTCTTGGCAGGACCAAGCACCACCCCTGAGAGATTTTTCTTTAAATCTATTTGCCCGAGGCCCCTGAATGGCCCCATCAAGGACTGAACTCACAACCCTGGGTTTACAAGGCCAGTGCTCCAAACTTTATTTGTAATAAGACATAAAATCCATGTATTTTTCATCACAGATTGTCAATCACCCGAGTGATTGAAAACATACCTTATAGCCACAGCATGGTGCTCAATTATTCATACTCCACTGTGCAGGAACTGTGTTCATCACAGAAAACATCCCAGTTAGTGCAAAGTGGTATCAGTCATCTGGCAAATACCACAACAGCTGAAGAATAAGAAAAGGGAAGAATTATCAGGTTGTTTTTTATTAGTAGTAGCACCATAGCAACTAGGAGCCCCAGGCATAGCTCTGGCCCAGAAGCAGAAAATGTACCCAAAAAGTTGCTTGACTAAAAGTACAGCTGCTTTTGGGGTGGGGGTACTTAAGTACAAGTCACTGATGTCCATCTGGGAAACTACTTGAGTAAAAGTACACAAGTGCACACAGACGAACGTCACACCTTAATTGTACTCGAGTATCCAGAAGTGAAAGCAGCTGCACTTGTACTCAAGTAACTTTGGGGGCACGTTTTCTACCTCGGCCCAGGACTGCACAGTGCTCGGTGCTCTCCATACACACAAGGAACAGACAGTCCCTTCCCCGAGGAGTTTCTAATCTGTGCCTAAACCAAGAGACAACAGAGGGATCTGGACAGAGGAGGAACACGAAGGAGCCAATATTTGTCAGCATGACAGGCAGTGGCCCCAGTGCGTCAGCTGCTGAGCTGTATTGCACAAACTACCAATGATGGGAGCATTCTCCACTGCACAGCCCCAGAGGACTGGCTCCCGTTGGATTCCACACCACGGTGCCGACTGCTGCCATAATTGCAACCACCAGAGCAGGCCAGAGAGGGCCCAAGAATCTTTCACAGAAATGCTTCAGCATTTTCCATGAGCATTTTTCTGCCAGATTTGGAATTTGTGAAGAGCACTGGCCTTGTCAGACACCAGTCAGGACATGGCAAAGCTCATCTGCAGAGAAAGCCAGAAAACATGAGGAGTCAGAGCCCGCTCTGATCAGAACGAGTAACCGGGGGCCAGTTTTGCCCTACACTTACATTATTGCATAGTGTCAGGCCCACTGAGAAGTGGTGCAAAGGGGGCAGTTGCCCCGGAGTCTGGCGTGTGGCAGAGCATGTGGCTGGAGCTCCAGGCCCCCCTGAAATGCTGGGGCAGTGCTGGTCCTCCATTCCACATGGCTGTGAGGTGAGGGAGGGCCGGTGCCATGGTCTGAGAGGCGCTAAAGCAGTGGTTCCCAAAGTTTTCAGCATCACGCCCCTGCTTTCAATTTCTGAGAAACCCTCACACCTCCCACCTCTTTTTTGCCATCATCCAACCCCCTTTTAAAAAAAAATTCAACTAATAATTTAAAGTTGATATAAAACTTTATATAAAATGTTATTTAAAATTAAAAATAAGCACAAATAGTTTTTCTTGGTCCCTTGTAGGTTCCTGCTGCAGCCCCAGCTTGCCAGCTGCCTGAGTCCCAGGCCAGCTGCCAGAGATGCCCGTGACAGCCAACTGCCCGCCTGAGCCCTGCGCTGCCAGAACCGTCTGCCTGAGCTGACCAAACCCCACGCTGCCAGGGCCAGCAGCCCACCTGCCTGGCAGCTGCTGGGGCCAGCTGCCCGCTTGCCCATGAGATGCTGGGGCCCCATGCTGCCAGGCCCAGCTGCCCACCCACCAGACACCTGAACCCCATGAGCTGTGGGACAGCTGCCTGCCTGAGCCCCACTCTGCAGGGGCCAGTCGCCCCCCCACCAGCCACCCAGCTGCCCGCTGTCCCAGGTGCCCGCCTGAGCTGCAGGCCAGTCGCTCAAGCCCCGCACTGCCACAGCCAGCTGCCTGCCCACCAGCCCGAACCCCACGAGCCACGTGCTGCCCTCCCAAGCCCCTACCCTCCCCCAAAGCCAGGCACCACCACAGCTGCCTGCTTTTTACAGTGGCTGCGCCAGGTCACTCACTTAAAATGGCAGGGGCTGAGAGCTGGAAGCAAAGGTCAGCTCTTTCTTGGGGTGGGGGATGTGGGGGGGGCTGAGTCTCCTCGGACCCCCTCCCCGAATTTCTTCACACACTCCCGGGGGGGCATGCCCCCCAGTTTATGAAAACATGAGTGCGCTAGGCCCCACCCCTTCCGCGCTTGGCCCTGCCTCTCCTGGGGGCACAGAACGAGGCCTCTCTTCCCTCCTTGCTCCAGGGTCTGTGGTGACTGTCAGCCCTGCTGCATAGCATGGACAGTGAGCAAAGAGCCTTTCTTCTCTCGCACGGCCTGTTTTAGGGCTGTCCCAATTTACAGCCCCAGAAAACCAGGCACCACTATTCAGCTTCACCTATACCCAACAGAAAGGGAGGTGGTGGCCTGGCATGGGTGGTGGGGTTACCCCTGGGGTAAGTTACAAGTCAACAAGAGTAAGGGAGAATCTAGTGCTAGCTAATCAATCTCCTGCCCTGCATTCGGTAAGTAACTACCAGTATCCACCCTTCTGCAAAAGGATCCCAAGAGGTGATCTGACTTGCCTGAGGCCACAAAAAGTTAGCACCAGATCCTGCATGAGAACAAAGATGTTGCCAGGGTTGTGCAATAGACAATCATTTCCCCCACATAATGGGGGGAAGCGGGAGAAGAACAGAAACATGGGGAAGACTCTGCCGCTGCTGGTGCCACCATGGCAGGGTTTGGCGGTGATGGTTTTGCTTTATTATGCCTCACGCAGGTTCCCAGGATTCTCTTTTCTTTTTGTCAAAATGAAACAAAATCTTTATTTTTTTTCAACATTTCAATTTGTCAAAAATTCTGAAAATTTGTTGTTGTTTTTTTCCCCATCCAGCAAATTTCAATATTTCAGGGTTGCCAACAAACTGAAAAGCCCATTGTTCACCTAGCTCAGTACCACCACAATGCCCAGGTCGTAGAACAGGGGCAGGGGCTTTGTAAAAGAAGTGGAGTGGGCTCTGGATGGGAAGGGACCAGGGTGTGGGGTTGTGCAGGGAAGAGCCACAGAGGGGCACTCTGTGACCACTACCCTCCCTTGTATCTCTCCCCAACACTACCTGGAGAGAAACAGTTAAGCTACCACTGCTATACGTTCTAAAAACACAGAGGTAACAGCCCAAGGTAGAATATTGCCCTAAGTTTTCATATCATACAGCAGTATCTTTCACTGGCAGGTTTCCCGGACAGGAAAATCTCCTCCTCTCAGTCAGTATCAGAGAGGTAGCCATGTTAGTCTGTATCTTCGAGAACCACAAGAAGTCCTGTGGCACCTTATAGACTAACAGATGTTTTGGAGTATGAGCTTTCATGGGCAAAGACCCATTTCATCAGATGCATCTGTTAGTCTATAAGGTGCCACAGGACTTCTTGTTCTTCTCGCTCAGGTACTTCATGATCCTTACCTACTGCTGCAAACTGCCTTTGTTAACCACCTTTACATGCCAGAACCACTCACTCTGCTTAGAGACCACAGTACTCAGTGTCTGGGCATTCTTGGTATTTCAGAAGAGATCTGGAGGACTCTGTTGGGGAAGATGATAAAAGCACTCACAATGGAAGTAGGATTCGTTGTCTGACTGCACTGCCTTTTGTGAGCAACAATGGAGGAGCAACAAAATGGGTCAGATTCACAGATAACACCATGCTACTGACTGTAACGGAGTAAGCAAAAAGAAGCATTACTTTGGTCCCAAGTCTGTCATCATTGGGAACAAATCAAAACTGCAAGAGATTTCTTGCTAAAATAGATCGTTTTCCAAAGGTAGCAAGGGGGCGGGACATTATAAAGACCACCAGCAATAACTGCAGGTGGAAAGACACTGAAAGAAAATCCTGTTAAATTGAGCAAAAACTTTGCAAAGCTGTTGGAAACATTTATCCTTCATCAAATACAGCATTTCCTAATCATATGACCAGTAGTTATTGTCTGTCCTGTGATCAGAAGAAAATAGTTTTGCACCTTCAAAAATAATTTCCTTGAAAGCTGATCCATCTTCTCCCAGTATTTTGTTTTCTGATTTGGGCTTACCGTCAGCCTAAAGAAGACAAGCGTACTCGGTCAGGATGTTGCTGAATCCCCATCAATCAGCATTGACAACTATACGTTAGAGGTCGTCCACGAGTTCGTGTACCTCGGGTCCACCATCACTGACACCCTGTCGTTGGACACTGAGCTAAATAGGAGAATCGGAAAAGCGGCCACAACTCTGTCCAGACTCAGCAAGAGAGTGTGGAATAACAACAAGCTGTACACTCACACCAAAATGCAAGTCTACAGAGCCTGCATCCTCAGCACCCTCCTTTATGGCAGCGAGACTTGGACCCTGTATGCCCACCAGGAAAAGAGGCTGAACGCCTTCCACTTGCGCTGCCTCAGGCGCATCCTTGGAATATCATGGAAGGACAAAGTGACCAACACCGCCATCCTCGAGCAAGCTGGAATCCCAACCATGCACACCCTCCTCAGGCAGCGTCGGCTCCGCTGGCTTGGCCACGTCCACAGGATGAATGATGGAAGGATTCCAAAAGACATCCTGTATGGTGAGCTAGCCTCTGGCAAAAGACCTCCCGGATGCCCCCAGTTGCGCTACAAAGATGTCTGCAAGAGAGACCTCAGAGAGGCAGACATCGAGCTGGACAACTGGGAAGAACTAGCAGACGACCACGGCAGATGGAGGCAGGAGTTACACGAGGGCCTTCAGAAGGGCGAGATGAGGATCAGACAGCTAGCAGAGGAGAAGCGAGCACACAGAAAGCACACTAAGGACTTGCCAGACACCCACCACATCTGCAAGAGATGCAGTAAGGACTGTCACTCTCGTGTGTGTCTTCATAGTCACAGTAGACGCTGTAAATGAAGTCCTCAATTGAAACTATAAAGGGCATGATCCATAGTCTATGCAGACTGAAGGATGCCTACTACTACTGATTCCCTAATCAACAATTCAGGTTTGAAAGCCACTTACTATCCGCATGAGGCTGAACAGGTGCTGCCTAATGAATATGTAAAGGTCCAGGAAGTGGTTTCTCAGTCTAAGCAATAGAAACCACATTAAAGAATTAGGAACATTTCCTTTCTTTGCCATTTTTATCAGGTTCGAAGCATGGAAAATCAGATGGTGGAGTAACCTGGCAAGATTTCAAGATTAATTCTGTGATGTATCCAATCCTCAGCCAGCATTTCACTGCCGTGCATTAAAAAAAGATGTAATCCAAGCACATAAACTCAAAAATAAATTGTCTTTCAGAGTTTTCTCACTTATTATAAAGAATGAAGATGGAGATTTCCAATGAACTGTTCAAGATCATAATTGCAATACTATCTTATGTATTGTATTTTAATCTGTGTGATGTCAAATCAATTCTGTATATGTGATATGTGATGGCATATACGTGACATATATAAGTGACAGTCTGGTGTAAATATATATATATATGGCTGTGTCTATGCCAAAGGGAGCATGGTAAGTAGGTTGTCAGGAGATTATTAATGAACTCCTGTGGTGTATATGCAGCACTTCATTAGGCTAATTCTCCCCCACGGCACCTTCTAAGTGTTAAACTTTGAAGTGCTGGCTTGCGTGTAGCCGCAGCTCACCTGCCGGTACATCGAAGTGCCTGGGCAACTTCGAAGTCCTTTTACTCCTCCAGGAGTTGCAGGGTGGCCACGAGTGCTGCAGCCAACAGGACACCCACTCCGCTGGTAGCAGCCAGCAGGGTGTTGAGCTGCTGCTGCTGCTGCTGCTGCTCCATGTCCGTTCCTGCGGGCACTGTGTCTGCGGGGCTAGTGGCAGCTCCACAGGCCTCATGCTGTGTGGGCCAAAGTAGGAGAGGGACCCTTTAAAGAAACAGACTACTGCGGCCCCGGAAGGGCTTGGCCACCCTGAGACCTTGTCTGCAGCATTTCCTGCCCCGTTCTTTTGAAAGAGGGCATGGATGTGTGTGGACACTCTCTTTCAATATCCTGGACAGCCCCTTTCAATGTGGCGCGTGGCCCTTTTGACAGTGCTCATCAACGGTGCCAGCCCCAGCCTGAATGTAGACGCCCCCCTTTGAAAGGGCATCTTTCAACCACTCGCTTTCAAAAGAGAGCTCTAGCGTAGACGTAGCTCTTTGCACAAGGAACAGCCTCTATTTGAAAATAGCTATCTTGAAACAGGGGCTGTGTAGACAGGAAATAGAGCCTATTTCAAAATAAGCCATAAAGCATCTGTTGTGTGCAGACACTATATTTCGAAATAGCTACTATTTCTTTATGCGTGTGTGTAGATGCACTATTTCGAAATAAGCTGTTCCAGAATACCTCTTCTGGAATAGCTTATTCTGGAATAACACAGCTGTGTAGACATACCCTAGGAGTTCCTTTCCTCCACCCAACACAGAACTGGCTCGAGCTGCCCCACAGTAATGTGGGAAATTCACACACACACCCTGGGTGCTGCTGAGAGGCAATGCTTCCCCGCTTGCAAGCCCAGAGTCTAAGAAACTTTTAACCAGAGGAGAGAAGAAACTTTGCATTAATCTGGGAGAACACTACCAACAGGGTTCATAAACCACAAGTAAAAGACCCATGGCAAGCAGGTTAAGCAATGTCCTGTGCATCTAATGAAGCGGGTCTTTGCCCACAAAAGCTTATGCTCCAAAATTTCCGTTAGCCTATAAGGCACCGAACGACTTCCTGTTCTCCTCAGGTTCCTAAGTCCAGCAATACAAAAGTCCCTTTCACATGTGTGACTCTTCTCTGTACCCCACTCACAGTTGCTGCCCTGGACCTGCAGTTCAGAGGTGTATCAGGAGAGTTCACCTTCCTTCCTGGCAAAAAATGTAGGGGGCAATGGGGAGGAAGAGGCAGGACTATGAGTGACTTTAAAAAGTATCACCAGCACTCCCACCAGACATAGAGGCCTCTGAAAGGCTGCTGACCTCCGATTTAGGTCTTGGTTCAGCTGACGTTTTTTCACAAAGGGATTTACTTTTGTTGTTGTTAGTGTTATAATAGTGATGTTCAGATTGCTAAGACTGAAACTATTTTTAATGTTGGGTTAAAGGGGGTGGGGGCTGTCACTAGCAGTAGAAATGTTCCATTCACTGCTGCTTCTTGCCAAAGCTTCCTCTGTATTTTTGAAAGGAAACATTTTTTTCTAATAGAGTATTTATTGAGACAATTCTGTGCATTTTCTTCCAAGAGAATGTGGAAAGAGGATGGAATAACACAATTCCACAAGTTACTAATCATGCTGGAAAACGCATGGGGCTAGCAATTCACACCAGCACACTGATATAAGCACTGGAAACACATCAGCAATTTCTTAGTTCAAGCTGCTGGATGTATTTTTTAATCTTCCATACCAGTTCCCCCAGAAATAATGAAACTGTCTAAACTCAAAGCAGGCTCCCGATCCTCACTAACAATAATTGAAGGTCAAATCAACCCCCCAACCCCCATCACTGAAAGGTAAATTCACCAAATTCACAAAGGGATGCAGAAACTCCACAGGATCACCTTCCAGAGTTTCATTCTAAAACTCTTTGGCGTAAACGTTATGAGGTCCATCAAGGGAACATGGAGCTCCAAATATGCAGAGACTGGAGAATGGAGCTCCCAAGACCATGATGATAACATGTACTGTTTCTTTAAATCTGTCAGCGGGAAGGGGCTAGGAAGGTAGTGGGTGAAGGACAGAGACTGAGAGAGATGCCTGACAGATAATCCTGTTTCCTTTCTTCTAATAAAGGTTCTTTTTCAGTGAGAGAAGAAAGTCATTCTTCAAGTGATTCTTTACCAAAACCACAGTCACCAATGGCCCCTAGGGGATGAAAGCTGAAAAACATCAACCTGCATTTTGCCAGACTTCAGCTGTACTAACAATCCCATGCTTTTAGGAGTGCTAAAAAGCCACCACCACCAAAAAATATGGCTGCTGTACTTCGCCACCCAGCTAGCTGAATTTCAGCTCTGCCATACCGAGAACTAAGGGTGAAATTCACCTGTGTGCAGCAAGTGAACAGGAGGCCTGTGTCATGGAGAATTTCACCTGTACTATATACCTTTCCCCTCGGTGAAATTAACCAACCGAGCTGAGTTGCTGCATGAGGATCTGCGAGCTGTGATCTGTTGATCGAATGATGGGACTAAGCAGTGGATGGTAAAGAGTGAGTGTTTATGTTTAAAATCCATGTATTAAGATTACCAAAACCAACAGAGTACTTTATTGGACACACTAAGACTTACTCTACACTAGGCAAGTAAGTCAATTGCAGATACACAATTCTAGCTATGGCATTTACATAGCTAGAATCAGCTTATCAGCAATCAACTTATCTGGCCGTCCTCGACTCCTGATCGCTGAAAGCTTGATTTTGTGCATCCCTAAAGAAAGCACAGAATCGATCTCTGAATGGGTTCAGTCTTCTGCATAATGTAGGCATGGCCTAAGTTACAATGGAAGGAGACTCCCAGGTTGTCTCCATCTCACAGACTCTCTTTCAGTGTTTCCCAGGACGCAGAATATTTTCTTCTGACCTCTTTTAGAGATCAACAGAAGTGCAATATGCATTGGTCCTTGTGTTGTAAATATGTCATTCCAAAGAAAACCTTACTTATCAAAAACAACAAGAGTCCTGTGCACCTACCTTATAGACTAACAGATCATTTGGAACGTAAGCTTTCATGGGCAAAGACCCACTTTGTCAGAAGCATGGGCCGGGGGGCGGTTCAGAGGGGTATTTAAAGAGGGAGTCTCAGTCAAGGGGAGGGCCAGAGCTGACAAGGTCTATTCAGTCAGGGTGAATGTGTCCCATTGTCAGTAGTAAATGTGGAGCCACATCCCCCCTGACTAAACTAACTTGATTTCTCCTCTCTTGATGTTCTCCACATTAACTGCTGATAAGGGGCCACATCCACCCTGACTGGATAGATCTTGTCAACTCTGGCCCTGCCCTTGACTGAGACTCCCTCTTTAAATTCCCCTCTGAACCCCACCCCGCAACTCATGCATCTGATGAAGCAGGTCTTTGCCCATGAAAGCTTATGCTCTGAAATATCTGTTAGTCTATAAGGTGCCACAAGACTTCTTGCTGTTTTTGAAGATACAGACTAACTCGGCTACCTTGCTGATATTTGTTACCTTATCAAGTGATCACAGCGAGACTGCAGTGTTCAAGGCCCAGCCTGTTCTGACAATGGCTCACTGTGTGACCTTGGACAAGTCACTTATCACAAACATTTGAAACCTGTCTGACTAGATTTAGGCACCTAAAGTGATCTACTTTTCAGAGCTGCTTAGTAACATGAAACCAAGGGAGGTGCAGGCGCCTAACATTAGCCATCCAAGTTTTAAACTTTTGGCTGAAGGACTATGATCAGAAAAGAGACAGGGAATCCTGTCACCCTGAGGAATCTGCAGCTTCATGCCTTGAGATCATGACTAATAAGTAAATTTGTTAATTTTTAAGGAGCTACAGGATTGCTTGTAATTTGTGAATAGGGTGAGTGAGGGATGCTAATCAGGGAGCCCCCTATTCTGGCCTGCTGTGAAATGCAGAGGAAAGGGGCAGAGCCTGGGACCCAGAGGCACAAAAGGATTTCAGTGCCAGACTCCCACAGTTCTGGTCCAAAGGCATTTTCTGAGCTCAGGCACTCTCCTTCTCTCCCCTGTGCAAGCTGCTCTATTTTATATTGAATATGCAATGGGTCAGAGAGAGAGAGAGAGAAACCATTGTGTGACCAAGTCTATAGCCAAATCAGGAAGAGGAGGATTTGGAATAGGGTTCTGCCCCATATCCCATAATCTCTGGCCTATTGGATACGGTGGGACACACACAAATTCCTAGATGCTGTAGTTTGGGTTAGGCATGTTTGGCACCTGCCTACCAGACTTGGCCCTACAGGCGAGACAACACCTGGATTGCAAATCCCACAGGAATTAGCACTGAGAAAGGTCTCCAAGAGCTTGCCAGAAGTTGGGTGTGTTCAGGATGGAGGTGGCTTCTTGCTCAGCCACTGGGGTTAAGTGGCAGACGAGGGATGGCTTTATGAACGTCAATGCACCTAAATGTTGGGTTTATTATTTCTACCATTATGTATCTAGAAACTGTACCTGTGGACCAGGACTTCATTGCACTAGGTGCTGTTCACACAAGATGAGTTTCTTTATGAATCTAGCCTAATATTACTTGTGCAAGACAAGTCAGTAACACGTGATAGGTTAGAACTCAAGAGTCTCTGGCTCCAAGGTTAGTCATTAACTGCTCAGGGCTTCCTTGGGCACAGAAAAATAAATCAGAAAACCACACCGTGTCCATATAATTAACAGCAAAAGACAAGTGCTGCTAAAGAGAAAAAGAGTGCTAAGGTGTCGAACAGAGGGGAGCCCAAAGCCCACTCAGGAAGAGAGGCCTCATAAGAGGATGCTTCTTTGCCTGTTACAGATAAAGGTGAAAGTAGTAGAGAGCTAATAAGGCAGTGGCACATTTGAGGTTCTCAAGACCTCCTCTGTGCTGCAGTTTGCAAAGGAAAGGGAGCAGCTAGCTCATAAACCACAGTTTTATTACATTTGACACCGGAAAAGGCAAAGAATCATGTTCTTAGCAATTGAGTTTGTTCAAAGCACCAAGCTTGTGACCTGAGACATTTGGAAATAATTTACCAAAAATCTTCAATTACTTTTGAATTGCTGAATTCCTGATGGGTGATTTTAGTGACCTACAATAACAATAATTAGGAATGGTGAAATAAGGACAATCGTGTCTCATGTTGCAGGGCATAAAATGATCCCTCTCAGGGGTCAGGAAGGGATGTTACATCATGTTCAACATTAGACAGAGGAGGGGAAATCTCCTTAAGGCTTTAGGTTGGGGCACTGTCGGTGACGGGATGCAGCCAGAATGAACAAACCAAATGGTCTGATTTTATCAATGCTGATGCAAACTACAGAGGTGCTGGCATAATTTTTCTAGGGTGTGTGCTGAGAACTATTGAAACAACACATAAACTCTATATAGAATAGAGACCACCATGGCAAGAAACCACTTCAAGCTGAGGGTGCTACAGCAACCCGCAGAGCCCTAATTCCAGCTCCTTTGACTGAGTAGTTCATAATACTGACACTGATATTTGGTAATATGGACCGTCAAAACTATAATTACCACAGGGTAAAACTGAAGTCAGTTAGTGGCATATCCAAGATGACACCTGCCTGCTGATACTCGGAGGGACAGTGTGAGGGCTGCTGGCTTCAGCAGTATTACTGAGCATGCTCAGGCCAGGTGAGCATGCTGAGTACAAGCCAAGCAGCATATCTAGGGTGGTGGGAAGAAACATGACCCTGGACATCCTCCCACCATGCATTGCCTCTGCAGTATATCTATAAAGCTTGACAAAGTGAAGCCTCGTGTTTCCTGCATATTGATCCCAGAGGCAGATGGTCATTAGAGGTTGATGGGCAACCACATCGCTGTCAGACATCAATGTCAACAGTATGTGTGCTGGACTACAGGGGGTAACACCACCTACCTACTCCTGCTGGAAGACAGTTGTTCATCCATCTAGCCACATACTAACATGGCTCTCATCACCATGATACCTGAGTGCCATTGCTGAGAATATGGTGCTTGGCTTCTTCAGGGGCATGTGAAATGAGTTTTCAGAGCTATTTTATGCTTTGGCCTCCCCAGAATCTCTGCAGGAAGGAGGCTTCAGGCAGAAAGCATAGAGCAGGGAGGTTAGGATTAATTCAGTAGGTCTCCAACTTATTTGATCAGTCTTATGACTTTGGTAAGTCTCCAACTTATTTGACCTTTCCTTGTGTCTGTATTAATTTACATGTACCCCTGGGCCCCTGGCCAGCACCCAGCTCTGAATGTTCAGATCCATCACGAATAAATTAAGGGCACTCTTTCTATAAACAATACCAATGTGTTGGGTTGTCCCACCTGAACTAGAGAGATTTTCATGAGCTCACTGCTGCGGCAAACATAAAGGAACAGCGCCCCCTCATGCCTCTTGTCACTGCATGGTGTTTGTGCTAGTTACAAACCCAGGCATCTTAACGGGGAAGTGAATAAAGATGAAAGGGGTTGCTATTGTCTTCCTTACAAACATGGATCACAAAGTTCTCCATTGAATAAAAGCATGAAGATAAAAACCATCTGTAGAGCCCTAAGAGCTTGTATAGTTCTGCTGACACTAGCAGAGATGCATTGACATCTGTTTAGATCATAAGTCCTTTGATGCATAGACCTTGTCTTCCTATGGCCTGGTAGACTACCTAGCCCAGAGACCGTCTCTACTGCATTATCCTGTTTTATGCAGGTTCCTGCACCATGGCCATTATCATGGCACGTGAGCACCTGAAACAGCTTCCTGCTCTTTGATATTCATAGTGATCTCAAGCAGGACATTTCATTCCCCTTCTCCCCGCCCCCCCACCCCCAGCTTTCATTCCTATGTAACTGATTTGTCAGCTTTTATTTCAATTTTTTTTGGGGGGGGGTGGTTCTCTGAGTTATAAAATGGTCTGTGCTGTACTGCAAATGACCTATCTCCAGATCTGAAGAAGTGGGTCTGTCCCATGAAAGCTCATCACCTAATAAATTATTTTGTTAGTCTTTAAGGTGCTACATGACTGCTGGTTTGTGTTACCTGAAACATAGGCTCAGGAATGAGAGGTGCCTGAGGGTGCTGCAGCCCCCCCTTGTTTTACTTGGGGTCCTGGCTGCTGGCCCTGCAACATGGGTTTTTCACCTACCCCTAGCTGTGGCTCCAGCATCTCCCCCATCTAGGAACCATACACTATTCACACCAGTGCCGCTGACCTGAAATATTAAAGTAATCCTAAGATATGACACTATTTGAACCTAGTTTTTGACCTGACTTTTGCCTCCCTTTTGTGGCTTGTATAAAATACTCCAAAAACCTGAAGAAATGGATTTACCTTCACTTCCATCTATACCAGAAGTACCCAAATTAGGTGGTGCCCACAGGAGGGTATTAGAAGGGACCTGAAAAGCTTTGGGGGTGGGAAAAACCTTACTGCACACATTCAGAGCTGGGTGCTAGGCAGGGGCCCAGTGTACATGTAAACTAATACAGACATGAGGAGGGGTCAAATAACTTGAAGACTTATCAGACTGATCAAATAAGTTGGAGACCTACTGACCCACATGAGGCTGAACTACTGCAGTGACACTGGAACCATGCAAAGTAGTCACATGAGTCTTATAATTGTGTTTCATTATTTTATTAGGCACTTTAAAAATGTGTGCCTTAAAATTTTACATTGTGAAGTTACAATAGTAATAGTCCTCTAGCACCCACTCAAGAATGCTGCACTGAGTTTTGAGATTCAGAGACATTGTATTTGCTTGATGGAAATTATAAATATTTCTTTTTAACCAGAAATGCATAATTGCAGTGTTATTTTATCAACATAGCACATTTCTTCTTAATGCGACAAATGTCTAGTTATATTTGTGAAGACTTCAGCAGCAATGCTCACCATGGCAAAGATGTTTACTCAGCAAGGTATTATGGAAAATGATCTGTGTTTTCACTTTATGTTCCTGAAAAAGACACACATTAACAAACACACACCTACACTTAACAGCCTTTCATGCTAATGAAGTTAACCCAGCGTCTCTTGAGGTTTCTTTTTCTTTTTCTCATAACCATGTCAGCAAAGTAGCAACTACAAAAACAGTTGCATCAAAGGTCCAAAGTGCCATGTTTCCAACATGAATGGGAAAAGTGACCCTTTGATCAGAAAGTCTAAGGCAAAACCACCATACATGGGACTCTGCTCCAAGATCCATCAGTGGTCAAAGACACGATAAGGAGAAACAGCCAAGAGAAGGATCAAGAAATGACACAACACAAATCAATGTCCTCCTGTCTTGTGGAGCTGCTTGCTGTGCTGCAACAACCTTGTGGCGTTTTACTGTCTGCAGTAGCCCCAGTGTAGAGAGCAAAGGCCTTGTACTAAACAGAATGTGTGTCTGCTCTGCAGGGTGGAAGTCACAGTAGTTAAGAGAATTAAACCACAAGCTCTGAAAAAATACCACAAGGGTTGTGGGCTGCTCTGGGTGGGTTTCAAACAGTACAGACCCTCAGCAATGCACAAAGTTGCTTTTGCAAAGAATTTGCAAGCATGGCAACAGCTGACTGAAGGCATGGGTGGAACTAACCTACATCCCAACTGTGTGCTTATTTGCTAGAACATACTGTATGATTGTATATCTGATTGTGTGCTGTATTCTGCTTAGTACATAAACAAAGCAGTGTGTTTTATAATCCTCATTATAACATTTCTCTAAGGCTTGGACTTAGTTTATACTAGCTTGGTGCATGGAAAATTCACATCCTTGAATGATGCAGTTATACTGACCTAATTCCTGGTCTCAAGGACATAGCTACCGACTCTGGAGGAGTTAGATTTCCTGTGCTGATTGGCGAAACCCTTCCACTGGCAAAGGAACTTCTTCACTGAAGCAGCCTTCAGTGTAGATAAGCCTTCAATGTAACACAACGAACTTTCTGTCAGTAAATAGGAGATATGGGATCTAAACACTGAGATCTACACCATGGGCTCTTAAAGTTCCCATATTGTTAAACAGGAGGATGGGTCCAACTAGATACCTGTTAGATGGAAGGATAGTTTAAGAGTAAATCCCAGTACAGAAAGAAATTGAGTCAGCCAACTAAAGAACACAATGCTATTCCAACCAAGATTCACATTGCTGAGTGGCAAAGCCATCGGAAATCTGAAGAAGTGGGTCTTCCCCTGAAAGTTCGTTACCTAATACATTAATTTGTTAGTCTTCAAGGTACTACAGGACTTCTTTTGAGTGGCAAAGGAAAAGTACCTTAGCTGGCAAGAAGACAGGTACATGATAGACCATTTCTGATTACAGAGTGACAGTGTTTGATGTTAACTATGGAAAGATGATTGAAACAAGTATTTAAAAATGATTAAAGCTGAACTTAGGAATTTTTTCTTCTCCTCTGGGTTCACTGAATCTCGGAGGCTGAGAAACTTTCCTACGCTACTTTCTGACATCACATCCTCTGCAGAAAAGCACTGAGTCCTATCACGTCAAACCAATGCATTTTTTTCTGTTCTGCTGCATCTCTCCTGAGACCCGTCGGCACGAGGAGCTAATGGCCAGATTCGTTACTTCACTGTTTTTTCTCAGTGCGATCTTATGTGAGTACGCAATCACTATTAAGTGTAATTTGCTTTTAAAGGGTAACTAATAATGGGATTAGAGTGGGGAGGCTCCAGAGTTCTCTGGATGGAGGAGTCAAAATAAATGGATAAAGGGGGTCAAAACAAAGGTTGAAAAGCAAACAATGTGGGTTATTTACTTTGTTTCTGTGAGTGAATGGAGAGAATGTCTCACAGCTTGAGCTCAGTCATGCAGGTACAGCCAGTGGAGTTTCTCCAGATTTACCCCTGCGTGACTGAGAGCAGAGTCTGGCCCAAGCATATTTTTGGGTTCCAGCTAAACCAAAATTAATGTGCCCTCACTTGAAAAAAAAACAGGTACATGTTGGTGTATCCTGAGCTTTCACCCAAATGGCTTCTGCACAGCAGACAATCTACTGAACTAGGTCTGAAGAAGTGGGTCTGTCCCACGAAAGCTCACCTAATAAATTATTTTGTTAGTCTTTAAAGTGCTACTTGACTGCTTTTTTGTTTTGATAGTATATAGACTAGCACGGCTCCCTCTCTGACACTACTGAAGTAGGGCAGCTGTCTGTAAGAGCTAGGGCCACCACAGAGCACGCCGTAGACATGCTGCCTGTTAGTCTGCCTGAGAGCGCGCTGATCCCTTGCTTTGTCCATGGTCCGGGATCATTGATGTCTGCATGGCACTAATCAGCCTGGATGGAGCTTTGAGTGAGGTCTGGGACCCCCCTGGAGGAGAACACGGCTTGTGACAGTGCTGAGGATGCTCCCTATGGATGGGTGTGACTGTGCTGACAGCTGTGTCTGGTGGATTTCTCTCCTTCAGGTTGCTGCAGGTCCCAGAGGAGCAAAATCAGCGTGAGGCACCTCAGCAGCAGCAGCAGCTCCCCAACCTTGGGCACCCGGGTGGAACTGGAGTGTGTGATCTCAGACTCCAGCCTGGCTGACAGCGGCGTGTCCTGGATACGCCAGCACAAGGACTCTGGCCCCCAGTTCATCTTGTTCATTACCACCCTCAACAAGGTGACACAGGCAGAGAACGGAAACCGACCTGCACGTTTTGAAGCAAGAAAAGAATCCAGAAGTTACATACTGATCGTGAAGACTTTCCAGAAGCAGGACGAGGGCAGCTATTACTGCGTCATCAATCGCAACCAGATGCTGCACTTCAGCTCTGGGGTCTCACTGTACCTGCCAGGTCAGCACCAACCTCACCCCATTTCAGCCTTCCCCTATCCCAGCAAGGCATCCCCCCCCCACCCACCCAACACCCCACATCACCAACACCCCCTTCTACCCAACAAACCCAGTATGGACCCCCCCCAGTTACCCAACATACCCCACCACTTCCACTCCAGCTACCCAATATGTCCCATCCCTATCACCCCCTGCTAACCAATACACCCCATCACTGCTATCCCCTACTACCCAATAATCACATCATGGACACCCCTTTTACCCTACAGACTACCCTGATACCCAAAACTCCTGATCACTGTTACCCCTATTACCCAACAAATCCCATCCCTGATACCTCCTGCTACTAACACGCCCCATCTATGATGTTCCCTCCTATCCAACAACCCCCGCTGCTCAACAAATCCCAACATTGACAGACGATTGTACCCCATTTC
The DNA here is from genome assembly GCF_033958435.1 of Carettochelys insculpta. NCBI lineage: Eukaryota > Metazoa > Chordata > Testudines > Carettochelyidae > Carettochelys > Carettochelys insculpta. The sequence goes on from NC_134140.1 coordinate 13,937,549, forward strand.
TCCATCTCATCCACACCCCTTTCACCCAAAAAACTCCATAACTGATCCCCTTCTGTGTAAGAATCTCCAAAACTTACACCCCCTGCAACCCAACAAACCCCATTATTGATACTCCCCCTACCCAAAATACCTCATCAGTGACAACATCTTCTACTCAACACACTGTCACTGACACCCCTTCTACCCAACCAACCCCATCACTAACATCCCCCTTCTACTCAACTAACCCCATCATTTTCACCCCTGCTACCCAACACACCCCATCATGGTCATTCCCTTCTACCAAATAAACCCCATCACCAACATCTCTTTTACTCCACAAACCTGCCTGCCAAACTCTACCCAACAAACCCCAACACCGACACCCTTTCTGCTCCATGAACCCCACTGTTGTCACCCTTTTTATCTATCAAACCCTGTCAATGACTCTTTCTATGCAACAAACCCCCATCACTGACACACTTTGTACCCAACAAATCCCATCACTGCCTTCCCTTCAACCCAACTAACCCCACCATCAATGCTCCCTTCTCCCCAATAAAACATGTAACTGACACCCCCTTTATCCAAGAAACCCCATCAGTGACACCCCTTCTACTCAACCACACTCAAGCCAACCTCTACCCAGCCAACCTGTGAAGGATAAGCCAATCATTTTTAAAAAATCAAGCCCAAAAGCTTACCCTAGCTGAGTTTTGACCCCCAAAAGGGATGTGCCAGAGACTCCATGAAGTCCACCCAGGGCTTTGTTAGTGCTACTGTTCATCTGTAGGCTGGGAAGCCCTCAGTTGCTATGATGATGGGCAGCCAGTAAGATAAAACTGGAGAGTGAGATGGATGGAGGAGTTTGCTGTTCTTTGGAGACTGTTCCCAGACTGGGATTGTTCCAGGAGGTCCTTGTAGGTAGCCTGGGCTGGGAAAGGAATTGTTACCCAGGTGGGCTAAGGACACGTGAGAAGCAACTGCCAGTCGGGGGAGTACGGGCCAGAGAGAGAAGAGGAGACGTGACAGCAATTGTCTTCACTACCTGTTGTTTCCATTGCTGTTTACAGCACCTACTACCACCACAGTCCCCTCTACACAGGCAGCCTCCACTCAGCCCAGCAGCACCACCCAAAGCAAGGAAGCCAAGGACTGCCAACACCACATAATCTCAGGTATGAGCTAGTGCACACAGCTATTGGGGAGACAGAGCCCAGAGGTGGTGGAAGGGAGCTATTTCACACGCTCTGGCTTCTTACTCGGCACAGGTTCCCAGGCTCACAATAGTTTTCCTGGGCCGCAGCCATCTCTGTGCCTCTGCAGCACTGTGTGGCCCAGCTCCTGAACCTAGGACCTCCCACTGGCAGATAAACATAAGGGCAAAAGGGGCCATTACCCCCCAGGATCCCAGGTGTGAGGCGCCCGGAGCTCTATAACTCTATTTTGTTTAAACAACTCGCTTTAATGGAACAAAAGAACCATGTCATGTCATTGTTATTGTTATTTTAAAATTAATTGAAATATAATTTTACTATGCATCAGGAGTAACAATAAGCATGAATAGATTTTAAAGCATAATGACATTACATTAATATATTGGAGGGGCCCCTTGAGACTGTGTTGTCCCACTGCTTCACCTGTTCTTAATCCACCCCGGGACCGCCAACCCCCAGCACCATGGAGCGATGCCAGGAGTGGGAGATCACTGGGGCCACAGTAGGCACCCACTTGGTGGAGGATATGGGAACAGCACAAACCGGGGGGAGCCGGGACTGGACACAGGCTTCTTTGAGAATTTGAAAGTGGAAGGATGCTTGGGTGAAAGTGATCATGAAATCATAGAGTTCACAGTTCTAAGGAAGGGTAGAAGGGAAAACAGGACAATAGAGATAAAGGATTTCAGGAAGGCAGATTTTGGTAAACTCAGAGAGCCGGTAGGTCAGGTCCCATGGGAAGCTAAACTGAGGGGAAAAAACGGCTGAGGAGAGTTGGCAATTTTTCAAAGGGACATTATTAAGGGCCCAAAAGCAAGCTATCCCGCTGCGTAGGAAAGATAGAAAACATGGCAAAAGACTGCCTTGGCTTAACCAGGAGATCTTGCACGATCTCAAACTAAAAAAGGAATCGTATAAGAAATGGAAACTAGGACATATTACAAGGGATGAATATAGGCAAACAACACGAGCATGCAGGAGCAAGATTAGAAAAGCTAAGGCACAAAATGAGCTCAAGCTAGCTACAAGCATAAAGGGAAACAAGAAGGCTTTTTACAAATACATTGGTAACAAGAGGAAGACCAAGGAGAGGGTAGGGCCATTGGTCAGTGACGAGGGAGAAACAGTAACAGGGAATTTGGAAATGGCAGTGATGTTTAATGATTTCTTTGTTTCGGTCTTCACTGAGAAATCTGAAGGAATGCCTGACATAGAGAATGCTAGTGAAAAAGGGGTAGGTTTAGAAGTTGAAATAAGAAAAGAACAAATTAAAATTTACTTAGAAAAATTAGATGTCTGCAAATCACCAGGGCCTGATGAAATGCATCCTAGAATCCTCAAGGAGCTGATAGAAGAGGTATCTGAGCCTTCAGCAATCATTTTTGGAAAATCATGGGAGACAGGAGAGATTCCAGAAGACTGAAAAAGGACAAATATAGTACCCATTTATAAAAAGGGGAACAAGAATAACCCAGGAAACTACAGGCCAGTCAGCTTAACTTCTGTGCCAGGAAAGACAATGGAGCAGGTAATTAAAGAAATCATCTGCAAGCAATTGGAAGGTGGTAAGGTGATAGGGAACAGCCAGCATGGTTTTGTTGAAAACAGATCATGTCAAACCAATCTAATAGCTTTCTTTGATAGAATAACGAGCCTTGTGGATAAGGGAGAAGCAGTGGATGTGATATACCTAGTCTTCAGTAAAGCATTTGACACGGTCTCACATAATATACTTATCAATAAACTACTCAGTACAACTTAGATGGGGCTACTATAAGGTGGGTGAACAACTGGCTGGATAACCGTACCCAGAGAGTAGTTATTAATGGTTTTCAATCCTGCTGGAAAAGTATAACTAGTGGGTTTCCACAGGGGTCTGTTTTAGGGCCGGTTCTGTTCCATATCTTCATTAACGATTTAGATATTGACATAGAAAGTACACTTATTAAGTTTGCAGATGATACCAAGCTGGGAGGGGTTGCAACTTCTTTGGAGGACAGGGTCATAATTCAAAAGGATCTGGATAAACTGGAGAAATGGGCTGAGGTAAACAGGATGAAGTTTAATAAGGACAAATGTAAAGTGCTCCACTTAGGAAGGAACAATCAGTGTCACACCTACAGAATGGGAAAGGACTGCCTAGCAATGAGTACAGCAGAAAGGGATCTAGGGGTTATAGTGGACCACAAGCTAAATATGAGTCAACAGTGTGATGCTGTTGCAAAAAAAGCAAACATGATTCTAGGATGCATTAACAGGTGTGTTGTGAACAAGACACGAGAAGTCATTCTCCCGCTCTACTCTGCACTGGTTAGGCCTCAGCTGGAGTATTGTGTCCAGTTCTGGGCACCGCAGTTCAGAAGGATGTGGAGAAATTGGAGAGGGTCCAGAGAAGAGCAACGAGAATGATCAAAGGTCTAGAGAACATGACCTATGAAGAAAGGCTGAAAGAATTGGGCTTGTTCAGTTTGGAAAAGAGAAGATTGAGGGGGGGACATGATAGCAGTTTTCAGGTATCTAAAAGGGTGTCATAAGGCAGAGGGAGGGAACTTGTTCTTCCTTGCCTCTGAGGATAGAACAAGAGCCAATGGACTTAAATTGCAGCAGGGGAGGTTCAGGTTGGACATTAGGAAAAAGTTCCTAACTGTCAGGGTGATCAAACACTGGAACGAATTGCCAAGGGAGGCGGTAGAATCTCCATCACTGGAGATATTTAAGAAGAGATCAGATAGATGGCTTTCAGGGATGGTCTAGAAAGTGCTTGGTCCTGCCATGAGGGCAGGGGGCTGGACTCGATGGCCTCTCGAGGTCTCGTCCAGTCCTACTCTTCTATGATTCTATGACCTGCTTTTGTTTCTGCAGGGAAAGCCCCAAAGAAGGCATCGACAAATTTCACCTGTGACCTCTACATCTGGGTTCCCTTAGCCGGTGCCTGCCTCCTCCTGTTCATTGCTCTGTTGGCCACCATCATTGTCTGTCAAAGTAAGTGCCTGACCCTCAGGCCGGCTGCAACAGATGTTCCTCAGCACCAGGGCCAGAAAGCAGCTTTTCAGCAAATCAGGGTCATGCGGGCTGGGGAGTTTGAGGCCATGGAGTTGAGTGTGGCTAGTCAGCTTGAGCAATAAAAATATTTTCATAATAATGTGCTAGTTCTCTATAGCAGTAGCCACTGTAGTGCCTGTTCCTAAAGCTTCAGAACTGTTTGGATACCAGGCCTAAAGGAGAACCAAACTACGAATGTGAAGGAAATGCCATGAATATGAAAGAAAGTGGAAAATTAAGGTTGATTTTAGTAATTTCCTGATCTATCAATTCCTCCTGCTATGCAAGGGTTCTTTGATATAGCACTGGGTGGTGTAAAGACCAACCAGACAGAGAGGAGACAAGAGAATATAGATAAATGTATTAAAACAAGCTTTACCTGCACTAAACTTCTGTACTAAGATCATAGAATCATAGGCTATGACTACACTAGAGGATTTTGTTGACAAAATTGGCATTTTGCCGACAAAACCCGTGGAGTGTCCAGATTCCCAAGTAGTTCTGCTGATCATCAGTCTATAGAACATGGCCCTTTTGTCGACAGCCGTATGCCGCTCCTCACAAGGCAGAATGCTTCTTTCAACAAAGGTCTGTCAATGAAAAACCAGTCTGTACATTCCTGGGTATGGGGCTCTGTCGACAGAGGCTTCCGGTGACCTGGAAGCCCTGTCTGCTGTGCTTCCAGTTGGCCGTTTTGTCAAGACAAAAACTTCTCTCGACAAATCACTGTACTCTAGACATAGGCATAGAATCCTAGGGCTGGAAGAGACCTTAGGAGGTCATTGGGTCCAGCTGCCTGCCCAGAGCAGCTATGACTGCATCCATGCTGGTAACCTCACTTTTTTAGCAACTGAAAGGATTAAATCGGTGCAAAAGCTGGGAATGTGAACTGGTGAAATTAAATCAATTTAAAATCTATATACACTGGAACAAATCATTACTGTAGACTTGCTTATGTCAGTTTAAGCCTCGTTCAAATATATTTAGCTTACTTCAGTAAGATCTGATACGCAGAAGTTACACTGATTTAAAGCTGAATCAATTTTTACAGCAGTTGTGTGGATGCTGTTAAATTACTACTGACTAAAGCTGACTCAGGCATCATCCACTGTACAACCAATTTACTACTCACGGGAGCTGTGCCAATTTAAAACAAGTCCATTTATTCATGAAGTCATAGATCCCATGAGAAGGACCACTGCAATCAACCAATCTGACCCACAGTAGAGACAGGTCATAGAACTTCCCCCCAAAATAACTTCTAGCGCAACTCGTTTTCACCTATCTGTCACAATAATTTGCAACTGAGATTTAAAAATTGTCAGTGACGGTGAATCCACCATTGTTCCAATTGTTAATTACCTGCACCATTAAGAACATATGTCTTATTTCCAAACAGATGGTTTACCTCCGTGTCCAGCTGTGGGATCACATTATACCTCTCCCTGCTATAGCCAATAATCAAATATTTATGCCCCTTATGGATTGTAATCGAGTCACCTCTTAACTATTTCATCACTTAGAACTGATGAAAATAAATAGATACCATTCCTGCATGTAAACCAGCCCTATGAAGTACTAACTGCTAATGCCCAGGGTACCAAAGGAATGGGTATTTCATTTAAAAGCCAGAGCTACAGTGCAGTTATAATCTCACAAGGAAGTATCAAAATAATATTGAAATACCCTTCCATGGAAATCATTACTCTTCTAGAACAAGGGTATGCAAAGTGGTGGGCAGAACCCCGGGGGGTGGGGACTAAAATTTCACAAGGAGGGGTGTAGCATGATCAGCTGCTGGGTCTCTGGCTCATCCAGCTCATTAAAAATGTTGAAATATGTTACTGTTTTTATAGCTGCATATTCATATTTATATATCGATTAATAACGTTTTTACATTCTACATTCTTATTTGCTTACACATGCAGAAAAGTTTTTTTCAGCTGAACATAACCAAAATTTCCATCAGTTTGGATTACGTTACACAGACTGGGGGCCCCTGCTAATGGCAGGGATGAAAAGTGGGGTCCAACGTAAAAAGTTTGCTCACCCCTGTTCTTAAAAAAATCCGGTGCCTGTATTAGAAGATTTGTGGGATATGAGTTAACCATCACATCCATTGAAGTTAAAGGGAGTAAAAGCCCAACTACATCTCACTGCAGGGCCTCAGCGACTTTAATGTTCCCATATGACTAGTGCATCTCAACCCACCATTTCGGGGACAGCCATCAGATCAGACATTTTGAAATGCTGCAGCACTGTGCAGCTCAGCTGTCAATGATTTTTTACTCTTTATGCCAATCTGAAGCATCAGTAAAAATTCATTTGAAGCAATTATTTCTACCACTGTGGAACAGCATGGAGATTCCCTAGCAGAGAGCAGCCAGGGCCATGAAAATTATTTCACCCCAAAACATGGCCGGCTTCTTCTGTGCTCATATAAGACATTCTCCCCTGTCCAACATGTTTTGTCAAATCCAGCTCAGATGCAACATTTGCGGAGATATGCCAGGGATGACTTTGGCAAAATGGGCCAGATCTGACATTGGTATAAATCCGGGTAGCTGCACTGAAGTAAGCGGAGCAAGGCTAATTTACACCAGCTGAGGGTCTGGCTCAATATGTCTTACTACCCCTGAGTACATTGTCAAAAAAATGGATTTCATGAAGAGGACACAGCCACAGGGGTGGCTTTTCTCAAAAAACTCTGCAATTTTTTAGCATCAGATCTCAGTTTCCTTGACGTAAATTTGGCAGTGTTCTGCTGGCAATCCATGCCACTTGCCTACTGTAGAAATAGTCACTGCACATACATTTTTACTGGCTTTCCAAACTGGCACAGACAGCTAACAGTAATGTACAAACAATGCTCCAGTTCTGAATTTTTGCCCTGGCTACAAACATTAGCCTCTGAGGATAGGACAAGGAGCAAGGGGCCTGAACTGCAGCAAGGGAGGTTTAGGTTGGACATTAGGAAACATTTCCTGTCAGGTGCTTAAACACTGGAATAAATTCCCTAGAGAAGTTGCGGAATCTCCATCATTGGCAATATTTAAGAGCAGGTTGGTGGTTAGATGTCTATCAGGGATTGTCTGGAGGCTCTGATTGGTGCTTGGATCTTCTATGAGCACAGGGGACTGGTTTTGATGACCTCTTGAGGCGTCTTTCAGTTTTAGTGTTCTATGATTCTATGAAACCAAAGGTTCAACCATGCAGCCATATATGAGTGGCTCTTATTCCTGAGAGCAATTTCATTGACTTCAATAGCAATATGTCTTTGAATAAGGACTATTTGCTTTGCTTAAGGGTTGCCCCGCATCCCCCAGAAAAAAAAATCTGAAAGAGACAGTGGCTGAACCAATCCTACAGCAAATATAAACTCAACTACAGATGATGATTTTGGGGTGGAGGAGGAGGAATGCCAGCAATGCCAGATGCCACAGTGTTTTCGTTACTGAATGATGACTTGCTAATTCTATTAACTTAATCATCTTTTCTTTTTATTTAAGAATCCAGAAGACGAAGATGCAAATGTAAAAGGTTGGTAAACTTCCAATTCGGGGCATTTCCAGTTTAGCCCACTGGCTTCCTGAGCAACATGTTACGACGTAAACTCATACCACCAGCCAAAAAGTTCTGTGCATTCTCTGCCCTGCCATCCCCACACTCACACACTATTAATTCTGAAGGTTTGTACGTGCCATTCAGTCAGGGAAATCAGCCTTAAGGTTCTCACTTGAACCCCTTCCCCTTTATTGTTATTATTTACAGTAGCACAGCATCACATAGGTGGTAAGCGCTGTACAGATCCACATGAAGACTGTCCATGTCTCAAAGAGTTTGCAGGGTGCGTATGAATTATGGGAGGCCCCGGCATTAGAGAATCATCCTATGGACCCATCAGATATTACATGCCGCCAGTAGTGCAGCTGATGTGTCGTTTGTGCACAAAATTAAATCTTGGGGAAAGTATGTATGTTTTTCCCTATTCTATTCAAAACCAGCTGAATGGAACATCCCCTTCCTGCCCCAGAAATTCATCTGAGGGCTGACCAAAGCTTGGAAAATTTCAGGCCAGAAGGAATATTTTGGAGAAGCAAAGCAAGCGGCCCTGTAGCACCTTACAAACTAACAATTTTATTTATTAGATAATGAGCTTTCGTGGGTAAGACCCACTTCTTCAGATAAGTGATAAGGGTGAGCAGCATCAGGTGCAAGATACTCAGCATTTGGCCACTGCGAGACTTGGCATGCACAGCAAGTGCAGGCTTGTTACTTGCTACCCTCTTTCCATCATAATGTGAAGCATGATGGTGAGTACTCATTTGTAGCGCCAAGAGCCCAGTCATGAACCAGGGCCCCAATGTGCTCAGTACCACACAAACACAGCACATAAAGCCCCTGGGAGCATGCAACCCAAGTATCAGACGGGAGACGGTTGATGGATGCACATGAATGGGCACTATAAGAAACGACTGAGACAAAACTTCTCAGCATGAAGGGCAATAGTCTCAGAGTACCAGCAACCCAAGTGGTGTTAAGTTTTTCATAGGCATCACAGCACACTAGAGTTTTCAGGACAGATTTGAGGGAGGGTAATGTATTAATCACACAGATGTTCATAGGCAGCTTCGCCCATGTATGAGGCCGCATGGGAGAGAGCACAATGACGTTTGTTTGAAATTTTAAGAAGTGTGACACAGAGGCTGATTTCACAGCCCATCAGAGGCAGCAGTTGACCTCTTGATGCTAAAGGAGAGATGATCGATGAGGTGAGGGTAGCTCATGATGGGCCTTGGAAGCAATGACAAAGAGCTTTTCTAGATCTGAAAAGATTCATTTTTTAGCAGTAAATGTCAGTAAACACTGATTTCACTGCACACACCTAAGCCAGCAAAAACATATTTCCATAGATACTTGACATTTTCAAATTGCCAAAATAAGAAAAATGCTGTTTAAGAATGTATAAAAGACAACATCCACTTATTTTTCTTTTGAAAGGAGCTTATTATAAATAAATAGTAAAAACAGGCTTGACTGGTTGATTTCACACTGTTTGCTTTGTATATTTGGACCTGTGATGTTGACTTTAATTGTTTATAAAGCTCCCACTTTTTGAGCCTCAACATCTAACATTAAGAAATAATTGTCTGGCCCCATAATTTCTTGTGCCTGTGAAAATTTAAATGCATAAAAATAGAAAAACAATGCCATGAACTGAACTGCATCGCTATGAACATATAAACTGATACCATCTAAACATTGATTAAAATATACATTGGTATTATCAGTTGAAATTACTAAAAACAAAAAAAAAAAATTCAAATTCTTCCAAGCCTACTTATGTTTGATACAAAGTGTCTCTACAAAGCAAACATTTCAGTCTGTGGTTCTTCAACACCGACATATTTTCTTAAGATCAGAAGTGTCACATGGACTACACACAAACTTTTCACCTCCCAGTCCAGAAGCCACATGTACCTTGTAGAAACCAAAGATCTTAGCAACATGAAAAATAGCAGAACAGTGTAGTGAATAAATTCACTTCAGTGCACGAAGTATTAACAGTTTTGTTACTTCCCTCCTTTTTTCTCGTCCTCTGCACAGGACTTTCCAGTAGATTTCATTGGCCTTCAGTCCGTGGCCCTAAACAATCCAGGTCACTTTGCTCTAGTTTTTTCCGTGAGTGTTTGTTACTCCTCCAGATCTGGTGCCGCAGATTTGATCGTGGTTGAACTTCCCCGCAGAAAAAGCTACATGCTAATTCATGCCGGTCTTTTTCACGTTTCATAATATTTAATGTTAAGCTGCTGACTACACAAGTCATGTGATTTTGCTAAAGTCTCAGTTCTCATTTTAGTAAAGACTTTTCTGGCACTCATGCTTTGAAAGAAATATCTGAAAACATAATTTGAGTGTCTCCTAAAGGCTCAGAGGCAAAAACAAAATGTGTATTTTTTTAATCTCAGTTTTAAAGCCATTGTCATGATTCTTGGGGCCTTAGCTCTTGATTTATGATATTTGGGTTTGTCAATACCATATTAAAAAGAATAATATGAAGCAGCTGCATGAGACTCAGACTGGGAACTCCTTTGTTGATCAAAAAGCTGTTGTAAGTCCTGAAAAAGGTCTGGAGCAGGCTACAGCTCAAAGGTGTCACAAGCTGAGGCTTCACCACTGTGACCCAGAAGAGCTTCATGATCTACATGGCCCCATTGTACACCATGAAGCTCTTCCAGGTCACAGTGCTGAAGGCTCTCCCACAGCTTGAGAACTACATGTTTAGATGCAGGCCAGATGAGCTGACCACTGCTGATGGATCCTGCTTTTATGACACTCTCATTTTCTTCTACATTTCACATCCAAGCAGAACATAAAGGTTGCCTTTTCCTTTCTCTTTAGGCCTCTGAATGGAAACAATGGAAAACCCAGCGTGCCAAACAGATATGTGTAATGTGACTGACCCTTTTACATCTGGATCTCCAAACAGCAGCTGCCACCATATGAACAGCCATACGTCCACAGCCATTCGTCATTCTCATCCTCACTTTATTTTCCAATTGTTCTTGTATTTTCTAGTCTCTTAAGTTTTAAAAGGCAAACTGCTCAGAAAGAGCACCAAGGTACTGCAGGACACCAGCCACTTCCTACATCCATTTTATTGCCTGGACTTCAAAATGTAGCTCCCTCCAAAATTTTCTTGACAAAGTCTTTCAAGCCGGTTTCCAAGTCATAAAACACCAAAATATGCCAAATGATGTAATTCATAACCCTGGCAAAGTCCCGACACTAAAAAGTCTGAGAGTCAACTCCTGATATTTGTATTATCCTTATTGAAGCAAATATCCATTGACAGCTAAGAGACCTCAACGTTTGGTCTGCTGGGAATTTTGCCTAATAAAACCAAGTAAAGACAGCCAGATTAGGCATGCCATGGCAAAATGTGTGATCTCGCAGCCACTGAACACAGTGCTAAAGCTTTCATTCACTTCAGTGATTCATGACAGGGACCTCGAGAGGACAGTTTGATTTGTGATGCTGTTTACAAAAGGGGAAGGATATTAAAGATATTAATCTTATGAACATCCCAAGCTAGCTGGTATCAAGAGGGGTATTAGCACAGGCCCCAGGCTCTGCTAAGGGGCAGATGATTTTTATTTTTAAATGGGTCAAAAAGCCAGATAAGTTTGAATAGCTGCAGTGTTTAGTATCAGCCACTGGCTAAAATCAATGAAATTGTAAAACGTCATGACATCATGCAGGACAGAAAGGGCAAATGCTAAATAAGGGGTGTTATTTATTTTATGGTCCCTAAGACTAAAGATAGAAAGCTCCATCATTCTGACACTGAGTTCAGTGTGAGTTTTAATTGATCAAGGTATGCAGGATTCATCCTGTTTTTAGGCATCCATAAGCAAGAAGGAAAAGAGTAAAGCATGGGGCTGGACTAGATGACCTCCTGAGGTCCCTTCCAGCCCCGTGATTCTGTAAATCTCACCCCTTCTCCCTTCTGCAAACCAGTGTTTTAAGCATAAAATGAAAGCTCTTATTTTTTCCAACTTCTTTCGTGCTATAATTGCCATAAAGCCTTTTGATATTTCTTTTCCCAACAATCTGTTTAAATACTGTGGAACAATTTAACTGTACTTCTAAATATTCTCATTGAAGTACATCTTCTTTTTCTTTTCTTAGCCTCAAAAAAGCTAGAGAGCTAAATAGAAACATAGATGACCTTTTTGCTGAGGGATTTGCATAAGGGAAGGAAGTATTGTTGTGATTAAAGATACCGAGCTGAGCATCTGGAAATGTGGATTCAAATCCTGGATTTCCCACAGGCTGTAAACTTAATTGCTCTGTGTCTCAGTTCTCCATCTGTAAAATGGGAATTTCTTGACTTTGCCGCAGTTCTTAACCCCTAAATACTTTGGAGGTGCTCACATACTTTGGTGATGAAGGCTTGTCAGTCCATAGTATAAGATGCTGACTGGCAAGAGAGATTTCATGTTTATACACAAATCAACCAAGCAAAATGTTCCCATGTGTACTGGCACTACCACAGTAACGCAATCCAAATCCATATCCAACATCCCTAGTGTATCTTTTCTTACAAGTGATGGTCTGGGAATAAGTGTGGCCCCACTCCAGTAACCTTGTGCCTGTCTGTCTCAGCACTTGTGAGTCGTCCCATTCACCTGCCCAAGAAATTCTTTTGTGACAGAGTCTCTTGAGATGCCACATAATAATCGATGAATACTGAGATACAATAATGTTGTGAACACTGCATGTGATTTGATCAGCAAGGGGAAGTTACAGTACAGCTCGGTGGGTATGGGGAATTTCCTGTATGAATGTATTGCTCTAACTGACTAGTGGGAGAAGCAAGCAGGAAAGCAACAAGAGGGCTGGAGACAAGCTACCCTCCCAACAAACACGGGCAACAGGGACAGAAAGTGAATGAGGGGCAAGTATAAAGCAAAGGAACTTCCCCTGGCCCCAAGCCAAAGTGACATCGCATTTCTGCCAGCGCAAAGAACTAGCTAAGTCTCCACAGGAGAAGAAGGAGGTCAATTGTTCATTCACTGTGACAAACCTACAGAGGCTCTGTGGAGAAGTCTGCCAGATTTTCCCCAGACCCAGGAAACAATATGCCTGAGGGAAAGACAGGCAAGCATGTAGCGTGTTGTTTGTTTTCAGATTTGTTTGCTCTGCTCGCTTTTGTACTAAATAAATAATACTTGGCATGACGAAAGCTGCTTGGTCACTAGTTACCGCTGTCATGGCTGCAGGGGTGGATGCAACTGCAGCCACTGAAGATAAATCACACCTGCCGAGGTAACCATGATGGATCACAAGGGACTACGGTGTGGGAGAATCACGTGATTCCATCCCAAGTGAGGTGATGGTGTGAGATGCAAGACCAGCTGGGGTACACTTGAAGAGCCCAGAAGAAATCAGAGGAGTAGACAGCTTAGTAATGTTGACATCTGTGTTCCTCAATACGTAACTAATCTGTGGAACTCATCGCTACAGCATATTATGGAAGCCAGGAGCATAACAAGATTCAAAAAAGAACTAGACATTTATATATAAACATTTTTATTTTGCAGTAGCACCTAGTGGTTCCATTGTGCTAAATGTTCTACCTACACATCATAAGGGGTAATCCCTGTCCCATATTTATAAAGTACAGATACAAACTAAGGATAGGGAGGAAAATATAGGTTTGTAGATGGAAAATGACCTGTCCAAGATCACAGAATAGGTTGGGACAGAGGTGGAGTAACAACGAGGTCTCCTTATGCCTAGTCCATTGCCACAATAGTGGTTTATTGAGTGTATCCACAGTTACAGTAGCCAGTTTTTTAAAAACATTTGTTTCAAAGAGAGGACATAAGTGCGGCCATACTGGGTCAGACCAAAGGTTCATCTAGCTCAGTCTCCTGCCTTCTGACAGTGGCCAGTGCCAGGTGCCCTGGACGGAATGAACAGAACAGGTCATCATCAAGTGATCCTTCCCCTGTTGCCCATTCCCAGTGTCTGACCTACAGAGACTAAGGGCACCATCCCTGCCCATCCTGGTTAATAGCTATTGATGGATCCAACCTCCATGAAGTTATCTAGTCATTTTATGAAGCATTGACACTCATTTTGCAAGGCATAAATCAGTTTCTAGTTTACTAGAGGTTCAGGAGAACCTTCACCTTCGGAGAAGATTATTCCAAGAATGCATTTTTTTTTTTTTTACATTTTCCTCTAACGCACCTGGCCACAGCCAAAGACAGGAAGGAACCCTAGACTGGTCAAGTGTGGCACTCCCTTGGTTTCTAACAGAAGGTGCACTCTGGGTTGATACTTTCCCTTAAGGAATAATGGGGGACTCAGAAATAGTCTGCAGCTAAAACTATATAGCTGGGCTCTGTAAAACATGCATTACTGACTTCAGACAGAGAGCTGAGCGGCTGTAAAAAGAACCACAGGCAATCTCACGACATGGAATTTTTAAAAAAAGTTTTGCCCTTTTCTTCCCCTCCCTCACTCCCCCCCCATCAAAACAAAGATTGGTGTGGGTAGCTGTACTCAGTAGTAGCATTTGTCATTTTAAATACAATACAGTAACTGAAAGCAAGATCAGAGAACACCTCCTGCCAGCTGTGACATCCTCTGAGAGCTGTGTACTCATGGAGACATTTTGATGACATTATGTCAATTGCATGAGTAAAAGCCATGCTGGTTTTCAGAACTTTCAGAGAAGTTGCTGGGCTAGTATCTGTTTACTCCTCTTGCATATTCAGAAGGTTTCCATGCCTGTCTCTAAAAACTACAGGCAATCTGGATAGTCCGGTGACTAGGAAGCCGAGGGTGGGGAAAGCCTACTATCAGCCTTGCCAATGAGTTGTTTTCAAACCACAACTTCTCTGTGCCTCAGTTCCCACTGCTGTAAAGCCCCAGCCTTGTCAATGTCTCCTGGGTTTTGGGTGGAAACAGCTGTGTAAATGTGAAGTATTACACCTGCAGTGTGTTCTTGGGAGTGGTATGGGGGGTGGCTAGGCCATAAACTGACCAGTTGTCCACATTGCAAGCAAGTGAACACTAGAGAGGGCCCTCATTTGGCAAAATCTCTAGAGTCCAGGACACGTGACCAGATGAAGCCTTAGCCACATCAACCCAGTCAAGGAAGGAGAATCAACCCAGTTCTCATGTCCACACCTGCTCTCCAAACCTCTGCTTCAGGGATGGCAACCGGGAATAGTGGATGAGCTGCCTGAGTGCCCCTCCTTCAGCTAGGTGGGCTGCAGCAGCTTCAAGCCCACTGGGGTTTCATCAGAGGCCCTGCGGCCCGCTGTGTGACCCTCTTCCCCACACCTCTCCTGCACCAGGGCACTGAAGCCCTACACATCTGCTCCTTCCCTCCCTCTCAGCATTTTCAGCACTGTGAATAACCTAATTTGCACTCGGTTCCTGCTTCTCCCCCTCCCTCCCAGAGCTAGAACACCACGAATCAGCTGTTTGCAGCATTCTAGCTCCAGGGGGGAGGGGAAGGAGCGGGGACAGAGCGTGAACTAGGTCATTCGCGGTGTTCTGAAAGTGCAGAGAGGGAGGAGAGATGTAGGAAAGGCAGGGCTCTGGTGTCCCAGTGAGCAAAAGGCATGCAGGGAATGGGGCACTCAGGGGTCTGTGGGCCACAGGTTGCTCATTACTGCTGTACTCACAACTCTGATGAGTGATCCATGACTTGTACAGGAAAGGTGCAGCAGGAGTATGGCAAATTGTGTTAATCACAGATTTTACCATCATAAAGAGAGACATTATATTATGCACAGCTAATGTCTTGTAAATGAATGATCTGAAGGACAGCTCTGTGGAGCTAGAAAGCTTCTCTCTTTCACCAAGAAAAGTTGGTCCAGTAAATGATACTACATGTTACCAAGGTTGGCTTTCGCACATCCTTTAAAATAGCATTTCCTGTTCAGAACATTACATACCACAGCGAAGTGAGATGTATGAACAATGTAAGACAGAACATAACCACAAAACCCACCCAAACTATTCTTTTTTAAACTAAGTCCTTGTAAGCAACCATGTATTTTCAAATCAAATGGACCAATTCTTTCACAATTCATGCATTAAATATTTATAGTTTTATGGTTATAATCTATGAGATTCATTATCATACTCTGACATTACTGTGCAACACTTGTTGCTACATATCAGTTAAAGATACGTTACAGTATCTTATAGAACAGACTGACCATAAAGGCAAATACAATCCTGAGCCATGAGAACATTTTGCTGTTATTTCTCAGAACAGCATATCTTCAGAATGAATCCCCTATTGCTTTCCCTGGGAAGTTCTGTTTACAAATGGGTAGCACCAAATGCTCCCTTTAGTTTAAGGATCAAAAAGACTGAGTGAAAATAAAAATGCACAGGTCTGTTCTAAAGCACAAACAAGCTAGAAAAAGAACAATAGCCTCACCTCGGACCTGGCTACAGGGTTTCACCTGGGAATGTTCGTTATCCCTCTACAAGAGGGAAGAGTGCAGCTCTCAGGTGAATTCCTGTCTCAAAGTAGAGTCAGCAACTAACTCACTGGAAATGCTCACGTGTATGTTATAGCCAGTTCTGATAAAAACAGCCTGCAGGCCACTCACACAATATTTAAAGGGGGCTGTCCTTAGGTGGAAATAACAACGCTGATCCAGAACATACTGAAGGCCATAGGAACCTTTCCATGGACTTGAAAGGGGCAGAGAATTAGGTTTATCAGGCAGTGCATATTGAAAGTGCTGGGAATGTGAGGAAAACAGAAGGAAAATACAGATAATTTAATACTAAAGCCCTAATCCAGCAACTGGATCCATGCAGCTGGATCACATGTTCATGTTAATCATGTTGTTAAATGCATCATTAGAAAGCACCCAGGTAATATGAACAAGTACCATATAAGAATCTATAAAGAAGAGAATAGTATGTGGAAGCCTGTTGACTTCCTCTATTAATCTGCGGCCAGGAACAGGCCACATATGTATATACTAGTAATTTCTGTTTGAATTGGTTATTATTTTTGAAGACTCTTGGAGATCAGGAGAGATCCTGGATGACTGGAAAAAGGCAAACGTAGTGCCCATCTTTAAAAAAGGACACAAGGACAATCCAGGGAACTATAGACTGGTCAGTTTTACCTCAATCCCTTGGAAAATAATGGAGGGAATCCTCAAGGAATCCATTTTGGAGCACTTGGAAGAGGGGAAAGTGATCAAAAGTAGCCAACATGGATTTACCAAGGGAAGGTCCTGCCTGACCAATTTCATTAGTTTCTATGACAAGGTAGCAGGTTCTGTGGAGATGGGGAAGTCAGTGGATGTGATATACCTTGATTTCAGCAAAGCTTTTGATACAGTCTCCCACAACACTCTTGGCCATAATTTAAGGACATATGAATTGGATCCTTGGACTATAAGACGGATAGAAAGCTGGCTTGAAGGTCTGGCCCAAGGGGTGGTGGTCAATGGCTCAATATCTGGATGGCAGTTGGTTTCAAGCAGAGTGCCTCAAGGCTTGGTTCTGGGGCCAGTGTTGTTCAGCATCTTTGTTAATGACCTGGATGAGGGACTGGATTGCACGCTCAGCAAGTTTGTGGAAGACATAAAGCTAGAGGGAGAGGTAGATACATTGGAGGGTAGAGATAGAATCCAGAATGACCTGGATAAATTGGAGGACTGGGCCAAAAGAAATCTGATGCAGTTCAACAAGAAGAAGTGTAGAGTCCTAAACCTGGGGTGGAAGAATCTCAAGCATTGTTATAAGCTGGGGACCAACTCGCTAAGCAGCAGTACGATGGAAAAGGACCTAGGGGTTATGGTGGATGAAAGGCTGGATATGAGGAAACAGTGTGCCCTTGTAGCCAAGAAGGCTAACGGCATACTAGGGTGCATTAGGGGCAGCATTTCCAGCAGATCTAGAGAAGTGGTTGTTCCCCTCTATTCAGCATTGGTGAGGCCACATCTGGAATACTGTGTCCAGTTTTGGGCCCCCAAGTATAAAGAGGATGTGGATATGCTGGAGCAGGTTCAGCAAAGGGCAACAAAAATGATTAAGGGCCTGGAGCATAAGACCTATGAGGAGAAGCTGAGGGATTTGGGCTTGTTTGGTTTACAGAACAGAAGACTGAGGGGTGGTTTAATAGTAGCCTTCAACTTCCTGAAGGGGAGCTCTAGAGAGGAGGGTGAGAAACTGTTCTCAGTGGTGTTAGATGGCAGAACAAGGAGCAATGGTCTGAAGTTAAAGAGGGAGAGGTATAGGTTGGATATTAGGAAAAACTACTTCACCAGGAGGGTGGTGAAGCACTGGAACATGTTGCCTAGAGAGGTGGTGGATTCTCCATCCCTCAAGATTTCTAAGTCCCACCTAGACAGGGTCCTGGCTGGGATGACTTAGTTGAGGTTGATCCTGCTTGAAGCAGGGGGCTGGATAGATGACCTCCGAGGTCCCTTCCAGCCCTGTGATTCTGTGAAGATTAACATTATGATGTGAACAAACAAAACTAATAACTCTCTTCTGTAGTGTCTAAAAATACATTTGCCATCCTACCTACTTTGCATATCTAGTTTAATCCCAACATCTATTTCAGGAAATTTTGTAATTATTCAGATATGCTTCATAATAATAAATCACCAGACTGCACTCTGCTGGCCAGAAGTTAAATAGCACCCTGACTATATTTTGCTCAGGAGCACTCCCAAATGTGTAGCACAGCTATAGCTACTGTAAAAATAACAGCAGCATTTGAGATGACACAGACAAACACAACAATTGTTCCTTTTCTATATACCAGTCTAAATCCAGATTATTTGTTCTCATGCCCAAAATGTTCCCCTTGCTAGATGCCTTCCAAAAGATAAAGCTAAGTAACTTCTCACCTTTGAAAATAACTAGACCTCATGAGGAGCCTAGTAAGGTTGTCAGGATTATGGAGTTATAAAGAAGCCTCTTGTCACAGTACTTATGCAACACACTCCCTCTCTCCAAGGCAAGGGAAGGCTTCAAAATCTCAGCATCCCTGACAGAGGCTTATTTACCCACCTCCACACACTGACTTGCCAGGATACAATGGGCTGTGCAGCGCTAGGTCATAGGCAAGTAGACTAGTTATTTCATATTCACCAGAATTTTCAGTTATATTGATTATAAATTTAAAGCAAAGATGGAGACTGTTGAAGGGCATGTTACAGCTTTAAGAAAAGAGAGAACTAGGGTGTACTAATATATAGACTTTTCCCAAAGACCTTGGGAGCAAGACTACTTATAGATACACACACACTGCCTATGAACGTGAGTTTTGTAAATATCCACAGGAAAACAAACTTTTCTGTTCTGCATTACAGATTAGCTAGGCCCCCATCGTTTTGTGACTTTGTCCTCACCCACAACTATTTCAGATTTGAGGACAAATTATACCTTCAAATCAGTGGCACTGCTATGTGCACCCGTGTAGTCCCACAGTATGCCAACATTTTATGGCTGACCTGGAACAACGCTTTCTCAGTTCTCATCCCCTAGTGCCCCCCGTCTACCTGCACTACGTTGATGACATCTTCATCATCTGGAACCCAGGAGAAGGAGGCTCTTGAAGAGTTTCCACTGTGATTTCAACAGTTTCCACCCCACCATCAACCTTAGCCTGGACCAGTCCACACAAGAGATCCACCTCCTGGACTCTACTGTGCAGATAAGCAATGGTCACATAAATACCACCCTATACTGAAAACCCACGGACCGCTATGCTTAGCTACACGCCTCCAGTTTCCATCCATGGTGCAGTACACGATCCATTGTATACAGCCAGGCACTAAGGTACAACCGTATTTGCTCTGATCTATCAGACAGAGACAAACATCTACAAGACCTTTACCAAGCTTTCCTCAAACTATAATACCCACCTAAAGAAGTGAGGAAAAAGATTGACAGAGCCAGGTGGTTACCCAGAAGCCACCTGCTACAAGACAGGCCTCACAAGGAAAACAAAAGAACATCACTGGCTACCACATACAGCCCCTACCTAAGTTCTCTCCAACACATCATCAGTGATCTGCAACCCATCCTGGACAATGATCCTTGACTCTCACAGACCTTGGGAGTCAGGCCTGTCCTCGCCTACAGACAGCCTGCCAACCTTAAACAAATTCTCACCAGCAATTATAGATCACAACACAGTAACTCTAAACCTGGAACCAATCCCTGCAACAAACCTCGCTGCCAACTCTGCTCATGTATTTACATCAGCGATATCATCACAGGACCTAACATCAACCATAACATTAGGTGTTCCTTTACCTGCACATCTACTAATATAATATATGCCACCATGTGCCAGCAATGCCCCACTACAATTTACATTGGCCAACTGGACAATCTCTATGTAAAAGAATAAACGGACATAAATCAGACATCAGGAGCGGTAAGGTACAAAAACATGTAGGAGAACACTTTCATCTCCCTGGACACTCAGTAACAGATTTAAAAGTAGCAGCCCTAAAACAAAGAAATTTCAAAAATCAAATGGAGAGAGGAGTCTCTGAGCTGCAATTTATTTGCATATTTGACTCCATCAACCAAGGATAAAAGAGACTGGGAGTGGCTGGCCACTTACAAAAGCAGCTTCTCTGCCCTGGGTGTTATCATCTCCCCATTAGACTCTGACAGTAGGCCCATATCCCCATCAGATCTGGCTTGTTTTTTCCTCTTTTGATACATACTACTGATAATTGGCCATTTCCACCTTGCTGAATAGACCTTCTCAGCTCTGGCCCTCCCTTTTATTGGGACCCCACTCTTTAAATACCCCTCTGGAAGCACCCCCCCCACTCATGCATCTGATGAAGCAGGTATTTGTCCACAAAAGCTTAAGCTCCAAAACATCTGTTCGTCTATAAGGTGCCACTAGACTTCTTGTTGACCTCTTACAGGGTTTCTCACAGAAATTCCCTCCTTCAGAGTCCTGTCCTTAGGATGTACAGCAGGTGTGGATAATCTGAGCCCTAGTTTTATAAAATAACATTTTATGACCATTAAAAGATGCCAAATGAATATCAGGGAGAATGTGGGAGCTGCACTTTGGCTTTCATGTCTGGTCTCACTGTCCAGCTCTTATAGTTACACTCATCCCTTGTTTAACACCTACTTTACTTGCAAGTACTCGCTAAAACGAGGGACACACATACTTACCATTGTTCACTATGCAAGTGAACTTCCTCCGCTTACGTGAGCCAGCCCCCGGGTTCCTGGGCAGGGCGCGGGGAGACCTACAGCCCTGTGGCTGGATCTGAGCTGGCCGTGAGGTCCCTGGCCAAGGCGTGGGGAGACCTGCAGCCCAGTGACTAGAGCTGAGCCAGCCATGGGGTCCCTGGCTTGGTGGGGGGGCAGGACAGGGAGATCTGCAGCCCCACCCAACCCATTCCCAACACTCCCATGTCAACTCCCTGCGCTGCCCCGCCCCAACATTCCCCCAGCCCTCAGCTCCCTGCACAACCCCTCCCCAGCCCGCTCCCAACACCCACCCCATCCCATTCCCGAGCCCCCTGAACCGCACTACTTTTACATGTATTTTAATGGTAATTTAATGTCCCTCTGATGAGTTTTTGCCTATGAGCAGAAAGTTGGGAACCAACTGTGCTCATATAGCAAGGGATGAGTGTAATTGAGGCCTGACCCATAGAGGGCAGTGACAGATTGAAATCAATACCATCTACTTCTGAGAAGCAACACAGAGATTATTGGTTCAAGTGATAGATTGGTCACCTCTGGTTGCAGTTTGTGGGGCTAGAGTCACTGCAAATGGAGCCACCTGATTTGAAAAGTGCTTCCCAGAGCTGATCAGCATCCCCAACCATACTGTGAACTGCCAATGGAGGCAGTGAACAGATCCCTGAGCAGCTCAGGGTTTGTTTGGAATAAAAAAAATACGAGGTGTAAACCCTGTGAAGTGATCAGACTTTAGAAGTACCACAGTTATCACCACGAGAGAGACATACCTACATGTCAGATCAACATGACTCTCACGTTAATTAGTAGTATCTTGCTTGAGTAATCCCCTTAAAGTCAGCAGGAATCATTGGCTGCACAAACTACGAAGTAGCACTAAAGGAATTCAGAATCTGGCACCAAGGAGACAGAGCCAAGAGACAGACTGGAGCAGGACCTTTATATTTTTGTGCCAATTTTTAAATCAGCAGATTCATACAGTTCTGTGGTCAAAGTTCCCAAGCTGAGCTGTCTGCACGTTTACATCGTTGCTCTTATTTTCAGATGCTAAATTGTGTCAAAGACTGCTGTTTATGTTCCTACCTTTTTTCCACATAAGCACTTTCTGGATTTGCTAAAAGGGACATTTTTGCAATGGCACATAGGAGGAGCCATCACAGATGAGAAGAGAGATGTCTTATAACCATTTCGTATCTTGAGAATCCCTATTTCACTGCTTTAAACAAGGGGGGTTTAAAATATATACATTAAAAAACCTGTTAGCATTATCTCTTCAGAGGGTTTGCAAAACTGCAACTACCTCCTGTTAAAACAAATGTGCAGATTGCTTTTATAGGTTGAACCTCTCTAATCTGGAACTCTCTCATTCAGCAACAGCCATAATCTGGCATGATTTTAGCTACTCAGGTGACCACTTACCATGGGTGTGGCCAGTTTCCCAGTGATCCATAAAGTTTGTTTGTAGCCTCCAGTCCTGCCTCTCATTGTTCATTGTTGTTATTGAGCTGTAATTTACCCCTAAATGTCTTCTAAGAGCCCAGGGAGAAGTGGAAGTGTTTGGTAATGTGCTAGACAATACGGATCTCCCTACCCGCTGTGGTCCAGCAAATTCTCTCATCCGGCACTGGTCAGGTCCTGGAGGGGGCCGGATGAGAGAGGCTCAGCCTGTACCAGGAACAAGACTGGAAATGATTTGGTACATGTAACGCAAAGCAGGGTATGACGAAAACAGTAAAGCTGTTGTTTTAACTATTTCCATTTAACTCAATTTACAGCTATGCATTACATAAAATGCAAAACATAATGGGGTACTATAAAGATTATGGTGATTTGGCTCAATGGTTCACACTGGCTTCTTCAGTCTGTGAGGATGAAGGAAGATCAATGAGGCCTGTGATCTCCTCATACTGCAAGATATGATTCTGGCCTTGGGTTTTTCATTTTTCTTGCACAAACTGTACCCCTTCATGCTCACTGGAATGAACACAAGACAACTGCTCTGCAGGAACAAGACATGCACAAAGCTAGCATTCCAAGGCCAACCAGCAAGAATCTCGTTCACTGTAAAACAACCTGGTGAGAGATACTCAAAGAGGCAAAAAAGTGTAAGAAAACAAAACTAGTCAAACTCATACTGGGTCAGGCAAATGATCCATTTAGCTCAGGATCCTGTCTTCCATCTGATGAAGCGGGTCTTTGCCCATGAAAGCTTATGCTCCAAAATATCTGTTAGTCTATAAGGTGCCACAGGACTTCTTGTTGTCTTCCAACTGTGGCCAGTGCCAGAAGCCTCAGAGGGAAGGAACAGAACAGGGCAATTATGAAGTGATCCATCCTCTTGTCCAGCCCTGGCTTATAAAAGAGATTTAGGGACACCCACTGCATTGGGTTTCTTCACTGACCATTCCTAGCAGCCATTCATAGATCTATCCTTCTTGAACTTACCCGTTACTTTTTTGAACCCAGTTATACTTTTAACTTTCTCACTGGGTGACTGAGGTGTGTAAAACACAGCTTTATGCTAGTTTTAAACCTCCCGCCTCTTAACTGCTGACCTTTAGGTCTTATGAAAGATTAAATAAGACTTCCCTATTCACTTTATCCACCCACCATGATTTTACAGACCCTCCATCATATCCCCTGCTTAGTTGTCTCTTTTCTTAGATGAGCCATTCTAGCCTTTTTAAATCTCTCCTCGTATGGAAGCTATTCCATTCCGCCTTGTCCTTTTTGTCGCCTGTCTCTGCACCTTTTTCAGTTTTAACACATCTTTTGTGAGACAGAGCAACCTGAACTGCCTACAGTATTCAAGGGGTGGGTATACTGTGGATTTATACAACGGCATTATAATATTTTTCTGTCTTGTTATTTAGTCCTTTCCTGATGGCTAACACTGCTAGCTTTATGCCTGCTGCTTCACACTGAGCAGATGTTTCCAGAGAACAAGCTGTGAGGATGCCCTGATCTCTTTCTTGAATGGAAACTGCTAGTTTAGACCCCATCGTTTTGCATGAAGAGTTTGGATTATGCTTTCCAATGTGTCTTACTTTGCACTTAAAAGAGCTCAAATGCCCTGACAGGGAACAGCTCCACTCAGCATAATCAACTTTGTTAAGACTCCAGCGGGGAGACCCTATTCAAAGCACTGACACAAGAAAGCACAGCATCAAAGCAAGATAAAGACCTCATGCATGTAGGCAGAAAGGGGAAATTTTGGGTCGTGCTCTCACCGCATTCAACACCAGCAAACATGCAACAGGAAAATGCTACTTGCAGTCAGAGTAAGAAAAGCAGTAGGCAGAACTCAAAGGGAGACCAACACTGAAGAATATATACGGGTTTATACATGGGAAAAGCAGAAGGCACAGAGCAAGTGTCCAGTGACTTGTGTGTGATGAACAACTGTATGTTCAGGGCCCTATGGAAATGAGCTTTGGTTTATGGTGATTTCAGTGCACCAGCATTATAGATAGCACTGTATGTTACAAGGTGAAAAGATACAATAGCATTTTTAAATAACACATATGTCATTTTTCTTTATAATATGCATGCTTGTTTGCTGACATGCCAAAAAAAGGAATTCCACTCAAGATAAAGGTTAAAAGTAACTTCACCAAGACTAAAAACCTACATTAAAAATAATATCCTCAACCCATTTGTTGTTGATATCATCACTTAACCCAGATTTTTAACTCAATATAATTTAATTGCAGAAAAAAAGTCACACACACCTCTAGTTTTTCCACACACATACTGAACACGTTAAAGGTGGAATTTATATCTCTTGGTTTGTTCCTCTTGTCTCACTGAGAGTGTCCATTGTCACTGAGTTTAAGTCCACTTCTTAAATCAGATGAAAAAGGGATGCAAAAATGTAGATTTCTTTGTGATGTTCTTCTCTGTAGTGCATTGTGCTAGTGCAGAAAACCAGTTGTGTCAGAATTCAGTCAAATAAACTGGGGGGAGGGGATTATTACACAATACAGAAATATATTTTTACATGAATCTTAACATGCCATATGGCGGCTTGCCCTACTATCGTCCAGTGCAATAAATACAAATATATTCACACTACAAAAGTTATAACTGCCATGATCTACATCTGGTTTATGAGTACAAATTTCACCTAATCCACAATATAACAAATTGATCAGGAAAAAAGTGGCATTGGCAGTTAACAGTTTAGTACGAAACACAAGGCTAGAAGCAGTGTTTTCAAGCTACAGAAAATGTGCTAAATTCTGATATGAGTATGTAGGGCCCAATCCTGCAAGCTGAAGATATGAGATTAGTAGACTGCATCAGAACATTTTTTTCTCCAGTTTAACAATGAATACTCTGACAGTTTATTTGGCTTGGATAACCATTTATAAATAACACACTATGTCCATTAAACTATACAGCAACATGACATTTATAGCCTAATCCTGAATACAAAGTTCAAAGAACATGACTACAAAGGCCAAAGAGCAAGTATCATTGACTAAAAGCATTTCCAATTAGAACTCCATTTTATTGAATAGTCTGTTACACAAATATTTCTTGATCACGAAAGCAAAAGGAACAGGACTGCCTATTCCACTCCATTCCAGTAGTAATTTATCCATTCACCACCTTTATAAATTAGTGGTGGCATTTAACAGATAGCCCCTCAGGGCTATATATTTATATATATATGTATATGTATATATATATATATATATATGTATATGTATATATATATATATATATATGCACATTTACTTTGAGTTCTATGTAAAAATTGAAAAAATGTTTGAAAGAAAAACTCAGAATATATCACAGTTTTTTTTTCTAGGAAAAAAAATTAGTTTTATAACCACTATTCAATTTATCAAACTTTTTCTGAAGTATTTACTTTTAATTATGTACACATGACAGGAAATAAAACTTTGTCCACAACATTCCCTAAGGTGACAGTTATCAACAGGATGACAGAATAGCCAGAGGAATGTTAAACATATTGAGGAGGGAGGAGGTGATCAGTTTCTGCTTTAAAAAGTAAAAAGTCACCATACAATTAAGTACAAAAACCTGCATTGAATGACAACTGCTGGTGTAGTAACTTGATCAGATATGGAGACCAAGAGTATAGTAAAGCTCTATGGCAATATCATTTCTGTAGCATTTCCACTCTGTATATATATATACACTAAATGTTGGCAAAGTTTCTGTAGCATTAGCTTATACAAACACAGAAGTCCTCAGTCCGCTGCATAAAATGGAACAAACGTTTTTAATTCTTCCGAAATGCACCCGTAATTCAGAGTGTCACTTACAAACTGCATATTGAATCATTTCTTCAGAAAAATATCTGTTTGGCATCTCCAGGACTCTGTTCCATTGGACAATAGGGGCATTTTAATCTAGAGACAAAGACAGTGTGTTAAGATTGTTTTAATACGACAGCCTGCACTGATGCAGCAACTGCACTTTCTGGACATCTCAAGTTGTTTTGATATGGTGAAATAACAGAGCACTCGGCATATACAGTCATTGTTATTCATATTATAATAGTGTCTAGTTCTCAATTAAATCTGATAGGGTAGGTGGGAAAAGGAGACTAGACAGCCCTTTCGGCATGATGCTTTCCTCACTGAATTAGCTGTAAAAGGACCCTAGTCAGAGTAACAATATTTTAAAGATATAGTTGCTACCTACCATATTAGTCAAACCTGAATTATTAAAAATGAAGAAGTCAGATTTTTAAAATTCATTCTTTATTCTGCATGGTTGGTTGCAGCATTTTGGTCAGTGTGGGCTACGAAATTATGCTGGTCATTTGCCACCAACATTTAGACAATTGCATTAACAGCTTCTCATTCATTAACACAATGCTATTCTGCTGGCGTTTCGAACCCAGCGGTGAGTATGAAAAGCAGAATACATCTTAAACTTCTTTGGAAAAATAAACAGCTACTTGGCTTCACAAACCCTTGCATTACAAAAGCTAAGTATGTGCCTGAAATAAGCTGATAGCATGTTTCTATTGTGCAACTCTGTATGGTTTACATAGGTTGTATGACCTAAAGTGGAATTACCAATAGCTGTAGTTTCTCTTCTTAAAAAGTATTTTCCTTATTTCCTGCATCCCTTCCCATACCCTCAATTTCTAAGTCGCTAATGAATAACATGAAAACACCATTGCAGAAATATTCATCTGCTCAAAGTTACTTGATAAACCTCGCTTCCCTTCGAGGACCTCCTCCATCCCACCCGACTTCTTTCCCTTTTATAAAATTGATTTGATGTGTGATTAACAAAAAAAACAATATACAGAAAACCTGAGCCTTTCTGCAGCAATAATTCCTTGGCACTTATAGTTTCTGGAAAATGGAAGGGTAATTTTTCAAAGTGATGTAATCCTATATATTGAGATCCTTATATCAGGTCTTTCTGCTCTACGAGCGTAACATACAGTCAACGCATATTGTTGTTCTAGTGCACCAACAATGCTATTCTGCTTTAAATTCAGCCATGAGAATTGCAACTAGTTTCCTCAAATTCTGCATTGATGGAGTCTTCTCGCTTCCCAAACTCAGTATTTTAAACCTTAAAATTAGCCACTTACCACATTTTGCTAAATGAAAAGAATGAGACTTACTTGCTGCCATTAAACATTTTATTCAGAGCATCTCTTGATATAATATGACCACAGACCAGCTTCATAGGTGGGTTATTATCTGTTGTTTGCTGACGAAGAATGGGACAGGCAAATATTGAGTGATACCAGCACTTTTTACCGAGGTCAACTTCAATCTGTATAAAATAATACATAAATTAAAATTAGTGTGTATCATGTGTAATTGCATTTCCAGCAGACAAACATCACTATTCTATGCATGGCCATTAAACACATTTCAATACAACTTTAAGTGCAGCAAAATCAATGGTGCTGATGAGCGGGGAAACCTTCAGCCACAAATATCCTAGTGATCGTAAATTAAACTGTAGCATATTTTTTATTGTGCTCATACAGCGTAGGTATGCACTGTAGAATAGATCAGCATTGCCAAGAAAATGGACTAGCTGACCCCACAGAACTCATCTGCTGTGGGCAGATATTTCCAAGACTGGCTTTGAGATTTCATGACTAATTTCCCTTAGAAATTAACTATACCTCATTATCACATTCTTAAAGTGCTTTTAAAACTCCCACCACTAACACTTACGTGATTCACAACAAAAGTCACATAATGTCTTGGGATCACTCAAGCCTGAGACCAATGCAAAATATACAGATCCAGGCAAAAAATTCCTCCACCACTCATTACGCAGAGAGTTGTAAGATTTCAGGAAGAAGCAAGTGCAAAGAGAGAGAGGGCACATCTATACTTGCTGGAAGATCGACGCATTGTGGTCAATCTTCCAGAGTTCAGTTTAGTGTGTGTGGTTAAGACATGGCAAAATCAACCTCTCTGGGCTCGGCCATCGACTCCTGTACTCCATGCTATCACATGGAGTAAG
Source organism: Carettochelys insculpta (assembly GCF_033958435.1). NCBI lineage: Eukaryota > Metazoa > Chordata > Testudines > Carettochelyidae > Carettochelys > Carettochelys insculpta. The sequence goes on from NC_134140.1 coordinate 13,966,033, forward strand.
GGACGTCAGCAGAAGACTACCAAGGCTCAGACTACACTAGGGAAGAAAATTGATTCTAGCTATGCAAATGACATAGTTAGAATTGTGTATCTGTAATCGACTGTATTGCCTAGTGTAGACTTAACGCAGAGAAAAATGTGGCTTTGTGGTTTAGGCAAAGGACTGAGGCTCAGGCACTCCCAACTTCGAGGCTTAATCTACACTACGGCAGAAAGTTGACCCCACTCAAGGTTGATATTCCGGGGTCTGATTTTGTGCACATGAGAAATGAAGCTCTCTAGGGTCACAATTAACCCTTGTGCTCCTCACAAAAGGTGAGGAATGAGGAAGGTCAAAGGGAGAAACCCTCTCATCAACCTTCCTCTGTTAAGAGAGACAAGTAAGCCGAGCGTAGGTACGTCCATTTTAGCTATGCAACTGGTGTAGCTAAAATCGAGTATCAGCAATCAACTCCCACGTCTAGCATGGACATCAAAAAGCTCTTAACTCACAAGCCTGTCAGCCAGCACTTTAACGGAGTGGGCCGTTCTGTTAATGACCTGAACGTCTGTGTTTTACTGAAAAGGAACTTTAAGAATCACCTACAAAGAGAGAGTGCTGAGCTCTCTTTTATATTCAAATTTGACACATTAACACGCGGTTTGAACCGGGAGGCCAATTACCTAGCCCATTATAAGGACTCTTTCACATATGTTGTTTTATCTGACTCTTGACTTTCCCCGTCCTACCGCCCCTCTGCTCTTCTGATTTGCCCACCTTGATTACAATTTTTTTGATTTGTCAACCTTGATTACTATTTTTGGTTCTCTGTGCCTTAAATATTGAGTCTGTTCTGGTATGGCTCTGATCTGAAGAAGTGGGTCTATCCCACGAAAGCTCACCACCTAATACATTATTTTGTTAGTCTTTAAAGTGCTACTGGACTGCTTTTTTGTTTTGATAGAATATAGACTAACACAGCTATCTCTCTGTTATTATTCAACATAGCCTAACTGTGACTTTAATAGTCCTTTAACCTCTTGGTGTTACTTAACCTCTTGGTATCCTTGTATATAAAACAACGTTTTCCATACCTTCAAACATCTCTTAGGAGTGTGGTGAACTTTGATCAGACGATTGTGAAGTGTTTAGACGACACAAGAAGTACTATTAACTAATCTACAGCTGCCAGCTGATCCTTTACTAAAACATTTTCTTTCCAACCATTCTTTGGGACCCCAGATCATGTATTGGTCATCCACTTCAGACTAGATTCCACAGTTACAATTATAAAAAGCAATGTTGGACTGATCTCAACACAGACACACAGGTGCCACACAGAGATCTGCATGACAAGTATGGTCCGCAATGCTAACTCTCCTGCTAACCCAGCTCAACACCTGAAAGATTTCTTCTTCTCAAAGCAGGAGCAGAAAGCAAGCAGAAATCCCACAGATTTTTCTAAGAAAAAGTTTCTCCAGATGTGCGAATGTGTGTCTCAATTGAGTTCACCAATCACTGCAAACAAAGATGCCATTTCTGGTCACTTCAAGCCCGCCCAATGTTACAATAACACTCCACCAAGCAGTGGATGGAAATGAACAGTAGTTTATAACAAGCTGATTCTCCTCCCTCCCTGCCCCTACTTTTATAGTGGAAAACACTGCTGGCTGTTCCGGCAGTTATACCGTTTGCATTGAGTGAAAATCGACACACACTTTCAACCTGCTTATTGTCTGAATCTGGGTCTCCCTGAACATAGAGCGCATACTCACCGGCAATTCATCTTTCTGGTTCCAAACTCCAGTGCACTGTCTTTGCTCGATCACAGCTTTGATATTAATTAAAGCTGGCAGTGCTACACAACCTGCTGAAAAACTGCAGAATGCACAGAAATATTAGCCCAGAATGCTGTTTGAAAATGAATATTTCTCATAGCTCTAATTCATTAGTAAGTTCCTGGGACAAGAGACCATCCTATTTCCTTATTCCATTCTTGCCTTCTGTATTACTGCCCAACAAGTAAGACTGCTGGGATTCTGGGTTCTGATATGTACAACAAGCTGAAAGGTAATATATTGAGTGGAGTACATCAATAATCTGGTTTACTGTACCGTTAATTTTGGTATCCACTGTGCAGAGAAAAAGCAGGACTGGAAACAACAGCTTTCCATGTGGTTAAAAGACTGTTCTATCACTGGCATAGCCAAAATGTTGCCTGAAAGCAGTTTAAGGAGTTGTAGCTACATGGATCACAATTATACTTTTAATATTATTTTAATGTAACGTCAAGAGACTACAGATCTCATTACTGGTGGTCCCCTGATAAAGACATATTGGGAATTTCCAGAGAATGGAGACGTGGGAGGTAATGCAACCTTTTCTGTTTATGCTGCCAACATGGTCTTCAGCTGAGCTAAGACTGGGTGCTAAACAGAGTCTGTTTCAGCTGCCTAAGTGTAATTCTATCCCTTTGCAGCACTTCACAAAGTGGAAATTATTTTGGGCAAATTGACATGAAAATCTGAATAGTTTGCACTAAGTATATATTTAACCTCCCCTCCTACCCTCAACAACATATGAACTCAGGACAGGATGGACATGAAGCGTTCTGATTCCACCTTTGCTACCAATGTGTTATATTTCATTGGCCAAGTCACCTCACTAGATGAAAACACTATTTGCTCCTTCACAGAAACGTTCAGACGTTTAGTAAATAAAAGGCTTTTAGAACAACACTCTGGCCCAGTCATCTGTGAACACCTGGAACCTGTGGATCCAAAAGCATGAGCCTGTAGCAGCAGAGCTAAAGAATCAGATCCACTATCTCTGATGCAGTAGCCAATTCAAACCATCATCTGTAGGGCCCTACCAAATCCACAGGCATGAAAAACATGCCACAGACCATTACATCTGGTGTCTTCCTCTCTCCCCAGTCCCCATGAAATCTGGTCTTTTTTGTGCTTTTACTACACAAATTTCACTGGGAAGATGAGGATTTCTCAGACTGGGGGTCCTAACCCAAAAGGGGGTCATAGGGAGATTGCAAAGTTATTTTTTAGGGAGTTTGTGGTATTGCCACCCTTAACTCTGTGCTGCCTTCAGAACTGGGTTGTTGGAAACCAGTGACTGTTTGTGAGGTGCCCAGGTATAAAGGTAGCATCCCGCCCACAGCAGCACAGATGTAAGAGTGGCAATACAGTACTATGCCATTTACTTCTGCACTGCTGCTGGGAGCAGCTCTGCCTTCAGAGCTATGCTCTCAACAAACCGTGGCCACTCTCTGGCCACCCAGCAGTGCAGAAGTGAAGATAGTAGTACTGCAACCCTTCTACGGTAAACCTGAAAACCCTCCCACCTCCCTGATCCGAACTCCTTTTTGAGTCAAGACCCCCTAAGTTTCAAACTTAAATAGAAGAAATTATGAACTTTATTATTTCTAAAATCCTATGACTGTGAAATTGTGCAAAATGGACCATGAATTTGGTACAGCCCCAATTTTCTATGGTCTAGCCAGCAGGAGGAGACCAAAAAGGTTACAGCATTAGCCTCCAATACATTTGCAAGATTTATATTCTTCACAAACAGAAGCACCACCTTACCGAGTAGAAAGAAAACAAATGTGAGGATGTCAGATAGCTGTCTGATGACTAAGAATAGCTAAAAGAGATTGATTTAGTGCTATTATTTGACTGTTTATTTGGATTGCAGTACAGGTTGAACTTCTAATCTGGAAATCTCTTGTCTGGCAACATCCATAATGTGGCATGATTTTAGTTAACTGGATGACCAGTTATCTTGGCGTCTGGCCAAGTGGTCCTATAAAGTTTGTTTCTAGCCACCAGTCCTGGCTCTCAGTGTTCTATACTGTTATTTAGCTGTAATTTACCCCTAAATGTGTCCTACAAGCCCAGTGAGCAGTGGAAGTGTTGGTAATGTGCTAGACAATACTGACTTCCCGTGGTACGGCAAATTCTCTTATCCAGCACCCATCAGGTCCTGAAAGTGCCGGATTCGAGAGGTTCAACCAGTAGCGCTGATAGGGCCCAGTTCAAAGCCTACCAAAACCAATGTGAGTTCTTCCATGGGCTTCAGCAGGTTTGGATCAGGACCCTAGAACCCCAATAAGATTGGAAACCCATTGTCGTAAGCCACAGAACAGACAGAAAAGAGAAATGATCCGGTACAAAAACTTTAGAAAATAAAATCTTTGTAAGCAGGCTTTTATGTTAAACTAGTTTAATTTTCAAAGTATTTCCTACGTACAGGCAGTAACCACATTTCACAGCAGTCTTGTTTATGCCATGAAAATAACACATGCGCACTAAAGTTATCACTGTTCAGTTGACTACCTTCCAGGCCCAAAGCCGCTGGCTACTCAACATGTGGATCAACAAAAGGGAGGGGATTTTTCCACCTCAGTGGTAGGCACTCATACACCTGTACAAATTACGCACTGTGCACGTTACAGTCAATGCATGGGCCACTAAAATGTCAGGAAGTGACTATTAATTTGCTGGATATTGTTCTGTGAGGAAAACTGATGGACTAAAAATCTACTCCAGGGACACAAATTCCTGAGTGCTCATTTTTTTACATCCACAACCAGAAATCAATCAATCAAACACTGCTATAGAAGGATGTAGATTCAGGAGTACTTTTCCTTCCGATCCTTTCCATTGCATAAGCCTGGCTCTAAAAGAAATGGGTCCACTATTACTTGGGCAGAGATTAATGAAATGTCTGAAATGCTGCTGTAGTGAGTTTGTCCCTCCCAGCTAAGGAGGAATGTAAGTAACAGTTAACAAGCAAGCAGATAACCAATAAACAAATAGGGGCACTTCCATATGATCGAGTCCTTTGACAGACAAAACCCTTTGTTTATTACTCAGCTAATCTCTAAAAGAGGGGTGGGCAAAATCAGCCCTAGGGGTCAGATTTCTCTCTGGCCTGTCCAGCTGATTAGCAGAGCCTGCATACCTACAGCCAGAATAGTAGCAGAGAGTACACCGTGCTAGTCTATACACTATCAAAACAAAAAGCAGTCAAGTAGCGCTTTAAAGACTAGCAAAATAGTTTATTAGGTGAGCTTTCGTGGGACAGACCCAGAACAGTTCTGGTCTGGCTATGGTCTGAAGAAGTGGGTCTGTCCCACGAAAGCTCACCTAATAAACTATTTTGCTAGTCTTTAAAGCGCTACTTGACTGCTTTTTGTTTTGACCTACAGCCAGCAGCACCTGCTCAGCTGCCCCTTCCCCCACCTTGTTCATCTGCAGCCGAGTTGCTCCTCATATTCTCTTGCTAACAGTTCAGGGGGGAAGGAGATGGAGGGGAAAGGGTAGTGCTGAAGTCAGGGTGTTTCCCTGCCTCTGTACCCCATCTCTGCAGAGCAGGGATCAGAGTGAGGGAGACACAGTAGAGCTACTCCAGTTGAAGCACAGATGGTAAGTGACCCATTCAGGAGTGCAGAGCAGGGGAAGGGGCAGACAACAAGGGAGGACAGATTTCCCATAAAGAAACAGAGGGTGGCTTCTCTCAGAAACTTACCCAGAAGCAGCCACCACATATACTCTGTGTCACTGTCACACCTATCCAGTCTGTGCCACACATACATAGTCACTATCACATATACACTACAGCACACACAACCTTTATCGCAAAGTCTGTCTCTCACACACAAAGTGCTTCTCTTTCACACTCACACGCGTTCTGCACCTCTCTGTAGCCCCCAGCTCCAACCCTTCTGCCCAAGGCTCTGTGCCCCTTCTGGGGGGTCCAGAGCCAGCTTACAACCAGTACCAAAATTCATGGAGTGGCTCCTCTGTGAAAATGGCTGCCCACCCTTGCTCCAAAAGGATAGTCATGCACAGTCCTTTTGGGGAATCAACATTTCAAAGTCCAAATGGTGGTTAATTCTTCACAGCTGTAGGCCACTATACTTGTAAAGAAAAACCTGATTTCTGTATTTTCAATTAAACACAATGTTATTAATATTCACCACAGAGCTGGGGAATAGTGGTCCCCATGAAACGTGCAAGATTTCATCTTTACAAATCTTGAAGTCCCATGAGTGGATTGTAAATTTTACTGGCTGAAACCAAATTCTAGCATATTCGAAAACAGAACTTCAACACAGAACCGATGCAAAGTGAGAAAACTGAATTAAAGATAACAAAACTGACTAAAAGTACTAGCAGCTAGATAACTGGTCCAAGGCTCACTCATTTTTAAGTGTCAGGTTGTGGTATAAGTTATCACATACTTGTCCTAGCTCAAGGTAGCTTGTTGTCACCCTTATCTTTAGCATAGATGTGTAAAGTACACAAGCTAAGAGTACCAGCACACAATGCTCCATTTTGAGCTGAACAGAAGGCCACTTGGCTTAAGATGAGACATTGGATGGGGGAACCTGTAGTTTTACAACCGGCTCTATTTAATGCATGTTAGGAAGCTTTCTTGCTTTCATGTCAAATTAGCCTGATCGACCCCAGTTGGGAAACGTCTAAGCGCCCGAGCGTCAAAACGTTTCAGTGGGAAATAGCGTACCTAACACTGAGAGGTGATTCAACCGAGAGACCCAGGAGAGCACAGGCATCCCTCGTAAAGATGTCACAGATGTCTGCCCACTGGTTTGCATCTAGTAGATGAACGTATGGAGAATTTTCTATACCCTGTCTCAAGTACACCAGGCTGCCCATCAAAACCTGAATATCTGTAAAGGACAAAGATTAAATCTTTAGTTATTACATTTTACACCTGCTTTATGCTACAGTGGGAAGAACAGTTTGAGCTTTCTGCCTTTACACAAGAAATTAACATAATTTAACGTATACCAAGTCAATGACTATCAATTGTGTTACAAGAAATTCAGAAATATACACACACTTCTAAACCAAATATAGGGATGTGTATCATGGAATGGATATCTTTCTCTACCCAGAACAGACCACAGTGCTATGATATAACCTGCATTATTTTTGCACTTCTGCCATCACCTGCCCTCGCTAACCTGCTTCTACCAGGTCTACTTCCAATGTGCCAAAGGCCTGAGCAGAGGTCAGTCTCTGCTAATTTAGAAAAACTATTACTAAACATGCTTTTCTCCCCTACCAACTGGGGCTAGGAACCTTGCATGAGGTTGGAACACAGGCTATCAGTCCAAGGTCCAGGACTACAGATACAGCTTTGAGATCAGATGTCTCATAAATGACTCGGACAAATGATACTAGAGCTGGAATTCCATTCTTCAACAAGATACAAATTCATCTGTAACTCTGTCACAGCAGACACTGGTGTCATGATACCTGGATTTAAAGAAATATATACTTCCTTTTTCACAATTGTTTGTTGAGGTTTTTACAATTTCTTCACACTAATTGTCTTGTCCTTACAGATGTACTCATCTTAATAGGACAATTTCTCTATATAGGCAGAGGGATATGAAAAACTACCCTGATGAAATTTTCAGAGCTCTTTCACACTTTTCTAAATTAGTTCTTTGTTAAGCTTTGTGAAATATGTTGTAGAGTGAGAGAGCGTGGAGCACTCTGCCTAGTACAAGCTCTGAGGCCCGAACCAGAGCAATGTGAATCAAAGTAAGGCCATGTATTAAAGCAAATGCTTACAAGTTCACTGCCCTGCCATGAACTTGGTAAAGTTGTTTTTAGTGTACTAGGTATTAGGTAGTTACAAAAATATATTCCAGGTAGGGCAGCTACAGCCCAATCTAGTACAAGATAATGGCTTGACAAAATGAATAGGTATCTTTTGTCCACAATATCAGGAAAAGGGCAGTAACAGATGTCATAAAATGTGGTAATGTGTAAACTGTTTGCCTCAGACTAGAAATGTCCGAGTATTTTGCCTTATTCCTTTGTCCAGCCTAGGGGACAGCTGAAAGTCCCACTGCTTAGTGAGCTGAATCATCATAATGAGCATACATATACTGGTGTAATTCCAAACACTGATCCAGGGACCTACTACCATGCTTTATAGAGAATAAATCTGGCTGTGTAGCACCACCAACCCCGAATGGGGCCTGTGGTCTTCCTTTATGAGTAACACTGAAGCACTGAAGTCTGCTGAACTAACATGCTGCACTATCAACTAATAACATTGAAGGACAGATGCCCTGAGCAGCCTTAACAGCCCTACCAAGGCAATGCCATTCCAGCCTGCAACACTTAGCCACACTAATACTATTGAACCAGCTATCTGCACCGAGCCGGACAGCACATTGAAAGAACAAGCACACAATGGCAAGGAGCAAGCTTTTACTGGCTTTCATTTGGGATGGCACGTTAACTCACTCAGGACTTCCCAGCTGGTCAAGAGATCAAGTCATCAGAAACTCAAGACATAAAAAAAATGTTTATCTGATCACATACAACTCAAATACCAGATGCCTGCCCAAACAGTATATCTGTGTGTTTTTATATGCTGTCACCAGGCAATGTAGCCATATTAGAGGAGAGCTAAATGTAAAAAAATTCCAGTAACGTTATAACCATAGTTTGAATATAGTTGATTTGTCAGCTTTAAAAGATAAAAATAATGCAAGCTGCCAGAATTCCGGGACAGCGCTCCTGAACATAGAAGGTGGGGGAGGATTACATTTCAAGATGAAGTGACAAGTTTCAAAAGCATTAAGATGGTTGGCAAAAAAAAAGAATCTGTACCAGCCTGTTAGGAAAAGTTAGCTACTTACAGGAGATGCTGCAGAGCAAGGAGAAAACAGAGGAGTGGGAACGCAAGTGCATGGGAGAATGTATGAAGAATGGAAGAGAACGAAGCAAAATATTAGGTGAGTGACTTTTAAGAAGTTAAGTGAATAATATATTCAGGTTGTTCCATCTTCCAATCCCTTTTCCGCCGTGGATGGAGTGTTCATTTCAAACCTGATCAATGTCACATTCTCTTACTTGTAGCCTAAATGATACACCAGCTTTAAACTACAGACGTAGGAGGTGTGAAGAGACTTCAGAGAAAGAAGGCAGATTGACACTTTAGATGGAGGAATATACCACCAGTTTCACTAACCCATGATTCCCACCCCCTCACTTTCCAGCTAGTGGGCTTAAAATATTCCTGTAATTATTTTATGGCTGTAATTCCATCTTGCACTTTCTGGAGAGACACTTAACTTAACTTGCCTTTCACTTGCTTCAATGCTCTATTGACTATTTACAACTGCTTTTAGCACATTATTCCTTGTGTTTATTAACAGTAAAGAGTTTGTTGTGGCATAGCAACTTGAGAGAAGGCTTCCACATCTTCCCCAGAAATGTGAACACAGCAACAGAAGACAAAGGAAACTCAAAGTAAATGCCAAATACTGAATTTGTTACAAATTCAAAAACAACTAAAACTCACTCACCTTTCTGATGATTTATAGCAAAGGGCTGAAAGTTTTTAGCATATTGCAATGCCTCTCTCTGATTTGCTGTTCCACCCATCAACAAACTAATGAAATATAGCCTGTGTAGTTTAAATTCCAAGGAGCTATTCTGGGCCATAAGCATTTCTCGGTTAGATACCGCCCACCTAAGGGAAATTGGGGAAAAAAAAGTCAGTTTCAGCCTACAAGAGTGCAGAATTGTTAAAATTATAACATTCTTTCAAGGAGCATCTCAAGATGACTTTGGCTCCATATCTTTCATTTCCATTATAATACCCAGCAGTCAGAGGATCTCAAAACAGAAAATTATTACAAATAATTAAGCTCAGGCACAAAATACATATAAATATGGAGGAATCAGTTAATCCACCACTTAAATGATTAAACTTTTGGGTTGAAGAACACAGTCCCATTTAACAGCACATAGTAACACTACCCAACAAGTCAGGACAGGAAGCACATACCCCATATCAACCTAAAACTGAAAGATGTAATGAAGCAAAATATGGAGCTGGAATTTGACCAAAACACTGAGATTAATACACAAGTTGCTATGGAATCTTTAATAACCATAAATTGTCAGGACCTGTTTTAGATACCATCCACAGACTGAATCTTTAAGAACACAGTGCCTCTCTCCACACTTCCCAGGCATCATCTACTGAATCACCAGCACTATGGATGTGCACCTGAGTAGTCTGAACTGGGAACTCTTTAGAACAGATCTTACTAGCACTTGACATTTAAAAAAAAAATCTTTGTGCTGATTATGCTTTACTGTATTTTCTCTGTTATCTTCAGCGTGAATGATTAAAATACCCTTGTCAATCTCCCTTTCCTCCTGCTGTGCGCTTTCACAACACGGCAATGATAGAATCATAGAATATCAGAACTGGAAGGAACCTTGAGACCAGCACCCTGCACTCAGAGCAGGCCCAGGCACCATCTAGATCATCCCCGACAGACGTTTGTCCAACCTGCTTTTAAATATCTGCAATGATGAACATTCTACAATCTTCCTAAGCAATTCATTCCAGTGGTTAACTACTCTGACAGTTAGGAAGTTCTTCCTAATGTCCAGTCTAAAGCTCCCATGCAGCAATTTAGGCCTATTGCTTCTTGTTCTATTTTCAGAGGTGAAAGAAAACAATTTTTCTCCCTCTTCTCTGTAACACCCTCTTAGACAATTGAAAAATGAAAATTGTCATGTTTCCTGTCAGTCTTCCCTTTTCCAAACTAAATAAACCTAATTATTTCAGTCTTCCCTCACAGGTCATGTTTTCTAGACCTTTAATCATTTTTGTTGCTCTTCTTTGGCCTGAGTCAATTTTCTCCAGGTCTTTCTGGAAATGTGGTGCCCAGAACTGAACATAATTTTCCAACTGAGGCCTAATCAACACAGAGTACAGTGGAAGAACTGCTTCTCGTGTGTTGCTTACAACACTCCTCTTAATGCATCCCAGAACGATGGCCACTTTTTTGCAGCACTGTCACACTGTTGATTCACATTTAGCATGTAGTCCACTATGACCCCTAACTCCCTTTCTGCAGTTCTCCTTCCTAGACAGCCACTTGCCATTTTATATGTGTGAAACTGATTGTTCTTTCATAAGTGGATTACTTTGCACTTGTATTTATTGAATTTCATCCTCAGCTCACTTCTCCAGTTTATTCAGATCATTTTGAATGTTTGAGCTGCAAAAGCCACAGATAAATGTTTACTTACAAACCAAATGAAATGCACTGGAACATTCCAAAGTGTTCCATGGAAACTTATATTGTTTAGGTTTTATAGAACCTTATGATGATTTAAACAGGCTGGGCCTAAACCAATCTGACCTTGTTTCTTTAAAAAGCCTTTTCATAAAGCTCAAAGTCTAGTAAGATCAGTTAGCACCCCTGATTGTTGTTAGTTATTCGACCTGTTTTTTTATGAGTCCCATTAATCTAGGAGAGCAGCTTTCCACCTCTCATCAAGGAAGTGACGTAGCCAATCATGTCTTTTACAAGGAAGAGTTGGGTAGCATCCACATGAAATTAACAATACAAACAAGTAAGGAAATACGTCACCCACTCTGCCATGTCAAAACACGTCAGTCACTTAGTGAAAATCATCCAGGCAGGCAAGTCTTACATCTCCAAACAAGCAAACCTATACTTCCATTTTATTGCAACAAAAAAAGTCACAGTCCTGACTTAAGCGTTGCGGGCTTGAAACCAGAACTGTTGACTAAAACGTTTAGTGATGCTTGGTGGAAAATATAACCAACACAATCAACATGGATCCTAGAAATCCATTTGCCATGGAAAAACACATTGAGTTTGCATTTTTACAGAGAATTTTTAGTTTTCATTTTTTGTGGAAAAAAATTAAAACATAGACCGATATATTTCTTGTTGCCAGCTCCATCTGCCCATTTGTTAGCTTATCACACAAACATTGCCATACCTTTTTCTATGCTGCTCCCTTGCATGAATAAAACCTTCCTGAGCTCACCCGGAAGGCGTCTACCCTTTCCAACTTCATTCCCTTCTGAAGCTCCACTTTTGCTGTAGCATCAATGAGAAACTAGCTCCCTAACAAACTCAACTTTGAGGCGTAATTGGGAGTGGATTATTTGTTAAAATACCGTTCACGTAACTTTTTATAATAAAGATGTTATTAACTACCACCTTGAACATTCCTTGTAGGCTGTGTTACTTTCTTTCACCCTCTTTGTTCCTCTGTCTTTGGAATATGAGCTCCTCAGAGAAGAAAACAGGCCTTCCCTCCTCTTTGGCAAGGGCCTAGCTCTTTGGGGGAGTTACCAGAAATAAACAGATATCTATGAGCAAGGCACAGGGTATTTCCTGGAAATGTGTAGCTAGCTGGAGCCAAGAGGACTTGATGCCCTGAGGTGCAGATGACATTCATTAATAGCAATCAGGTAATGATTGCTTCGCTAAGGTTGTGCTACTATTATAACTATAAGAAATAGGAGTATGTAGATCCCAGGTGATGCCATTTCAATTGGTACATCCAGGTCATTGCTAGATTATTAATGCCCTATAATTATCTAGTTTAGTGGCACTGAACCAGCTCAATATTTCATTCATCTTAGCATATTCAATGAGTAATTATTTATGCCATCCTCGTCATGTTACATAAGAACGGCCACACTAGCCCAGTATCCTGTCTGCCGACAGTAGCCAATACCAGGTTCGCGAGAGGGAGGGGATCAAACAGGTAGCGATCAAGCGATCTTTCTCCTGCCGTCTCTCTCCAGCTTCTGACAAACAGAGGCTAGGGACACCATTCCTTAGCCATCCTGGCTACAGCTACTAATGGACCTAACCTCCACGAATTTATCTAGTTCTTTTGTAAACTCTGCTATAGTCCTAGCCTTCACAACCTTCTCTGGCAAGCAGTTCTCCAGGTTCACTGTACACTGTGTGAACACAAACTTCTTTTTATTTGTTTTAAACCTGCTGCCCATTAATTTAATTTGGTGTCCTCTAGTTCTGATATGATGGGAACAAGTAAATAATTTTTCCTTGTTCACTTTCTCCACATCACTCATAATTTTATATACCTCTACGATATCCCCCTTAGTCTCCTCTTTTCTAAGCTGAAGAGTCAGAGTCTCTTTAATTTCTCTTCATATGGGACCCATTCCAACCCCCTAATCATTTTAATGGCCCTTTTCTGAACCTTTATTAATGCTAATATATCTTTTTTGAGATGAGGAGACCACATCTGTATACGGTATTCAAGACGTGGGCATACCATGGTTTTATATAAGGGCAATAAGATACTCTCTGTCTCAGTCTCTATCCCTTTTTTAATGATTCCTAACATCCTGTTTGCCTTTTTGACTGCCATGGCACACTGCATGGATGTTTTCAGAGAACTATCCATGATGACTACAAGATCTCTTTCCTGATGAGTTTTAGCTAAATTAGCCCCTGTCATATGGTATATGTAGCTGGGGTTATTTTTTCCAACGTGCATTATTTTATATTTATCCACTTTAAATTTAATTTGCCATTTTGTTGCCCAATCACTCCGTTTTGTGAGATCCTTCTGGAGTTCTTTACAGTCTGTTCTATAGAAAGATTTCAGTACTCAATGAATGGCTTAAACATCACTGCATCAATGCATTTAACTTTGGTGCCAATTTCATAATCACATATTTTTCAAGGTAGGATTATAAAACTAGCAGTTATGAGTGAACACAAGCATTATGGAAAAAAAGTCTTTGCTCCCATGAAAATTACTTCACTGAGCAACGAAGAAAATTAGATATCCTAAATGAATGATGATCAGAGGTAATAAAGTGTAAATGGTTTCAGTTTACTTTGCTCCACTGTTTCTAGTAATACAGAATAAATATCAAAGGCTCCCAAAGATGTATTTTAACAAGTCATTCAATGTCTTGTTTCATTTATATAAGACAGATTCTAAGGTTAAGTTACATAGAAGCTGATGCATACTGACAATCAGACTCAAGTTCCAAAAACTCTTTTGATGTTGCTTGTTTTACTGAAAGTTGTATAGCACAGCCTAGCAAGTTATCTGTGGTCTGGAAAGGTAGAAAACACTGTTTTATGTTCCACTTCCCTTTACAGGTCTAATGGGGTAAAGCCTGCTAAATCCAAGATACATCATAGCTTGAAGTTCAACAGCATATACTATACAGTAACAGAGAGGGAGCGGTGCTAGTCTATATACTATCAAAACAAAAAAGCAGTCCAGTAGCACTTTAAAGACTAACAAAATAATTTATTAGGTGATGAGCTTTCGAGGGGCAGACCCAGTTCTGTTCCAAGTCATACCAAGTCTGTTCTGGTATGGCTATGATCTGAAGAAGTGGGTCTGTCCCCAAAAACCTCATCACCTAATATACTATACAGTCTTTGCTTGCACAGGAGATGCCGTTCTCCACTGGCTCTTGCCACTGGTAGAAAGGATAACTTTGTCTAAGAGAGGGACTTCATGTGCAATCCAGCTTCCCAATCTGACTTCTGATGAACCAGAGACTCTGCTTGCCTGAAGAAAAATCAAAACCCTAGGGCGAAGCTAACAACAATGCTCACTTATCAACACCAGGCCATGAAGAGCACGTATCCTTCAAGCCACTGCTCCTCCACCCCCCTGCCTTTCCTTTCTCTTGTGATGTCTCTTACCTGTGTTTGATTGGCAAAGCTGACAAAATGAATAGATTTGATCAGCATCGTGCGGGGCCCTGAGCATCCCCAGCCCTCCTTAAAGTCAATGGGAACAGGGAGTATATAGCCAAGAGATTCTTGGCAATTAGACTTTTAAGTAAACTGACAGTATCTTGTTGTAATCTAGGTAACATTTCATTGTTGAAGGCATACAACTGTTTCTGTAACTGACAGTTTTTCCTGCAAGCTTAAACTAATAATAGGAGTATACCATGTGTGATTCAAATTAAGCATTTGACCAGGAGAATGAACGTGGAAGTTCAGCAGTAGCCGGGGGGAAGCACCACAGACTACCATCTAAACCTCGTATAAATGATGACTCCCTTCTTAAAGCATATTGAAGTCATTGCCAAGATTTCCACCACCTTTAGATTTGCACTTATTCAAATAAAGAAAACTGAGCAACTCACTCTAATGCAGGTCTCAAAACTCTAACTTTTAATGCTTCCAATATTCGATTTAACTCCACAAATGGTTCTTTTTGACTTTGGTCTATAGAAAGACCAGATTCCTGAAAAACAAAGTCACACCTTTTAGTTACCAGAAAAACTCTTACAAAGTAGTATCACATTTTTGAAATATGTACACTTTAATACTGCAGTCGAGAGTTTCGGGTAACAAAGTTAAAGATGGTTATCTGGACGGTAATTTCTACATCCTCGGCAACATTAAACAACCTGAGCTATGGTTACCTGACAGAGTTCCTCAGCGACATCCAGCATCCCTTGTCGGAAAAAATGTTCTACCATCACCTCATTGAGAATTCGCTGGCTGTCAGCTTGCCAGCATCCATCTATCCCCACGCTGCTGATGTCAGAGTCAAAATTCTGAAACGTACAAATTTACATTTAATAGGCTGGAACAAATAACTCCAGGTAATTATTCTTTAATTAGGAGACACACCTGTGTCTACACACTGATGCTTTTTGCCTGTCACTCAGCTGCCCTTAATTATCTCCCAATCTAAGAGAAGCATGCTTCATTATCTTCTGTGTGTAGCAAGAAGAAATTTTTGCTTGCTTGGAGTCTGAAATTTATCCAGCCTAAGGAATTATGCTAGCAAATTACAAGTCTAGTTAACTAAAAAAGGATTTCCAACCCATGACATGTCCCATAGAGAAGCATCGGCAGAGATTTTTCTATATATGAAGAAGTCTAAAGAATCTTGATGACAGAAACTAAACCAGCCAGGCCCCGTCCACGCTAGGATGGAAGCTGTGCTACAAACATTACTTACTGCATAGGTGCTCTGGTGGAGAGAATTAGCAGTGAAAGCTTACACTCAAGAGTTGTGTATGTAGCCTAGAGGTAGGCAATGGAGGAAATAGGACAAAGATGGAGAAGAATGTCCCAGAAGAGGATAATAATGTGATTCAGAAAAATGGCTAATGCTAGCAAAGCCCTGGCTTGATAGACTCTGATAAAGAAATGGGCAATACAACAGGGGCTGTTTGCCAGGGTTAGTCCCTGGTGGGGCACTGCCACTATATTTACCTTCACAGGTAGGGGTACTTGCAGCACCTGTTGGCAAAGGATCACCGTTCCCAACAAACAGGAGCCTGTCAGAAATGGTGTGGATGGGGACATTGCTTCCCGTAGCTCCCATTAGCTTGAAAAAGTTATCTGCAGCCAACAGGAGCTGAAAGAGCCGATACATTCAGAGGCAAAGGTAAATGTAGTGGCGGTGGCCTACCAAGAGCTGACCCCAGTTGACTGGATCCAGCACCCGCCAGCCAGTATGTGTCCTCGGCTGCTCTAATATCTCATAAATCTTCTCATTTCTACAACACAATAATCCTACATTATTGATCCATCTTCAAGCCTGTGACATACATACCCCAGGAATAACATGACATACTGTTAATGTGATAAGATAGTTCTTCTCTCGGCAGCAGGAAGGTGAAAACTTAGCTCTACCTCGAGGCATACAATAGGATTAGATGCATAAATTCTTCAACATGTTTAATAATCAGACTTGCTTGATCAGGGATAGGCAACTCAAATTGGACTATCTGAAATTCTCAGCCACTCCCTGATCAAATCTTTGAAGGAAAGTTTCCTATACTACTTCCTATGGGGTAGACCACAGGACCATGAGTCAGCGCTCAGCTGCTAGCTGCCTGAGGCAGGTTGCTTATCCACTGTGTCCCTCAGTTACCCAATCTGTAAAGTGGAACTAATGCCACCTTAGAGGTTTAATTAGAAATATTTTGAGATCTCTGTGTAAGAGACATTACATAGATACAAAGCTGTATCTCTCGTTTTTCCAAAGTATGTGACCCTCCTCACCACTCTTATTTCAGCTCTAGACACTGAAGAAAAGCAGACAACCCTTTCATGCTCAGTGCAGCAAGATATGCAAAAACAGGGGCAAGGAACAGTAAGCACATCATTTGCTTAGTGCGTTCCTTTCAGAGAGACAATTCTCCAAAGAAGGAGCAGGTGCTGGAGTTCAAAGGGTTTAAGACAAGCATCCGTTATTTGTCTGGCCACTATCAAATGCCGCCTTGACTGTCAGGGTCACGATGTGGGGGACACCCCCATCTCTGTATTCCTATACCTACCAGCTGCTAAGTCTTGCTGCTAGCGTCTCCACAGCATATTGTAAATCTATCCCACCATTTCTGTCCTCTTGGCAAAAATAATTGTCCACCATCTGGCCTTTTCGCTTCAATTACCAACACACTCTCCTCTCCAGACCCCCTCTGTGCAATTCTCTTCTCTGGCCCATCTCAAACGCAGTTGCCAAAATTTTCACTGTCATCTGACCCCCTCACTTCTCTCTTCTAATCTCTCCCTCCACTGTTTTCCCCCCTTATGTATTTGGGAAACTCCAGAATCCTGGGTCAACCTGTTATAAACAGCTAAAACCTTACATAAAAGCACTACTGAATTGTGTTAACAGGTGCATCATCAGCTCCAACTGAAATGTTAGAAAGACTACAGTTCTTCTCTTGGCAGACAAAATTAAAGAGTACAGAAGCCAGCTTGCAGGGAAAGCTTCACCTGAGGCTGAAATATGTTTTGTTCTTTGAGTGAACAATCAACGCAAACCACAGAAAATGGGTACATTTGAATTATAAACACTGGGCAGGTCCTCTGTTTACAGAGTACAGTGGCAACTTCACAGGTTTATTTTACATGATTTAAACTGCTCATCCTTGCTTTTTACAATTCCCCTTTACTTACGAATGATGCCCAAGGTCTAAATGATCACAATGCTTGGGGTCAGGAAGAATTTTCCCATAGTTCAGACCTTGTTTTTTTCTGTTTGTTTGCTTTGTTTTGTTTTTTCAACTTCTCTGCAACATTGGGCACACACAGCTTACAAATTGGGACTGGTACTGAGGCTGGCATTGGGGAGAATTCTCTATAACTTAAAGTCTTCAAATCGAGATTTGAGGACTTCAGTAACTCAGCCAGAACCAGGTTCTGTGGCCTATGACGTACAGGAGGTTAGACATGATGACCATGATGGTCTGCTCTGGCCTTAAAGCCTATGACTGTATGCCACTTCACTGTTCTCTTTATTTCCTGCACTTACTCCCATTTTCATGCCTTCTTCCATGCTGCCATCCAGATTTTGAACAACCTCCTTCTCTCAGTGCATAATGCCTCAATCATCTTCTGATCTTATGTAAACACACAGTCATTAGTGAGGAAGAAGCATAGTAGCCGCAAGTCAACCAACTATCTTCTCCACCTCATCATCAGAGTGGGGACAGGGACTGAGACAGAAAGCTCAATCTTCAAAATATAAAAGCTGTGACCATTCACAAGATGAGTGTTTTAGGTGTCTTAATCTGTAATCTCCTTGAGGTATAGTCCAACTCTAAGGCTCCTTGGAGCTTTGTAATAGTGCTGCTCTTATCTGAAACAATCCCGTGAACCATGCCAGGCTCATCTCTGACTAATCCTAATTATAAATTTCCCAAGAATACTGTGACTAAACAGATGAAACCCATTACAGCTGTGATATTTAATAAGCACTCAGGAGTTTGCTCAATCTGGGAAGAATGCATAACTACACATGAGCACATGGCTCAGTCCACTTCTGCTCAAGCTTCTGCTAATGAACATTACAGCAACAGTAGTTCTTCAAAACAAAAAGGCAGTCAAGTAGCACTTTAAAGACTAACAAAATAATTTATTAGGTGTGCTTTCATGGGACAGATTCACTTCTTCAGACCAGAGCCATACCAGAACAGACGCAATATTTAAGGCACAGAGAACCAAAAATAGTAATCAAGGCAGACAAATCAGAAAAAAAATTATCAACGTTAGCAAATCAGAGAGTAGAGGGGCAGAAGGTGGAGGGGGGAGTCAAGAATTAGATTAAGCCAAGTATGCAAATGAGCCCCCAAAATGACCCAGAAAATTCCCATCCCAGTTCAAACCATGTGTTAATGCATCGAATTTGAATACAAAAGAGAGTTCAGCAGCCTCTCTTTCAAGACTGTTGTGAAAATTCCTCTTCAGTAAGACACAAATTCTTAAGTCATTAACAGAATGACCCACTCCTTTAAAATGCTGGCTGACCGGTTTGTGGATCAGGAGTGTTTTTACGTCTGTTTTGTGCCCATTAACTCTTTGTCTAAGAGAGTTTGAAGTCTGTCCAATATACAAAGCATCTGGGCATTGTTGGCACGTGATGGCTTATATGTTAGTTGAGGAACATGAGAATGTGGCCGTGATTCTGTGAATAACCTGGTTAGGTCCAGTGATGGTATCTCCAGAATAGATATGTGGACAAAGCTGGGAGCGGGCTCTGTTGGAAGGAAAAGTCTCAGGACTGGTGTTCCTGCAGTATAGACTGTGGTTGTGGGTGAGAATCCTCATAAGGTTGGGAAGTCGTCTGTAGGAGAGAACAGGCCTGTCACCTAGGGCCTTCTGAATGTGGCATCCTGATTAAGGATAGGTTGTGCAGTCTTTAAAAATGTGTTGCAGTGGTTTGAGTTGGGGGCTGTAGGTAATGACCAGTTGTATTCTGTTCTTGGCTTTTTGGGGCCTATCTTGGAGTAACTGGTCTCTGGATATTTGTCTGGCCCTGTCAATTTTTTTTTACCTGGTAGGTAATTCTGGTTTATGAATATTTGATAAAGATCTTGTAGTTTTTGGTCTCTGTCAGTAGGATCAGAGCAAATGTGATTGTACCTAAGGGCTTGACTGTAAACAATGGATCTAGTTATGTGTGCAGGATGGAAGCTAGAAGCGTGTAGGTAAGCATAGCGATCAGTGGGTTTCTGGTATGGTGTGCTACCCATCAGGCCATCCTTGATTTGTATTGTAGTGTCCAGGAAATGTATTTCTCATGTGGAGTAACTGAGGCATAAATTGATGGTGTGGTGCAGATCGTTAAAGTCTCTGTGGAATTCTTCTGGAGTCTCTATAGCTTGCGTCCAAATCATAAAGATGTCATCAATGTATCTTAAGTACAGGAAGGGTAAAAGGGGATGAGAGCTGAGGAATCGTTGTTCTAGGTCAGCCATAAATATAGTGGCATATTGTGGGGCCATGTGGGTGCCCATAGCAGTTCCACTAATCTGGAGATATAAATTTTCCCCAGATTGGAAATACTTGTGTGTGAGAACAAAGTCACAGAGGTCAGACACCAGATTGGCTGTGGTGACATCAGGGATGGTATTCCTGATTGCTTGTAATCCGTCTTCGTGTGGAATATTAGTGTACAGAGCCTCTACATCCATTGTGGCAAGGATGGTGTTGTCAGGAACTTTCCGATGTTTTGTCAGTGGTTCTTCAGGGTGACTTGTCCATGTGGATTCAACTCTTAGTGAACATGCAACACATGAATGCAAGATTAAATTTGTCAGACCTGAAAGGTCTATTAGGATCATGTTACAGATGTCCTTATGTCCTCCCACACCTGAAGTCATAAAAGGCGGAGCAATCAAACCATGCCTTAGTTCCTTTGCCATACAGAATTCCTGAGCAGTAGGACTTCACAGTCAGAGGGAAAGATCCTGGGCTGTAGAGCTCATGTGGACAACACACCTCAAAGAAGCACAATTAATGTAATATATGGAGATACACATCTTGTAGAACTGGAAGGGACCTCAAGAGATCATCAAGTCCAGTCCCCTGCCCTCTTGGCAGGATGAAGCACCTTCCCTAACAGATTTTATTTTGTTTTAATATATTTGCCCCAGGCCCCTAGACAGCCTCCTCAAGGATTGAGCTCTCAACACTGAGCTTAGCAGGCCAATACTCAAACCACTGAGCTCTCCTACCCCTAATGTAGGGAAATCATTGCTCTTTCTTCCTCAAGTAATTGCCACATGGATTCAGTTCCTGGTGACTAATACATAGTAATCCATTTGCTTAGAAGTGGGTAGCAGAAGTCTACTTAAACAGAGACTGTGGAACAGCCCTACCAAAGAAGGCATCCCACTAATGTGACTGGATAGATTTAATCTGGCTAATTCATAATGCTAGTCTGAGAGGTTATTGCTTGACACCTCTCTGCAGAGGTCACAAGCCTAAGTGATTTTTGTCCTGTCAGCAAACAGGGCAATTGTTGGGGGCACCACGTCACAGGGGCCCTCACAAAGCTAAGCTGCTCAGGCTTTGGCTTCAGCACTGTGTAATGGGGCTCAGGGCCCCAGGCTTCAGCCCTATGCTATGAGGCTTCAGCTTTCTGCCCTGGACCCCAGTGAATCTAGTGCTGGCCCTGCTTCGTAGACTCCGAGACCTAATTACATGGCCCCAATTCAGAATCACTGACACAGGAAACAGATTGCTAAGAGCTCACAGAATTGCGGGTTGATGGGGAAAGGAACACCCATCATCTCTGATAATACGATACTGAGATCCCAAATGAGAGTGGACTCCTGAACCAGGAGAAAAACAATAAATGAAACCTTCACTTAATTGAGCCACTCTAGGTAAGAACTAACAGTACACTAGGAACAGGTATTACCGCCAGATGGACCCTTATGGAGCCAGTAAAAAGCCAAGCCAGTTTCTGGCATAAAAACAGTACAGTGGTGTAGTGCACATTGTCAAAGAAGGTAGCGGTGCTGAGATACCCAAATAGAAAACCTCTTCCCCTTAGGTTTGTAAGTCTGTCTTTCCTGCTTCGGAGGATAACGTTCTGAACTTCAGGTAGACAGTTTCTCCATGGAACAGCATCCAAGCTGTCAGATGTAATGAAGCTGGGTCCAGGTGTAAAACCTGATCATTGTTCTGCAACATTATTTAGGCATAGCAGGTAAAGTGACCGTGCACTAAGAGATTCACCAGCTCCGAGGTGAATGTGGGAGAGGGAGGAAGAGGGCATAACTCAGTCCCAGTGTTCAGGAAGTGAGAAAGGCATCAACTGTGAGCCAGGATTAGAAATCCTTTGGAACAGAACATGTCGCATGTCTTCTGCCAGTCTGTGGCAAAAAGCTCTATTACCACTAAAACACATTCTGCAATACCAGGTCCTTTATTGACAAGTTGAGGTTATTTGGGAACTGTCTGCTGAGGTGCTTGGTAAACAAGTTCTGAATGCCTGGCGGACACAAAGCAACTGGTGAGATATGGTGACAAAAACACCAGCTCCAAAAATCAACAACTTCCTGACAATGGGAAAGACCTGGCTCCTTATGGCCTGATCCAGCACACAGACATGGCATCAGCAGTTGAATAGTGGATTTCTGGAGTGAAATGCAAGAAAGAGGACTGTGACTTATGATATTTATGTGCATAAAAGATTCCTGAAGGGACTGCATGTCCTAAGTATGAAGATGGTTTAGATGAGCTCCCCCTGCCTGAGTGGAGGCATCTGTCACCAGAGGCATGGAAAGTAGACGTATAGAGAAAGGTACTCCACTGTGCACCAGATAAGGGTCTTTCCACCAGAAAGAGGACTTCTTGTGGGACCCTAACAATTACATCTGTGTGGTGTGAGCTGGAAAAATACACCAATTTCACTCACGCTTGTATGGAGTCTGGCAATATGTGTCAAAGAGGTACAAGAGGTCATGTGTCCTATTAGCTACTGACCCATGCTAACTGTTCATCTGGCTCTAGTAAGCAGCAGACAGAGAGAGACCTACGCTTTGGCTTGGCTCTGGAGAGATGTCCTTCCTGCCCCTTTCCAAAGGTGTCATCATAGATCTTGAAGTTGACAGTTGGGGTCTCTAAGTCAATGTTACCTTGGAGCTCAGAACTGAATCACAGCTCACCTTGGCATTCCTCAAAAAGGAGCAAGACTTCACTGGGCCCTTCTTTCCATGTGTGAAGAGGTCTTCCTGAAGCAATCAAGAAATAATCATTGGTGGGTTTCCCAGGCCATTTGAATCTCTTTGGAAAATGAGTGGTAGATGGAATAGCACTCAGGGATCTGCCGCTCATCATCATTCAGAGGCACAACAGCCTCCCAGGAAGAGAAAGTTCTGAATGCTGGAGATTTTGCTTACGCTATTATGGCCAGAGCTCTTGTGCAAGGGATCCTTAGCCTATCGGGGGTAAAAGGGTTGGGTGATGTTATGCTAATTGCCAAAATAAATCTACATTAACAACACTAATTAACCAGCCAACAGGACAGTGTTTATGGGTAACAAGAAAGCAAGTTGTCACTGCACTTATTCTGTCTCACTGCCATGGAGGGAAAGAAGGAACTGAGGGACAGCTATGTTCACTGTGTTCTTTATAATCTCAGATGGAGGTGTGCATGTGGGAATGATACCTCAGGTGCAGATGGGGCCCTCAACAGACATTGCTGGCCAAAAGGACCTAACCTCAGGCTCAGGAACACCAAAAATGGAATTCATACAGACACTCGCTCCCAGAAGAACCTTTAGATCATATGGAATGTGGTAAGAGGCTGACAGGAACTAATACAGCACTCTTAATGGAACACCAGACTTATATTTACCTGCACTCCGTCTTCACGAAACAACAACAAAAAAATACATAAAGGCCGTGTCTACACTGGCCAAAAACCTCGAAATGGCCATGCAAATGGCCATTTCAAAGTTTAATAAGGAAGCGCTGAAATACATATTCAGCGCCTCATTAGCATGTGGGCGGCCGCAGCACTTCGAAATTGATGCGGCTCGTCCAGACGGGGCTCCTTTTCGAAAGGACCCTGGCTACTTCGAAGTCCCCTTATTCCTACGAACAGATAGGAATAAGAGGACTTCAAAGTAGCCGGGGTCCTTTTGAAAAGGAGCCCCGTGGCAGCGAGCCGCATCAATTTCGAAGTGCCGCAGCCGCCTGCATGCTAATGAGGCGCTGAATATGTATTTCGGCACTTCATTAGTAAACTTCAAAATGGCCATTTCGAAGTTTTTGGCTACTGTAGACGTAGCCAAAGTGACACACTCAGGTTCAATATCACTTTAAACAGATACTGACCTTCCCTATGTAATTAGTAGTATCTAAAATGATTAAAAGCAAAAATGTTTAAGATGTAGCTCATTTTTCACAATTGTCCTTCTTACCTTTTGTAATTTTCTCACTTGGACAAGACATAAAAGTGAAACTAATAACAACTAGTCTATTTTACTGTCCATTTCATTTTCTGGTTCATAATATAATAACTGGGTCATAAAGAACGCATCCTTAAATTAACTTGAGTACCTGAAATGTCATTTCAAGGGAATATTTATTTCTAAAATGTGTGGTTCCCACCTACTCTTTCCGAACTAACTTTATTTCATGGAAACTTTTCCAGACACCTTAGTAAAAGGTTGTTTCCCCAAAACTTAAATTTGGGGTAAAATTTGACCTAATTGTGTCCCTTTAAGAGTTTAGAAAGATATGGAAGAAATGGATGGAGCCAGCATTTCCTCCCCCTCATTCTCCTGAAGACAGTCTCACCTCAAAACAGCAGCACAGGCGTCTAACTGTTAATGAGATAGATACACAGCTGCAATGTGACCTCCTACTATACAGCTAGGATGTGATCTGTTATTACACAGATCCCAATCATGGTCAGCTGGTGTCAGGCCACTCAAGAGTGTGTGTTTTACATACAACAAGCAGAAATCACTAACCAGCCTCTGCAGAGAGCTTGTTGGGTGGTAAGAAGATGACTCTGATCCTGAAAGCGAGCAGGTGTGTGGAGATTAATTTGGATTTAACAGAGAATACCTACCTTCCACAGATGCCGAACCTGGGAATCTTGAACCATTGCTAAGGAGACTAAGGGTTTGGTTAGTTAAAGATCTTGGTGAGACAGATGGTAATATTTCAGGACAAATGTGAAGTTCCTCTTCAGTTACGATAATAAGCCTGTGATCTCAGTGAAAATGCTACTGACAATATGCCTAGTAAATCTGTCCAGCTCATTACCACTGACTTGCATAAACACCAAACTGGCCAAAGGAAATATCATACCTGGGCCCCTCCCTCCCATCACTCAGAAAATGAAACATTTAGTCTAAAACTCACTATGGACTCACAGCACACTAAATTCTACCAAAATCTGAGCTTGTTGAGCAGGAAGCACTGGTTAATTTGAAACAATAGATGTCACTGGGATGCAACGTTCAGCTGAAAGTAGTTCTAATAAATATTGGCAGCCTCATTCTAATCTTGAAGCTCACAATAAATTAATCTGAGACACACTTGTACACACCTGATTATAGCTTAACAACAGCTTGATGACTTACAAAATGCCAATCACATTGTCATGGGTTTTTATTCTCTCTGTAAAAATAAAGATGAAAAATGGGGAAGATGCCAGAAGGCTAATGTAAATACAAAACCTACACCTCGTAAATTACAGTAGGGTCTCAACATTTGCGAGTGCCACATTCGCAAATTCAATTATTCGCAAGTGGTCGCACTTCCCTGGGGCTCCAGGGCTGGGAGCGCCAGTGGCTGCTGCGGCTTCCCCGCAACTCCGGACAGGGAGTGCTGGCGGCTGCCACGGCTTCCCCAGGGCTCTGGGGCCAGAGCACTAGCGGCTGCTGCTTCCCCAGAGCTCCAGGCAGGGAACACTGGCAGCCTTCGCTTCCCCAGGGCAGCAGCACTGGCAGCCAGTATTTCCCCAGGACAGGAACACCAGTGGCCATTGCTTCCCCAGGGCCCCAGGCAGGAAGCGCTGACGGCTGCTGCTTCCCCAGGGCTCTGGGGCAGGGAGCACCCGCATTGCCGCTTCCCAGGACTCCAAGCCCCCTCTCCGCCACATTCGCAAAAATCAACGTTTGTGAGGGTTCTGAACACAGAACCCTTGCGAATGTTGAGACTCTCCTATTTAGTAAAAGACTGATCTTTTGAGTGCTAATGAGGTTTTTATTTAGTGATAGCAAAACTTTACCAAGGATGTGTGTGGAAGCCATGAAGGATCAATTCACTAGATCAATTAAATCTAATTACTTTTACCTGGTTTAAAACTTATGTATGTTATTGGGGGGGGATATTAATTCAAATTGATTATGGACCCCTGATAAGCTAGTAGATTCTCCTGATTTGAGTGACATGCAAATATTTATTCAAAGCAGCACAGGTGGATAGATTATTAGATGGACTCCATGAGACCTTCTTCAGCTCGACTATCTATGAAAACATTGTTCTACTTTATGCAACAGATTTTCTAAACATCAAGGATTAAAATATATTTTCTGTAGTTTATTTGTCTGAGGAAGTTCTCAGCGGATGCAGCTCCTTCTTTCTACCCATTTTATCAGCTGTATGGACTGAAGCTTTTGGTTCAAGTGACTTTGGTCCTGTGACTCAAAAGAAAGTCTGGTTTTTCAAGGCATAATCTGGTGACATGCCAGGTAACTTGAAAGAAGTGTTTGTACCCTCAGCGCCTGGTGGTACTGATGGGAGTAGAGGTGGCTCAGAATATCACTTTCAGCTCTGGGTCCTTACTGACCATCCTGCACTTTCTGTGGGCACAGACAAGATACATTTGTTGATGGCTTTCCACTTGTTGTTTCTGTTATCCTATAAATTTTGTACCTACAGTTTAAAGTTTTTATTTATATGGTCTATTTTTTAATCGTGAGCAAACTTAATTTGGTAAAATGACAATAAAGCTATTGGGAAATTATCCAAGTGAATAACTGAAACAGAAATTTATACTGTTGCTGAAACTTAATAGAAAAAGAATCTAATCAAATTCAGAATGGTTCATATGAAATTAATTTGTTTAAATCAAAAAAGGACGAAGTTTCAAATGCAAGACAAGATTAAAGATATTTACACCAGGTTTCAAGATAGTAATAAGGATGGGTTCTTTTACTCTAGTTAATTGGTTTAGACACAGTAGCTAGGATTAGGAACAGATGTATCTTCCTTAAGCTTTGAATATGACACTGGCACTTGGATTAGCACTGTTGGTATTAAGCCATATATTATTTTTTTAAATCTATAGATATCTAAATACAGAGCAAATAAAAAATATTCTCAGTAGTTGCACAGATATTTCCCCCAATAACGTAACGTGTCATGTACTGTGATTGTTACTTCACTGTGTTGAAACTAAATTAAAACTTAATAGATTAGATGTTTCGCTTTAACTTGGTTATGAAAGATGAATCATTATTTCTGTCCTGATGTGGCTATTTACAAATAAGAAACATCATCATGGAGCTCTCCTTTTTAAAAGAATTGTCTTCAGCTGATCAGCTCAAGTCCATCACACCATATTTAAGAAATCTATCAGTATGTACAACTGATATCTAAACATGTCTAAATATTAATCGTAGCACAAAAAAATCTGAAAAGGGTTTGGGGTTTTTTGTTTTGATTTTGTTACAGATGCTTTTACACAGAGATCTCTCATGAAAGGAAAGCATGCTTCACAAAATTGTTGCAAGGAAAAGGATGGTTTGAAGATTTGCATATGGTATCTACTGCTGTGAGCTAGACTTACATTATCTTCTACAAGGGACAGTGAAGTTTACCTACAGTAAATAAGGTAGGTCCTAGAAAGCCTTGAAATCGGAATTCCTATCAGAATATCTCACCAGAAAAACTTCAACAATGATCAGTTTTGTGTTCTCTTTATTATTTATTAAGTAAACAAAGGCATCATATTAATGGCCCTGATCGTGTGGGGTGATGAGAATCCTGTATTCCCTCTGGGAGTACTCAGCACACCGCAGAACCAAGCTAACAACGAACTGATTAAAAGCAAGCTAGAAAAAAAAATCATGCAAAATTACCTTTCTTGATAAAGCTGTTTCAGATGAACGGGTCTCCTAAAATAGGATGCAACTGTCTAAATATTTGTTACCAGTGATTAGACAGAAAGACATGATACCTGGAAATAATATATTTCTTAGCTAAAAGTTTTCTATTAATTCTCTTCAAACTTTACTATAATACATTGATCTATTAATCTTGTGTGCACTAGTGAGCATTTGCTTTTTTTAATATGCATGAAATGGGGACAGTCTCCATACAGAATGGAAATGAACTTTCAAAAGACCAGGTTATAAACAGGGCCTTCCATGGAAGTTTTTCAATTACTGGCCCAGGATTTAACGCCCATTTTCTGATTCCAAATTTAGCAAGCTTGAGTATATATTATAAAACAAACGGAAAAAATACTGACATTTCAACAATAAAACTCATAAATACCTTATCAATGGCTTTTCCAACTCGAGAAACACTGCTGTGAATGTCTTTATGATCTGAAGCCAATTTCTGAACTGTGTCTTTTATTCTTTTACAGCACTGTGTCATAACAAGTGAAATTGTCCCTGACAAGTCTCCATCTTGGTCTAGGCAGAAGATAAGAAAATTAATTACAAACAAGCAATAGTGCTATATCCCCCCAAAATATGTAAAGATAACAAAAGCTAGAAATTTTACTGGAAGAGTGAAGTGCTCGGATATAACCAAAGGAAAAAGCCAGTCTAGAAAGTCTAAGCAAAGCAACTTCAGCTAAACGCAGTTTTAAAGCAAGTAAAGCCTATGGATATGGGACAACATCATGAAAATGCCTGTCTCAGTTCTTCTATGGCAGGTACAAATTCTCCTGAATGGAATAACACATTTTTAAACGGCTGAATTCAAGTTTAATGATAAATAGGACTTCCTAGGGCCTTTCGCCAGAGAATGTTAAAGCACTAACATTAAACTCTTCCTCACAGAAATGTACTGGGGTATCATTTTTTCCCTTCACCATAGGATCAGCTTTCATTTGTGCAGTTCTCTGAGGATGTATGAGTGCCAGCCATTATATTATAGCATGTAAATGCACAGAGAGAACAGGATTAGAACCTAAAGAACCAATTCATTGTTGACCTACACCCTGAGTAGCTATTTACACCAGGGCAAAACGAGTGTCAAATGCCGCCACTCTAATCTGGTAGCATATTACGTTCAAAGAAAGCGCAAAGCAGTAACAATGTGGGTTCTGTGGCACCTTAAAGACTAACAGATTTATCTGGGCATAAGTTTTCATGGGCAAAAACCCATTTCATCAGATCTGCCCAAATAAATCTGTTAATCTTTAAGGTGTCACTGGACTCCATGATGTTTTTGCAGATACAGACTAACACAGCTACCCAGCTCATAATTTGGGTTCTAAATCTCCTGACTCTCAATCTCATGTCTAATTAACTAAACCAACAGGTCTCAAACAAGGATTTAAAGAGCAGAGATGGGACACAAAGGACTTGCTGGTGTTCCAGAAAGAGATGGCTTCTGACATGGCGCTAATTACATGTGACAGCTAACAACACATTGTTCCTTTCCAGATATTGCTTTTCCATTGTATCAGTTTCACTAGTTGCCTTGGGAATGTTATGAAAACACTAGTGGGATGGAAGGTGGCTCTATGTATAAAATAATAAATATGGAAACATTTGAGAAGCCCTAAACTAACCCCCAGTATCTCCCAGGCAACTCAAACCTTCTCTGCCTCAGTTTCTCTTTGGGTGAAATAGTTATGGTTGGAGAAATGGACTTTCTCTTTGGTGTTCTGTGTCAATCCCATCTGCTTCCGAGATTCAGGAATTCTTTCACCTCAGCTACACCTACACTTGCATTCCTCTTTTGAAGGAGGATTGTGTATGAAGGAAATCAAAAATGAAATGCTGATTTACATATCTTGTGCTTCATTTGCAAAATCTCTTTTTGAAAGATTCTTTCGAAGGAAAAATGTAGTGTAGGTGTGGCTCTCTCGAAAACAAACCCCGTTTACAAAAGTACCCTTATTCCTAAAAGAAAAAGAAATTAGGAATAAGGGTTCTTTTGAAAACGGGGTTTATTTTCAAACAAGCCACATCTACACTAATTTTTTCTTTTGAAAGAACTTCTTTTGAAAAGAGATTATTCAAATGAAACATGTGATATGTAAATCAGTGCATCATTTGCATTTTTGATTTCCTTCATTTGCGTTCCTCTTTTGAAAGAGGACATAGCCGTACAGTCCTGTTTCAAAACCTATCGCTGATGATTTTTCTTATCACTGCTTCCTCCCAGGTCATTCTACAGGTCACACCTTCAATCAGGCACACGCACATTCAATCCTGTGTTAAAATATCCCTCTGTGTACACAGCAATTGCTAAAGTGAACAACTAGTCTCAGAACCATTTTCCTAGCACACCTAGGTATATATCCTTCCCAGGGGAAATATTTCAAAGGATGGGATCCTAAAATGTCCACAACATTTAATAAAACAAGGTACAAAAAGCAACCTTAATTACCATTATTTTCTCATTCTCTGTCTTGAACTACTGTTGGCTGGGACAGAGCATTACAGAGTTTCTCTTCTGATATTTCAGCCATTAAAAGATGTGGAACAAACTGTCCTCACAAGACTGACAAGTAAGAAGAGAGGAGAAACAAAATGTAACTGCCATAATGTACTATCCCTAACTTTTAAGACAATGTGAGGCGTTTTATGTGAAGGAAACCAAGGACTTCTTACAACCAAAGTGTACCTGCCATCAGAGGGACCAGACACAAACTTTTAGCTACTTATTTCACACACCTGCTTTGAGGTATATCAAACATATTTGCCTTGTTTGCTGACAAAATAATCTTTTTCTGCCAATACAGCTCGAGAAAAGCAAGTTCCCCTTCCGTCTTGTGAGTTACCAAGACTGTATGCTAAGTCTTGGTTGCAGAATCTTTATTAATAGCAATGTTTAAGGTTACATCTTGACTATGACCATAATAGTCATGTTTCCTCTTTCGCTTTTCTTCATAAAGCCATGATCTTTGTCACCAAGGTACAGACCTATTAATACTCTATATTCTATTGAATGTACATGGAATAACCACAAGAGGACAGTCTCCTCTACAAATTGTTACAAACGTGACTCTGGGCCCACAAATTAGGAAGCATGTTTATTTGAATGACTTTAAACTATCAGGTGAATATTAATTGTTTTAATAACTGTTATTATAAAGTAAGGGATACTTGAATTTTCAATTGTCCATGATACATCATTAAAATATGAACAATGTATGGAGATCTACATGCTACAGCGTCCACACCAAGCTTAAGCTGTACCAGAGCTGTGTCATATCAACACTACTATACAGCTCAGAGTGCCGGCAGATGACAGAGTACAACCTTGCCAAGCTCTCATCCTTTCACATGCCTACCCTACGCAAGATACTTTGCATCCTTTGGCTGAAGAATATCTCCAACCATGACCTGCTCCCATGATACCACCAGGAGGACACGACCACTATCATCATGAGAAGATGCTGGAGATGGATAAGGCACATGATGAGAAGGGAGGCAGGTGCCATTGTAAAAAATAGCACATCACTGAATGCCTGAAGGACAACAGAAACATGGGAGGCCCAAGACAACATACTGTTGAGGCAGATATGAAGAGAATGAACTACAGCTGAGATGCACTGGAGAAAATGGCCAAAGACAGACAGAAGTGAAGGACCTTCGTTACTGCCCTACACGTCAGTGGACATAACAGGCTTTAACTAACTAACTAATCTGGCATAAAATCATGACTTTTGCCATGACAACCAACCAACCTTGGAGACTACACATGAAGCAGAAAGAAAGAAATTCCATTCATCAATGCCTCCTCATCAATATTCACTAGGGTCATACTAGTCCATTCTGGCCCTAAAATCTATTAATCTGAATTTTAAAAGATGTTAATTTGAAAGCTATGCTATTTTTAAAAAAAGTTCAAGTAGTTTCAAGTATTATACTACACTTATTCACAGTTTTCTCTCCCCCATCAATGACTGTCGTTTCACAATTTCCCTAACTGGTATGAACAAAACACACACACAAGAAGTAGAAACTGATTACAGAAAAACCAGGACAATCTTGACATAGAAAATTCTGTCAAGCACACAAAGGAAATTAAAAAAAAAAGCACTCTCCCCCACACCCTCAAATCTTTCAGATACAGTTGTTTCGGACATTATTTGAAACAAATAATGGGTTAAAAAATTCAGACAGAATTTGACGTCCCTTTAATAATTCAAGATTCATGGACAGCAACAGTCTGACACTTATATCACATCATCATG
The DNA here is from genome assembly GCF_033958435.1 of Carettochelys insculpta. NCBI lineage: Eukaryota > Metazoa > Chordata > Testudines > Carettochelyidae > Carettochelys > Carettochelys insculpta. The sequence goes on from NC_134140.1 coordinate 13,998,051, forward strand.
TGTGTATAATTCTGATTTAAAATAAGAGAATACACACATTACGGATCACACACCAGCACAGAGACAAGAGGTCAAAATCAAGCTTTCTACCAAGACATTCCACATAAAAGACCAAGCTGTAGCAATTCCTGCAGTATGCTTCTACACACTATAGGACAGCGGCTCTCAACCAGAGGTAGGCATTACCATGTGGATGTGTAGAGATATTTTAGTGTGTACACCAAGTCATCTAGATATTTGTCTAGTTTTACCACAGGCTACCAAAAAAGCACTCGTGAAGTCAGCACAAACTAAAACTTCATAAAATTACTTGTTGATGTTGTTCTTTATACTAAATGTAAGTACAATAATTATATTTTATATTGATTATATGGTCAAAATGAGAAAGTAAACAAATTTTCAATAACAGTGTACTGGGACTCTTGTATTTTTGTACAATTTTGTACATACAGTAAACTCTCTCAGATCCAGGAGGCCAGGGATCAGGAGGTTGCCAGATATTCAAATATTTTGGATAACAGAGAAGTATACTTAGCATATGAAAAACAAGATTAGATATTAAGAAAGAAACAAAAATGTATGGAGAGTATTTCATTTACCAACAACAGTACTATTTGTACACTGTAAACTTTTACCGCATTTGCTGTATTTATTTGTATTTACTTTCACTATACTGTACTTACAGGAAATGTAACTAAAATTTACTTATGGTTAAAATGCCAACTATCTGAGATTTCTGTTTGATAGAATGCTGTATATGAAAGTTTACTTTAAGTAGTTTTTAAGGGAGGTGAAACTTGGGGGAACACAAGGCAAGTCAGACTCCTGAATGGGGTAAAGTAGTCTGAGAAGGTTGAGAACCACTGTTAAAAGACAGAGAAAATTCACAAGAGCAGCCTGCTGAGAGTGAAAATTCATTAACTTCATTGAGAAGTCTGTGCTCCCATTCTCATTATTCTCACCTGAATGCTCATAATAAAATCTAAATAAAAATCCAGAAAAGGGCTCAAACTATAAGAGGGAGGAGAGCGTAAATCATTTTCAATGCACTGTTTATTTTACCTCCTTTTGTCCACTTCTTTTACTTTTTGTACATATTGACAATTAAGGGTCATATCCTGTAATGACTCTCACATAGATCTTTAATTACGTCAGTTAGGTTATTTGCATGAGTAAAGTTACTCATGCACATCAGTTTTTGCAGATGGGCCTTTGGAGTGTAAACACTGGAGGGGCCGAGACCTGGCTGCTTATACCTCAACAAATTTTCTAAAACATTCTGAGTACATAGAACCTAATTTTCAAAGGCACTGGGCCACTAGTTTCCAGAGATTTTGCTATTAGCTGCAGGTACTTAGCTTTCCTGAAAACCAGGCCTTCTATAGGATAGTTGTAAATTACTTCTAACAAAAACAAAGCTTCAACACTGTGTTCTATTTTAAACCTTATAAACCACTAGTGAAAATGAAATTAGAACTTCTGCTATCCAAAAAGGCAGATTTATAACATCCCTAAGCAGTCTGAAGCTGTTCAGCACATACCCCTTTCTTTATCCCAGAGTGTTTACTAAGCAACAGCAATATTCACGTCTGGCTGCTGTGGGGTTATTGCTCATTTTTCGGTACCAACCAACATCTTTTACAAGATTGGAAAAAGACATCAGCAGCCTCAAAGCATCTTGCTAATGGTATAGAAAACAGCCATAATGGCCGTGTCTACACTAGCCCCAAACTTCAAAATGGCCATGCAAATGGCCATTTTGAAGTTTACTAATGAAGCGCTCAAATACATATTGAGCGCCTCATTAGCATGCGGGCAGCCGGGGCACTTCGAAATTGACGTGGCTCGCCGCCGTGCGGCTCGTCCCGATGGGGCTCCTTTTCGAAAGCACCCTGCCTACTTTGAAGTCCCCTTATTCCTATGAGCAGATGGGAATAACGGGACTTCGAAGTAGGCGGGGTCCTTTCGAAAAGGAGCCCCGTTGGGATGAGCCGCATCAATTTTGAAGTGCCACGGCCGCCCACATGCTAATGAGGCGCTCAATATGTATTTCAGCGCTTCATTATTAAACTTCGAAATGGCCATTTGCATGGCCATTTCGAAGTTTGGGGCCAGTGTAGACACGATTAATGAGGAACACAGACAGAAGAGAATAAAGACATACAAGAACTTTTTGTTTTGTTTTAATAGCAGTTTTTAGGCTGACCTTTCTGGTTAAGCAGAATCCCACTGAGATCAATGAGACCCTCTGCAAGCAGAAGGGACATATCACACAACTCTCCTCACAGGATCAGAGCTCAGTTTGTAAGATGTATATTTTATTAATTGTCTCTAACATACAAAGTGTGAGCCACTTAGTCAAACCAATTTGTACAGCAAAGAATGAATCGTGGACTGATAAAACGGGGTGTAGAAGGAACAGATTTAATTTTACCTGCCTGAAAAACTTGAATATGATGGACTATTGAAATGAGCTTCCAAAGAGGGAAACTCTTTAAAGAATTAAACTCTGGGCGATAGTAACACTAGGGATTTCTGATCCACCAACTCCTGTAAAATGTGTAACTGGAACAAGATTTAGCAGGTGATTAACAGCAGTTCAAGAACTTCTCACAGTATGGAGATTCTACAGCCAATATTGAACTGGACTTCTACAATTAGCCAAACTGTAAGATCATCAGAAGGCCTGCCCATAGCCACTCTGTAAATTGCTACATCTAAATAACAGCCCTGATCCTGCCAACATCTAACTTTACTCAGATGAGCAGTCCCACTGACAACAATGCAAGTAAAGTGATGTGTCTGGACGAGAACAAACAAATACAATTCTCGGAACTAAACAAAAGTGGATTCTAGAGCACAGAGACAGTATAGCCCATTAATAAATACAGGACTGGGATCTTGGAACTCCCGGATTCTAATCCCATATCTATCACTTCCTCTATGGCAATGGGCAAATCAAACCACTTGTCTCACCACTCCTTCCTCTTTCATGTATAAATACTGAGTTTCTTACCTTGCAGGGATTTTACAAGGTTTGTGCATTTCATGTTCTTAAAGAGCTGCCATGGTTTACAACACTCTGAAGGTGCTAAATATTATTTGCAAATATAATACTTACGAGTACATTTGTCTTCATCTGAAGCCCCATTAAAACTCTGTTTACCAAAATACTTTCAATCTTATCCACTTCACAGGCAACAAACTCAGTGACCCAGAAAAATCAGCAAACCAGTTGTTTATGTCAGCCTGCCTGGCTCTTATGACTGCTTTTTCAATAAGCACTGCCTAACCCCATTGTTACTCAACGCAAAGGAATAAAGATATAAACATATTGACCAATATAAAGATGACAACAGAATCCCCTAACCAGGACTCATTTTGAACAAGGAATAAACAGGAATGCTCAAAATGGACCAATGTGTGTCCCAACTCAACACCCCACCAGAAGTGTTAACCTCCTCCATCATCTAAAACAAGGGTCTGTTCATGCTATGGTTAGATCCATGGTGGCAACGAAGGTTTAAGTTCAGAGAGTAGCAGAGATCTGCACAGTTCCCTGAGTGAGCATAAAGAGCAACTCCTTCTTTTAACTGACCAGTTAGAGAGAAAAAATGCCCCTGTCCTTGCAGAATACAGAAACTGAACAAATAAAAGATATTATCTCAGCCACCCTGTCTCCCTGTCTTACAAGATCAGAAAAACCCTGTCAGGAAAACTACTAACAGAAACAACGGTGCTCAAATGCTCTGGTTAACATGCTGTTAACTGTAAGGTGGGGACGCGGGCTAAATTTAAACATGGTTGTAACCTCTTCACTAAACTGTTATGACCTAAGTTACAAGGACACTGAATACCACCTAAGAAACTGTAAACAAAGGCTTGTTTCCATTTACAGAAACAGTATAAACAAGGAAGGATGAATACGGAAAAGAATAAGTTGGTCTAAAGACAGTTTCCTTAGACTTTTGTATGTTGTCACTGGCTAGGAATGTTACCCCTTTTACACCTTGTTTATAAAAATGCTATTTTATTCTTCGAGTGTTTAAAAATCACAGCACCTGAAAAAAATGGCCTTTCCAAACTTGCAGGGCCAAGCTGGGGTTGATGGGGCCAGGAGGAACAAGGAAAACACCACAGCCCAGGTTAATTGTTCCAAACAACAAAGGGGTGATGGTGGTGAAGGGGGGGGGGGGTTATAAACAAGATTGGATCATGGGGGGGAGGGAACCAGGGTCTCTGTCGGAGGAAAGGATGTGAGCCTCCTGCAGGCACAAAGAAAGTGGAGCTCCACTACTTCTTACAGATACAGCTGGGAGCCAGGGGAAGGGGTCCAAAGGGAAGCCAAGATCAGGAGTCGTTCAGGCGAGTATTGGAGAAGCCAGGATCAGAGAGGACAGATGGGGAACAGGGAATATGTAAACAAGGATTTAGGGCTGAGGAGAAATGGGATGGAGGAGTCGGGGGGGGGGGGGGGGGGCGACAAAAGTCGGGATCTCAGGGAGCAGAGAGGACCAAAGAAAACCGGGATGGGAGGGGGGAGAAAAATAGGATTGGGTGAGCCTGGGAAGAACCGGGGGCGGGGGCACTGAGGAGAACTGGGATGGGAGACTGGAGCGGTGGGAAGGAACCTGGGATCGGGGAACCCTGGGGGGTGGCTGAGGGAACCCGGGATCGAGGAAGCAAAGTGGGACGAGAGAACCCGGGATCGGGGGCGCCCGCATGGCTGAGGAAAACCGGGATGGGAGTCCGGGGACGGAGGGGACCCGGGATCGGGCTCTCAGGCGGAGCTGTGGGGGCAGCCCCGGGCCCGGCGCGCCGCACGTACTCTCGCTCTGTAGGATCTCGCGGCGCAGCCCCCCCGCGTACTGGATCAGCTCCTCTAGGCTCCGCTCGCAGAGCTGCCCGTAGCCCGAAAACTTCTGCAGCACCTTCTCCAGCTCCCGCTCCACCGTCACGCACTGATCCATCGCGAGCGCGGCGGGGCTCCCGCTCCCTCCGGCCGGGCCTCCCTGCTGCCGCCGGGCCGGGGTTTTCTTTACAACTTCTCCCGGAGGCTGGGCAGGCAGTGTTATTGTGCAGGCAGCGCACAGGCAGCCGGGGTCCTTAACGGCAGCGGGCTCACTTGCTGTGCAGGCAATGCCGTGGGCACCCTGGGTCCTCAGGCAGTGGTTCAGGAAGTACCGTGGACGGGCGGGGTCCTTAGAAAGCGTCTATGACAAGCGGCGGGGTGGGTTGTGTGTTGGTTTTGCTACTCCGCGCACATGGAAGAAGGGTGTCTGGCTTCGCGCTTGTGCGGCGGTTGTAGGTGGGCTGAGGTCCTCGATGGAATTATTTTTTTCAGGCAGCATCGCAGACACCTTGGTTCTTCGGCTGGCTGGGAGACAGACTGGGTAGCAGCGTTTCGGCTGCTCTGCTGACGCCGCGCGCCGGGCCCAGGGAGGGGCTCGGAGGCGGGGGGCGGGCTGCGCAGTGGGGGCGCTCAGTGACACCCCCCCCCCACAGCGCTCCTGTTCCCTAGGCAGGCGAAGGGCTGCGTGGGGGCGGGGCGTGTGCTGTGTCTGCAGCTATAAATGTTGAGGCGCATTTCTCGGGGTGGGGATAGACCTGCTTCCAGCTGCGCCCACGGTACCGTTAAACAGCAGAAGACCTCACAAGTCGTGATCCTGCACGGGGCGCCGTGTGATACGTGCGCAGCACTGGCTGTATGGGAAAGGGCTGTGTGTGTGGGCGGGGGGGGGGGGGGGGGGGGAAGGGTTACTGTGCTTGTGGCCATCCTGGGTGTTGTAACTTGCCAGTGGCCTTTTCCCCAGGAAACACTATGACTTCTATAGGACTTCTGAAGCTTTGTTTCCTTTACTCGGGATTTTGCTCAAATTGAGTCAGCTCTTCTTGGAAAACTAATGGCAGACAATACCAGGTCAAGTATCTTCATCCCCCACTGCTTCCATACCCAAACTTAACAGTGCCTGCTTTGTCTAATCAAGCTTCCGCTATCTCTGTTTCCCTATCTTAACATCTTCAGGAGCTCCAGTTACACAGTTCATTTCACTTTGTTGCTCTTAGCTCCATGAATCTGCATATAGTTCCAGTGCTCGCAGGTGTTTTCAAACAGCACCATTCTGAATAAGATGGAAACTTCTGGGTAGCTTTTTTGTTCAGTATCCTGTATGTAGCTGTGGAAATGACAAGAAATATGTTGCTTTAACTTTGCTGCTTGGAAGAACCCTTACCAGTTGCAAAACTACAAGAGAAGGAAATTCCTGTTGTGGAGGATACTAGTAGAGCATCATGATCGAGTGTGGTAGAACATGCTTTTTTTTTTTTTTTGGTAGCAGGAATGTGTGGGGGGGGGTGGGCTTCAAAACTACTAGGCTGTGTCTACATGGGCACAAATCTTCGAAATAGCCATATGTCAAAGATTACTAATGAGGCGCTGAATTGAATATTCAGCACCTCATTAGGATGCTTCCGGTCGCGGTGCTTCGAAAGCATGCGGCTCGGTGCGGCTACACAGGGGTCTTTTTTGAAAGGACCCACCCCTTTCAAAATCGCCTTATTCTGATCAGTGAGTGGGATAAGGAGATTTCAAAAGCTGCAGGGTCCTTTCGAAAAGGACCCCCGTGTAGCCGTGCACTTTCGAAAGTGGGGCTTTCGAAGTGCCACGGATGGAAGTGTCCTAATGCCAATGAGGCACTGAATATTCAATTCAGCGCCTCTTTAGTAATCTTCGAAATGGCCATTAGTATGGTTATTTCGAAGACTTGTGCCCATGTAGACACACCCCTAGACCTAATAGCTAGAGATTGTCATAAAAGATGGAGCTCTTGAGTAAGGTAGAGGGACAAGTCTATGGTGTAGGACCCCCAGCACCCTCTCCCTTTCTAGCAAGTTGGAAGAGGAGGAGTTGGCTTTTTGCTAGGTTAAGCTGAACACTGAGCTACCTCCTATGTCTTATTTTGGACTCTGCTTTGTGAGTTTGATCTTTTGCCTGATTGGCATCTACTCCTTTTTTCAAACCCTGCTTGAAAGCTTCATCCTGTTCCTTTAACGTCACTTAAAGTTCACTGTTTAAAAAATATTAACATCACCACTTTTCTGTTTGGGAAACTGATGCACAGATCACAATGAAATTTCATCCTCTATGGCAGAGTGTAACTGAGTCTTATGGCAGGAATCAATTTATGCTTCAGTATTAATTTATATGAAACTCTTTTCATTCCTATAGCTAACTGAATGTAACCAATGATTATTTTCAGTTGTTTCTCCACTGCACTGTCAAGGTGGTACATTGTCTTAGGCGTTGGCTGTACTACAGTACCTGCAAATTGCTTCATTTTAATTGTTTTGCTTATGTTTATTTTCTGCCATGGATGATAAACTGAATTAATGGGCTCTGGTGCTTTGACAAATTACAAACTAGTTTGTAGCAATAAAGAGAATATTTTTAAAGAACAACTTGTTCTGCTCCTGTTTATGCTGGTTAGGACTCAGTTCATGTGCAGTGAACATTCAGGATATTAACTACTGGAAGTTGGAAGCCAAAGAGAGAGTGTGAGGGAAGAAAACTGTAAATAGAACAAGACCAATACTGCATTGCTGGAATTAGGAATTTTGCTCGAGTTCACTTAATATTAACTTTCATTGCAGATACAATACAGTAAACTCCTATCCGGCAGCCACAGGTATGAAAATATTATGGATAATAGAAAGGGATCTTTTCACCAGTTTTCAGCAGTGCTGCCCTCCCCAGTGTCCTCAGCAGCCTGGTGGCTGGAGTGCCACCTCCCCAGCCCATACTCCCCACCAGGGTTCAGCAGCTCAGGGCCTGGCCCCTGATGCTGCACAGGATTGCTGGCTTCCCCTGCTCTGGCCACCTGTCCCACTGCCCTCTTGCAGGGGTTCAACAGCCCTCAGCAGCTCAGACCTGGCCAATTATGTTGCGTGTGAGGGCTGGCACATGGCTGAGAGATCTACCCCCCCAACTCCAGTGACAGTTGATGAGCAGCCCTGGAGCCTCCACAGCTGATACCCAAGGAGGGATGGGAATCAATGAATGCAGCAGCTTTGTCTCTGCTCCCTACCAGTGCCCCAGGGCCTGTCCCTCTTTAAGAAGGGGAAGCGCACCAATGGCTCAGAGTGGGATGGGATGGGATCCCTTCACCACTTGGAAGAAGAAACCTAGTCTCTGGGATAGCACCTGGTTGCAGTGCTGGTTATTTGAGAATACTGATTAATTGAATACCTGTTAAGAGATTCACCTCCATATGTACCCATTAAATCTGCACTAACTGTAGCCACCTATAATTCTTCCTGTTAACTGTCAGAGTAGAACCTGATTAACTACATTTTGGCTAGTGCAGCTTAGTATAGATTGGTGCCCAGGCATAAGGGAACAGAGCTGAGACATTTGTGAAGACTTACCACTGTATATCCTGAATTTAATACATGCTTGTTGGTTTGCTGTAAATGCCTAAAAGTATGAGTTCAATTTTGTGTCTAAATCTGAGATTCTTCTTTGTAAGTAGTATTCCCTTCACATTCACAGTACTTGCTCTTAGAGTATAGGATGAGTTTTTTCTGACCACTTATTAGTAATTCTAATTAGGCAGTTAGAATTAATTTTAAAGTAGGTCCTTTATAAATGCCAGTACTTATATTGCCTTTTTTCTATCCATATGCTTTTAACATTTGAATAAGGGGCTCTTCACATTTTTCATACAGTTTAAATCTCATTGAATAATGTGGGTGCATGATATTTGGGGAAAAATGGTAATTTAGTAAAGTTGTCAATCATTGTACCCAGCCTATATAGTTAGGACTAAGTTGGATGGGGAAGAAAATGAGGGAGATTAATACAACATGGTGATGTGGGGCGGGAGGAGAATAATGCCATGTCTATCATCTCAGTGCTTCAAGGGTTCCTCCTACTTTAGCTCCTTGAAGTGATTTATTTTGATGCAAAGTGTAGTTACACACCTCATAGAGTGGGAAGGGACCTCTGGAGGTCATTGAGTCCAGTCCCCTGCCCTCTTGGCAGAACGAAGCACCATCCCTTTTTTGTTTTTCTTTTAATCTGTTTGCCCCAGATTCCTAAATGGACTCCTCAAGAATTGAGCTCACAGCCCTGGGTTTAACAGGCCAATGCTCAAACCACTAGGAACCTTTCAACTACAGAAGCAAGGCTGAATCCTTGCCTGATTCATGGGCCCCTCTTGTACTAATCCTCTTCTCCAGAGTGAAATCTCAGTAGTCTCCATTTCTTTGCCCTAAAAATCTCTCAGTTACCTTGCTGTCCAGTCTGCTTCTGGGCTGTGATAAAAAAACAAAATCCATCTTTTTGGAAAAACAGTTGGTATCTGTTTTCTTACTACTAGGACAGTCATATTCCACAAAATATCAGCATGTGAATACATATGAACAGTCAATGTTGAAATATGAATCCAAAGATTATTTTAGCCAATCAACTGCATCTAGGGAATGTTGGGACTTTGAGGTTGTTGGCAAAAGTAGAGGTCTGCTTCACTTATTCCATTAACAATAGGAAAATGCTATTTTAGTGACAGGCATTGTGTACGCCTACCACACCTTTTTTAATAGCATTCAACCGTTTTGCTGTGTGGGCTTTCATTTTAATTATTGCTGTGTTCTTTCCAAACTGAGATGAATAGACATTTACCTTTCAAAGCCTGTACCCTACCTTGCAAAGCATATAGTAATAGGTCTAGTGCTTATTAAAAATCCTTAACTTTTAACTAAAATTAAGCATGGTAAGATCCTTTCCCTTGCTTTCCTCCCACTCATTACTCCACATATGTCTGAGCTGCTCATTTTAGTTGACTAATTCATCTATTTATCTGTGTTCTTGCATGTGTCTCAAACAAAATAATTCTGCAAGACTCCTTAGGAGTTTAAAGGAGAAGAGAGTTGTGGACTTGCAAACCACTGCTGTTACTGATAACATTAGGGAGCTAATGTCTGGTGAACATGCTTTTTGTAATGCTGTAGACAAAAAATTGCCACCTATTTGCACTGGTAGCCCAATAGTTTTCCACCCAGGGAGGGATGTGTGGGGGCTGGCTTTATCAGTAGTCATTACAGCAGTGAGTCACTTTCTAATGAGGACCTTTAGTGCATGGAAGATTTGACAGAGACCCAGAAATTATGCCTCATCTTTGTCAACTTGATAACATTTTGTAGACTGTGACACGTTACAAAGGAATGTGAGAGCATTACAATCTCTCACTCACAGACTAACTTTAAGGTACCAATTGATTCCTGAATATATTCTGTTCAAGAGGGCCTTCACACGTCATCCAGTACTTAGCAAAACTCTTGTAAAATCTGTTTTGTCTTTAACTAGCCAGTATTAAGGTTATGTGGCTTACACTTAATGTTTGCTATTGACTACCCTCTCACCACTGTACATAGAATAAAGGATGTATGCTTTTCGATATAGGGAGCAAAGCTGACAAAGCCCGAAGTTGTGACAAGCTATCTGTAAAATCAATTTGCCTTGCTGCTCTTGGCTACTTGAGCTCTCCTTACCAAGTACATGGAAGATGAGTGTAGATGTTCACATTTGGGGAACGATAAATGTGGTATTCTCTGGGAAAGGGTCCTGGCTGTGAAGTACCTCACACCAGAAATTAGTTTGAGCCTGAGACAATTGACGCAAGTTGCTAGACATATTTTTCTGCAGGTGTAACGGCTGCCCATTGGTGGGCTCAAATCTGGGACCTCTGGAGCCCAGTGCGTCAGCCTTACAGTTTGAGCTAAAACTCAGCTGGCTCTCAGCAAAGGTTGGGGAGGGGCATCATCTTTTTTCTCTGTAAATGGGCTAGGAGTCACTACATGGGGCAATGAACAACGCCACAAGGTGTGAGTTACATGAGCCTTTCTATTATTAAGGAGCCTTAACTGTAGTGTAAACAAAGCCTTTGTTGATTTTAAAAAGGGTAGCTTTGACAAAACAGGTAAGTGTACCTACTGCAATGCTCCTGCCAATAAAACTCCTGCTTTGCTTACAGAATAAAACCAAAGCCCATCACTGTCAAAGGGCTCTTGTTTTCTCCCTCACCTCCAGTATTGTGGGAGCAGCACTATTGGAGTTGCTTTATTGTCACTTTGGGTGAGGAGACTGAACCTCCTGAGCTGAGAGGGGGTAGCACACAATCTCCCACAATTTGGGTTTGCAGCCCCTTCCCTGCCTCACAGGCCTAGGATAGCAGATTGCTCTCCCCCTCGCTCTGGCCTGATGGAGTAGCAATTTTTGAGTGACTGATACTGTGACTGGGCTCAAGGGCAGCCAAGGCCACCAGCATTTGACTCAGCCTTGTAGCCTTCATGATAGAGGGGTAGGCAGGCCAACCTTGCAGCCCAAGGCAGCTGCCTAGTTTGCCTCTTCAGTATCTAGCGCCCTAGGGCAGCAGGAAGGAGAGGGCCCTGCGTGCTACACTCCACTTCCTTTGCTCAGTGCGGTTAGTCCTAGCAGGGCCGGAGAGGTTATTAACTCCGGCTCGCTGTGGTCGCGCGTGTCAGCCTGGCCCACGCCTCACCGCACCTGCTTCCGTCCCGGCTCATGGGTGGGGCTGGCGGAGGTGAACGCGCTGCGGCCCCCTGTGCTTCAGTAAATGGTAACACAACTCACAGGGGAGAGAGCGAAGGGATCCTAATCTGGGGCAGAGTGAAGGGCCGGGGAAGAGATGGGGGTGGGGGGGGCTGAATGAGGCGCTGGGGAAGAGATGGGGTTGGGGGGGCAGAATGAGGCGCTGGGGAAGAGATGGGGGTGGGGGGGCTCAATGAGGTGCCGGGGAAGAGATGTGGGGGGAGGTGCAGAATGAGGGGTTGGGGAAGAGATGGGGGTGGGGGGCAGAATGAGGGGCAGGGAAGAGATGTGGGGGGGAGGTGCAGAATGAGGGGTTGGGGAAGAGATGGAGGTGGGGGGCCTGCATGAGGGGCCGGGAAGAGATGGGGGCGGGGTGCCCCGGGGCTATCTGGGCGACCTTTCCCTTGCCTCAGATCGCTCCGGGGTTTGTTTCTCTGGACCCCCCGGCTCCCCGCTCCTTTGGCGGCCGAACGCCCCGCGCCGCCCGGGGGCGGGCAGAGACCAGGAGGGGCGGTGCCCGAGATTCCCCCTCCCCGCTGCCCTTTGCCCCCCTCCCCCGGCTCTCCCCGCTTGCGACGTCACTTGTTATGTCTCCGCCGGCGACTCGGGCTCCGGCGGGGGCAGGCGGCGGCCGGACGGGGGAGGCCGGGATCCGGAGCCCGCAGACAGGCGCAAGGCCCAGTCTCCCGGCCCGCTGAGCGTTCGGCCCCGGGGGGGCGGGTCCCGTCAGTCCCCCTAGCGGAGACCAGCCCGACTGCGGGCCACTGTCCCCCCACTGCTTCCCCGCCTCCGCCGCCTGGCCGGGGGCCTCTGCCTCAGCTCGCCACCCTCTTCGCCCTCCCCGGCTTGACTGAACCCCCTTTTACCCCCCCCCACCAACTTGGCAACACCTGAAATACCCCCACCCCCTCCCCGCCTGGGGACCAGGGCAGCGAGGAGGAGGAGGAGGATCCAGGCAGCGGCAGCAGTGGGGTTATTGGCCTGAAGAATTGGCTCCTTCCCTCGTCTCCTCCATTGGGATCTCTCTCCCTCTCTCCCCTAGGATTGGCTCTCTCTGCCGAGAGTCACACACACAGAGAGGCAAGATGTGGCTGAAGCTATTTTTCTTGCTTCTCTATTTTCTGGTCCTGTTTGTCCTGGCCAGGTTTTTTGAGGCCATTGTCTGGTATGAAACCGGCTTCTTTGCCACTCAGTTGGTGGACCCGGTGGCCCTGAGCTTCAAGAAGCTGAAGACCATTTTGGAGTGCAGAGGGCTTGGGTACTCTGGGCTGCCGGAAAAGAAAGATGTCAGGGAGCTGGTGGAGAAGTCAGGTAAGAGATCATACCTAAAGAAGATATTTCACCCATTAATGAGAGATTTGGGGGCTTCCCCTCACCCCCCCCAGGAATGGTTTTCGGCACTTAAAAATATCTGAATGGTTGATTTAAAAAAAATATTAATTGCTTATTTTACACAAAATCACCTCGGTAGTAATAATCTTACATTTCTAATCGCAGTTTTTGTACTGGAAGATCCTCGAGTGCTTTCCAGGTTGTCCATACACTGCAGCCACCAGTGAAGTGCAGCCCCTCTGGGGTGTAGGACAGCAGCCAGGAGGAGGGAAATATTAGCCAAGAACATCAGGCAAATGCTACTTTTATGAAAAGTATCATGCGGTGTGAGGGTACAGAGTCTCTAGTTTTGCAGCTCTTGTCAAAATATTACATATAATACGCATCTTTTTTTCTCAGCCTGGTGTCCACCTTTCTGTGTTACCAGCTCTCCAAGTAGAATTTAAATAAATAACCAATGGTATTAGGACAAGATGGAATGAAGTGGAGGAGACTGGTAGATGACATATGCTCCAAGCAGGAGTACAAGGTTTAAGTAGTAGTAGTAGGTCTTAGGAAACCAGATAATAAAATATTAGTGTGATAAATGTGAGAGATTATTCAAAAAGCTGTAGAAATGTGCAATGCATTATATTTCTTACACAAGTTATAAATGTGAATAGCCGATTATACAACTTGTCCAAAAAACCAGCCTTCTGTATTCAATCAGCTGGTTATTTGAGTGAAGATTTTGCTTGCAGGAAAGCCAGTATTTCAGGGAAGTTACTGAGTTGCTGTGTGGTAGTTGAACCTGAATGTTAGATTATGTTTGCACAGTTGGAAGTATATTGTATGACTTGTAGAAGCAAAGCTCACAAGTCAAACATTTTTTTTCTCCCACTCTATATCCTCCTTGCTACTGTAGTCCTCAATAACGTAACTATATGTTAAGCACTGTCATGGGCCTAATTTTGGTCTCACTCGTCTTGCCCAGGTATAACTCTACTGACTTACCACTGGTGTTACCATAGTGTTTAAAGGCCCCAGTTAGGACCAGCATTCTGTGATGTGCTATGTAAACAACTCCTGTGCCAACCAACTTTCTGTCTAAAAAGACAAGTGCCCTTTGGTACTAGATTCACAAAGGGAGTTAGGCACCCAACTGCCAGTTTAGGTGCATAAAATCCCAGTATCATAGGTACTGAAAAAAAGTCCCACACAGCTGTCAGCTAACCTCCTAGGTGCTAAAACTTGTAAAGCATGTAAGTTTTTGCAGGGACAGTTCACTAGGTGTCTGTTTCTACCTCAGAGCATGCTCACTGGTACTTCTCTCTAGATGTCTGGGTGGCAGAGCCCCAGGGCAATTCATTAACTGCAAGATGAATAATCACTTCTCTGCCTTATTCACTTGTGGGGCCCAATCCAATTGGTATGCTCTGAGCATATCTAACTCCTCACAAAATGGCCCATGATGGTGGGAGGCATTTCCACATACATTTTAGCTCATTGGTTAGGGCAGTGTTACCCATTCTTATTACACTGGGGGGCCACATAAAAAGCTTAAGCACAATATTGTGCAGGCAAAAGAGATTCTACATATTTTAATAAGATTTAAAGTTGCCTTTACTGATTTTGTTTTTAACGTTTTGCTTTGTTTCAGATATATGTAGATATGTTGTTTTTATGTACCGTATTATCTGTTTAAACACTTACATGCAATTTGGGCAAGAAAAAGACATAGACTCTTTAATTACTTATCCAAAGTGCTGCAAGCAGCAGATCAGGCACCATTGCTGGGGTGGGGCCTTGAACCACAGAGTCACAGACATACCAGCTAAATAGTGTATCCACTGGGCTAAAAGTTATAAGGGAACTCTTCCTCTCCCCTGCTCAGATTTTTTTGTAAGAAATACTCTAAGCACTTCCCTGGAGAGGGTTCACAGCAGAGTCCCAAGCAGAAGTAAGCACCTTGCTCTAGATTGGATTTAGGCCAGGACTACGCTAGACATTAAAGTTGATTGTAGATACACAAGTCTAGCTACGAAATTGCCATAGCTAGAATCAGTTTATCTACAATCTACTTACCTGGCCATCCTCAAAGAAGGAGGTTGATGGCAGCTTCCCTTACTCATTGCAGTATTTTGGAGTACAAGCATCAACCGGGTGGATCTTCTGGGTAGTGAAGACATACCCTTAGGCACAGAGCTCTGTGAGAGGGGTGTGGTTTAGGACAGATGCATCTCTGGTTGACTAGCTGGGATGGCTCATCACCTCACTGCTAACTTCTAAGAACCCCCCACTGTTATAGGAAGCCTGAGCGCATAACTCAGTCTTTGTAAATCACAGTGATTTTCTGACTGCTTAGACACTAAGTATTGCAATGCACAGCATCACCTAAGTCCCTTTATGAATCTGGACTAGTGATATGTAGACTTAGGCTCATAAGCTTCGAGTGGCTAAGCTTCAAGTGGCTCTTAAATGTGTCTCCTGTAGCTCTTTGTCTCACATCACACAGTATTTTAATATAATGTTAATTATTAACCGATCGGCATGCTTTTACTATGTTACTAACCCATTGTAGTTGATAAAATAAAAATAGTTGGTCAGTCATTTTGCTGTGAGAATAATATATATAAAATGTTAAAGGGGCAAAGAATGTATGCTACGGTGGCTCTTTTGGTAATGTTTATGGCTAATTTGGCTTTAGAACCAGTGATGGCTGAGTGTCTTTGTTCTCCTCAATGGAACAATCTGACTGGTTTCTTACAGGTGTTGCTTCAGAGGTGGGTCAGTGGTTTATAGTTCTATACATAAAAGCATCACACATACAAAACACAGTTGGAAATTAGGCTTAGAAACATTTTGCGTGAGAGGCTGAAAAAGGGAGAGCGTGGCATCTTAGAGGTGGCAGGCAAAATGACAATGGGCAGATCAGTAAAGAAGTGTGAAGTTGCAGAAGGACCTTAATTTTTAGGAAACTTCAATGTAGTATAAGTGTTTCAGAGAGAGGTCTGTTGTGGTCAGAGTAACAGGCAAGGAGGGTAATTTTAGCAGCTGCTTTCTAAATGTGGGTGTAGGAGTGTGGGAGGATGGAGAGGAGACAACAGTAATCACAATGGGAGCTAGGGCCTCAATGAGAATATGGGTGGAAATAAATGGATGCAGACAGTGTGGAGTGAATGAAAGTAAGAGGATAGTAGTAGGCATCCTTCAGTCTGCATAGACTATGGATCGTGCCCTTTATAGTTTCAATTGAGGACTTCATTTACAGCGTCTACTGTGACTATGAAGACCCACACGAGAGTGACAGTCCTTACTGCATCTCTTGCAGATGTGGTGGGTGTCTGGCAAGTCCTTAGTGTGCTTTCTGTGTGCTCACTTCTCCTCTGCTAGCTGTCTGATCCTCATCTCGCCCTTCTGAAGGCCCTTGTGTAACTCCTGCCTCCATCTGCCGCAGTCGTCTGCTAGTTCTTCCCAGTTGTCCAGCTCGATGTCTGCCTCTCTGAGGTCTCTCTTGCAGACATCTTTGTAGCGCAACTGGGGGCGTCCGGGAGGTCTTTTGCCAGAGGCTAGCTCACCATACAGGATGTCTTTTGGAATCCTTCCATCATTCATCCTGTGGACGTGGCCAAGCCAGCGGAGCCGACGCTGCCTGAGGAGGGTGTGCATGGTTGGGATTCCAGCTTGCTCGAGGATGGCAGTGTTGGTCACTTTGTCCTTCCATGATATTCCAAGGATGCGCCTGAGGCAGCGCAAGTGGAAGGCGTTCAGCATCTTTTCCTGGTGGGCATACAGGGTCCAAGTCTCGCTGCCATAAAGGAGGGTGCTGAGGATGCAGGCTCTGTAGACTTGCATTTTGGTGTGAGCGTACAGCTTGTTGTTATTCCACACTCTCTTGCTGAGTCTGGACAGAGTTGTGGCCGCTTTTCCAATCCTCCTATTTAGCTCAGTGTCCAACGACAGGGTGTCAGTGATGGTGGACCCGAGGTACACGAACTCGTGGACGACCTCTAACGTATAGTTGTCAATGCTGATTGATGGGGATTCAGCAACATCCTGACGGAGTACGTTTGTAAGAGTAAGAGGAAAAGAGGAAAAGTAAGAGGATATTTGGATCCCAAATATTTTTTAAAATTGTGAACTATTAATAAAATAGCTAATACTATTAACACTGACAGTTTAAAAATCTAGCTGGCGTCTCATTGTTGACCTTGTTTAGTTACCCAGTTTAACCTTTGTTGCTTTTCACTTTTGCTTTCTAATTCATTTACCTTCATAATGTTGTAATGCTTTTTTAGATCATTTGGATCAGAGATCCCTTTATGTGCTGGTCACATCCCTTTATGTGCTGAACCTGCCTATCGGCCCTCTGGGGCATCCAAGCAAAGGCACAGAGTTGGGATAACCGCACTCCAGTAGAGTAACCTAGACATTGATAATTGCTCTGGGAGGGCTCAACTAAAGAGATTCAACCACACCTAAAAGCACAGCCTTCATAAGGGACCAACCCCCAAATAAATCTGTCTTACTTTGTGTAAAACTTCAGACAATCATTGATTGCTTTCCATCCATAGATAGAATTTCATAAAATAGAATTTCCACAGGGTGGTAAACCTTTGTTTCATTCTCCCCATCCCAGTGTAAAATTGCGGATTCAAGATGGATTACAGCAACAGGTAGCATAGTCACATGTCTTTTTGGACCATCCACAGTTTGAGCTTACAAGAAAAAACAAAATTGTTCACAGAACATTGTCTTGAGCACTAGACCTTTAAGTCCCACTTCTGGCTTTCACTAGAAGGCTAGCTAGATTAATAAACAGGTTTACACTTCAAGTTTCTAAGTTCATGCACACAAATATGCATTCAGTGGATCACTGGCTCTTGAGTGATAGGATACTTGACCTGTTTTTCATAAAGCATCTTTAAGTTTATACATATCATTTTCAAAACATATTTCCATAAAATATGAGAGCCTAGTGTCACTGTTTGGGTGGAAATACCACAGGGGAATGTTTAACTCCAAAGTGTTTTCACTTATTTTTTTAGATGTCACAAAAACACTCCTGCTTTTACATGGTATTTTCGCTCTCAATAATGTGTTAGTGTGTCTTAATGAAATCAATAGTTTTCTAACTATCAAATGCTTCAACTTTAAGATTCTGTAAGGAACAACTTCATTTTTTACAGATTTTTTAAAGAATAGTTTAACACAGTAATATTATTCAGTATTAACAATCTAGTTTGTAATGTCTCTGAAAAAGTGTGGAAAAGGAAATAACTTTTTTTTTCCATTATCTTATCGAATAACCTTACATATATTGTTTTAAATGAACAAATCTTGTTGTTAGGTTTGAATGTCTTAGGAAATGTTTACTACTTTGTAAATAGAATAAATCAGTTTTTAGAGTGGAATAATTTAATCTCAGCCTAGCTATGTAAAAATACTATGGATTATTCCATTGTAAATAAAATTCTAATTATACAAACATTGACTAGCATTATTGATTGAAATTCCAAAAACCCACTCTAAATTGGCAGTTTTAACAGTATGTCTTCTGGGTGATTTCTGTATTCACTAGAGAACAAAATTTCCTGTAAAATAAAAGAGAAGACATCTGACTTAAAACAGATAGTTTCCAATTTACTACTGCAAATATTAGACAACATTAATAGGGATTTGTGAAGGTGAAAATACATTTGTTTGTTTTTCAGTATGTTCAGTTGCATCTGTAAATTGTATCTGTGTAATCTAAAGCAATCTGTTCATGCCTCATGGTTTATTGACAGCTGAAATTGGTGTGTGTTAACAGCAGGAGTACGTATAAAAATAAAGATAAAATTGTAATTGTCCTTGGACTAAATTGGTGCTGCACCCAGCTATGTAAAATGTAATTAACAAATTTTCACTATCTGAAAAAGAAATAGCTGTATTACTAGTATATTTTTGGCTAGTGTTGACCTTTATCCAATATAGGTTTTTTGTTTTTGTTGTGTTTTTTTTTTTTTTTGTTCTCTGTCCATTCTTCAGGAGACCTCATGGAAGGTGAGCTTTATTCTGCTCTCAAAGAAGAGGAGGCCTCTGAATCAGTTTCCAGTACAAATTTCAGTGGTGAAATGCACTTCTATGAGCTTGTAGAAGACACAAAGGATGGTATCTGGCTGGTACAGGTATTGATATTTTTTGTTCTGTTTTGTTTATCCTGGCTGAAATATGCTTCAAAGTACGAGTTATTTTTGGAGACTGGTTCATCTAATAGCAACACCTCGGTTCTGAGTTTGCGAAGAGATGGTGTTTGACTCTGTGGAACAGAGAAAACCCCAGAAGAGTGCTCCAAGGTAACAAGCGCTAGAGAACTAACTTGTGCAACAGCAGAGAGAATAGCAAGTGGCAGAGCTCCTGTGCAGATAACAACTGTTTTTCATTAAATGTCTAAGTAAACAGCATACTATAATAGAGAGTTAGTAAATAGCACAAAAGTACGTATTTGTTTTTAAGAGTACAGACTACACTGGACTATAGCCAGGTACAATAAGAACATGCCATTTTATGTGCTGTATATGAATTATGTAATATCCCAACAGATAAAGATAGGGATTTGGGAAAAATACCTTTGATCCCAATTAGCCAAGATGAAAAATGTGTATTGCCACCTTCCCAAGGGTCACCTCCAACAATTCTGAAGGAATAAAATTAGTTATGTAATTTCAGTTACATTCTTAATTTTATGCAACATATTATTGATCAGCTTAATACATTTTTAAAATGACCTGTTACTATGACTGATCAAATAGTGGACTAGATTAGATATATGAATGTAACTGGTATTTCTGAATAATAATTGACCAGCAACAATTTGGTTACAGGTGCTGCAATAACAAAAATAATTGAATAAATTAGTTGATCCAATGCAGTTTTCTGAATAGTATATTGATTAAAAAACCAGTATTTGGCCAGTCCTACAGACAACGGCTCTCTTGTTTTTATTGTCTGTTCTCCATTCTTGGCTTCTCTCCATTTTTCATTCTAGTAATAGCTCCCGGTATATGCCTTTCTGAACTGTCTTCCTTGTGTTTCCTCATCCTTTCTACCCTCCTCTCCTCATTGTGGTATCTGCTTTCCCTCACCTGCTACATTTTTCTTTTCACCTTTCTCAAATCTCTGGATACGGTTCTTTTTTTCCCCTTCTCAGCTTATCTGGTCAATTTCTATTGCACTTGCCCATCTAATTGGCCATTCTCTGAGCCATATAAATATAGGGCTTGGAAATGTAACCAGACAACTAATAGCCAGAGGACTAAGCCTTGCAGATACTGATTAGTAATAAAGAGAGGGGCTCCACTGTTCATGGGCAATACCCAGAGGAGATGACAACCCAACTTTGCCAGTTCTGACTGCTGGGAGCCACAAAGGAGCTGGGATTCCTTTTAAGTTACTGTCCTTATCTCTTCAGTCATCTTTGGCTCCTATAAGGAAGCAGGAGAAAAGTGACAGTCACAGTTGACCCTGTGCTCAGCCATAGTTAGCTGCCAGTGGTTTGTAGGTTTTGCGGCTGAGGACAGTTTTAAGTGGATTTTTGAAAGAAGCTAAGGTAACGGATCCATGCTTTGTTTTTGTTGATAATTGTCCCCCTAAGGTGGGTGGCCATATGTCCCATTTTGGCCAGAACACTTCCTTTTTTTTTAAGCCATGTCCTGACTCCCTTTCTCAAAAGGAGTCATTTGTCCTTTTTGCTGTCACTGACTTGATCCTTTGGCAAGAGCAAATCAGACAAATGCCCACTTTTGTCAAAAAAAAATAGCGTGGAGGGCAGGTTGCAGCGTGAAGATGCCAGCCCTCCACCGTAGGGGGAGGCGGTGGTCCAGCATAGAGACGTAGAGGGGTGGATGCAGATTTTCAGTCCTTACCAGCCGCCTCACATGGGGGGAGAGGACCTTGGTTGACTGGCTGGGGGTGTCCCATTTTCTCTTTGGAAAATACGGTCACCCTATACAGTACATGTAAATGGTGTCACAGGGACAGCGTAGAGTTATTTGTCTCCCCTCCTCCCCCAAACTGGTGGGTTTGAAGTCTGGACAAGCAAAGACTCACTTAAGACAAGTTTATCTTAAAGTTATATGTGTATTTTTTAGGGCCAGCAATATAAATACTTGAAGAAACAGATCAAAGTTAGTATGCAAGGAAATGTCACGTGTTTTGTGGCTATGTTCCTTGTTTTTCTGTAGACTTGTACACAAAGCATCCAAGCTATCTGGTAGTCTATGCATCAGTATGAGCAATCTATATTGTTTTCAGTGACTACATATGTTAAAGTGCCTGGTACTCCTCACTGGAGCTTCCTAGGAATCTCAGGCAGCAGCATTCCTTCTCTTGTATTAGCTGATGAACTCATCACGTCTTTTCTTTTAGAGTCTCTGCTTCTCACTTACCAGCTGCTGATGTGGCATTTTCTTTTCGATAGATAAGTATGATAAGCAGTTATTCCATGAGCTAAGGCCAGTACAATTTACCATATTGATAACTATGGTTATGCCTACATCAATCTTCTGTGGTTCAGTTTCACATATCTAGTAGGGAAATGCAAAATCTATCAGTTGGGGTTCTGGCTGACCCCTGTATTTCTTGTGAGACATGAGGAATAAGAGAGGTCAATGAGAGAAATTCTCCCTTTGATCTCACTCATTAGGGAAAGCCAAGTAAGCCGAGTGCAGATACGCAATTCTAGGTATGGAAAGTACGTAGCTAGATTGACCTATTTGTGGTCGACTTACTTTTCCTAGTGTAGACATAACCGATGTTGATGTAGGATTGGTGTGTGGCACTCTTGCTTCATCTTAGCCATTCTGCTACTGCCTCAACACTGCAGATGGGTTCTAGAATTTCCTCATGCCTAGTCTATGAGGAGTCCTGTGGCACCTTAAAGACTAACAGGTGTATTTGGGCATAATTTTTTGTAGGTAAAACCCACTTCATCAGATGCATGTGACAAAGTGGGTTTTACATGTGAAAGCTATGCCCAGATAAATCAGTTAGTCTTTAAAGTGCCACAGGACTCCTTATTGTTTTTGCACATACAGGCTACGTCTACACTAGCCCCAAACTTCGAAATGGCCACACAAATTGCCATTTTGAAGTTTACTAATGAAGCGCTGAAATGCACATTCAGCGCTTCATTAGCATGCGGGCGACCGCGGCACTTCGAAATTGACGCGCCTCGCCGCTGCGCGGCTCGTCCCGATGGGGCTCCTTTTCGAAAGGACCCCGGTTACTTCGAAGTCCCCTTATTCCCATGAGCTCATGGGACTTCGAAGTAGCCAGGGTCCTTTCGAAAAGGAGCCCCGTCGGGACGAGCCGCGCGGCGGCGAGGCGCATCAATTTCAAAGTGCCGCGGCCGCCCGCATGCTAATGAAGCACTGAATGTGCATTTCAGCGCTTCATTAGTAAACTTCGAAATGGCAATTTGTGTGGCCATTTCGAAGTTTGGGGCTAGTGTAGACACAGCCACAGACTAATATGGCTACTCCTGAGATTCATGCCTAAATAACACGATGATTTTTTTTTTTTAAAAACAGATCATGCCAAAGCAATCTAATAGCTTTCTTTGATAGAATAACGAGCCTTGTGGATAAGGGAGAAGTGGTGGATGTGGTATACCTAGACTTCAGTAAAGCATTTGACATGGTCTCACATAATATACTTATCAATAAACTATGCAAATACAACTTAGATGGGGCTACTATAAGGTGGGTGAACAACTGGCTGGATAACCGTACCCAAAGAGTAGTAATTAATGGTTTTCAATCCTGCTGGAAAAGTATAACTAGTGGGGTTCCGCAGGGGTCTGTTTTAGGACCGGTTCTGTTCAATATCTTCATTAACGATTTAGATATTGACATAGAAAGTACACTTATTAAGTTTGCAGATGATACCAAGCTGGGAGGGGTTGCAACTTCTTTGGAGGATAGGTCATAATTCAAAAGGATCTGGATAAACTGGAGAAATGGGCTGAGGTAAACAGGATGAAGTTTAATAAGGACAAATGCAAAGTGCTCCACTTAGGAAGGAACAGGCAGTGTCACACCTACAGAATGGTAAAGGACTGCCTAGGAATGAGTACAGCAGAAAGGGATCTAGGGGTTATAGTGGACCACAAGCTAAATATGAGTCAACAGTGTGATGCTGTTGCGAAAAAGGTAAACATGATTGTAGGATGCATTAACAGGTGTGCTGTGAACAAGACACGAGAAGTCATTCTCCCGCTCTACTCTGTGCTGGTTAGGCCTCAGCTGGAGTACTGTGTCCAGTTCTGGGCACCGCAGTTCAGGAAGGATGTGGAGAAATTGGAGAGGGTTCAGAGGAGAACAACGAGAATGATCAAAGGTCTAGAGAACATGACCTATGAAGAAAGGCTGAAAGAATTGGGCTTGTTTAGTTTGGAAAAGAGAAGGTTGAGGGGGGACATGATAGCAGTTTTCAGGTATCTAAAAGGGTGTCATAAGGCAGAGGGAGGGAACTTGTTCTTCCTTGCCTCTGAGGATAGAACAAGAGCCAATGGACTGAAATTGCAGCAAGGGAGGTTCAGGTTGGACATTAGGAAAAAGTTCCTAACTGTCAGGGTGATCAAACACTGGAATGAATTGCCAAGGGAGGTGGTAGAATCTCCATCACTGGAGATATTTAAGAAGAGGTTAGATAGATGGCTTTCAGGGATGGTCTAGAAAGTGCTTGGTCCTGCCATGAGGGCAGGGGGCTAGACTCGATGGCCTCTCGAGGTCCCTTCCAGTCCTACTCTTCTATGATTCTATGATATTGGTTTCAATACCATTGATACACTATACAACTCTCAAATAGAGAGCAAGTAATCTACAGATAAAAATGCCTATTTAAATGTAAGTGTCTCATGTTATACATAAATAAAACTTCTATGTTTCAGCTACTGGTTAGCTTATGTCATGAAAACATAAGGAGAGCTAGAATGAAAAAAAGGACCATCAAAGGGTATCTGTAAAGGATGTTCTAATTTGCGTAGATTGTTGACTGTTGTTTATATTTCACTTATGTCTTTTTCCAATGGGCATAGTGTTTTATGTCTAGCATCATAATGGTACTTAGGCACCGGGGGTCCAGTTTTAGGCGTCCTTGCAATCCACAAGACTCTCATCCAATTGCATAAGTGTCTAAACTTATTCAGCCCTTACGTTTTGAGGGTTAAAATTTCCCTAATCACCATGGCTGTGACTACACTAGAGAGTTTTGCAGACAAGACTGGATTTTTGTCAACAAAACTTGCAGCGCATCTCCACACAAAGTGTCTGTTGACAAAAAAGCCATGTAGGAGCTCTGGGTTGCCCTTTTGTCAAGAGAACGGGTCAAAAGATGATCCGCTTTTATGTGTAGACACGATCTGTCAACAGAAGTTTTGTCAGAACTTCTCTTCTGTAGATGTCGTGTAGATGTTGCCTTAAGGTTTTGTCTCTTAGCATGCATGCTTATGCTCAGTCTAGCCAGCCAGACACCCACCTCCTGCTTACGGCCCAGAGCAGTTCTCAAATGGGGGAAAATAGGCATTTGTCTGCCTGACTTGCAGGTTGGTGCCTGAGATGGTAGGTGTGCTCAGAGGCTGCCTTCTAGATCAGATCCCATTCAGAATCTGAGGGTGATGGAGGAAGTGGTGGCAGTGTTGTAGACCAGTGGTTATAATGCTCATCTGAGATGCAGGAGACTTGGGTTCAGTCCGTCTGCTGCCGGAAGCAGGGAAAGAATTTGAACAGGGGGCCTCCTATCTCTCAGGAAGGTGTCCTGACCACTAAGCAATGGGATAGTCTGATGTAAGTTCCCTTAAAGAGCCCTACAAAATGTCAACACTCCAGTAGTTGATCTTCCAGGGTTTGATATAGCTTGTCAAGTAGGGACACACTACATTAAAAGTTCAGGATGTCCCCATTGATCCTGGTACTCATCACAATTTTTCTCATCAACCTCCTGCTGTGGGGATGGTGAGGGCAGTCGATCTAAGGTATGTCAACTCCAGCTATGCTAGTCTCATATATAGGTTGACATTCTTCCCTGGCTTAGACCTGCCATTGGTCTCCAATAGAAGCTGATCAGTCTGTAGAAATACTTTGAGTAATTGGAGCAGGGGGGCCGGTCTCTGGGTCTCCATCCTTCAAGGTGGATGCTCTAACCATCTGGCTACAGAGTCTTTCTGGCCCAATAAGTGTTCATCTACAAAGGAACAGCTTTAACATAAGAGTTGTAGGGGGAAGCCTTACCAGAATCTTCAGAGCTCAGTAGCTTGTGCACTCTGCTCAAAGCTGTAAGACCTCATTCAGCCCCCAACCCCCTATTTTTAAGTTGGCATTTCATTCAAATAGCTGGTGTTTCACCAAAGATAGGGGAAAGGTTCCCTGAGCATGCTCTGTGTCTGTAAAATGCTTTGGGTTTCTTCAGAGATTAAAGGTGGGCAAGTAATATCTTCTATTGGACCAATTTCTACTTGTGAGAGCAACAAGTTTTTGAGCTTATGCAGAGCTCTTCTTCAGATCTGGGAAATGTCATCAGAGCATCACAGTTAAATACAAGACCAAATAGATTGATTGGTCCAGTGAAAGATTACTACAGTAAAATTCCTTTAATCCAGCACATCCGGGACCAGACAGGTGCCAGATTACAAATTTTTCTGGACTATTGGATGTCACCCTAACCCCCACACCCTAGTTCAAACCCCACTCTTGCGGCTTGCCACCCATGCACTCCTGCAGCTTCTGCACCCCCATGCTTCTTCACCCCTGTGCGTCTTCACCTTCACCACCCCGTGCTTCTCAGTTTTTCCTCCCCCGTATGCCCTGGCTCCAACCCTCACACACTCCAAGTCAACTCCACCACCCCACCAGTCCCTCTGCAGTCTTAACCCACCCCAGGCTTAACCCCCCAGCTCCAACCCACCACCCAAGCCCCTGACACGAATTTTGAGGTAGGCGTATCTTGGGGGGTGCAGGACCATCAGGATTTCTGGACCCTCAGAAGCTGGATTAAAGGAATTTTACTGTACCTTCCCCATTTTGCAACTGTGATATCCTGGGGCCAACACAGCTATAACATTACATTGCTTCTGTCAAACAATTTTAGTAACAGTGTCCTTGATAATGTGCCATGCGTTGTACCTGAATCTGTATGTGATCTGTTCAAAGCATTATTTACTATTAAAATTGTCCTATTGATCCTATTTTAGTGTCTTCTGTATCAAAATATACCTAATCCCACTCCTGCATCTCATCATAATCCCTCTTGTGCCTCAAATGTACAGAAAGGCTTTATCCTAGGTCTCTTAACTACAGAGGGGGATCAGAGGAACTTATAGCAATAAACATACTGTACTGGAGAAGATACCAAAGTTATATTTAAATGCTGTCCTGTCTTAAATTGTCAGCTGCGTGACCTTCGTTCTCGTGTGTTGTGACGTTTGCACGTCTTCTTGGAAAGCTAATGAGAGACTCAATAGTATCATTAGAGACTTCCCTGCACGAAGGATATCTGACTTAAACCAACAACAGAAATGAAATTTAGAATCTGTAAGGGAACAGGGAGTGATCTCTCTCTATGTTGTGTAGAACAGTTAGGAGTGCTTAATTTCCTCAAATTCATTGGTTTATATCAAATCCTTTAACTCTTCTTTATGGCATGTTTAGTGGAATAATAATGCTTAAAAATCCTTTTAAGGGCAATTGGCAAAGCAAGTAGTGACTACACTGATTAACTAATGATGGACAAGCCCTTTCAATGTCTGTCCAATTATCTGAAATGCTTTCATGTTGGAGGAGAGGGGGAGCCACTTCCTATTGATGATACTCTTGAGGCTTAGGGAAACTAAATGACTTACCCACAGTCATTCAGGCAGTTTATGGCAGAAGAGGAAATTGCATCCACATCTCCCCAGCCCCAGGCTAGTGCCTGAGCTGCTGGACCATGGTGCCTCTCCAAGTTCTGCACTACTCTGTCTCATTAATTGCTATGTGACAGCAATTTATCTTTTCAGTATAAGAATAGCAGTGACCTGGACTCTGTAATCTCTGCCAACCTTTCTTAACTGTATAATCTGCAAGAACAATCTCATGTATGGTTAACACAGGATTTCTGTTATCTTTCTGCATCCTCTTGACATGTTAGAGCACTAATGGACCAGTATGACGGAAACACTACTTAATTAATTCCCAATCAAACTGATAAGCTTTTGCTAATTATGAATAGATGTAGAATTAAATGTGATAAGTAAAGAGAAAATCCTACCCTATCAGTGCACTGAACTCCTAGTGAGATCAGCGGATCTTCTTGTGCAGAGTGACCACACTACATGACCCCTTGCCAATTTTAATATTTTACAAAGAAAAAGGCACAATTCCACGAAGTGCTGGTAAAACTTCATTCTGCAAGACCATGTGCAAGTTAGTGCTTTAACTAGATCTGTCATGATTTCATACCACAAAAACAGTGTTCGTTCTCTACTACAAATAAATAACCAGCTCCACCAAATAAGCCTTTTATCACTTGAACATAATGCAACTGTGCTGTTATGGTGCAAACAGCCAAATTGCACTGAAGCTTGATAGTGACTGTATTTTCTTGGCTGTCATGACAAGTAAATAGTACAGTATGGAAGGTGGGAGAGAGTGAAATAGTGTTTCACTTTTATGCAGGGTTAGAATATATTTGTTGTCTGAACTTCAGACAGCACTTTGTGCATTTGTTTATTTGTATGTTTCCCCCCCAAAAACAGTGGAGGAGTATTTCCGGCTGTTTTAAGGTTTTGGTACTGGCCATCCAATCTTTAATTATCTTTCAGCTGTCCTAATGTTTGCTCACAGTGACTGTGCAGCCACCTGCACAAGCAGTGTAGAATGGCTAATCATGCTGGAGATGGCTGATAGGCTAGAGATATTCAGGCCTGCCTGCAAAGGTCTATACTTTAAGAATTTAGGTGTGTTCTTACCATTTCGTTAATTACAGGGGTATAAAAACAGATCACAGTCTATCTGTACATGGTGATCTGAGGCCTTGTATGTATTATGTTCAGAGCCAGAAGATCTGTTCTAACCCCAATAAACATTGGTTTGCCTCTCCAGATTTCAGCTGCTGTTCTCTGCTCATGTGAGAAGGGCCAGGGAAGTGAGAGGGTACAGGAGAAGCCCTCTAACAATGGCAACTTTTGCAGAGAGTGAAATTTCCGGTTGTTAGCTCAAGTAATCATTGGGACCCATTTCATTGTGTTTATTTTAATAAACACCTGACACATGTGAGTTTTAAAATGAAGTCTGAAGTCATTTAAAAAGTGGCAACCAGTCAGCTTTCAGTGAATATTAAGCATTTCTATAATAAGCACTATATGTAGAAAATATAATGGCACACTGACTGATTCGTGATCAGTCATGTCTTTTAAGATTACCTGTCATCAGCAAGCAGGACATTTTAAAAATCTTTCTTTTGCTATTGGTATTGTTGAGTCAGATGAGTGCTTATGTTTAATAAATTTTGTGGCACCTTTGATCAAAGAGGCTGTAGGTATTTTATAGCCATTAACTAAGGCTTGGGAACGCTCTGAATTACTATTCACCTCATGGTGTAAATGGGGAACCTGAAGCATGATGTGGTTGCGTATAGTCATAGAGTGAGTCGTTGGTAGAGCTGGAAGTGAAGTCCTACGTGCCTTTTTGCAAATCTGGTCACTAGACAGCCTTGCCTTCTTTGGCAAATGGCTTTAGGGAGTCTAATATGGTAATGGCTGTATGCAGTGTAAAACAATTGTTTGTAATTCTTCTTGCTCTTCATACTACTTTTTTGGGTAGGTTTTAGTTTTCATTGAGGTGGAAAGGAGAGACTGGTGAGTAATGTATCATGAACGTTTTCCTCACTGGTAAAGAGCAACCCACACTTTTATACCTGGGTTGCTAAATTGTAATAAGTTTTGTAAAGCTGCTATTAAATGTTAGATCTCTTGCTATGCACAAAGTTATATTAGTTGTCATGTCCCAGACATGTTTTTCTCTTGGCAAGAGACAATAATATTCCTCCTACCCAGGCCTGCTGACATGAGGTGGGGAGTCAAAGGGGGCAGTTGCCCTTGGGCCTAGCATTTCACTCAGGTCACTGCTTCTACTCCTTTGGCAGCAGTCGGAGCTCCGGGCCCCTTGGAAGTGCTGTGGCAGCGCTGCTCTAGCTGTGCACAACTGTGAGGGAGTCTGAGATGGTGGGGAGCCCAGTGCTGCAGTCTGGATGGTGCTGAGAACTGCCTACTCTTGGCCCTGCACCTTTCTCTTTTGGCCCTGCCCCTTCCAGGACATGGAGGTAGGGACCCCTACCACCTTGCCCCTTGAGCCTGTGGTGGCCATTGGTGTCACTGTCCAGACCAATGTTACAGCTTCACTTACCAAACACACTCTTCTAACTGGCGATAGACAAAACTTCTGAATAAAATCTTTGTTGTATTCTGGAGGAGATGAAATATTGAGAATGAACAGGTGTCTGATTTCATGAAAAATGAACTTAATTGTAGGAGACCAGATGTAAAATGTTAAAATTTTTTTGGCACTGAAGTTTTTTTCTCCCCTTTGGCAATAGGTTATAGCGAGTGATAGAAGCCCTCTTGTGGGTAAAGTCCATTGGGAAAAAATGGTGAAGAAAGTATCAAAGTTTGGCATTCGGACAGGCACTTTTAACTGCTCCAGTGACCCGAGGTATGTTCTTCTAAAGGGGTATTTATTTTAAATTCATAGGATGTTTTAAAGTACAGGGGGATTCCCACTGGAATACCTTGTGTTGTAAAGGTAGCCATGACAAAAGGCCTATGGCTTTTATCTTCATTAAAGTATGTTCAAAACTCTCCATTGTGATTTTTCATAAATAATTTAACTACCCATAAAATGGCTACTACTAACAGCAGCCTTGGATAAATCTATATTTGGGCTATGGTGGAGTATAGTACAGCACTGTGAAAAGATGACTAAAGGAATCTGTTGGCCTTATAGCAATGATTGACGTTAATGGGAATTGTATTCACGTATGACCTGGCTGAATTTGGCCAATGTTGAATAAATTTTATGAATTACAAGTCTCTAAATCTTACTCTGAAAAGAGGGGGAAATGTTTGTGTTATGGCCACAGTGTTTTAAATGGGGGCATGTCCGGATGAAAAGTGAGGTCCACTGGAGCTATACACTCTTGCTACTCCTCATTAGCTCTCCGTGGCTACGTCTACACGTGCACGCTACATCGAAATAGTCTATTTCGATGAATAACGTCTTCACGTCCTCCAGGGCTGGCAACGTCGACGTTCAACTTCAACGTTGGGCAGCACCACATCGAAATAGGCGCTGCGAGGGAACATCTACACACCAAAGTAGCACACATCGAAATAAGGGTGCCAGGAACAGCTGCAGACAGGGTCACAGGGTGGACTCAACAGCAAGCCGTTCCCTTAAAGGGCCCCTCCCAGACACAGTTGCACTAAACAACACAAGATCCACAGAGCCGACAACTGGTTGCAGACCCTGTGCATGCAGCATGGATCCCCAGCTGCAGCAGCAGCAGCCAGAAGCCCTGGGCTAAGGGCTGCTGCACACGGTGACCACAGAGCCCCGCAGGGGCTGGAGCGAGAGCGTCTCTCAACCCCTCAGCTGATAGCCGCCATGGCGGACCCCGCTATTTTGATGTTGCGGGACGTGGATCGTCTACACGTGCCCTACTTCGACGTTCAACTTCGAAGTAGGGCGCTATTCCAATCCCCTCATGGGGTTAGCGACTTCGACGTCTCGCCGCCTAACGTCGATTTCAACTTCGAAATAGCGCCCAACACGTGTAGCCGTGACGGGCACTATTTCGAAGTTGGTGCCGCTACTTCGAAGTAGCGTGCACGTGTAGACGCGGCCCGTGTGAGCACTCTTACTGAGCACCAGTAGTGCCTTTTGTGTAATGTACTTTGGAAGTACACTACACGAAATTGCCCATGAGCACTCTTAGTGCTCATAAGAACGGCCACACTGCATTGCATTTGCATGGCCATTTTGAAGTTTTGGGCTAGTGTAGACACAGCCCAAGTGATCCATCCCCTGTCATCCATTCTCAGCTTCTGACAGTCAGAGGATGTGGACACTACAGAGCCCAGGGTTTCCATCCCTGTCCATCCTGGTTAGCCATAACATAAGAAACTTGGTACTCTTGGCTAGGGCAGTAGTCCCCAGTCTTTTTATGCCCAAGATCACTTTTGGAGTTCAAGGGCTGAAGGTTGTCATTGGAGACAGGTATTAGTGTGCCGGAGGGAATAGGGGTGCTGGCTCTGGGAGGAGTGTCAGGATTAGGGCTTGGGATGCAGTAGGGAATGGTGGCTTTGGGAGGAAGGTTGAGTGGCGAAGGTGCAGGAGAGGGTGCTGGCTCTGGAAGGTGGGTCGGGGTGCAGGAGAGGGAGCTGCCTCTGAAAGGGGGATGAGGATTGTGATGTGGGCTCCTGCAGGACGGCATTTCTGCTGGCCATTTTGGTTGCCCTTTCTCGTACCTTTTTCAATTCCAGAATATCTCTTTTTGATATGGGGCAACCACAGCTGAATGTGGCTACTCAAGATAGGGGCAGTATGATATTTTCTGTCTTCTTATTGATCCCATTTCTAGTGATTCCCAACATTCTGTTGTTGGGTTTTTTTTTGTTGTTTTTTTTTTTTTTTTACTGCCATGGCACATTGGAAAAAGTGCCCAGTAAGAATGTGCTCATGAGAAGTTTAGTGTGGAATAGCTAATTCGTTTTAAGCTCTTATCCTAGCTTACTGTGTACTGACTTCAAAGTGTAGACAAGCCCTTGGAACCTTGACAAAAGTATCCTATTCTCAGAAAAACGTATGCAGGATATTGTTCCGTCTGAGCCTGAGGAATGTGTGTATAACCACATGTAAATATGAACACACCTTTTTAACAACATATTGTATCCTGTTGCAAAGTACGCTTACTATAACTGAAACCATTAAATGTGCCAGACTCTGACTCCTGATTA
Source organism: Carettochelys insculpta (assembly GCF_033958435.1). Classification (NCBI taxonomy): domain Eukaryota; kingdom Metazoa; phylum Chordata; order Testudines; family Carettochelyidae; genus Carettochelys; species Carettochelys insculpta. The sequence goes on from NC_134140.1 coordinate 14,030,000, forward strand.
GTGTAAATGGAAGAATCTCACAAAAATCTGTTGCAGCTACTTTAGCAGTAGCTGTTGCTATGCTGTGGCAAACGCAATAAAATCCTTTAGCACTAAACAGGCATGGGTGGTCACTTTAGTCAGATGACAAATTTACCATGAATGTTAGTAGGATGTAAAGAAAGGGTAGTATATGTGTAAATGATACTTATACGCTCTTGTTCCTAAAAGTCTACAGAAGTATTAAACTGAGTACGATGGAAGAAATTTTAGATTAGAATTGCTTTTGTCAGCACTAATATTGTATGAACTTTTTGAACTTCTTAAAAATGAAAGGTAGCATTCAGAGGTTCGCAGAGTTTAAGGCCAGAAGGGAGCTTTAGATTATCTAGTTGAGTAAATAATTTCTGACTAGGCTTCATGTTGTGATCAAGTATTATTTTTGAATAACACCATATTTTGCATCAGATTTTAGTTTTATTTATTTAGGCTTTTTTGTCTTGCTGAATAAATGCTGATGAAGAATATTAATCAGAAAACAGCTGAAACTCCCACTAGAGCAGCCATCAACCTCCCAGTTAACATTCTTTTGCTATTGGCATAATACTTCATGGCTCTCTCCAGAATTAATGTTCACTTCTTCTTTTATGGTGACAGCAATTTAATTTTTATACAGGGAATTTTTTTAAAAACTCCCTTAAAACTCTAACTGTAGATAGAAAGGGAGAATAGATTATTTGGATGGTAAGCCAGTTTTCCTGCTTCTATTCCTTTGCAGAACTTTTGTCAGTTTTGGAAAGAGAGGCAGATACCTGAGTTTGTTGTTTCAGATGTCCTGAAAAATGTATCAGGCACCTGCTTGCTGAACTGATTAGTCAGAGGCTGATGCAAAAGGTTTATGGGGAAGGGGTCATGAGTGAGTTGCAGTATCGCCTCCTGGCTAACCAGCCCAACCCCAGAGTTGCTGGGATTAGAAAAGGGTCTTGGATATCTGCGAGGGAGTTGCCTGTGGACCCTGCTTGGGAATTTAGTCCTTATCAAGCTTAAGCTATCAGATGTTCATTTGAAGTCAGTATCTCTTTCCCTTCCTCAGCCAGCTAGAGAGCAACGATTTCTCTTGTGTACCCTGAGGCTGTGGCCAATGGTAATGTGGCACTTTAGGATATGCTAATGAGGCACTGTCATGAATATGTAGTGCCTCATTATCATAATGGTGGCTGTGCTTGCTTCAAAACTGCTGGTTTCAAAACACACACCACCTGTGTAGCCAGGGGGCCTTTCAAAACAACCCCGATTCCGAAAGACTCTTATTCCCATCTGGTTTTGGAAAGAAAGGGCTTTTGAAATCAGGGGTCTCGTTCGAAAGGCCCCCTCGGCTACACGGGTGGCTGCATTTCGAAACCGGCAGTTTCAAAGCGTGTGCAGCCACCGTTATGTTAATGAGGTGCTGTATATTCAGGGCAGCACCTCATTAGCATATGCTGAAGTGCCACATTACCATAGCCTCTCCAAAATGAGGGGCTAGTGTGGCCACAGCCTTAGTGTAGAAACTCTGAGCAGAATGCCTCTCCTCCTTTTCCCTTTACAGTGCTTCTTTTTATGTCTTCCACCCTGCTTAATAGCTTCAATACCTGCGTCTGCCAAGTAGCCAAACAGAGAAATTACATGATTCTTCTCTCTCATAGCTGCCCCTAGGGTTCTGCAAAGCATCAGTGGAATAGGTCAAAATCTTGCTAGCTTCACTCTGCTCCTGCTTGACAAAACTGTGAATAACCACAGAAGCACAAGAGAGGTTAGTCTGCAGAGTGGCAAAAGCAGTGGTACATCTTTGTACTTTGTAAAGATTATTTCTACACTTGGAAGGGCTAGAAATTTAAATAGCTTCTAAAATTAAAGCTTTTTACCTTTCACTCAAAAGTGAGCACATTTTTTCCAAGTTCTACTATAAGAATTTTGGTACTTGTAAGAAACGGCTTTTTGAACTCCAATACACCCCTATTTTAGCACTTTCTTTGTCAATAATGCTTTGAGCATCCTCTCAAGACTTCACAGCACCCTTGAAAAGTAAGTAGGGAAATAGCTTTGGAGTGTGGGGAAGGTTTTCCATAGATGTTCATTTTTTTTGCACGTGCAGCACCTCTGATAATCCTCAAACTTGCATTTAAAATTTAAGGGCTACTTTCAGAGAATATAAAATGGCATAGGCTTATCTACACTCTCCTTTGCAGATACTGCATGAGAAGAGGCTGGGTGCGATCCACGCTAATTATGTCAGTCCCACAAACCAGTACCTCCAAGGGGAAGGTGATGCTTAAAGAATACAGTGGACGCAAAATTGAAGCAGAGCACATTTTCAAATGGATAACAGCCCATGCAGCTTCTCGGATCAAAACCATCTACAACTCTGAACATTTAAAAGAAGAATGGAAGAAAAGTGACCAGTATCGGGTGAAAATATACCTGTTTGCTAACCTTGACCAACCTCCAGCTTTCTTCTCTGCACTAAGTGTAAAGTTTACTGGAAGAGTTGAGTTTATTTTTGTGAATATAGAAAACTGGGATAACAAGAGTCATATGGCCGAGATTGGTATTTATAAGACACCCTCCTACATCCTAAGAACTCCAGAGGGAATTTACAGATATGGGAATAACACAGGTGAATTTATATCCCTACGTGCCATGGATTCCTTCTTGCGGTCATTACAGCCAGAAGTTAATGATTTATTTGTTTTGAGTTTAGTATTGGTTAATCTGATGGCTTGGATGGACCTATTTATCACACAAGGTGCTACTATAAAACGCTTTGTGGTTCTTATAAGCACTTTAGGGACATATAATTCTCTCTTAATTATTTCCTGGTTACCTGTGTTGGGTTTTTTGCAGTTACCTTACTTAGATAGCTTTTATGAGTATAGTTTAAAACTCTTCAGGTATTCTAACACGACAACTCTGGCTTCATGGGTGAGAGCTGACTGGATGTTCTACTCATCACACCCAGCCCTATTCCTCAGCACTTACCTTGGTCATGGCTTACTGGTAGATTACTTTGAGAAAAAAAGACGACGGAACAACAATGATGAAATAAATGCCAATAACTTGGAATGGCTCTCAAGTCTGTGGGACTGGTACACCAGCTATTTGTTCCACCCGATTGCTTCTTTTCAACACTTCCCCTTTGAGTCAGATTGGGACGAAGACCCAGATTTGTTCTTAGAGCGATTGGCTTTCCCCGACTTATGGCTTCACCCTCTGATACCAACTGATTATATAAAAAGTTTACCTGTGTGGAGGTTTAAATGTCTTGGTGTCCATGCTGAAGAAGAAATGTTGGAAGCCTCTCAAGAAAGTGAAAGTGACTCAGACAATGAAAGCAAAGATGCCTTGAGTGGCGAAAAAGAAGTATCTGAAGATGAGCTAAGTACAGTTCGCAATCCTAGTGAAGGAGAGTCTCGGTGCAATGCTGAAATCTGTTTATGTGCCAATAAATATTGTCATAATGAGGTGTATGAAAAGAAAGCTAGGTCGTATGGGTCATATAGCACTACAGAAGACATGGAACCAGATTGGTCAGTCTGGCCCTCTGATATGTTGCACTGTACAGAATGTGTCGTGTGCCTGGAGAATTTTGAAAATGAATGTTTGCTAATGGGTTTACCATGTGGTCATGTGTTTCATCAGAATTGCATTGTGATGTGGTTAGCTGGGGGGCGACACTGCTGCCCAGTTTGTAGATGGGCTTCTTACAAGAAAAAGCAGCCATATACACATCATCAGCCTTTGTCAAATGATACTCCATCTTAGCTGTGTACTGACATCCTTTGTAAGCTTTCAATATATTACAGCTTGCCTTTTAAATGTTAGTCACTTAAGATTTTGTGGTTTGAAGTTTTAGTTTAAATGTTAGTGCAGTGAACTCAAATATAAATGATGGTAATGTTAATGACAGAATCTTTTGGTTGCCTTGTATGTTGAAAGTGAATGCATACTTACGAGACAATAACTTTTTGTCCTTTACAATATTTGGAAATCTAATGCAGTTTTCGTAAGCACAAAGGTCAAGCCTACAACAAAAGTGTATTCAAGGAAAAGTTTACAAGTTAGGGTTTGGATGAACATTTGAAATTCTAATCCGAGGTAATTGCATAATTTTGAGTTTCTTTTAGTCTGCTCAGCACACCTTTGTTGAATAATGTATGTTGTATGACCGTACCATTTAAAAACAAATCTGAAAAATAAATTATTTTAAAAGGAGAAAGGCTTCAGATTTGTAATACTAGTTTTGATAAATATCCTGTGTGTGGCTGCAGATGTGTTACTAGTCTTACATATCTGTGAAGACAAATAAAAAGATAACACAACTTTTTGTCTTTGGACAGGAAAAAATGCTTCTTTCACTCGGAGCCATTTCAATCCGTTACTGATTCAGACTTGCAGCAAGACAATTGGTCATCTTTCTGGTGGTGGGAAAATTTATTTTATTGTGGTAGCTCCCAATATGATAGATGCTACACTAGAAGACAGTGTTTCTCTGCCTGAAGAGTTCTCATTTGTAAGCATTGTAAATCTGTTTTGTGCTGTTCTGCTAGACCAGTGGTTCACCAGTTCCTTCTGCACACCATGTGGTAAAAGGTCTATGAGAGAGGACCTCTCTATTCTCCCTTGCTCCCCCCCACCCCCTCAACCCTACATTGCTTGGTTCTTTTTGAGTCTCATTGTTCTGTGCAGGTCTAGTGCATGAGGACCTGAGTAGGAGATCCACTGTACTAGGGGGTATAGTAGTATCACACAATCTGTGTCCACACTAGCTCCCTCCTTCAAAGGGAGCATGGTTGGTAGGGTGTCAGGAGATTATTAATAAAGTGCTGTGGTGCATTTGCAGCACTTCATTAAGCTAATTCTCCCCTGTGGTAACTTCCAAGTGTAGAACTTTTGAGGAGTAAAGGGACTTCGAAGTTTCCCAGACACTTCGAAGTATCGGCGGGTTAGCCACAGCTACACACAAGCCAGCACTTCGAAGTTTAACACTTCAAAGTTGCCGCAGGGGAAAGTTAGCTTAATGAAGTCCTGCATATGCACCACAGCACTGCATTATTAATCTCCCAACACCCTACTTACCATGCTCCCTTCAAATTAGGGAGCTGGTGTAGAAACAGCCATAGTGATTAAACAACTTTTATAATACTATTTATTGTGCATTTAAATACCAAGTTTGAGATTTCAAAGTCCAACTGTTTCTTATTGTGTTTACAGTGCAGGCAGCTGTGGGAAGGGTGTGTGCTTAATCTAGTGGCAAAGTTTGTGTTATGAACTTGATGCATAAAATAAATGAAGGTAATGTGCTCATACTTGCTGAAAATCCAGCATGGAAACTTCTCTGGAAAACTATGACTCACCCTGGGGATGGGGTAGGGAGACAAAATCTACTTGTCCTGGACTCCCCAAAGACTTAATTTGGCCCAGGGGGAAGCCCTGAATCTCAGTCCTCCCTCTGCCCCTACTGTGGGGTTGGAGCGTGAGGGGAGTAAGTTGTCTTGTTTTCTTCTGCTTTTCAGTCAGGGGCAACATCAGAGAGGTGTTTTAGTTTCTCAGACTTGTGTGGGCCCACAACTAATTTATTTTTTGTGTGGGTCAATGGCCCCCACCCCGAAAAAGTTCCCTACCCCTGCTGTATAGTTTTAAATGAAGCTGGTCGTGAGTGACAATGCAAAATGGTCACCTTTGAGCTACTCTGTTAGCAGGCTTAATGAGGTAAAAGAGACTTCAAGAGAGACTGATCTTACGCTCTTGTAGCTCTGATGCACTGGTATAAGTAACACTTAACTGTTAAAAGATCTCTTCAGTAGATTAGAAAATATCTGCTCGGGCTGGGTGAGATTTAGGAGGGTAACTGAGATGAAATATAAATATGATTAAGTGTTAAATAGTCTTGTTCTGGGAGTTGAATAATGAAAGTAAGTATAATGGTACATAGCTACTGTAATTAGAGTAGAATGGTTAATGTCCTCTTTCACTGTTGTGCCAGAAATACTGCATTGCTGCATGTGAACTGAGTATTAAAATGTAGTCCTGGTGTATTGCCTTATGTGGTCAAACCCTTCCACAGATATTAACAAATTCTCCCGACTTCTACTGCCTGCCATGTTGTGATCTTCCTAGGTATCCCCAGTTTATAGAGAAACTAAGGCAGAAAGCTGAAATGATCTGCCAAAGGTCACATAGCAAATCAGTGGCAAAGCTGCATGCGAACTCTAAACTGGGGTTCTCAACCTTTTTTTTTTTTTTCTGATGCCCCCATGCAACATTCAGTAAAAGCTTCATAGCCCACTTGTGCCACAACAACTGGTTTTCTGCTTATAAAAGCCAGGGCCAAGATTAGGGGGTAGCAAGGAGAGAATTGGCTGGAGCATCATGTCATAGGGAGTCCCACAGAGCTAAATTGCTCAGCCTTCCACTTCAGCTGCAGGTGGTGGTGCTCAGGGCTTTAACCTGATGTGGTGGGGCTTTGCCATTCTGCCCCAAGCCCCCCTGAATCCTGCTGGTGACTCCTTGGGGGTTCACAGTTCTCTGGTGGAGAACCACAGCTCTAAGCTACGTGTTAATTCAAACCAACTAAATATGGTCCAAGAGCCCAGCAAACAATAGACGTTGGTAATGCTGATAGACAATATTGACACCCCACCACTCCTGTGGTTTGGCAAGTTCTCTGGTTCAGCACTGGGTAGGGCCTGAGGGTGCCAGACTAGAGATGTTCAATTTGTGTAAACTAAGTTGGCATGTATGACTGATAAATGTAAGCGCTCTAGGCTTTTCGGAGGGAGTGGATGGGAGGAGATTAAAGTTAGAAGACACTTGTTTGTCAGGGGATATTAACTCTACCAGGGTGGAGAGACAAAGAAGGGTCACAAGCAGTCATTGGTCAGGGGAGTGGGATAGATAAATGTAAGATGCCCCTGGCACAGAAGAGGTATTAGGCACAAGAGAGGTGCTAGCATGAAAAGTGGATGGCAGTAGGGTCTAGTGTGGAACGTGGGATGGGGTCATTTCACACAGCCCGTTGAAGAGGTGGCTGTGGAGAGCATAGTGATGCAGAGAGGCCGTAGTATGTGGGCGCAGGGGGGAGGAGTAATTCAAAGTCTCTGATGGTTTGGTTTGTTGTTTGGGGTGGACAGGTGGGACTATAGGTAAAGAGGAGACACAAGACCTTTATACTTGGTGGAACCCACTGATGCGTACAGGAAGATGTGCACTGGAAGGAAGAGACAAAGGTGAAGGGATGTGGCAGTGGCCCTCAGGAAAAAGGGAAGAATGAGCAAAACCAAGGAAATGACATAAGTTTTTCAATTTTAAAATGTAAGGATACAATACACTCCAATGTCTGGTTGGCTGTGTTTTTCCTATTTGTAAGCTGGTGTTTGGGATGTACTGTTTGTACCAACACAATTTGGGATGCTTGTGAACAGGCTGCTGGGCATGGATGGGGCTGAGCTTGTCTCTTTCGCTCCCCAGAACTAAGGTTGCTGATTGTGTTTGACTGCATTACTGGAGGTTTCATCCCATGAGATGACTCCAGAACAATCTTGCAGGGTGACAACCCTACTTCTAGGAACTGAATCGCCCCAAAGGAGAATTGCAAGAGCAGGACATATGTAACAGGTGATCAGCAGACAAAGTTCCCTACACCAGGTTGAAGTTTCACAGCCCTGAATTTTTGGATTCCAGTTGCGTATGCCATTGGGAAGGATGGAAGGAAAAGGTGAGAGAGGCATCAGACACCTACAGAAGCTGAGCCTATGGTTGTTGAAGATGCTGATGCTGATGATCCAAACTGTATACAGGGTGGCTTGCAGATTTAGGGGTGTGTTATGAGTTTATGGCCACTGAAAAATCCTTGGGTGGGGTTGGAAAAACTGAGCATCTCCCAGTCTCCTATGGATTTGGTCCCTTTTATTGTTGTGCTATACTTTATCTGAAATGCTTTTTCCTTAAGAATAAATGTACTTGCCTAGCGAGAGCTGTGTGCTAACTTCACAGTGGGTAGCTGTGCTGTTTATAGGCTCCCAAGCCAAACAGACCTCCTTTGGCTGCCTGACTTGCTTGGGAATTCAGTATAGGAACAAGCAGCCTGGAAAAATCCTGCTCAGGAAGGACAGCAAGACATCCTCCACCCAAGTGTTGTGAGAGTGGGGGAAGCCATAGCCTGAGACTGGGGAACTCTGTAGGCCTAGAGAGGAGTGCAGCTGCCCTGAACTGTAACAGCTGCTTGTGGGGTAAGTAAGGCCAGCTGCCACATCATCATGGGGATACTTACCATCCCAAAACATATGGAAAATTCTGTCAGTTCAACAGCTATGGGGCTGGCACATTCTAGCAGGCAGGGATAAGGAGCTTAAAAAGGGAACCCGGTAGCTCTGGTCAACACTGGTGTTTGGGGCATTAAAAGTGCAACTGTTGGTGCAGCAGGTCTAAAGCAGGCACCCTACCTGCCTGGACTTCGTGTGGTTCCCATGAAGCAGCTGGCAGGTCTCTAGAACTCCTTGGCATGTGGGGGGCAGAGAGGCTCTGCATGCTGTCCCCACACTTAGCACCATTGTGAAGCTCCTATTGGCTTGCAACTACAACCCATGGGAGTTGTAGGCAGGGCTGCCCCTAGATAGAGAGGGGAAGGCCTGGGGCAAACTCAGCCCCTACCTTGCCTCTTCCCTTCTGTACTCTGCCCCTATTACATCCCTTCCCTGAAGCTTCCTCCTCCAAGCTAAGCAACCCAGGGCATTGGAGGGGGTGGAGGTGAGCCTGGCGCAGGGCTGTAGCAAGGGTCTCTTCCCACAATCACTGAGGCTGTGACAAGCAGAGCACCATGGGCGCAGGGGAGCAGAGCGGAACAGGTTAGGGCTCTTTAGTATGGTGGCAGGACCTCTGTCCCCCTATAAGCTGAGCAACTGGGCAGCTGCCCTGAAGCTATTTAGATGATGTCCTGCTGATTAGCAAAGTCACCCATAGTGGGCATTGTGTTTCTAGCAGTGGTGCACATCTGCCCCGCCTTGCTGCACATAACACTTACTCTGTCCCTAGACGAACAAAACTAGAACACTGATGGTGAAGTTGAGCAGCCTGGCCTGGTTGGGAGCTGGGTGGACGAGTAACACAGGTTCCTGGGTCGCTCCCCTTTCTGTGGCTCCCCCAGTTGCTGTGGGCTACCATCAATATGGGTGATTGTCCCAGCCATAGGATGTTTGAGACAGCCCCTGCAAGTCCCCCTAAAGCATGGTGACCAAGGCAGCCATCCTGAATGGTCCTGTACAGGATGGCTCAAGTTGTAGGGACTGTATTTGTGCACAAGGGTGGCATGCAGAGCCTCACTGCCCCCCTGCTGCTCTCCAGAAGCTACCTTAGATAAATGCCACCACTATCTCCCTGCTGCCCATTACTCCCAACATGCCTGCACCAGGCCTGAGCCCCTTCCTGTCCCAGCCCAAAGCCCCTGCCACACCCCAAGTCCCTTGGCCCCAGCATAGAGCCACTCCTGCACCCCAAGCATCTCATCCCTGGTCCCACTGCAGAAGGCTGCACCTCCCACCCATTAACCTTTTGCCCCATTCCCTGAGCCGTCTCCCATGCCCTAACTCCCTCCTAGACCCTGCAGCCCCCCCCCCCGGCTTTCTGGACCGCCTGTTCCAGCCCTGAACCCCCTCCTGCACCCCAAACCTCTGATCCCTGGTCTCGCCCCACAGTCCGCACCTTTCCCGCACCCCAGCCTGGCGCCAGTAAGGGGCAAGAGCATCGAGGGGGCTGTACGAAGCTATTCAGCATCGCTACTCTATCACCCACGTGGATCGCCGCTGTACTCCTCCCGCCCCCGCTAGCATGACGTAGTCACATACGCTACCGGGGTTCTATGCCCCCTGGTGGCCGAGGCAGGAACAGACGGGCCCTACCACCGGCGCAGGGACATGGGGACAACGCATGCGCAGTGCAGTCTCAGAGACCCACCCTCCCGCCCCCAAGCAGGAAGGAAAAAGGACGCATGCGCGAAGGCGTGTCACTTGTTTCTTCAGGAAGCAGCCGTGTTAAGGCCGCGCACGCGCATTAGTAGGTAAATGCGCCTCGCGTCACAAGGTAAGGGGAGTGAGGTAAGCCGCGCCTGCGCAATGTTTGTCCGCGGGGGGCAGGGACGGGAAGCGGGAAGGGCCAGAAGGCGTTGTGTTGTTGGTCCGCGATGGGTCTTTTCGGGAAAACGCCGGAGAAGCCGCCCAAGGAGATGGTAATGGCCTGGACGGGGACGAAGGAGCGTCCCCCGGCCTCTCGGGGGGTGGGGTGGGGAGACCGCTGAAGGGGTGCGCCCGGCGCTCTGTCAGCGGGCGATGCTGAGGTGGTGGGGTCGCGGGGGTGATGGGGCGGACGCTGTGGTGGAGGTGGGGCGGGGAGATGCTGAGGCGCGCGGCCGATGAGGGTGGCTGCTTTACGGGGTGCGGGGGAGACGCTGGAGCGGTGGGGTTGAAGGGGGGCTACTCTGCAGGGGGAAGTGGGGGGAGGGCTAAACAGGAAGCAGTTCGTTGGGGCTGGGGGCGGGGCTCTTCGGGCCAGGGCAGTGTGGAAGGGGTGTGAGGGGATGGTTGCTGTAGCGCTGGGGTTTCTGCCGAGTGGGGGTAACGCTGTGGAGGTGGGGGTGGGATCGAAGGGGGCAATGGTGGGGCTAGGCTGGCTGCTGAGGGGATTCGAGCCCCAGCATCTCAGGGCTGCCGCAGAGGTGTCCAGGTACCCACAGACCGAGGGGGTCTGGGCTGCAGCTGGCCTACTGGCATGGATGGGATTTCTAATGGAAGCTCCAGTACTTCTGTTTATGCGGGCGGTAGAGGCAACGGGTAGTAACAGGTAGCCCTTATGGGATTGGATTTGGTATCTGCATTGACTGACTTCTACTTGGAGATGGCTTCACTGGGTTTTCACAGCCCTTCGGGCAGCAATACAATTGTCAAGAATTGGATGATTTTTACTTTTATTACCAGTAATGGATGCATTGAAGGTACTCAGAAAAAGAACTGCCCCTTCCTTTGAATGAGGTCTAGAATAGCAGAGACATCCTCCTGTTCCCTTGTAGCAGCCAGGAGGATCTAGGAATGGGTAGCATAGCAGTCAGAGTTATCCTCACAACTGCAGGATGCTGGGAGTCAGAACAGAGTAGAAGAAAGACCTTTTCACCACTCCGCTCATAATAGTCAGGAGGTTTAGGTGATAAATACAATGTTAGATTCCTTAACCTCATTCCCAACAGTTAGAGAGGTATGATGGAGAGGAGAACAGACAGAGTTCCTTCTGCCTTTCAGGAGGTAATAGCCAACTAAGTTTCAAGTGTATGTTTGTGGCTTAACATTAAACATATAGCCTCAGAGAGGGGTGTCCACTCCAGTCATCTGAAGGAAGTGGGTCGTACCAACCAAATATCATGACCTAATAAAACAGGACTGCTTATTAATTACAAAACATACAATTCTTGAGTTGCCTCTGGGGATGACGGCCTAGTAAGAGTCTCAGTCCCCTCCATTTTCCTAAGGTTGAGTGGCATTGAGAGTGAAATTGGTCTTCTTACCACAACCCTACCACTGGATCATCTAATGTACTGACCCCTGTTTAATTGTATAGCTAGAAGAAATCTGGCAAAATTGCCAAGCTTTTTGCTAGTTATTATTGCATTCACACGTTACGGTGGCCTCATCTTCATGCAGATGACGAAACAGTTTCATTTAACTCAGTTTTTAAGATGATATTCTTCTACACAAGGATTTTACCACAAGATTGAGACAGACATATGAATTGGCCTTAATTTGCAAATTTGATACTTTTAAACTAGGCCTTAACAGGGATCTTAATTATCTTTTGGGCAGTTCTCCCACCTTTTGATATTTAGAAGAATGGCATGCATCCTACTTAATTTAATTTGCTTCATCTATTGGTCCTGTTAGTGACAGATAAACCCCTTTTTTTCTCCTTCCCTTCCCCAGATATATAAACCCTGGATTTTAATCGTCTATGCCAAAATCCGAGGAAACAAAAAAACAGTAAAGTAGCACTTTAAAGACTAATAAGATAATTTATTAGGTGACCTTCGTGGGACAGACCCACATCTGAGGAAGTTGGTCTTACCCACGAAAGCTCATTACCTTATAAATTTGTTAGTCTATAAGGTGCTTTGTGGATGCTTCTGTTTTGTTTTCAGTAGATTATTTTAGTTTAGCATATCAGTCTTTTTACCAAATTAAAATAGGCAACTCCTAAACTGAACTAACACTGCATGAAAATGGCACTGCTTTAACTAGATCATTTTAAAAATAATTTTAGTTTGCTGCAAGTGGGCATATAATCAATTCCTCTTTCTCCTTTGGCTGAACCTGATGTAATTTTACTCAAATTTTTCAAAGGTTGCCTTTTATCTACTATGCACCTCTGTGGCACTATAGACAGTGTTTAAAAAGCAGGCACTGATGCTAGTGAATTGCACTGTGCTGAACAGAGGGAAGCATGTCTAGAGTTTCTGTTGCCCTGTGTAGGATCAGTGACTATCAAGTAACCAAGGAAACAAAGTGCTCCAAATATGACGTGCAGCTGTGACTCTAGGTTGAACAGAGACTAATGGAGATAGATAAAGGTACAAATGGCCAGAGGTGTAGAATTGTTTCCTTTCTGAAATGGTTGCAATTCAGCACCCAGATTTGAAGAGTTTTTTGTGGACTCTGTGCAGCTTTGCCTATACTAACTGTCAGTGAGCATGGGGCTGGATTGAGGCTGCTCACATTGAAGTGAGTCCCCTGTAGCTTTGTGTCATATTTGGAATGATGGTGACAGGACCTTTTTATCCCACCAAGAATTAACTGCATGGCATACTGCTCTTTGCTTTCTGCTTCAGTTTTCCCCTTTCCTCATTCAAAGAAGTAGGGGTAACAACAATGGATCACCAAATAGGAATCTCTGCAGTTGAGAAGTTTGGTATCTGTTTGGTTCACTAGGCAGACCTGCTGTGCCTCCTTCCTATCACACACATTGCAAGATAAATATAATCTATGTTTTACAGACAGAAACTCTGGCACGTGGGCATTAAATGACTTGTCCAAGGTCACAGAAGAAATCTGTAGGAGAGCTGAGACCAGATCTCCAGCATATTAGTCCATCGTAACAATGTGGAGGACAAGAAGTACAGTGGAATCCAGTTCTGCACTAATGTCAACATTTCTATGAGGCCACTGAGTTGTTTCAGTATAGTAGCAGGAATGAGATGCAAGATTTTTCTGTGCTTGGTAGCCAGCTAGCTGACAGTGTATACGTCTACACACTCACTGAATGCTGACTTGTGCCACTGCAATGGTCCTAGTCGGCCAGCTACATCACGTTAGCGGTCAGCTAATGGGAGTTGAAAAAATAATCTGACCTAGGACACATGGAAAACAGGTTCCTTAACAGAGGTTCCTAGCAACTCCAAACCATCTTGCTATCAAGCTGAGGTTTATGTAAAGGCCCAGGTACAATAATTTTATGCCTCTACCCCATCCCTTTTTTAATCCCATGTTCTAGAGAGGAACAAATCAGAGATGCAGGGGGCTTCAAACTTCCATTCATTATGGAACAGTGCCTGCTGTTTCATGTCTAGCCACATGCATATAGTGACACATAAAAAAAAAAATCATTCATAAAATGCTTCACTGTATGGCTGTTTACAACCAAATTAGGAAAGGTCCTACTCTTTATTTTTAGCATTCACAGTCTGCAGGCTTGTTGACTGTGGCCCTCCCCTTTACTGAGACCCCCCTCTTTAAATCCTCTTCTGAAAATCCCTCCAGTCATGTATCTGATGAAGTGGGTCTTGGCTCACGAAAGCTTATGCTCCAAAATATCTGTTAGTCTATAAGGTGCCACAGGACTTCTCGTTGTTTTTGAACATGCAGACTAACCTGGCTGCCCCTCTGATACTAATCTGCAAGCTGTATCCAAACACACACAATCCCTTTGATTTCAGTGGGAACACGTTCACTGCCTCACAATCTGGTCCTAAATTAGACATGACAAAACTCTCTTGTAACAGTGCGTGGGAGGAAGAAGGAAAAGTGTTACAACAGAGAGGAAAATTGCGTGAATATCTGTTATCGTACAGGTTGAACCACTCTAGTTTGGCACCCTTGGGACCTGAGTGGTGCCAAACAAGAGAATTTGCTGGATCGGAGGAGGTCAGCACTGTCTAGCAGTGTTACCAACACGTCCACTGCTTACTGGCTCTTAGAAGACATTCAGGGGTAAATTACAACTCAGTGATAGCGCAGAAATCTGAGGGCAAGACAGATGTCCCATACAGTTTGTATACAGCCCATAGGAGACTTGGCTGCACCTATGATAAGTGGTCCTCCAGCTAACTATTTGTGGGTACCATGCTGTGACCATTCTCAGGGTGCTTAGGACTTAGTTACTTATCCTCCTCCAGTGACAGAGATTTGTTGGTGTTTAACTGGATGTCAGCTCCCTAACACTCCAATTTATTAGCCACTAAATTACCCTCCCCTGAGCTGTATCAGCCCTTACTTTGCTGGACAGGTTAACAGTAGGTACCTGAGCCCATCTGAAGTGTTCTGCTTAGTTTCCAGCTGCTTATCAACTGAACTCTCAGAAATACCAGGTTAATTGTTTTTGTTTGATTCAATGCAGGATCAGCTTATCTGTTGTGGCACTATACTTATGTGAAACATAATTTTATTAACAAATTTAGAATTGAGAGAGAAATTAAAGATAACGAAAACAGCAGGGTTACATATAAAACAAAATCATAGCATTTCTGGAGACTAAAAACAAAATAGCTTCTTGTCTAAATCTGTTTTAACTCAGCCAAACCCTTTTACATAATTTCCAACCAAAGTTGGTTGTGATCCTATTTTCATTAATATTTATATTGTCCATTAACTTCGTAAGTGCAGGATAGCAGGGTGCATTCCTTGTCTCCCAATTATAGTCCAGTAAACCTTTGCAATGTTCCCTCCAGCTAAGGCTTGCTCTCTCTGCTGTTTCTTCCAGTTAAATGTCATTCTTCTACATTTAGTTCAGGGTGGCTATTGTGAGTTAAACAGCACTCAGTTTACATTTCGGCAGACAGATGAATAACTATGTTCTCACAGAAAACTAATTTGTAATGGAGTTCACTCACTGTTGAGATGCCGCATCAAGGATGATTCTGAGGATCATCTCTTGCCTGCTTTAGTGCACCCCCTCTGTTTTGCTTGCCTGTATCTCTTCTGTTCTCAGGTACTCGATCAAACATCATAAAACCTTTGTATTTTTGTTTCTTTACTCCCTAATTTTCCATTCCTTTGTTAAGTCCTTCACAATCGCACTTGCAAATTGTCTACTTAAGCATATCTTAATATCCACTTCATTCTAGAGTATGTTTGGCTGTTTTGCCAGTCATCTAATTTCTAGGTATTCCAATAGATACTGGAAATCCAGGCTGCTGTTAGTGCAAGCAGGTAGCTCTATTTCCATAGGAGCATTACTGCATTTTTCATTTCTTCCTTTTGAAGTCTGTTTTGATTTGTTATAATGCCTAACCATCAGATGAAATTACAGTTGCAGTCTGTTGCACATCTTTTCCCCAGGCTAGTGCCAACAGTATCCCATTTGTTTAGCTGCTTGTACAGTAAACCTTTGCTTTATATGTCTTTAGGGTGTATGAAACTTGCATTAATGTGAGTTTCATGCAACTTGAAGATGTGTGGCTGTCTGCCTGCCTAGCTTCCTGCAGCAGCATGCAGTTAGGCAGGTTAAGAGCCCCTTCCTAGAGCAGTGCTAGGCACTGCTCTGGGAACGTGTGGGAAGGCTTTTAGCTCGCCTTGCTGCTAGGGGCAGCCAGGCAGGCTAAAACCACCTTCCCAGAGCAGCTCTGCTGTCAAGATGACAGTGGCCCTGCTCTGGGAAGGCTGAGCAGAATAAGGGGATTTCGAAAGGTGCGGGGTCCTTTTGAGAAGGACCCCTGTATAGTCGCGCCGAGTTGCGGGCATTCGAAAGCGGCGCTTTCAAAGCACCGTGGCCGGAAGTGTCATAATGCTGATGAGGTGCTGAATATTGAATTCAGCGCCTCATTAGTAATCTTTCAAACAGCCATTAGCATGGCTATTTTGAAGATTCGTGCCCGTGTAGACACAGCCAAGGGTTGTGTGGAATGCAACCCTCGCATATCGTGAGGGACTGCTGTATAGTCATTTAATTGGATAGTCTCTCCGATCTTTGGAGTCCAGCACAAGAGGTTGTTCCCGCTGAACCTGAGTTGTCATCTTTATCTGTCTATATAGACTTGGCAAAGCTGGCCTCGGTTTTCATAAATTCAGAAATCTCGTGAGTCTTAGCACGTGGGTTTTTCCCCCCTTGCTCTTCATTCCACACAATTCCAAATTCTCAAATGGGAAGAACTGTCCTGCAGTAATTTGATTTTCCACCACTAAACTATTTTTGTTCTCTGGGGATCTTTTTACATACCACCTTTACCAATTTTCAATCCTGGTAGCATGAGAGAGTCTTTGGCAATCCATGCAATTTGTCTAAATTACTAGCAGTCCTCACAAGTCTGTTGTATTCATCCCTTCTACACCTTTGCCCAAAAGATTATATATTATAGTTTCATCCTTAGATTTATAGATGCTTTTCTAGTGCCTGTTCCCATTTATACTGTATAATTCTGTCACTGTTCCCCAAAACATTCTCCATTTTATTCCAATTTTGGCTAGTTTATATAGAAGGTCTTCCATAGAATATCTTGCTTTTTCAGTTAAGAACTTATGATAAAGTTCATAGTCCTTATTTTTTGTCTCTCTTTCTAGCCTCCCTTCATGGTCAGCTGTGCATCTTCCTTTTCTGACACCATTTTGCACCTTTGTTATATCACTTTTTTCTTCAAGTATTCCATTAGTCTTCCATACATAGCTTCTTCACCCTGAATTTTTGCTACATACATTAGGGCAATAGGTCTGTGTCAGGCCTCATGTGTATCTGGCTTGGTTTCCAAATTGGTATAATGGGTGCTTGTTTCTGTTCTGCTGACAGCCCTCCTTTTACCCTGTTATGTAACAACAATAGAATCTTTAGTTTAGACACTCTCCTGACAGGTTCTAGTGCATTTCATAACTTACATTGTCCATTATCTTTACCAGGAGCAGGGTTGTGGGGGGTTTGTTTTTTATTTTGTTTTTTGGCTGCAGTAAAGCCCCTGTAATCTTGCTTTGAAGATGATCAGTATAGTCTCTCCAGCCATTTAATAGATCAGTTTTCAGCAATAAACCTCTTTATTGTCCGTCTCCCCCTGCAAATCATTGCTTTGATTCATTTCATGACTGGCCTTTTGGAATTCTTTTGCTACAATGTCTGTCTTTCCTCAGTGGAGACCTCAATTTCATTGTTTAACATTGCTTGTTTGCTTCAACTTCCATTTGTTCTTTGAATTTGTTTACATATTTCTGGAATCTTTGTTCAGTTTGTCCATTTATTCAAGTTTTTGTCTTTTTAATGATCTTATATCTGGCTTCCTTACATCTTTTAAAATCTGTAGGTGATTACTATTCACACTATATTTTCCTTGCTTGTATGCCTTCTTTCCTTTATTTGCAATCTTCATTCCATCAGGAAGTAGATTTCTAAGTTAAAATTATAGATCCCTACATCAGCTGTTGCTGTAATTTCTTTTATTAGATTATTAATAGTACTCTGTTACTGCATAAATATTAATAACAATTAATTTTGAGAAGTCCCCAGTTCGTTTTTAAAAAAGTTCTAGCTTATGAACTTTTTTGTGTTTTTGACAATTCCTCAGCCTTAGTTCTCAGTAAGCATTGGAAAGTGATCACTTTTCATTCTGTCATCTTTATGTATTTCCCAGCTGCTTTTACTACGAATATTTGCAATTCCCAAACCTAAAGCAGAAAAGGATCCATTCACTGAATTAAATCTGCTAGGTACTTCTGTATTCAATATTACCAAGTTATGAATATCAATAAAATGTTCCAAGCACTTAGTTATGGGGAAGAAAATAAACTGACCTAATTATGGTTCACTGTTAAAGTGTCTCCTTGTAGCTGCATATATTCTGGTCTCATATAAGCTCAGCATGCCTCTGTCCAGCAAGGCTTCATTGTCAATTAGCTTTTTCCATTCTCCCAGCCCTTCTCCATATGTGGCCTGTATGGGTATTTGGCCCCTTCTGAGCCATCTTGATCCCTTCAAGATGAGTTGGTGAACTCTCTACCACACACATAACTTAAAATAGATTACAGCGAGATATTTGTGAATTGGAATCAATATTCAAATTTGACGCTAACACATAATATGAACAGAGTCTTCAATTACTTCACGCGTTACAGGGTCTGCTTCCCTTCCTTTGATGCTTGTAATTATCTCACACCAGGCACTTAACATCCTCACCCTCCTTCAGTCCTTTGTACTCAATTTGTCTCTTCTTATTTTAATTTGGTTTGGTCCTTTGTATTTATAAATGTCAGTCTGTATTGGAAATGAGATTGATCTGTTTAGTTTTCTCCACCACACAAGTTTTTTTTTTTTCCCCACTCTTTAGGGGTTAACACATCCTTACAAACTGTAAGAATACATTTCCCTTATTTATAGCTCCTTAGGCAGTAGCATACATATTTTGTTTACAATTATATTATATTCATATTCAGCATAACAAGATTTTCCTTTGATACTGTACATTAAAATCTTTGAACCAGGGTGTGTATTCTAGAATTGGGACACTTTTATAACTTCTGTGCATCCCCCTCAGTGCCTCTTTGTTCGTTGGCATTAAGAGGTTCTTACATCATACATGCCAAACATACATATATTAGCATAGAATATTTGTGCCCTCAGGGAAAGAGGTTTGGTGCATTTCTGAAGCACTGATTCTGAAAATAAGCATCTAAAAGCTACGTAACAGAATCGCTACTTCTTTAAAAAAAATCTTGGTTTATCTGAGTTACCTGGGGGCACATCTGAAACTTTCAGCTAACTGGCCATTCAGAGAAGTGGATCTGCTACTTTTGAGATGGGCGCTAGGTGATGTCTGAGAGATCATAGACATCCAGATGCAGCTGAGCAGGCTAAAGATTCACTCAGAGGCATTGCTTTGCCCAGTTGTGTGCTATAGATATTGTTCTGGGTTATGGGTCAATGAATCCATTGCATTCTTCCCATCAGCCCCTGCACACCCCACCCTCTCTAGTTCCACAGGCTGCTGTTACATTAGGGATGTCAATGGTTAACTGGTAGGGGCTGCTCCAGTCCCCCGTTTAATTGGTTAACCAGTTAAATTTAATGTTTTACCGGTTACCTAACAAATGGGATTTTACATCACTGCATTAGATATGGCCCTTCAGTGGTGCTTGCAGTGCCAATGTGACCCCTGCCTCCTGATTACTGGGTGAGTGTTTCCTGAACTGTGGTGTCAGAGTGGACCAGAAATGTCACTGTGGATACAAATTTATTGGAATAGCACTTGAAACTAGACACAATGTTGCAGTCATGGAACCACAGTTTCACTGGATACGTTGTTGCACTGGTGTGTTATGACCTAGAAGCATTGCTGCAATGTAGTTTCCTTGAACTCTGCAGTTTTTAAGTGGGTGGGTGCTGTTTGCAGAGGGAGGATGCACCGTGGAGTCAGATAAGCTGGACTTTTGGAAAAAGGGAATTCGGGCAACTGGGTGTGTACTGTATACAAGTCAGTTTTAGTTATATTTTTATACCCTCTTTTTCTTGTTTTTACCTTTAGGTCAATGAATGGTCACTGAAGATAAGGAAAGAAATGAGAGTAATTGATAGACAGATCAGAGGTTTGTGTGTGTGTGTGTGTTTTTTTTTTTTGTTTTTTTTTTTCTCTCTCCACATTTTCTCAGACTTCCTGTCTATCAAAAAACAAAAACATTGAATTTTTGGTAACTTTTAAAAAGGGAACTGTGGAACATCTGTGGCGAACCAACTGTCGTAAATGTAGTGAAATCCCAAGGGCATCAGTAGGCAGGGCATGTAGGTAGGATGATGGAAAATGGCTCAACTAACTGTCTGTGGAAAGGATATCCTTAGGGATGCGACTTCATGGCTGTTCAAGATGGAGAGATAATACTGAGTGAGACCTAAGAACTCTTATGAATTACCATCTGTGTGTGTGTGTGTGTGTGTGTGTGTGTGTGTTTAACAACATCTATGGGGAGTTTTAGTAACTGTGACAATTTGGAAAATGTGTGTACTGTATAATTTATTAATTTTGGTTGAAGTGTTAAGTTTTTACTATTAAAAATTGCTGTATTGTTGTTTGCCTCTTTGTAAATGTTGTTTGCAATGTTGTAGTAATGTTAATCCTGGGATACTTGAGAGAAGGCATGTGAGAATCGGGGGACTGGAAGAAGCCTTGAGGTCTAATCCAGTCCTCTGCACTTATGGCAAAACTAAGTATCCTCTAGTAGGCCATCCCTGAGACATGTCTGTCTGTCTAACCTGCTTTTAAACAGCTCCAGTGGTGGTGATTTCACAGCCTCTCTAGGCAATTTATTCCAATGTTTAACCACCTTGACAGTTAGGAAGATTTTCCTAATGTCCAACCTAAGCCTCCTTTGCAATTTAAAACCATTGCTGCTTGTCCTATCATCATTTTATGTACTTGAAACCAGTTATCCTGTCCCTTTTCAGTAGCAATAACCATATTTCTCATTTCTTTAGAGGTCCTGAGATGGAAGACACTAAGCACTTTCTAAACATTCAGTTGAGTCACTCCATCACCTGGGGACGCAGGGATCCATCTCCACTTGAGGGATGGGGAAACTGAGGCATGGGGACAGCTACTAGTCTAAAGTCATGCTGGTGTCTGTGGTAGTGCTGAAAGTAGAATCTTGACCACAAGATAAGCTTGTCTTCCTTGCAAAAGGAGATATTCACGCAGATGGATTCTCTGCCTTCAAAGTAGTCAAACTTTGCCATACAAAAAGAGTGATAGTGGTTGTGGGTCTTCCAAATGGTCAGTACAGGAAGCCTTTGTGCACAATGGCTTGTTCTTGGCACTTTCTTATGCCTGGATTGTTGTTTCAATTGGGCGTTTGCCTTAGTTATATTGTACATTCTTCGGAGTAGGGACTTCTCCCAGGTCCAGCAGAGCGCATGGTTGGTTGTGCTGTAGAAATGGCTTCAGCATCTTGTAAGCAAACAGTGTTTCTTGTGAGTAATAAGAGGAAAACACCACTAACCCTGACTCTGAATAAGGAAAATAGTCTTTTTGGAACGAAGGGCTCTCTTTGTGTCTATGGATTGGCTGATAGATTTCTTAGGTTATCTGCTGCTGAGTGATGCTTATTCTGGATGAGTGATTCTCCCAAATAGTCAGTAACTCCCATGTGGGAATTTTCATTGATGTCTCCAATTCATACTGGGCCAGCGTGTTGCCAAAATGCAGAATGCTGTTTTGATGGAGTTATTTTTATAACCCACCAAATTCTGAATCATTCTGATATGAAATGGCTGCCTATGTAAATCAGTAAGCTTTTGGAAATAATAAAAATCACTGCAAACATGTCTTGCCTCCATTTTTGTGAGGCAATTTCATTGAACTCTCCTATCAGTAATATCCCTTTAAATGTTAAAATAGCTGAATGGATTCAAGTGGTGATGTTTCTTTTGCAAGCTAGTTTTAGCTATCTCTCTCTGCACTGGAAGCTTCATTTTTAGTTCAAGAGAATAGAGAATAACCTGTTACTCTTTCGTGTGCACATATGTCTTCCCTGTGGATATTTGTGGGTGCCTTGTTAATATAGATATTGTGCATAACTACCATTATCCTTTCAACATAGTCTGAAATCTCTGCTTTTTATTCACCTAAAACCCCTTTCTAGAAGAAGAGGCCTTGATTATTTCAGGAAGCTTATGCATTGCATAGTACCTCCATTTCAAAGCATAATAGACTAGAATTGATTTGGTACAGACAATGTTCTGTTTAATGTATGTTCTTTCTTCTGGTACACTGACATAATTAGCAAGTGTGAAAAATCAGGGTACTTTCTTTTTTTGGGTGTGTATATGGGGATGTAATTGCACATACAGGTTGAACCTCCAATCTGGAACTCTCCCTAGACAATTTATTCCGGAGAGGTTTTGGAATTTCCATCACTGCAGATATTTAAGGGCAGGTTAGATTTGCATCTATCAGGGATAGTCTAGATGGTGCTTGGTTCTGCTGTGAGGGCAGGGGACTGGACTTGATGACCTCTCAAGGTCCCTTCCAGTTGTAGTGTGTGTGGTTTTTTTTTTAATCTCGTCCAGCAACATCCGTAATCCAGTATGATTTTTAGTTAGCCAGAAGACCACTTGTGGGTGTGGCCAAGTTTCTCTCAGTCCCCTAAGGTTTGTTTCCAGCCACCAGTCCTGGCTGTCAGTGTTCTGTGCTGTTATTTAGCTGTAATTTACCCCAACTGTCTTCTAAGAGCCCAATGAGCAGTGTTTGTAATGTGCTGGACAATAGTGATCTCCCATAGTCTGGCACCTGTCAGGTCCTGAGGGTGCCAGATGAGAGAGGTTCAACCTGTATAAGGCAAAGCCCCTAAAATCAGGACATTTTGTCATCCTATATCAAATGCTGGGAGTGAAGCTTGAGACTAATGTAAGTTGGTTAGGCCATTCAGGTGTTCCTATTCTATCAGTGTGGCTGAATATTTCCAGAATAAAGGGCATCTCTAATATAACACTATCAGTGTCATCAGCAGTTATCAATCCAGCTCTTTCAGATGGATGCATTTTGAATGTGCTGTTTTACATTTAAGTTAATGCACCAGGTGCAACATTATGAATTGCTTCAAAGCCTTGTTCATTAAATGCCAGTGAAAGTATATAAACCTGGCAAGGGAGCCAGTCAAAGCTTAATTACTTAATGAATTGTCTCTGACAAATTGATTTATCCACCTGTAAGGCTGAAGACTTTGGGTAATAAACAAATGTTATTCTAAAATAACCTGCAAAGCTAGTTGGAAAATTGAGCAATTGATTTCTCCTTCCTTAAGGAGCAGATTGAATCTGTAGCATCTAAATTTTTGTGAGGTCACCCATTATAATCATGTGTGACTTCCCCTCCTCTCTAATCCAATTGGCAGGAGCAAATGACATTTTTAGGGATTTAAGTGAGGATATTACTGTGGCTGAGAATATTACTGTGAGAAAGCTACATCAGACAGGTGGTTTTAGCTTGTAGTTCTGATTGTGGTGAAGCTGGCAGGCATTCTTATTTCCTCTGTTAGTGATTTCTGTGATCTTGGTCCAACTCCTTTAAAAAAAAAAAAAAAAAAAATTCCATCATCTTTGGCTCCTGGCTTTCTCCTCTTTCTTGGCCAATTTTTGTCTTTTCTAGTGATGTGGAGGTGAGGTTATCACAAGAAAAGTTTCTCAAGTAGCTGTTGAAAGTCAGAACAAGAGTGTTGACCTCTCTGTGTTTGAGAGCAGTCCATGCAGAGCCTGGAGAATCAGGATAATGCATCATCAGCAACCTATCTTAATAAGAAGGCAAGTGGCTCAGTTCTGAGCCAGATGCAGACATGCAAATCTTTCTTAATTTTCAATGGTTCTCTGAATTCTTAATATAATTACAAAATTACTATTTTAAGTTACATTGGCTACTTTCGTCTGCCACATAAATAAGGCTATATGGCCATGATCTGAAGAAGTGGGTCTGTCCCACAAAAGCTCATTGCCTAACAAATTATTTTGTTAGTGTTTAAAGTGCTACTGAACTGCTTTTGTTGTGATAGTATATAGACTAGCACAGCTTTCTCTCTGTCAAGACGACGTGTTTGTCACCCCCACAATTGAGGTCTAATGAACAGAGCAAGTAGTGCAGTGGAAATGGGAGCTCTTTGCTTCCACTGCCATATGGTGTATGTGCACAGTCTGCATGATCAGGGTTGGAAAGGAGGCAACGTGTTGTTTTTTTGAATGGGTTGGAGCACTGCTGGATTCATTTCCCCAAGCCACAGACTGTGTGTTACATATTAACTGCACTGGAGGCCCTGCTGGACTATGTCTAGGTACTAGAGCTCTGTGCTAGGGTTCACCTGAGGCACTTGCTGAGCACTTTTGGCTTGGTAATGGATCCAGCACCACCACAAGCCCCCCTGACACCTGCTGTGGCATGCCTCCTGTAGGACCTCCCCTACCAACTGTGCGGTGAGGTGAAGCCAGAAGGGCAGGAGGAGGAGACATCAGTGGTGTACAGGTGGAGGATCATCCCACCAACGAATTCCAGGCCAGGAATAGCCAAAATAATTAAGAGCCCTAAGTAACAAAGAAGGGCACCTTTCCTAGGGCTGATCCTTTCTCTTTAGTGGGGAGGCTCAGGGGATTTAACAGTGGAAGGGAGGGGCAAGAAGTCCCAGCCCCACCAGAGGGAAGGGGTGGGATCCTAGCAACCTCCCCAGATTTTTTCATAAACATCTCTAAGTTTCTACGTGGCTGCGGCCACACTTGGCCAAAGTTTCGAAATGGCCATGCTAATGGCCAAATCGGAGGACACTAATGAGGGACTGAAATGAATATTCAGCACCTCATTAGCATGCTGCCAGCCGCAGTACTTTGAAAGTCGGCTTTCACTCACACGCAGGTCGTCTACATGGGGGTCCTTTTCGAAAGGATCCCTCAGTATTCAAAATCCCAATTCCATATCAGGACCCCCGTGTAGACGAGCTGTGTGTGAGCGAAAGCCGCACTTTCAAAGTACTGCGGCTGGCAGCATGCTAATGAGGTGCTGAATATTCATTTCAGCCCCTCATTAGTGTCCTCCGATTTGGCCATTAGCATGGCCATTTCGAAACTTTGGCCAAGTGTGGCCACAGCCACAGTGTGAACTTGGCTGCTTTTGCTAGTACAGTCAGATATTTTGGAGCACGAGCTTTTGTGGGCAAAGAGCCGCTTAGTCAGTGCCACTCATGCATCTGACGAAGCAGGTCTTTGCCCATGAAAGCTGATGCTCCAAAACATCTGTTAGTCTATAAGGTGCCGCAGGACTTCTTGTTGTTTTTGAAGATAGAGACTAACTCAGCTACCTCTCTGATATTTGATAGTACTGAGGCAGCCACTGCTGCACAGGCGAGGAGAGGAAGAGATCCCCCTGTCAAAACGGAACAGTGCTGGCACAGCCAGGTTGGGGGGGAGCAACCCCAATTTCCCACCCCGGCGACAGCACTTAAGGGAAGAGCTGGCACCAGCTCTGTTCCCTTTTGATGAGGATCTCCTCCCCTCTCTCCTGTAAAGTGGCAGCTGCCTCTGGCTGAACTGCTGGAGCTTTGTTCCACCAGCCGGCAACCTTTTAACAGGGGAATCCCTGTTAACAAGTGCCCTCCCCTTTCCCACCACTCCCATAATGGCAAGAGGCATTAGTGGGGGGGGGCATAGAACCATGTGTGCCCCCGAAGCATGACACTCCCATCTCCTTCACCCCCAGACTCCGCATCCCCGTTCCCCTCCAACACCCTGCTGCCAGCACCCTTCATTATGGCGAACACCCCTGGTCCAGAAAACTCCATAGTCTGGCATAGCCGAGCTCCCAGATTTGCTGAATTAAAGAGGTTCAAGTGTAATAGACATTTTGTGATTAGAACTTGAGTTAACTAATCTGTTGGTGATGCACAAACCCTGTTCAGTCTTCAGTGGTTGGATTCATGTTTAAATGAAAGGCATTATTGGTGTGGAAAGTTTTAATGATGAAATGTTGCAGTGTTCAATGAAAGCAACGATTTGTGCTCCTCGCCTCTAGCCATTTCTGTCCTTACATGTTTGTTCTTTGTAACCCAGATATCCAAAGAGAAGAAGAAAAAGTAAAGCGGTCAGTAAAAGATGCTGCCAAAAGGGGTCAAAAAGATGTGTGTGTGGTTTTGGCAAAGGAGATGATCCGCTCTCGGAAGGCTGTGGGCAAACTCTATGCCTCCAAAGCACACATGAACTCTGTGCTCATGGGGATGAAGAACCAGCTTGGTAAGAACATTGCTGATCCTCGCTACAATAGCTGTTTCATAGATTAACTAGCTGCCGAAGTTGGCTCTGTGGAGCTGTATGTTTCAAAATGGGAGTTGAGTTCTTTCAAAGTTTGGGGTGGAGTCCAAGCCTTCAGGTTGTATTGACCCTTAAGTCATCTGCTCCAAAAAGTAGCCTTTCCCCTGGTGATGTGCTGTGTCTGTGCCTGTCTGTGTGTGGTTTTTTTATTTGTAGCTAGAGAAGCAGGGATATGACTACAGTAAACCCTCGATTTAATGGACTAATGGAGGGAAGGGGTGTCCATTTAATGCCAAAAGTCTGTTTAAAGCCAAATGGTTATACTGTATGACTGTGCACTGACCTTTCCAGCCCATCACTCGCTCCTGTCCTCTGCGCCCTCTTCCCTTCCCCCCGCTCCTGCCCCATTCCTTCCCCTCACACCTCCATTTCCCTCTCCCAATTACTGGAAAAGGAGCTGCCTGGCTCCTTCCACCTCCTACATCTCTTGGCGTGCTCAGCGTTGTGGCTTCTCCAGCCCCTGGCCCTGAACCACCCGGGCGAAGGCAGAGCATGGCTGCTGCCCCCAGCCAACCCTGCAGGCAGCAGTCTCCGATGCCATGCCCGCTGCTCAGAGCCATTGCAGGCAGCGGTGGCCAGGCACTGACACGCTCCACACACATGGCGTGGGAGCTCTCCTCCCCCAGCCCCCCATGGCAACTCCCCTCCCCTGTGTGGCTTCTGCAGCCATAGCTGCTCCAGCAGGTCCTCCAGCTACAGTGGCCCCAGCAGTGGTGGTGGCTCCAAGGGCTTTGGTGAGTCACCAGCATTTATTTGGGAGCGGGCTGGTGGACAGAGCCTGTTTCTGAAATCTGTTAAATCAGTGTCCATTAAATTGAGGGTTTACGGTAATGCAGGCTGCTTCCACGGCCTCCTTGTAAGATTGATTCTAGCACCACAGTAAGAGCTGGATCACAGTCTGCTACTGGAAAGGTTTGGGTTTTGACAGGTTGTGTGTTTCTGAGGGGTGTTTCATTTGGAAGAACACCTGGTAGCACCTCGCATGAATTCCAGCATTTTTAAGCAAGAGTCCTACACTGTGAAGCGTTGAAGCAAGGGAAGGTTTGATAGAGAGGAGGAACAATCTGCTCAATGGCACAATATTTAGCACTTACCCCAGTTTTCATCTGTCAAACCATTTTGCGAACACTTACTGGGACTGTCTTTCATGCTGCCTTTACACTTAAAATTTTTTGCTCCTTCTTAACCAGTCACAGGCTTTGTTGTCCACATTGAATTCACCTTTGAAAATGCACTTTCATGGTGCTCTATCACTGTTAATTCATCACAGTGCACTTCCTAATAGCAGCAAGAAGAAAAAGGATCTAAAGATCAAAGACTTGCAAGCAGTTGCCTTATTATGTACTGTTGTGGCACCTAAAAGCTCTAGTCATGGGTCACAACCCCATGGAACTGTATGAACAGAACTAAACGTGGAAATCGTAGCCCCATAGTGGAGGCACCTTCATCTGGCAAATCTTTAGTTCCCAACAGAAGCCACAGTCTGATTAGAATCTTGCAGCCTCTGTTTGCTGGGAGGGGCCCATTGTGACTTGTCAGCCCCATTGGGGATGAGGGGAGAAATGCCTTGGAGGTATAGAGAAAAGCAGAGTCAGGGACTGGCTGGGTGTGGGTGCATCCTCCAGAAAGAGCAGCCAGCCACAAAAACCTGAGGTACTAGGCTGAAAAGCTGGGCAAAAGGAGGAGGCTCCCCAGCAAATTGCCTGGGACAGCAGAAGTAGGGAGGTAGGGTTGGAAAGACAGTAAGGAAAAGCAGAAACGGATCTAGCTGTTGGCTCTTGCTGTATGGCCCAAACAAGTACTTGTAATTAAGAGGAATTGTTTTTGTTTGTAATTCTAAAATTTCCCAAGTGGGGGTGTGTTGTCAGAGAGGGGGATTGGCTTAGCTACAAGGAGACCTCTGTATTTATATTCACTGATTTATTACAGTGATCTTCCCTGGAGTATCTTGTAATTATTTTATCCAACAAACTACCCTAGAAAACTAATCAAAACAATAGTAATTGTAAGTCTGGGAACGAAGTTCAATCGATGGACTATGCACTAAAGGGATGTCAATCCTTCTTTTTTTTTTTTTTTTTTTAAGTGAAAAACTGAAGGCAGTCTTAACTGTAGAGTTGCTGTCTTTTACCACTACAGTAATAATTGTGATAATTCAGCCATTATTTTATCAGAGGCAGAAAGGAAGTTGGGATTCTGGCTTCTATTTTTTATTAGAACCCTACTGGCTCAAAAAACTTAGGGGAAAAAACAACCAGAAGTCCTGTGGCATCTTATAGACTAACAGATATTTTGGAGCATGAGCTTTCATGGGCAAAGACCCCCTTTGTCATGTGCGCTTTTTGCATGCATCTGTTGAAGTGGGTCTTTGCCCATGAAAGCTTATGCTCCAATATACTTGTTAGTCTATAAGGTGCCACAGGATTTCTCGTTGTTTTTGCAGATACAGACTAACACGGCTACCTCTCTGGTGCTTGTCAAAAAACTTAAGTATCAATAAAATTGACTTTTTTTAAATATATGTATCTTATTATTCAGGCCTGATGTTAAACATTTGTAAGCTAATAGCGTTGAAATAAGTAGCATATACAGTTCATCCCCTTAAGTCAGAAGTGCTATTTAAAGCATGGGAATGCTCCTCTATTACTAAAAATATGCAGTTATTTCTCAACTTATTTATTAATGATTTGAAAATCAACAAACATTTAAGCACCATTCTAATCAGTTTCACAGACATGGACGTTGCCCAGGATTGCTAATTAGCCATTGCAAAATATATTGGAGACCCAATTCAGTCTGTATTAGTCCTTCTTTTGTTTAAAAAGATTCTTTTGTCAGTTGTCTAATTCAACATTAAATGGCTTTCCTGCAATCTAGTGCTGTGAAGTGACTTCCTGAGAGCAAGATTTTCCAGTGCTCCCATGATGTCAAACTACAATAATGGCTTCATGACATCAGCATGCTAATTTCATGAACAATCAGATACATCAATAGTCTGGTTCATTTGAGTAGCATGAGAACTTGAGTGAAACTTTCTTTCTAGGTGTCATTCCATGGTCATCAACCTCCCAACTGAGAAGAGCAAAGTAACTTTCCCTTTTCTGAATCTAGGTGCAGGGAGGTAAAATGTAGATCTTTTGGCATAGCTCAACTGGAGTTAATTGAAGCAATATCCCCACTAAAACTCTTCAATCTTTCAGAAATAGGGAAAGTCAGATTCCTGCCCCCCCCGCTTTCTAAAACGACTTCTTGTTTAGAAAATGATTAAATAAATGGGCAATGTTTTCTTAATACCATTTTGGAATCTAGGAAAGTGCATAAGTATCTGTGCAAGCAGGACTCTATCAGTTTTGTTCCCCGTGCTGGCTTCATTCTAAATCCAGTCCTTGTCATCTTTTGGCAGCTGTCCTCAGAGTAGCAGGTTCATTACAGAAGAGCACAGAGGTCATGAAAGCCATGCAAAGTCTCGTAAAAATCCCTGAAATTCAGGCAACAATGAGGGAACTGTCCAAAGAAATGATGAAGGTAAGTTCTGAAATACATTGTGTATTACAGTAGTAATAGACATTCAAACTGAGATTGGGGTTCCATTGTTGGGTGCTATGCAAACGCATAGTAAGAGAGTCTCTACCTTGAAGAGCTTCTAGTACTCACAGACAAGACATATTGCTTCTGTAGTCTTCCTCTGCTGCCGTTAATGGAATGCTTGTGTTTAAAAGGACCCATCTAAATTTTCTTACATTTAATATGCTAGATTATTAAAACTGATAAGTAAACACTTAGGTTAAATTTAATTCTGATTACTGCATCTTTCTCTGCCTGGGTAATCGGAATAAATAATCAGCTTCTCTTTTTCTAATCCATTTTACTGTGTGCATGTGGTATGCCTAAGCGCAATTTTACAATGTTAGGGGTCCAACCCCTGCAGTGGAGAGAGTGTTCCCAATGGAACTCCCAGTAAAAGTCTCCAAAATTGTTAGTTGATTTTGGAAAATAAAATTTGGGCTGGAGTATTAACATACAGGCCGGCTTTGTTTCAGTGTTACCAGTTGAAGTTGAATGTGATTAAACATAGGGCAATAAATGTGATAATACTGCTCTAAGGTGTGCATAAGACTACACTGAAGTTTCTTGAGTTACCCAACTCTTGTTTCAGTCAGTCTTTCACTATTATAGCAAGTGTAGAATGAAGTGTCATTTTTGTTGCAGTGAAAACATTCAAAGGGTCTCTTTGTTTTAAAAATAACCTGCATGCTAAACGAGCTCCGCTGCATGCTGACCTAAGGACAGAATTGTGAGGAGAGCATAAGGATGTTGTGTGCAGTAGTTAAGCTGCTATTGAAACAAAGCTGAATCCTTTGATATGTGTGATTGTGGAAGATGTAATCCAGACTAGTATGAAATGGAAGGAGCTGTGTGTACTTTTCCTGAGAGTGCTGTGCTCCCTGATGTATCAGTATAAGTCTCAGAAATGGGATTTGCTACATTCTCTTTCCATTCAGGCTGGTATCATAGAAGAAATGTTAGAGGACACTTTTGAAAGTATGGAAGACCAAGAGGAAATGGAAGAGGAAGCAGAGATGGAAATTGATAAAATACTGTTTGAGATTACAGCTGGTAAGTGCATGAGTCTGTTACAGTTGTGTTCTGAGGTCTAAGAACATGGCCTTGTTGATTACATGGCAAAACTTTGATTCCTAATGCAGAATTAGATGCTTTGTATGCACTTTCATAAGGTGAGGCCCACAGAGATGGAACAAAAATACTGAATCTGCTAATCATAAATACTGAGGCAGGAAATACTTGGTTAGGGTGGTTCCGAGAAGTTTAAATAGGAAGAATGTACAGAACTCAAGAGACAGTGTCAGTTTATCACCTTGTTTTAAAATGTGTCATTTTCCCTGAGTACTAATATCCCTCAAACCAGAATTTTGAAACCTTCATGGTGGTTGCAGTTCAGCTACTTTATTCCTATACTAGTAGATATGCCTGGCATTACTTGGGTCCTTAATGGAAGGGTGTGGTTTTCTAGGCCAGTGGGGAGATTAAAAGGAAGATATGCGTATTTTATTTAACTGATAAGGCTCAGGGCAAGGGGGGGCAGGAGGCTATTGTTTGGGGGGTGGCTCATAGTAGGGATTGAAGGGCGCAGGTATCGGGGGAAGGTGTGTGTGTGTGTGTGTGTGTGTGTGTGTACACACGCTCAGGAGTCAAGACTTCAGCCCAGCCTCCTGCAGCTAGTCTGGGGGGATGGATGTGGGGCTCTAGGGATTGGCCCCAGTCTCCAGAAGCTCCCCTCTCCCCAGTCTGCAACTCTTTGGGGCTGGGCCATGGTTCCTGGCCTGGCCTCTCTTGGGATGGGGTGTTTCTTGGATGGGGATCAGATTGTGCCACCCAGGCCCTGGATGTGGGTGTGTGCTGGGGGTGCCATTTACTAAGTCGAGTGGCCAGTGAACATGTGGTGCTCCATCCGCAGTGGGCCTGTCTCCTGGTAGTGCAGCTACCCTCAGTGGTGACTCTGCAGTATATTGTTCCTCCCTTTCTACGTTCAGGAAGACGTTCCGATTCCAGGCACTTCCTGTTTTCCTGCTACACCAAACCCTCATCTTGCTCTCTTAGGGAAAGAGGAAGCTGCATACCAAATTCGGTGATCCTAGCTCGCACCATTTAGCAGGAGTTCTTGAACAAATAGACACGCACTCTAAAATATGGACAGACAAGATGAGGAGCAATAGCAGACTCTTGCTTTTGAGCCTGATCTAATCAGGGTCTCACTATGCCACCCACCACATTTGGGCTAGACACACGTCAGGTTAGCTATTTCCCCCTATTTTTTCCAAAATGTAAACTGTCTGTTTGGGGTTCTTACACAGATTAAATAACACCAAAACAATCGTTCCTGTAAGTAAAATCTAAGACGAATAACTGAAAACTTTTCCATATTAACTGAGACAACTTGTGAAAAACTTTCAATATAAAATACTGATTCAGAGGTCTTTGAAGGGCTGCAGGGAAGCTGGAAGTCCTACAAGTCCCAGCACCCTTACTAGCCAGGCCCTATAGGTGAATTAAGTGTCCTGCCTCATCTTTGTTCTGTCTCCATTGTGCCCTGTTCCCACACCCCTCTTCCTTTGTTCCCCTCTTTCCCTGCCTGACATTTTTTTTTTCCTTCTAAAAAGACACTCTACCCCTCTGCTTGTTACCAAAAGAGGTGTAATGCTCTCCAGCACTTGGCTTTATGGAATGGGCCAGGGATGCTGTCACTGCCGAGTGCCATGGGAACAGAAGTGAGGCTGCCCTTGTAACCAGGAGCTCTTCCTGCTTCATTCCTCTGGGGCTCTTAACACTTATGAAGCTACTTTCAACCTTTTACCTATGGCCACAGAAATGTAGGGAGCAGATTGCATGAGTCTCCCTATGTCCCTCCCCAGGGCCCTTGTGGCTAGAATACAGTGTTCCAGCAGACCAAGGAGTCTCAACCTTTTTCTTTCTTAACCCCATTTCTCCTCCTGCCCCCGCCCCGGCTGTAAAAGCTCCATGTCCTGCCTGTGCCTTAAAAACTGGTTGTCTGCATATAAAAGCCAGGGCTTGTATGAGGGGTAGCAAGGAGTGCAGCTGCATGGGGCCCTGTACCACAGGACCTGCCATGAAGCTGCAACACTCAGCCTTCAGTTCAGCCCTAGGTAGCAGGGCTCAGAAACCTGGACTTCAGCCCCATGTGGTGGGGCCTTGGCTTTCTGCCCTAAGACACAGGAAATCTAAGGCCTGGTCTGCACTAGGGATCAAAGTTGATCCCAGATAGGTTAATAGCGTGGCTAGAATCAATGTACCAGGATTGACTTTGTTCCTTGGTGTAGATCAGGGATTTTCAGGCTCACAGACATTCCATACTTCTCCCTTACTCTGTGCATCAGCATGGAGTAGCAAGGTCAGTGGCTGAGCCCAGAGAGATTGAATTTTGCCACATCTTCACATGTTGCAAAATCAACCCCTGGAAGACTGAATGTGGCATGCCCCCACTCCCATAAGTACAGACGTACCCTAGCACTGGCCCTGCTTGGTGGCCCCCCGAGACCTGTTCGTGTCCTTCCAAGGGGTCCTAGACCCTGGCTGGGAACCATTGCTCTAAATGACTTCAAATGAGCAAAATATGGTAAGGGGTAGACTAGGAAGAATTAAGCATGAGTAGTTATTGCCTAGATGGCCTAAGCACTTGTGTCTACGTTTTCAACACACTATCTCAACTGAACATCAGTGGATGAGTTCTTCTGCTGTTAAACCTCAAAATTGTGCAGCTATGTGACAACTTGTCCATTTGTTAAATAGAGGCCACCAACTGATGAAGCAATGTTTATGGTCTTGCTTGTTTGCAGGGGCGTTGGGTAAAGCACCTAGCAAAGTCACAGATGCTCTTCCAGAACCTGAACCCATAGGGGCCGTTGGCGTAGCTGACGATGAAGAAGAGGAAGAAGATATTGAAGCAATGCAATCACGGTTAGCTACACTCCGCAGCTAGATACTGAGTTCGCCTGTACAGATTGTGGGTTTGCTTTTTTTTTGCACTCTGGGATGTTCTGTCCCTCCTATAAAATGTAAAACTTTGTGAAAATACTTTCTGTAATATACATTTTTCTTTGGGACTGTGTTTCTATAAGGTTATTTTTGCCATTTTTCAGTTAACCTTTCACAGATAATATAAGTATGGGAAAAATGGTGGGTGTAATGAAACTTCAGATTATATTGTATCTTTAAAAAATTCTTTGCAACAAGGTAGGGTCTGCCCCTAACAAAAGTACCTGTTGTGGCTTAGACTGCTACCAAAAATCCCTTACTACAAGTGTCTGTCTGTCTACATTTTTCTGAAGCACTACAAATGGATTTTAATAAACTTCTCGTTTAACAATTGCTGCTCTTAGTCTTTTTAGCTCACATCTTCTAAGAGTCTACTCTGGCCTTTGTGTGTTCACCTTGAACACACATCAGTCTGACAATGCTGAGGAAAGGGCACTTCTGTTCAACATTCAGTCTACTGTTTAAAGCTATTTCTAGCACCTCCTTTCACCAAAGATCAAGCATTTTACACATACAGGCAAAACCACCCAGCCTCCTCCTCCAACAGTAGCTATTTTTTCCTTTGTTGCACAAATGGGAAAACTGAGCCATAGAGAACACTTGACTACATTTGTAATAGCCCCATGCTTTCGGCTGCAGGCAGCCTCTATTATTTGATTTTTAACAAATGGTATTGAATCATGGTGTTTTTTTTTTAGTCTCTCGTACAAACCTGTTATCAGGACAGCATGAGATTCCTTCTGGAGTGGGACAGATACTTGATGAACGGACGAAGTCTACTTCCTGGGAGGATTGCTACTCTGGTCCAGAATTCAAGACACTTGTGAAGAAAGCTCTATTTTTAAGGAGCTGGGTATTAAGTACAGGGCCACGTGTAGAGGGATACAGGCCCAGGACACGGACAAGCTAGTCTCTCATGCTAAGTCTCCTCTGGACTAAGTTCACTCTAAGCTGCATGGCCCTTCTCAAAGCTGCAGCAGGAGAGGTGCCTCGCCCCCCCCCCCCCCAACCACACTTGCCATGGCTGGGGGAGAGGTGCCCCTTCCCTGCCCCCAACTCACTCAGCCTACTTTGATGTGCTCAGGCCATGGAGTGGCACCCTTCTCCAGCCAAAACCCACTGGTTCACCTGCATCAGAGGAGAGGCACTTCACTTGTCTCTGAGCTTCTGTGGTGAGAAGCTGGGGGTAGAATCCTCTCTTCCCTGGACAGCCAGGACCCACTCCAAATCCCTCATCCCCACGGCCCTGAACCCTGCTTTGCTGGCCCTCACTCCAACCTTCTGCCCCAGTCCTGAGGCCCATCCCTACCACAAACTGTCCATGTGCAGATTGAGTACTGTGATACATCATGGATGCTGTCACGTCTCCATTATTGGTGCCCATTTTCTGCACATGGACATGAAAAGTTAGGGGGAACACAGCTTGTAGTTGCTGAAAGCAGGCCTGGAGCAGCCTCAGTAACTGTAAAAGATAATCCAAACACCTGGCTGGTGGAAAGGAGGCCCTCCCTGCTGGTCTCAGGACAGAGAAGCCCCTTGCTGGGGCAGGGAGTTCTACATGCTGGCCATGGCTGCTCCTGGCAGGGATTGGGGGGTGGAGCTGCCCCCCCCCACCCCCAAGTTAAAGTAGGTCCCTCTTGGGGCTAGTGGGGAGAGGTATGTACCTGCCAGCTGCAGCAGCTTTGGAGCTTTAGGAAAGACATCTCTCCCCCCTGCATCCCTGAGCCCCCTGTATGAGGATTCATGGGAAGCTGTCTCACCCCGCAGCTTAGCAGGGGTGCCTTCTTTAAATCCACAGGCTGAGAAGATTCTCCTGACAGTAATTTCTGATCCAAATCTGAGGCAGCCTCAGACCCATTCTGTAACTTTTGAGGCCTCAACAAATACAGTCACTATCAGCTTCCAGATGGTGTCAAGGATGGCCACTTACCTGTAAGTGGAGGTTCTTAGAGATATTTGGTCCCTGCCACAGAGATTTTTATATATGTACACCCAGAGCTTTTCAAAGCAGTATTGCTCAGCAGTCTACGCATAAACCCTCATACTGTTTGTTCCCCTAAAATGATAAAGGGCAAGGCCTATCTGTATCTTCAGTTCCTACTCCATTGCAGAGCTGCAGCAGAGGGAAAGTGGGATAGGATTGGAATACAATTAGAGACCCTGCATTTTAGGAACTCCTGCTTTATAGGTAAGAGAATCTCTGGGCCATGGTCCATATTGTAGTCCATTGGGGTTGACAGACAAGCAGTGCCTAGAGCTGAGGAGGGTGCAAGGAAGATCACAGTGCCATAGAACAAAGGACCACTCTGCCAAATGAATTGTCACAGACTCCAATACCAAAGCACAGATAGGAAAAGATGTGTATCAAAACTGTACATAGCTGCCTTAAATATGTCATCCAAGGACAGAAGGAGTAAAGGTGTGATTGTTCGTGCTCTCAGCGATAGCTTATGCTATCTAATGGACAGCACCCTGATAAGCCCTCAAAACCCCTTAGAAATTCAGGGAATGAAGCTGCTGTTCCTCAGTTGAGGTATGGGAGTTTTGGAAAGAAGGTAGGTAGATGTATGGGTTGGTTGAAGTGGAAATGGGAATCTGCCTTTGGTAGATACTTGGGATGCAGTCCTAGTGAGCCTTTGTCCTCATGGAATAGGGTTAAAGAGGCATCTGCCCATCATGGCTCCCAGCTCACCACCCCTGCTCATTGAAGTAACGGCAACAGGTAAAGTGGCCTGTAGGAAAAAGAGGGCTGCAGGTCAGAGTTCACTGGAGAAGTAAAGACTGAGGACTGAACATGGTGCACTTATTGCTGCTGGTGGCGAACAGATTGATCTGGGAAACCCCATCTTTGTAAACTGGAGCCCATGAAATTTGACAGCTGGCCCCCTTATGATTGCATAACTATCTGCTGAGCTGGTTCACTCGTTTGTTCTGCACTCCAGGAAGACAGGCTGCTCCATTCCCTTGGAGACAGCCCATCCTGATCTCCCATAGCTGAAGGGCTTCCTGAGGGGGAGAAGTGGGCTCCATGTTGCTTGTTGACATAAAACATGGTAGTGTTGATGGTCATGACCAAGCACTGGTCTTAGAGCATTTAGAAAGGTCTAGTGTGCTGCTCACACTGCTCTGAGCTTTCTGATAGATATGTAGGGACAGCTCATCCTCTGGTCATAGGCCCTGTGTATGGAGATCTCCCAAATGTGCCCCTCTCACTCTCCAAGCTGACATGTCCATTACTGACAGCTGGGTTTGGTGAATGGGCCTCCTCTGCATACTGTTAGAAGGTCTAGCCCCCATTGTTGGGACTGCAGTACATATTTCAGCAGCCACAGGACATGGTTGAAGCTACAGACTAACTCAGCTACCCCTCTTGTACATATTCCAGCATTGTCCCTACTGAATCCAAGCTGATGAACAGCATCAGTCCCCTGTGAGCCATGCTTGTATGTGGCAGAGTCTGCCTAGCACACCAGCCTATTTATGGGCAGGCTGCTGTACAGCCCAAGAGGCTCGGGCATCCCCTTGCAGTAACAATCAGACATTGCTTGAGGCTTTGAACAATACTCCTCATGGCTTGGAACTGGGACTTTGGCAAGAATGCCTTTGCCTACATTAAATCCAACACTGTTCCCATGAATTCTATTCTCTGGATGGCCAATTAGGTGACTAACCAAACCTGAAGTTCCTCTTACACCCTGGTGCACCCCCTGAACAACCACTCATCCAGCTACAGCTATACCTGCTCCTGCATGAAGGAAGGCTGTTGACACAGCAAATGAACAGTCTGGGGAAAGCTGATAGCTTGAATGGGAGGTCTAAGAACTCCAACATACTCATGAACTTGCTGAGTCCTCACAAGTCAAGAAAGTCAGACTTCCCTGGCCCCCACCCTTGGTTTTGGGGAGTTGGAAATGATGGGAATAGAAGTCTGCCCCCCAGGAACCTGCTCCACTGCCCCTATGGATAGGATTATAACAAGTGAAAGCATCTGTCCTCAGGACTGAGAATTCATGGGAAACCATCAGAGCCAAGACAGGAAGGACACAGCTGTCCAATGCCAGAACCAGCAGATCTGGTAAGCAAAGTGGTCTCCTTTTTCACCTGTGCACCTTTGGTGCCCACGGCTGCTTAGTGACTGGAACTAGTGGACTTTAAGAGCATCCTTCCTGGATTTAGAAAGACTTACTGCCATGCTTATGCATACATCAGTGACTCATGGCTAGGCTCAGACACGTTCTATAGTACCAGCACCAGTAGATCTGGACAGAAGCTCCATGGTAACTGGGGGGGCCCCTCAAGACAGAAGTGAGGGAAGGTGTCTCAGATTCAGCTTTGGCCTCTCCCTGTACAGGAGGGGCAGATTCTGCACCAGAAGGTGATGTGGGCTTCCACCAAGTATAAAAAGCATTGCTGGTACTAGCTGATGAAAAATGAGTGAGGATGAGCAGCACAAAAAGACAGGTACCTCTCCTGTAACTGGTGGTCTTTGAGCTGTTTTGCTCATGTCCGTTCCAAGTTGGGTATGCACAGGCCCACCCCCAGTTGCTGGAAGCTTTTTGCCCTCGCTAGTAGCCATAGGGTTGATGCAGTGCCCCCTGGAGCAGCACTGATATGGCAACCAATATATGCACCACCCACCCAGACAGACCAAAAGGCAGCTGAGTTTGATAGTGGTTCCCAACTACCATAAACCTGAGAAATCTCCTGTGAGGTCCCCACCTCCATGCTCAGTTCCTTCTTACTGGCTACTCCAATAGCAGGGAAGGCGGGAGGGTTTTGAAATGGACATGAGCAACACATCTCAAAAAACACCAGTTACTGAACAGGTAACTGTCTTTTCTTCTTCTTTGAGTGATTGCTCATCTCCATTCCAGGCTGGGTGAATACAAGCCAATGCCTAGGAGCTGGGGTCAGAGCCCTGAATGGACTGCAGCACAGCCCTGCCCACTGTAGCATCTTCCCCTGTGTGCTGCAACAAAGCATAAGGTGCTGTAAACGTATGAATTGGGGACCAGGTGGTCACCCTACAGCTGTCCTGGATAGGCACCTGCACCAAATACACCACAGACAATGTCTGCGCTCTCATGAAGTGTAACCTAACTGGAAAGGAGGAACATCCCCCGCCGCCAAGCTTGTAACACTCCTTGATGCACATCACTATCCAGGAAGAAATCTGCTGGGAGGAGACCACGAGGCCCTTCATCCTATCAGCAACTGCCACAAAGTTGCTGCATTCTTCTAAAGGGCCTAGTCCTATCCATAAAGTAGGCCAGCACCCTTCTAACATCCAAGGTATGTAAACATTGCTCCCTCAGGAAGGCATGGGGCTTTGGTTAAAATACAGGCAGGGAAGCGTCTTAGTTAACATGAAATGTGGAGACCGCCTTAGGCAAAAACATGGGGTGAGGTCTCAGCCTAACCTTATCCTTGTGAAATGCAGTGTACAAGGGGCCACAAAGTGCCCTCAACTCAGGATACCCTCCTGGCTGATGTGATTGCCACCAAAAATAGTGTTTTGTAACTCAAACACAGGGAGCCAGAAGTTCAAAAGAGCCCCCTCATCAGCGTGGCTAACACCACATTGAGATCCCACGGCGGCAGTGCTGCCTGAAATTGGACCTTGATTCTTTCTAAACCTTTCAGAAACCTTTTGACTACAGGGTCTGAGAACACAGAAGACATTCCATGACCCCAGTGAAAGGCTGAGATAGGGTGCACTCAGCTGCTAACGGAGGAAAGGGACAAACCCTCCTGTACCACACCCCACAGGTAATCGAAAATCAATAGGATGGGAGCTTGTGAGGGAGATAGCCCTCTGCAAGACACACACACCAAAAACCATTTCCACTTTGCCATATACGTCACTTTCGTGGAGGTATTTCTACTATTTAAAAATACTTGCTTTATGGGATCCGAACAGGCCAGCTCCCAGTCCCTCAGCCGCGGAGTATCTGTGCTATGAGGTGCAGCAACTGGAGACAGAGATGGTGCAGTCTCCCCTCTTGCTGTATCAGCAGGTCAGACTAGATTGGCAATGTCATCGGCTTGCGGATCGACAGGTGCAGGAGGGTTGAGTACCAGTGCTGACGGGCCCATGCTGTGCCACCAAGATGATCAATGCCCTTTCTGAGCGAATCTTGAGGAGGACCCCATGAACTAGCAGAATCGGAGGGAATGCATACATCAGCCTGCCCGACCAGGGGATGCTGATGGCATCTGCCCAGGACCCCAGCCTGGAAATTATGGGCAAACCAGGGAGCACCAGACAGAGCTGTCATAGGCAGCAGATGACAAGAAAAGCCCCGCCACATGTGGTGCAAACAGCACTGTTACCTCTCCCTACACTTGAGTTGATGCCAGTGCTTGGGCTAGTGCCTGCCCCATCAGCACCGTACGTACAATTACAGATGATGCTGGAACCACCGGGGTCAACACTGCCGAAGTAGGTGGAAGCAGCTCCATGACCACCACTTCCCATCTTTGTTCCAGTGGTGGGGCGCCCAGTGACACCAACAGTGCCAAGCATGGGATCAGCGTGGCCCCCGGCACCATTAAAAGCACTCCAACGGCTTGGCCCTGATTCTTGTGAAATGCCCACAGGGTCCAAAAGGGCCACTGCAGCATCGTCTGCAAAGCCAGTGGCCAACCCGTATTGTCCGAGCAACTGCTCTGGTGCAACCTTCTCAAGCTCCCACTCCGTCCGGAGCTCGAATAAAAGGAGGCAGACTCCAATGGGATTTAGAGGCAGATGACCACAGTGTGGTCGGACCTGGCGCTGATGAGACTTGGCGCTGATGTCATGCGTGCCAAGGATGGTGCCGGTGCTGAAGTATAAGGCACCTGAAACTGGCCCACAGTCTGCTGGGTTGGCACTAGAACACTTGGCACCGATATGGTGTTGGTGCCGGCGTCGATGTGAGCGCAGGGGTTGGCACTGGTGTCACATCCATGAGCTCTGCTCACTCTGTTTCAGTGCAACAGTGCCCGTCCTCCATAGATGGAGAAGGACCCGGCCCCATCATCTGCGTAAGTCCTTGTGCCACTTGAAATGCCCCCAGCATGGAGAGCAAGTCCAGTGCCTGCGGGCTCCTGCTCCACACCAGCTTCAATAGACAAGCCTCCTGCCCTTCGGTAGCGTGCACCAGAGTCTTGGACTTGAGGCCACCCTGCTTTGACTTTGGCGAACGACGCCTCTCGGGCCTCCTCCTCTTCATCAGCACCGGAGATTGACTCCTATGGCGCCAAGATGGCAATGGTGCCTGCACCTGCTCTCGGTGCCAGAGCACTTTGCACAGAGAAGGCCCCACTCTTCGCTCCTGCTGGAGATTGAGGCTTAAGAGCTGCCTCCATTAAGAGGACTTCAAGGCACTGGGCCCCATCTTTCAAAGTTCTGGGCTTAAGAGGCCTTACAAATTGGACAGCGATTACGCAAGCGTCCTTCCCCGCAATGGGGGTCACTTTTGGGCATACATTTGCCGCATTTTGAACAAAGTCTAAGCCTGGGGAGCCATGCATTCCCCAGCGCTGACGTGCCAAGGGGGACAGAAAGCCCTGTCTCAGCTAAGACTGACTATCAAGTACTAAAACTATTTACACTACAACAGGCTACTAACTAAAGAATTGAGCAGAGAAAGCAAGAGCTCCAATGACCGGCAGCATGACAAGAAGGAACTGAGCGCGCGTGTTGGTGGCGGGAGGGACACAGATGCAGTGCATATATTGGTTGCCATATCGGAACCACTCCAGGGGGGCGCCTCACTGGCTAGGGCAAAAAGCTTCTGGCAACAAGGCGTGCACCCGCACACACCCAACATGGAATGGACATGGGCAATCACTCCAAAAAGAACTTTGAATCTGTGGACTAATCCACCACCCTTACATACAAGTTGGGGGTGAGGGAGGGAGATTGGCAAAGATGATCACCAAGGCAGTGTCAAAATCCTTAGTTATAAAAAACAATGAAAAAGCAAAAATCCTAACGCTGAACCATGAGGCAATATAAGAATGCACGTGCAGACCACTGATGAATACTATTTTTAAAAAGTTCCATCTCCAGGTATATATGCCCTAATCTCAAGAGGAATACAAATAGGGGTCACCACTCAAAGAACTTTGGTTACAGTCATATACGCGAGAACATAACTAGTTTGTTGCTCTTGATCTTCAGTAGTCCTATTTTTTGTTTAACAAGTGTCCTAACCTACAATAAATTTGAAATATAGGTGCACATCAGTTCTCACCTTTGGCCTGTTTACTAACAGGCTGCAGCTACTGCTGTGTCATGCCAATCTCAGGAGGTTGGGAATTTATGTTTTGCCATACTTCAGGCAACCTGCTAGGTAACAGGAAAGTACAAAAAACAATTCCTTCACATCAGGTTGTTCAGGTTTAGAATGGAATGGATGCTGGGCTGGGCCAGGCAAGGCAAAGTCAATATTCATTCCAACACAGAAAATTAATTATTGTAGCACTAAAAGACTAAGTTTGAATTTGTGTCTAGATGTTTGTGCAATTTTTTGGTACTCAGCCAGACCAATTTATCCATGTTTCCATTTTCTACAGAATTATTCCCCCCACCCTGGTCATCAAAATGGTCCTGATGGAGCCACAGTGGCCTCTTACAGTTTTTTTTTTTATTTTTTTTGCAGGAGCTTAGCTTACTCTTTTGTTCAACATTAAATCTCTGAGAAACTGTAAGCTCTCCTGCACCCCAATTTTCCTTAAGGTCACATGACAAGAAAAAACTACCAGTTGTAATTCGTTAAAATCATCTTTTTAGAAGTCCACTTTCCTCTGAAAGGAAGGAGAGAGAACAGACTAAGGCTCAGGAGATCTGTCATTTCATGATCACCTCAGTCCTTATGGTTCATGTGCATCAAAGACTGGAATGATATCCACACACAGAAAAGATTTTAAGAGCCATAGATGCAGTTCATGTTCCAAAGAGTTTACAATCAGAACAAAACAAGCAGGGGAAAGGGATCCAATGTAGAGATAGAGATCAGTGTGACAATAGGCATTTTTTCCCCCCACTTACCACCAAAAACCTGTTGACAGTGAAAGAAGGAAAGGGAGAATGAGGGGGATTGAATTACTGAACAAAGAGAATCTTAGAGAAGCATTTTGAACAGTGAGGCTGGATAGCTGAAGGGTTGCCTGGAAGAAAAAGGGATCCCCCAATTGATAGCAGGGACCCAAAGCCTAGATCCAGCCCAAGCTCAGAAGCCTACCCAGTAATGAACCAGATCTACAGCCCAAGCAGGCTGGCATGGGCCAGCTGCAGGTTCTGTGCTGTATGGACATACTCCATGGTCTGTCCAACACACAGCCTTGAAAACTACATTAACATAATCTAGAGTGGGGTCTCATTCTAATGCAGAAACTACAGTAATCATATTGGAATAAGAACTTGAGAGTACTTAAAATCAAAACAGTGAACCCAGATTGTATAAGTGCTATTAAATGCAATTTAAA
Organism: Carettochelys insculpta; assembly: GCF_033958435.1. Lineage (NCBI taxonomy): Eukaryota > Metazoa > Chordata > Testudines > Carettochelyidae > Carettochelys > Carettochelys insculpta. Next base: position 14,073,110 of record NC_134140.1, read on the forward strand.
CTTCCAGTTGCCCAGGTTTTTAGTCCATACATCTTTAAGTACAAGGTAACAGTTTCTACACTGAAACACCTTGCTTTAGTATGCCTTTTTGTCTAACTTTGAGCATTGTGTCAGGTAGTCAATTTAGAGGGTCAACAAAGAGAGAGGCTGGAAAAGGAACACTCTTAAAACAAAAATAAGTGCTATATGTAGCGTATTCACTATTAGAACAGTTACAAAGGAGTGCAAGTACCAGCTGAGCTGGACATGAATTTCAATAGGGGAGTTTTTAATGAAAAATCCCATTTTCATTTAACAGTTCAAAATATATATACACATTTAACTGAAGATGGTTAGTCTCCATCCTTGCCAATATACATTAGTTTTAATTCTATTTTTCGATGCTAGTCTTGCATTAATGTAAAAACGTAAGAACTGCTTCTCAGTACACTTCATCTTGACTATTAAATCAAAACTTCATTACCCCCCCCCCCCCCCCCAAAAAAAGCAAAATTACAAAAACTGATTAGTTTTACACCATGTCTTGATTAAGATTTTTCAAATGAATAATTTGGAATTTCCAGTGTACATCTTTTCCAGAGTCAGTCTACAGGAGGTATCTTTGTACAGCTTGGAGAGTTTCTCCTTATAAAGTTCTATTGCAAATGAGCATTCACAGTTTGCCAGAGTCTGTTATATTACTACATGTACAGGTTTGTAAACATTAGACGAATAAAGTACCATGATCCTCCGGTACTGCTGAAAGGAATATGAGGTAACATTCATAAATCTCAGCATACACAGAGGTCTGATGGACTAGTTTAAATGGCTTCCAATATTTTCCAATTCCACAGTTCATGGTTAAGGCTTTCCATTTGATAGTTTGCTAAGGCTCGATTCATTAGCTCTCAATATCCCAACTGCATCTTTAACAGCGTGGTATATGACATTCTTCACCTAAAAGGAAACAAGAAGTCAGCCACTTTAAATAGGAAAAGAAAAAGCTCTCATCTCGTCAGCCTGGAAAATTCTACATTTAGATTGTAGAGAGAAAAGGCTTTGACTTTTTCCAAACCAAGGCATTAATGAGGTCCAACCTTGTTGAAGGCTGCATTCTATATGCTTCTTTGTGCCATTATAAATGGTCTGTGCAATTAAGTGAGGTATGGAATCAGGTATAAGTGGCTACTTGAGATATTATCCTCAGTATCTCAGTGACTGAGTGATCCATGCTGAGGACTATTCTATATTTTGGTTAATCTAATTATGTATAGTACTGAACTGCATCTGCACATGTGAACCCAACGTTGCACTGCAAACACACCTGAAGTTAAAGCTGCATAGTGATTGTTCAGTATGAGGATGAAAATATAAGACCTGGAGGGTGGAGGAGAAACAAGTGAGACTGATGTGTAGAAGCAGTTGAATGAAAATTGATCTTCAGATCTGTGTTGTGCTATGCAGTCTAGCAATCACTTGGGAGGTAACATTCCTGAGTGGAAGTTTCACAGGTTTTTAATAATTCTGTCAATACTAATATGTCCTCTTCCAGAGCCCCTAGGTCTCTCTCCCCACAGTTTCATTGGCTACCATCAGTGCGATTCCATTAGAGAGTCTTGATATTTCTATCTTATGATTATATTACAAAATGTGTGTTTAGTGAGTGATGTTTAGAACTGTGGATTACTACAGTTCTTTAGCTACAAAAAACCAACGAAATACAGAAAACATCAAAATTTTAAGACATTTCCTGCATAAAACTTTAAGGTTTTACTAAAAAAGTTATACAGAAAATTCAATTACTTTTAAAGAGTTATTCTCCAGAATTCAATTTAAAATCAATTAGTGCATGTTAACAAAATTAACACACATCTATAATATGCAGTTAGTACTGACGCTACATATGTATAATTTTCTTAAAAGCTGAAAACTGGCACATTACCTGCAGTTTATCTTCATGGTTTGTATGCGTATGTGACAAATATCTGAATTCCTGAGTAAGCCAAAAGCAATGTTTGACATGCTCCGGAGAAACAAAATCTTCTGCTACTTTAATACAGCTGTACAAGTTATGAACCTGAGAGGGAACAAAGTTATCAGTCATATGTCTAGAAATCTAAAATTACCAATTCAATAATAGTATCTTTGGTACTTGCCTGATGCGGTGCTCCTGCTGGAATGAAAACTACATCTCCTAGAAACTGCACAATAGCCCAGCCTTGAACTCCATATTCTTGATGGAGACGCTTCCTCAAAGATCTATCCAAGTACCAACTCTGATCATGAATTGGATCATGATCAACAGGGTTCTCTTGACCTTGTTCTTCTGAGACCTGGGGAGGGGGGAAAAAAAAAAGTCACAATAGGACAGTGACTATACAAAAAGATGTCAATACAGTATCAAATGTGCACTTGTATTTGACAAAGCCAAACGGCAGAGTAGCTGACCTATGCGTTCGTGCTCAATTACAGTACTACCTATAAACACTAATGAAAAACAGAGGTTTCACCTTCTATTACTTTAAGAACTCTAAAGGTTATGACAATAATCAGTTATTCTTTACTTGGCAAACATTTGTGTTGGAGGGGTGCTTCCAAGCACAGGGTCCTGGTTGCCTGCACTGCACCTTGGGCATTGCCAGTGGCAGCCATACTAGCACACGTGGGCTCTGCCACTGGCCAGCTGCAGAAACAGCAGCCCAGAGGGACCCTGGCCAGCAGGTAAGATCCTAGGCAGAGAGTCTGGCAACACAAACCTACAAGCATCAACTTATTGGTTAACCAGTTAAGCTCCTTCATCCCGAGTTGAAGTAGTCGCTTCACATGTAGAAGCAATATGCTTATTTGCCATTATCATCCCTTAAACCCAGGAGGGGCACTGGCCCTACCAATAAGCCTGTCAGAGAGCCCCACAGTCATATTTCTTATGAGTAAATAAGACTATATAGCTTTATCAGCAACCTGTCTGAGGGAGCAGTCAAGAACCATCATTCAAATTTTGAAGTTTCACTCTTCCAAGGTCTTATTCTCCCCTAAGACACGCACATTCCAGTCACTTGGCTGACTCAATCACCTCTCTTTTAAAAGCTGTGAATCACTTTTGCTTTTGTTACCTTTTCCAAACAGGATCTACACTTGGCAATGAGCCCACTAATTAAGCCATCTCACAAGGCCTATACAAAGTCCTGAAAAACAGAATGAAAAGTTCTTAAGTCTGGATAATTTAATTATCCCTTCCAGTGCTAGAGATACAAGATGGGTGAGGTAAGATCTTCTGTCGGTGAAAGAGGCTTTGAAGTTTACAGAGCACTCTTCAGCTATGCGAAACTCAGGGCAGGTCTACGTTAGAAACTTGCAGCTGTGTCACTGTAGCTTCGAGTGAAGATGCTCTAACTGCATCTCCAGAAGAAGCTGTAGCTATATCAACAGGAGATGTTCACCTGCCAACATAGCACTGTTGACATTGGGGTGTGGCGGAGGAAGGGGTGTCAAGGTCACTATAAGTACCCTGCTCACAGTTCCAGATTTTTCACACACCCTAGCAACAGTTCCACTGAAAGAAGCGTTATTGTAGACTTCGGTTTTGTAGCTTAATAGGAGGTGGAGCAGACTATTTAGCTTAAGCAGTTAACATATTTCAAGAGACTGTTCATGGTGAAAAAAGTTACTCACCGTAGTAACGGTGGTTCTTCGAGATGTGTCCCCGTGGGTGCTCCACATTAGGTGTCGGGCTCGACCGGCGCCGCAGATCGGATCTTCCAAGCAGTTTCTGCCGGACCGCACATGCGCCGGTGCGCGCCGCTCCCTTGCGCGCTCCTGGCCACGTGCGCGATCCGGTCCCCACCAGTTCCTTGACCAACCACCTCAGATGCTCCTGCAAAACACTAAACAGAGATCCGAAGCGGGGAGGATGGGCGGGTAGTGGAGCACCCACGGGGACACATCTCGAAGAACCACCATTACTACGGTGAGTAACCTTTCTTTCTTCTTCGAGTGTCCCCGTGGGTGCTCCACATTAGGTGACTACGCAGCAGTAACCCAAGATAGGAGGTGGGTAATCGGATTATGTGCAGCTTGTCCCCGAGAGGACCGCTGTTGAGAGACGGGTATCCTCCTGGAATACCCTGTGAAGGGCGTAATGTTTGGCGAAGGTGTCATAGGATGACCAGGTCGCCGCTCTGCAAATGTCTTTTAGCACAACGCCCTTGAAAAAGGCTGTTCATGCTGCCACCGCCCTAGAGGAATGAGCCCTGGGAGTGGCCAGTAAAGGAGTCTTTTTGAGTTCGTAGCACATTTTTATGCAGGATACGATGTGCTTCGAGATTCTCTGCAAAGAGAGACCTTCTCCTTTTGATTTGGGAGCGAGAGAGACTAGGAGTCTATCCGTTTTCCGGAAGGACTTGGTCCTGTCTATATAGAAGGCTAGCGCCCTCCTCACGTCCAGGAGGTGTAGGCGCGCCTCTTTGTTAGAGTTATGAGGCTTTGGATAAAACGAGGGTAACACAATAGGTTCGTTAATGTGAAACTCAGAAGAAACTTTAGGAACAAAGGCTGGATGCAGCTGTATGGTTACCGCCTCCTTGGAAAAAACAGTGCAGGGTGGCGTTGCCATAACTGCCGCAAGCTCGCTCACCCTGCGAGCTGACGTGATTGCGAGAAGAAAGGTCGTCTTTATCGTGAGGAGACGGAGGGAAACCATGGCCAAAGGCTCGAACGGTGGTCCCGTTAGCACATTAAGCACCAGGTCCAAGTTCCACGAAGGTGGAAGTGGTTTCCGAGGGGGGTATAGGTTTACCAACCCTTTGAGGAACCTGGTAACCACGGGATGGGCGAACACCGTGTGCCCTTCCTGTTTGTGTCTGAACGCCGAAATGGCGGCAAGGTGGACCTTTAACGAGGATAGTGAGAGTCCTCCTCTCTTGAGGTCCAGTAGATACTCTAATATTACAGGTATAGGCACCGAAAGGGGGCTAGCTGTTTGGTAGAACACCATGCCGTGAAGCAAGTCCATTTCTGCTTGTAGGTCTTCCTGGTGGAAGTCCTCCTGCTACTTTCTAGGACTTGTTGCACTTCCTCCGTACATGTGCTCTCTAGGGAGCTGAGCCATGGATTAACCATGCTTGTAGTCGCAGACCTTGGGGGTGCGGATGCACTATGGACCCTTGGGCTTGCGTGAGCAGATCCGGCGCCACCGGAAGGGGCATCAGTGGACGGTCCGACACGCACAGGAGTAGGGGGAACCATTGCTGTCGATCCCACGTTGGGACTATCAGGATCATTCAGGCTCCTTCCCTCCTGGCTTTCTGCAAGACTTTGTGGATCAGCACTGTGGGAGGAAAAGCGTAAAGCAGGGGGCCCCTCCACGAGATCGCAAATGCATCCCCCAGGGACCCCCATCCCAGTCCTGCCCTGGAGCACAATCATGGGCACTTCTTGTTGTGTTGAGTGGCAAACAGGTCTATCTGGGGAAAACCCCATGCGTGAAAAATCGGTCGTAGCAGATCGGGACAGATCTGCCACTCGTGCGTGAGTGCGAAACACCTGCTCAGCTGGTCTGCCTTCACATTGTGAGCGCCTGGTAAGTACAAGGCTTTCAAGATTATATTGTTGGCGATGCACCAGTTCCATAACCGGATTGCTTCCGCACATAAGGCACGGGACCGAGCTCCTCCTTGCCAATTTATATAAAACATGGTGGAGGTATTGTCTGTACTGATCCCGACAACTGTGCCTTGTACATGGTCTCGAAAGTGTCTGCAGGCATTGAACACTGCTCTGAGCTCCAGTATATTTATGTGCAGTGACTGCTCCATGGAGGACCACAGCCCTTGAGTCACCTCTTCGCCCATGTGTGCTCCCCACCCTATGAGGGAGGCATCTGTAGTAAGAAAAACCGATATTTGTGGTTGGTGGAAGGGTACCCGTTAGCAAGTTCTTGGGGTTTACCCACCATTGCAGGGATTTGCGCACCTCTGCTGTGGGCGACACCACCCTGTGGACGGTGTGTGCTGCCGGTTTGTATACGCTCGCCAGCCAGTGCTGCATGATGCGCATGTGTAACCTGGCGTTCTGTACTACGAACGTCGCCGCTGCCATGTGGCCCAGCAGCTGTAAGCACGTCAGGACCGGCACCGTAGGGCTGTAGGTGATGACCTGCACGAGGGAGCCGATGGCCCGAAAGCGAGTCTCTGGTAGATACACTCTCGCTGTAATAGAATTTATGCGTGCCCCTATGAACTCTATGTCCTGTGTGGGGTCTATCTTTGATTTTGCCACATTGATCACCAGGCCGAGCGAAGAGAACGTGCCTGCTGTGACGCGTATCATGCGTAGTACCTCCTCCTTCGAGGCCCCTTTGAGTAGGCAGTCGTCTAGATACGGGAATATAAATACCCCCTGTCTGTGCAGGTAGGCTGACACCACTGCCAAGGTCTTGGTGAAGACTCTGGGGGCCGAGGAGAGGCCAAACGGTAGCACCTTGTATTGAAAATGTTCTTTGCCTACCATGAACCGGAGGAATCGTCGGTGAGCCGGATGGATAGTTACGTGAAAATACACGTCTTGTAAGTCGAGGGCTGCGAACCAATCTCCATCGTCCAGTGCCGTAAGGATGGAAGCGATTGTGATCATCCGAAAACGTTGCTTGCGCAGGTACCGGTTGAGGCCTAGAAGATCTAAGATGGGCCTCCAGCCTCCTGTCTTTTTCTCCGTGAGGAAGTACCTCGAGTAGAACCCTTTTCCTTGCAGTTGCTCCGGCACTCTTTCCACTGCCCCTATGAGCACGAGATGGTCCACCTCCTGCTTGAGCCTCGCTATGTAGGAGGCCTCCTGGAGGTGGGGCCTCGGTGGAGGTCGTGGCGGTGGGAGCGACTGGAAGGGGATGGCGTACCCTGTGGCTATGATCTCCAGCACCCATTTGTCTGTGGTGATCCTTTGCCACTGGTCGTAGAATGGTCGGAGCCGATAGTGGAATAGCCGCTTTGGATGACCTTGTGCGATGGTAGTGATGGCGCAGCCCTGGATCTGTGTGTCAAACTTGTGGCCTTTGGCCCTGCCCCGAGGACGCACGGCTCCGTTGGGAACGTCACCTGGGAGTTCTGTACTGCTGGTGCTGTTGATGTCGCCCTTGCTCGTAACCCCTGTGGTACTGGGGAAGCTGTTGCTGGTACTGGTACCGTCTTTGTTGAGGGTAGTACGTTTTCTTTCTGTATGGAGGGGTGTAAATCCCCAGGGTTCTAAGTGTGGCTCTTGAATCTTTACTAGAATGAAGGACCGAGTCAGTTGATTCAGCAAACAGCTTCTGCGAGTCGAAGGGAAGATCGACTATCTTTGCCTGCAGATCCCTCGGTATATCCGAAGTCTGGAGCCAGGACTCCCTTCGCATCACCACTGCCCTAGCTGTGGAGCGTGCTGCTGTGTCCGCAACATCCAGGGCAATCTGAACTCCCATCCTCGAGGCCGCATAGCCTTCTTGCACGATGGCCTTGAGCACCGGTTTCTTGTCCTCTGGAAGCGAGTCCATGAGGGAGGTTAACCTAGTGTAGTTGTCGAAATTATGGTTCGCTAAATGCGCTGCGTAATTTGCCATTCGCAACAGTAGAGTGGAGGAGTAGACCTTTCTGCCGAACAGCTCTAGCTTCTTGGCATCTTTGTCCGTTCCCCCTGTCTTGAATTGAGATGTCTGATCTTTGTTGCAACGACTCCACCACCAAGGAATTTGGTTGTGGGTGGCTGAACAGGAACTCCATGCCCTTCGCCGGCACGAAGTACTTCTTATCCGCTCTCTTGTGGACAGGCGGAATAGTCGCAGGGGTCTGCAATATCATAGTGGCGGACTCCAAGATTGCTTCATCAAGCGGTATTGCTATTTTGGAGGAGGCCGGAGGTCTCAGATTTTTGAGGAGCTTATGGTGTTTCTCTTGCACCTCTGCTGTCTGGATGCCTTGCGTGAAGGCCACCCTCTTAAACAGCTCTTGAAACTGTTTGAGATCGTCCGGAGGATGGACGTCCCCCGGGGCCGTAGACTCGTCCGGGGAGGAGAGCGAGGAACCACTAGGGTATGCCTCTCTGGACCCTTCCGGTTCCTGTTGGTGATGGTACATCCGCTCGCTGGAAGCTTGCAAGAGAAAATCTCGGGGTTCCATAACCAGTTCTCCCTGAGATACTTGAGTCTCTGTCCCCGTTCGCGATTGCCCTCGGGGATACAGGACCGTCTGAGGGGATCCTTCCCTGGTAGATTGCCGGTGGTGTCTATGCCCCGCGTGATAGGGGCGACCATGGCAGCATGGGCACTGTTCTTGGGAAGGTAGCCTAGACCACTCTCTTGGTGCATACCCTCTGCGTCTGGGGGAGCGAGATCGTCGAGACACCTGGGACACTGGAGAGAGCGATTTGTGATAGTATTCCAGCGGCTCAAACCCCAGGAAGGGTGAAGGTGGTCCCAGCCAGGGTGAGGCTGGTTGTAAAAATGGAGATGGGGGCTCCGGGTAGGCTAGGGGGGACCCCTGCCTTCTGGTTGGAGTCTGCAGCATAAGCGGAGGGCTGAGAGATAGCAACTCTGCAGCCCTGTCTGGAGAGGAGCTGCGGTGCCTTGCTTTGTGTGCAGCCTTCCCCCTCCCTTGAGGGGGTAGCTCCGCCCCCTGACGTGTAGGGATGTCGGCCCCGTCCGCGCCGTGCTCGGCACGCTCATGGGCGGTGCCGCACGGGCGGTATCCTCCGGTGCCTGCGCGCTCTGCACCACCGGTTCCCGGGGGTCGGTGCCGCTGCTTGCGGTGCCGCCGGTACCGGCGCTTGTTTAGCCGCCGCCCTGCCTGCGGTGCGGGGCGGCTGTTTGATTATCGGAGGCTGAGCCGCCTCCACGTGGCTCTCCGTGCCGCCGCCGATCAGCTGTTGCTGCGGCTGGGGGCTGTGCGCTCCTCCCGTCCCGCTCGCTGTTGCTGCCGGCAGGGATCGGGCTGGGGAGACTTTCCTCCGTTTTTGCGCTGATGGGGTGAGGGAGGTGGCTTTCCTTTTATGGGCCCCGGAGGGTCCCTCCTGCTGCGGCCGCTCTGGCACGTCTGGCTGGAGGGTCTTGTCGAAGAGCAGCATTTTAAGCCACATCTCCCTGTCCTTCCTTGCTCTGGCTGTTAATTTTGCACAGAAGGAGCATTTCTGCGTGACATGGGACTCCCCCAGACACCTTATGCAGAGACTGTGCCCATCAGATGCTGGCATTGCCTCTCGGCAGGACTCATATTTCTTGAATCCTGAAGAGGACATTGTTGGTGAGTCTTTCAGTTGTTAATGGGTACTTAGCACCTTCTCTGTGCTGTTTTTCCCCTTCTCCGATAGCCTGCCGCGGCAGGAGGGCTAATGGCCCTAGGCTCCTGGCCTCCGGTGCTCCGCTTGTTACTACGACTGGACTGAATGCCGTCCCGCTTGTTGTTTTTTTTTTGAAAATAACAACTGGCTAACTTAACAGTAGCCTAAGAACTTGAAAACTTTAAAGAAAACAGTTAAAACCATTGAATACGCTAACTTGGCCGTAGCCTAGTCGGATTCCATCTGCAGCCGACGGCGGTTAAGAGGAACTGGCGGGGACCGGATTGCGCACGTGGCCAGGAGCGCGCAAGGGAGCGGCGCGCACCGGCGCATGCGCGGTCCGGCAGAAACTGCTTGGAAGATCAGATCTGCGGCGCCGGGCGAGCCCGACACCTAATGTGGAGCACCCACGGGGACACTCAAAGAAGAAGTGGACCTTTCACACCCCTCCAGTCATAGGCAGGAAGAGGGGTTGTTAGGCGGTTACAGATTGTAATAATAAATTTTAAGTCCAGTGTGTACTCAGCCTATTATTGTTCAGCAAAGTTATGAATCTAATCTCCCTGTCTTCTCTTTTCTAAGTGTTGTGTTTCCTTCAAGGATGAGGAATGATAGGTCAAATAGAGTGGAACCTTTTGTGAAAAGTGTTCGACCACAGACAATGGAGCATTTGCCTTCTATTGTTTTCCTGTGAATTCAAGTATTTTGAAAGATGTGTCATGGGAGGGTGTTAATCACTGTAGCAGTGGAGGTGGTAAGCAGAGATTTTGCATCTGTTGCGGTGTCGGTTGTCTGGGACTGATACCTACATCACACCTCCCACCAGCATTAATCCTTTACATATCAATAACAGACTTTAAACATCTTAAAACCTGGTTCATTTTTAAGGTTATAAGATATTTAAGCCACGCTACAGTAGTCAGGAGGATGGAATGCAGCTACTGAAATTTCTGCCTCCACCCTCTCACAATGCTATAAACTCAGAATTCATTACAAGATGATCTTTTTTGGAAAAAACCTTGAATGATTTCCTTCACATTACCTCCTGGGCTAGTTTTCTGCATTCCCCTCTGATCCCACTGCTCATCTACCACCAAATTCTTCTAACTCCCTACACACACTGGCCATTCTTGGTGCAAGACTATCTGCAGCACATGCTACCTGAAAAGAATTTAGCAGATTAAGGCCAGAAAAGAAAGTTGTGATCTACTTTAACCTTCTGCAAAAACAAGCTATAGGACTTCCCTGAATGAAATTGCTGATTCAGCTGTGGTTGAACTACAGTATACCTTTGTATATTATTATTTTAAGTCTTGCTTTTAGAATTCCTAGTAATGAATAATCCACTACAACCCTTGGTTAAGTTTTTCATCATAATTTGGTGTGTCAGTAAAATCCAGCTATTTTGCCAAGGAAAGATAGTTTGATTATGAAGTTCTATAAAATCTTCTTGTGTTCCTGCAAACTCACCTGTCCAGCTCCTTGACAACCTGCCCTGGAGTTGGAGACACCAGGAAGTTCAGTTCTAACAGTTACTTTCAGTTAAAAATGGCATTTCTTCCCAACCTTAGTTTGTCTTGCTTCCACTTCTAGCCATTGGATCTTAAGAGAGCACTTCCATTTACAAAACACTCACGTCAAAATTTCTGTTCCTCAAGTATAAGCTTGTTCCTAAGCATAACATTAAACTTACCTTTTTAAGGAATTCCCGGATCTTCTCTGTATCTTTAGCAGCATATATGTGCCACAGAGCTCCAGGTTTCTCTCGACTTTCTATAAAACGCTTAATTGTCAACTCATCAGAATCACCATCTTGTATTGTTTTAAGCACTTCTGTTACAGAACATGAAGAGTGAACACACATAATTATACCAAAAAGCATTACCTGTGATTAAACACAGATGATCTTAATGTACAAATGTTTTACCTTCTTCTTGATTGACCTGCCCTTTAGGTATGCCCACATAAACCATAACGTTAGCTGCATCAGACACATCTAAATGGAGGTTTGTTGTGCCATACTTTCTATCTTCTGGTGTAATTAAACCTGCAGATTTAAATATATGCAACATATTAATAGGCCAATAAACAAATACGAATTTTAAGAAGCAGCTATATTTGAAAACCAGTGCTTACAATATTAATAGGATTACAGTATCAGACTCCAAGGCCAGTCTCTAAAAATAATGAAAAGTATATTTTCAAAATGGGCTATAGCTTAACATGCTGTAAATGATTGCCTTCATGCCTGAAACAGTTACAATATAAAGAAGCCATGCTCAAGATTACTAGTACAAAGTTCATATAGCCATTTAGGCTAGTATGAGGACCAGAAATAATCCTGTTCCCATTAAGCATGGCAGCTGCTATAACACACCACATAATGAAAAATTTGTCAACCATGGCTCGGAACGAGCCAAGCCTGAGCGCAATTTTAATGCATGTCAGGGAAAGAAGCATTCAGGGAGAGATTAAAAAGGGAGGCTATGGTTCAGATTTAAAAAACCCACACTGGGCAGAAGTAGTAGGCACAAAACCAACAAACATCCACAGAGAGCTGCAGGAAAGTAAAAAAAGAGCCAGCTGTCTAATTACAAGGTCAGAGGAATGCACCCCGATCCTCAAGAAATAAGAAACCTGACTAGTTAAATATAAAACAAGAGATCAAATTATTATTATTGACAAGAACTCATCTGAATTATGCAAAACTAGGGCAAACACCTAATTTGGATTGACAGAACAATGAATCTGATGGTTTAATAACAAGGTCTGCACTTAATTTTGACATTTCCATGCGTTTCAGTAAATGTTAAATAAGAGTTACTTACCATATGCATTGTACATTTTAGGACCTAAATCTGGTCGAACAAAATAGTTGGGAAGTCTGGAGGCCAGGTTGAGTTTACCATCTCTTCTAGTATATTCTGGCAATGGAATGTTATTCATCAGGTCATCAAACCTATGGTAAATCAACTCCATTACTATTAGGCAACAGTATAAAATATTCAAGGGACAGATTAAAACTAGTGAAAACAATGAAGTCCTGTCGCACCTTACAGACTAACAGATATTTTGGAGCATAACCTTTTGTGGGTCAAGACCCAGATGCATCTGACAAAGTGGGCCCTGACCCACAAAAGCTTATGGTCCAAAATATCTGTTAGGGCTTGTCTACACTACCACCTTCCTTCGAAGGAAGGATGGTAATTAGGGTGTTAGGCGTATGCTAATGAAGTGCTGTGGTGCATACACAGCACTTCATTAAGCAAATCCCCTCCCACAGCAAGTTTTAAACTTCGAAGTACTGGTATGCATCTAGCCACAGTTCACTCACTGGTACTTCAAAGTGCCGGGGCAACTTCAAAGTCCCTTTACTCCTCAAAATTTTAAAACTTCAAAGTTGTTGCCGGGGGGGAGGAGGGGGGTGGAATTTGCTTAATCAAGTGCTGTGTATGCACCACAGCACTTCATTAAGTAAACTCCCAACACCCTAATTACCATCCTTCCTTCGAAGGAAGGTGGTAGTGCAGACAAGCCCTTAGTCTATAAGATGCCACAGGACTTCTCATTGTTTTTGTGGATACAGACTAACACGGTTACCCCTGATTAAAATCAGTGCAACCAACATTTTGTTTCCTAGCCAAGGGATATAATTATTTCATCAATGTTCTCATTAAAACTAATGAGCGAGCAGGAGAACAAACGGCTAGCTAAAACATAGGAATATATATGTATGTGACATTTAAGATATATTAGCAATTATACTATTGTAATGAACAATGCTAAAGCCCCTAATGTCAACTAAATGACAATGAGATAAATCGGCCAATAAGTACTGTATGTGAGTTCGGCAAAATGTGCACTTTGCAGAACCTAAAATCCAAGAGCTGTGCTGTGGAATTTTTCCCTTTTTAAAGTCTAAACTTCATCTACCAGCAGTACCAAAGGGTTAATTTATGTAGATGGAAATGAAACCTATTGTATATGCATGAGCATGTATAGTAAAAACTTATTTCTCAGATGCCAAACCATCAACCAATCTCACAGAAACAGGTGTAGTTTATGCACAACATTACAGTGATTGAAGCAGATATTTCATAATTCAATGGCATTTGTGATTTCCCTTTCAATCATACAAGGAATAGTTTTGATCCCCCCCCCCCCCCTCCCCAAAGCACGAGTTCATACCGAGATGGCATCATGTCTCTGAAGTCTTCTCCTGGAGGCCAGTCCTTCAGCTTCAACACCATTGGCTCCCCTCCTTCTGTTTTAAGACGGCCTGTCATTAAGATTACACAGGTATCAGTTTCTTGTTTGTACTTCTTATAATAGAAAGCTCATCCAAAGGTATGTGATCTCACACATTACAAGTGCAATGAAGCCACAAATCTTTATGCAAAACCAGGATCCCTTTCTTTCATATAATACTTGAGGAAATTCCCAGAATTGTGATCCAGAAAAAAGGCCGTTTCTTTCAATAGCAACTGATTCTTCCAGAAAAGCAAAAATTTAACCTCTTTATCTATCCAATCCCAACTTCAATTTAATTTCAGGAATCTTCAGGTGGTCAGTGATTATGATGGCCTCTCAGCAACCTCTCCCACTATCAGAGAGGTTTGGAACAGAGGTTAAAAATGGACTTTCCAGCTTCCATTGCTTAAGATTCTTTTCCTCAAGCGCCAGAGTTTCCAGAATCAAACTCTGTAAATGGGCAGAGGGTTGCTGGAGCAATTCTACATTTTCAAACTAAGAACCATACTGACAATGGGAATAAAGGCGTACTCTAGGGGTTGAAAAAGCCAATTCAAATAATTTTGTTAACATTGTTTACAATTTTATCATCCAGATTCCAAGGGTAAAAACAGTTAAGGATGTACTTTAGGCCAGGAAAGTACTCAAAATTTTCTCAGTGCTTCCCAAATATCCTCTCCCTTCCAAAGAGACTACAAAGATGCTGAAGAGAAAGAACTCTCAAAGACGACTGAGAAAACATCTTAATCCTAGAATGGTGGACTTAGAACAACGTCAGTATATTTCAAAGGGTGCACCTGTTTAGAGACTGAAAGGCATGGTGAGAAGAACCATTTGCTAAAACCTCTGAAGCTTGCATCCACTGGGTTTCCCAGATTTTCCAAGCCAGACAGAACAGCATAGTCCCAAGACAGATGTCACAGATAAAAGTAAAGCAAGCATGATATTTTCTTCTGTTTGACACTTTTCTTACTATTTTACAGAACAATAGAATACACCTGAATCTCCATGCCCCAGGTGTCCCTAATCTCGGAACACCCATGGTACAGAGGACAAAGTGGTTCTGCGCACTGCTTTTACTCCCTGGATGGGGGAATAACAGACCCAAAGCTTTTTTCTGAGGCTCCCATAACAGTGTGGGGAGGCGGACGGGAGGCACGTGGGGACAGAACCATGTGTGCTCCTGGGATTTTTATACTGGGTCTGGAAGCCATTTTAATGCAAATATTGTGCTGGGGGGGGGGGGCGGAGGGGGGTGGCACGTGAGGTATTTAATGGAAGCTGATGATGCCCTGAATTTATGTATGCTACTTATGTCAGTATCATGTATGTAGGTAAAGTTATAGATTTTAAGCTATCGAGAACAAGAAGTCCTGTGGCACCTTATAGACTAACAGATTTTTTGGAGCAGAAGCTTTTGTGGGCAAAAGCCCACTTCAGATGCATGAGTGATGCATCTCATGCATCTGATGAAGCGGGTCTTTGCCCACAAAAACTTATGCTCCAAAATATCTGTTAGTCTATGAGGTGCCACAAGACTTCTTGTTGTTCACAATAGAAGGTGTGAACTCAGCCAGAGCCAGGATGAATGGACTATCAACAAGTGCTTAGATGTTGAATCCACATCCCAGAGGCTGGCGACTTGTCAAAGAAGTGCAGCCCACCTGTCAAGGGAACTGGGTTGAGACAAAGGAACTGGTCCAAGACAAAGGAACCACTCCATCTCAGAAACTGGAGGCTGTTTCCTGGGATACATCCAATAGTAGTTTGCCAGAACAGCCCACCTGAGTCAGGTGGGAGTGGACCCTCAAGGGACTATGGGAAGAAGAAAGGGCTTTGACACTGAACACAAGACAAGAGAGAACAATGGTGTGGACTTAGCAGCATCCACTTTGGATCTTTTGGTCTCCAAGAGTCCATGCCCAGCATGTGGACCCCAGCAGGCCGGACCTATAATGCTCCAACAACAATCTATGTAACCTGAAATGAACTTTCAGAGACTTTCAACAATCAGCAAATATCACCACTGGCTTGCATCAATAGCTGACATTGATGCATGTAAAGTATTGCTTTAACACTTCTTCTCATTAATCCTGTTTTTTTTTAAATTAACAACTCGTTAGATACTTAGATCTAAAAAATTGATGAGCATGTTGCTTTGGGTAAGATCCAAGTATATATTGACCAGGGTCTGGGACTGGACTCTCTGGGGTCCGGAAGAACCTGTGCAGTGTTGGGTGAAATAGGTTTAATAACTGCTCATCTGAATTTGGGAGTTTTTCATCTGGGCCGATATAGTAGCTGAGAAGTCTGTGCGTTTGCTTGTGTGGCTTCTGGCTGGCCAATGGGACTGGCGGAGGTGCTGTTGTGGCTGGTTGGATTTGCTTTAGTGAGAAGGTAAGCCCAGCCCAGGGCTGTAAGTATCTTACTTTTTAAGCATAGGTACCCTGGATTGATTTCTCTATCTGTGCCCAGAAACCCCATCCTGTTACACCATGTAAATGCCTACCCCATCCCTCTTAATGTCCTCACTAGCCCAGCAAATTCTTTAAGTAAGTACAACCTGTTTCTCAGGGTTGCCAGGTTAAAAAGATGTTCAAGTGACTTCACAATGCTTACCTGGAATATCTTCAAATCCATCCCAGAAATCTCCTACTGTAGCTCCCGTGATAATTTCATTGGTTCTGCAATTAACCAGATCTACTTCCTGTTGGCCAAACTCTTTCCTGAAGGATTCTGGTTTCCAAAGTTCTGCATTTAGTTTATGATGCACTCCAGACACCATCACAGGCTAAAAGACAAATATAAAAGAAAATTAAAGCCTCTAACTCAGAATATTTAAGATTTATAAAGCATTTGTGCAGGGCCTCATCATACAGGAATTATACTGTCAATGTTAAAGATTATACTGTAGTTAATAACAAATTTAAAAAAAAAAATACACATTTTCTCTAACATCTTATTTATAGTGTTGCTGAGGCCGTGGGTACCTTGTGAAGATACACTTAGAATACAGTTTCTAATGCCTTTGTATTACTTAGGCTACCATACTAGATTTACATAATCTGTACATTTTATTAAGAACTGCTTTGTAGTTTGAAATAGCCGCCATACTTGAGGCTAAAGGAGGAACCAGCAGCAACAAAACTACTAATTTATCAATATGTTGTACTTTCAGAAGTTAGTCATAGTTTCCAAAGCTTAAAAAAAAAACAACTTCAGATCTAATTAAGGTGCCTGAAAAACAAAGTTAACTTTTCATACTACATTTTAACCCATACCTGGAAAAAGCATGTTCTATGAGAAGGAAAAAAATCCACGTGACCAAGATTGCTGCTAAGTGAACAATTTTTCCTAAGTGACTTTGGGTGTCAACTCCTAGATTTTCAGGACATTGTGGATATTAAGGTGCAAAATCCACTCTCCAATATACGTTTACACAGATTTACGGACAAATGATGATGTACTGTCCTGGCCTTATAAAAATCAAACAAGTTTGATGGCCAGCCCCCTCTGATACAAGAAAGCCAGAGAGTCACAATAGGAACCCATCAACATACACCAGCAACAAGTATTAAAATGAAGAGAAATAGTATTTCATACAGTTTAGTTTCTTCGCAAGGAGCTCAGCAGTAATGAGCTAGCACTCATGTACGGGAGGCAATTATGGATAATCATTGCCCCCTAAAGAGCTAATGAAATGAAACAGTGATTCTGTGACCTCACAATTTGTCATCGCCAAAGATAAACATCCAGAGTTTGAAGTTCAGTTCCACCTTACTCTAACCACCAGAGAATAATCCATGGTGGCTCTCTGGCACAAAGTAATGCAGTATACAGCAAGCTGAAATGGAAACGATCATCTTAGAACTAAGGGGAATGTCCACCTGTATGCTCTGAATATTGTCTCTGGGGACTGCTGCTCGGACACCTCAGCAATAAAAATCCTACACAGTCTTTATTAACCCACTAAGGACAACATAAGTATGCAGGAAACAAACCATCTTGAGGAAAATACCTGTCCCTGCTTCCAGCATTCTCTAAACACATTCCAGTTACTTGCATTGTTGGGATCTTGAAGACACAGCAAGCGATTATCACATAACCAGTAATGAGGTGTATCAAAACCCAATATGGTAGGCTTTATAGTTAGTCCTTGTGGTTTCTTAGGCAAGTCTGCAAGAGTTCTACTTTGCACCAATGATGCAAAAATGTCATCAAGGATTTTGGGAGTGCTCTTGAGCCCGCTTTCTATCTGAATTCGAGAAGAGAAAATGGATGTTAATATAGGTTTCTTGTGCAGTCGTATGTCAAGGTGTTTGTTCTGCAGAGGTCTGAAGTCATGCAACATTCCTACTACATATTTTTACCACCAACTGCTTCCTTTTGAATTTCTGTTTACATTTATAGTAGTAGGGATAATTAATCATTAACTATAAGGAGATTATCAGATGACACAGCTTTATACTAAAATCATATAGAAAGACTTCTTTACACCTGTGCAAAACCACTCAAAAAGAGCATAGCTCCGAGTTAGGATAACATTTAAATTTAAGAGATCTGAAATCCATGAAGCTGCACTGTTGAAACCAAAGTTAAACACCTCCCCCACTATTTCAAAATTAACCTCACACAGCGTTCAATTCACACCTGAAGGGACAGGGTGAAGGAATTTGCAATTCATGCATCTGGGAAAAAAAAAAAAAAAAACACCAAAAGAAAAACCAAACCAACCCCTGATGGAGATTGCAGCTTTTAGCTCTAGCTGGGGCTTTTGTTTAGAAGCCCTTGGCTGGGGGTGGGGGGGTAACTAGGGAATGGTGCAGCTCCATCCTTCCAGGCATAGGCACTGACTTCTCCTCCCTCTGGAGGCTGTTTGAACTCCCCTCCCACAAATTCACCTCTTCCCCCAGCCCAACCCTCTGCCTCTTCCCAACCTTTCCCTCAAGGGTGCCTCATCCCTGCTTCTCCCAGAGTTTCCTGAATGCTGCAACTCAGTCGTCTGTGGCACTCTGGAGGTGCTGAAAGGAGAGGGGACGGAGTAAGTCAACAATACTATGGGCAAGCAGGGGAAAGGGAGAGAGATTGGTGCTGACTGGTGCTCTGCACTCACTAGTTTTTCCAGCCCCAGAGCACCCACAAAATTGGAGTTTATGCTTCCATGTGCATGGTATGCAGCAGACAGATCAATGGTAATTGGCAAGCTCCGACACTGTGGCACCACTCCATGTAGGCTGTAATTAAGCACCTCCACATGGATTCCTCGGACACAAGCCAAACAATGAATGTGCCTTTTCCAAGAAAATATTCTGATGACTGTGTATTTAATTTAGTACATATATGGTGAAATCATTCCTATTCACTGTACGCTTCCAGCAGAATTGAGTTTTAAAGCCACAGTAAGAAAAAAAATTGCAAAAATCCTCAGCTACCTTTCCGCCAGAAGAATTCAGCAGATTCCGCAAGAAACCTGTGTTGTTGTTGCTCACAGGTGTTAATATTGCACTGTTGAACGTTTGTAGGGCTGTAGTGGGTTTTGTGAAAGTGGGGAGGGTCTGAAGAGATTTGTTTTCACTCTTTAAAGCGGATGTGAGGAGTTTATCTGAAAAGGAGAGGAACAGAATTCCACTGACACTGAACTAAAAGATTTTATATAAATAAAAAAAATTACTTATGAAGATGTCCAACATTCAGTTAAAAACCATCTGAGTCTCACTACAATCCAAGTATATCAATTAAAAATATTACTCCTTTTTGGAGAAGACATTTCCCCCTTACGTAGTTTTAAATGTATAAACAGTCAGTACAGACAAAACTTTGTGGGGGAAATGTAAACAAGTTCAATGCCTACAGGTATTTTGCCTGGTTGCCAATGGCTGAAGTTAACAACAAGAGCATTAGACTCTTACAGTTGCAGATACTTTGACATATCCCCCCCCGTTATTTGTGGAGGTGAGGGGAAATATGTTCTCTTCCCAAAAACTCTGCACTCTGGCACCATAGTTGAATTGACACACGTTTTCTTCCTGACACTATTTTTGCAGAGTAGTACAATTTAGAGAGTGGATTTTCTTGAGTGTCTAAGGTGTAATATTTTTAGAGAGGGACTGTTGAGCTATTCCCTCCCCTCAGTCCTGTTCATGCCTCTCACCACCCCAGGATGGGGGTCACACCCACAGTTGCCAACTCTCCCAAGACTGGACACCATTGCCACAAATACCATCTGGGCTGTACAGTCCAGGAGAGCTGGCAACCTAGCCACAGCTGTGGAATGGCAGGCAACAGAGTCCACAAGAGACAGCCAGCAGCAGAGCCTCTGGGACCCTTCAGGAGTTGCTTGGAGGCTGGATATGAAACTGGTGCAGCCCGCGGCAGGGCTGGATAACAAACCTGGAGGTACTGCAGCACACCCTGAATCCTTACTTCCTGTGCCTATGGATCTAAGCAAGTTAAGTACCTACCGTGATTAAGCAGTTTTGAAAAAAAATCCAGCATCACAGATGGTTTTTAAAAATGCTTAAGTGACTTGGGAACTTTAAATTCCATTTTCAAAACCTGACTTAGGTGTTTAGTGATTTTTTAAAAATTTACTGAAGATGAGAAAGTCACTTCCATAATACACAAAAGTCTTTTTACCTGGTTTATGAAACTCTTATGGGTGGCTAGCTTCCGGCATAACCCTACCCTATGGGGCCAATAAGATACATTTTCAATTAGCTAGTAGCAGTAAAAGGTCATTTTTCACATACGAAATTTACCTTTATTTTCTTTATTCACGTTTCCACTTGTTAGGTTAGCCAGCCAACTTAAGGAAGGAGTAGTATTTACTGGAGAGATTGGTCTATTTCCAAGTGCTGGTTTTACAGAAGAATCACAGCTAGTGACTAATGGGTTTAGGATAAGATTACGCTGAAGTGTGGATTTGTCTCCAGGGATTAAACTCTGCAAAACAAATTTGAAGACTTAAAAACCTAGATTCTTAAGTGGCTTGCTCAAAGTCATAGGAAGGTCTATGGAGAACAGAGAATTCAGCCCAGTTCTCCCAAGTTCTGGGTTAGCAACCTTGCCAATGGATCATCTTTCCCGTTCCCATATTTGAGCAGTATTCAACTAACCTGCCCACTACACATCAGCTGTTGTGTCCTGCTCCCCACTAGGACTTCCGCATTAAGGATAGTCCTGTTACCCTGCTCCCATGAAATCCTAAACTCCCAGAAAGCTCCAAACCATGCATTCTCATGCCCAGGCCCTGCTGCAACATCCCCATGCTGATTCAGGTCTGAGCAACCTGTAACATGCCTACCAGCTTGGGAGATTTTCTGCTACCAAGGAGGCAAAGGACCTGCCTGGCAGTGAGCACTAGGTACAAAGACACCAAAAGCCTGTGTAAAATAGATGGGACAGGGAATGCCTTTACAATAAAGCTTCCAGTGGGAAAGAAGAAGAAATAGATGCCAAGTAGACCAAACAGCTTTAGCACCTATACTCCCATGGCAATCAACTGCCTTCCCTTCAGAGCTGCAAAATATCCTCTGAGCACACCAGAAGAGGTTTAACTGCGGGTCAGCACGTGGATGTTACAGCCAGGACTGGGATGGGAGTTACACAGGGGCTGGAGCTGCTAAGTAGTAAGGCCTTCCTTACAGCAAAGGCCACAGAAGATAGCAGGAGCCAGACACAGTTGAGGGCGGTGGAGAAGATGACAACAGAAAAGGCTTTTGAGGCAGTCATCCCCCACCTTCTCACACCTCCTGCTCTGTCCCCTGCTCAAGCTGTGCTAAGGAGACTCCTGTCTCCTGCAGTTATTTCAGGGCTCAAAATCCTGATTACACAAGTGAGCATGGGAGACACATGATCATTCAGCTCATCATTTTCGGTCAACTGGATATCAAATATTTCCCCCTCACCTGTATATAAAAAACTTCTGCTTACAATACAATACAATCACTAAAATCACTCAGTAAAAAAAATCTGAATAAGAAAGCTAAAAATCTCACTTCCCTTTATCAGAATGGTCAGTTATTGGACGTTCCAAGCCTTTTCTCTAACAGCCTTTACCTGTATTTTAGAAAGTTTTACATTTAAACAGACTGAATCTAGCCTACTGACACATTTCAATGTACATCGGTACACTTTCAACCAAGCACTTATCAGATGCTCATGTAACAAAGCAATCAATAATTGATGGTTTTGCTACAGGTCGAACCTCTTTACTCTGGCCCCCTTGGGACCTGATTGGTGCCAAACAAGAGAATTTGCCGAACCAAAAGGAGATCAATATTATCTAGCAGCATTACCAACACTTCCACTGCTTATTGCGCTCTTAGACATTTACAGGTAAATCAGAGCAAATAACAGCACAGAACATGGAGAGCCAGAAGTGGTGGCTGTAAACAAACTTTATGGAACTACAGGAAAGTTGGCCACACCCATGTATATGGTCATCTGGATAATTAAAAATCATACCAACTACAGATGTTGACAGACAGAGTTCCAGACTAGAGAGGTTCAACCTGTAGAGTGCAGATATTTGAAGAGCTCTTTGGCCCACCAAGATTCAGACATTAACTTATGCAGCCTGACAAAAAACTAACACATACAACTACCCTGGAATATTAACAATGCAATTTTTTTAAAGTTCACTCTGTCTTTAAATTTAAACCCGAAGTTAGACCTATTTTAATATTTGGTTGCAGAAACCATAATTTAAGTATGTCTTCAAAACTGAAGGCCAGACAACCTATCGATTTCAACAGAACTATGCTGGTTTACATCACCCATGGGCGGGCCTTTGGCACTTTAAGTGCAGGGAGGGAGAAGATGGACAGACAACTGACAACTGGCATCTGCAGAAGGAAAATTGTTTTGAGTTCAATTAGCAATAAAAAGGCTATAAATTTAAATATTTCATATGTAATATGGAAACTACTCAGTCCCTTTAAGTGTTTAAAACATACCAATAGAGTGCTTTATACAATGTTAGTCTAGGTTCAATTTAATTAAAAAAAAAAAAAGACTAACTTCATGGATTTTGTTTACAATAAAATAGGCTTAAGAAAATATAAACATCTCCATCCCCCAATTCTTCATATCACAGCCATTAAGAATTGTTATCTAGTCTAAAATTCTTATTAGAGACTCATCTAGAAATCTGAACAGATTTAGTAGTTTTAAGAACTTCTAAGTTCCTCTGCTTATTTTCTCTATAGTTAACCTACTGTGTTGTGTTCTCTTGTCATTAAGTCTCCAGGACTCAAGAAATTCTCTGTTCTCCTTTTATACCCCACCAAAATTCCCCCACCCTTTCAGTATAGAAGGTCATTAAAATCTCTTTTCTTTGGTATATTCCTTCTTTTCTTTTAGTAATCAGTCTATGAGAGCTGCAGAGTGCTCAGCACTTTTCAAACAACCAGACTTTTATTTATAGGTTTTAAAAACTCATTTGTAAATACTTTGCTATTATGTTTAAGTAGTCTGAACTAATGAATATGTATACATAAATACTACACAGATTGGGATTTCAGAAGTGGTTAGCATTGGCCTAACTCCATATCCACTGAAAACAGTTACCACTTAGAATGATAAAAAATAGGAGCAGAAGCAGGCCAGCACTGAGCATGTTTGAAAGTCTCAATCACAGACTGAGAAACAATGTGAACAGATATAGCATGAGACAGTGGCAATACCTGTTTTAGCTCCTCCTTCAGATTTGGTTTTGATAAGGCCTTTAACTGCTTATTCGCACAAGGACAATTGGCTTTTATTCCCCATTTTGCTCTTACGGAGTGAACAGTGTCACCAACATCATAGAGGGCTAAACGAGAAGAATCAGTCATGAGCTTGTATTATCAAAGTTACAACCCACATACTATCAAGTTTCAATGAGTGTACTCTAGGTAGCTCAAAGACAGTTAGGAGAGTGTTTCTGAAACGGTAACATATCAGTTTAACTCACAAATTCTACCCATGAGGTTCAACTTTTTCAGAGAAACCCAGATGCCTTCTGGGCTTAAAATACTCTACACAAATAAACACCAGCAAATAAAACGCAAAGTTAGTCTTCAAAAACTGCTTCTTGGTAAACTCGATGGATAACTTTATTACTTTAAGTCACTTTAGCTTGGTTCATGGGGAAGCATTCTGGACTAGATCTAATGCCCATTGAAGTGCACAGAATCGTTTCTATTCAACAAGCATTGGATCAGACTCTGTATGAGTGAGCAGAACATATGATACTGTTCACATACAATATTAAAAATACCTTTCCCAGGAATTATCTGTGTAGGCATTAAGGTCTCCGGTTCATGTAACTGACCCTTCACACATTTAAGCCAGGAGAAAGTATCAGATGCACCATCTGCAAACAATCATTTTAGATGGCTGGTTAGTGTGTTCATTCGTCAGTCTCTAAGCACCCACTTTTTTGTTCTTCAGTAATTTCAGAATACAAGTATATAAAAAAAGAGCTTTATAAAAGCCTATCCATTTCATTAACATAATAGTTCAACATTTTAAAGGGAGTGGGATACTACACATTCTCACCTTCATGTATGCTTTTCTTTTTCATCCTGTAACAATCTACACACACTCCAAAGCCACACTTGGGGCAAACCCAGTGCAGGTTGAAGATTGTGGTGTCACAGACATCACACATTTCTCGAACTCCTCGAACTGCACGTTTCCAGGCTACTTGTCCTGTGGTAATTGACAGACTAGTCAAAATTAAAGAGTTAACTTGCAGCCTTACAGGTTTTGATTAATGTGCTTTAAAATAACTACTTTATGTATGAAATATTGCCCATTGACTCAAGAATTTATCTTGCCCCATCTCAGGGAGAATTTCATTTCTGAAGGAGGACAAGGAAACATTTCAAAGACAGGTTTGAATCTATTCAAGATTTTGACCATGAGAAAAAAGTCACAGGAATGCTAATTAGCGGACAGAGGGCAAACAAGGCTGTCCAAGTTGTATAACACAAGGAGTAATTACGTGGATACTACTGTCTTGCCTATGCTCATGTGTACACACACACACACACAAACATATAATCACAAAGAGAAAACACCTCAGCCATTCCTTTAAACTATGCTGCACCTGCTGCTCTACAGTTACAGCTACAGGAAAAATACATGCCTTCAACTGCAACTCTACACTGGAAGAATGTCACAGGGTTCCATGTGTCTTTTCATTGTTTCTATTTAAGAGCATGCTCAGTTTTTTAAAACTTCTAGCCCTGTTATCACAACATGGACTCAAATTTGAACAGAGTTCTTTCCAACATTCATATTTGCACCACTTAAGGGTTTGGAAACTACTTATCCTTTCAACACCACCCATTCAGTGCTTTGCTTTCAGTCACATTTCAAAAGGTGAACAACTTAAAACAATTCCATTGGGCCTCAATCCTGCACTACTGAAGACAAAGAGTTCCACTATTGACTTGAACAGCAATAAGATTAGGCTATTAATACACAAGACTAGGAGGTCGTATCACTTGACTGTTATCAGCCCCCAATTGCTGCCAAGAACAGAAGGCAATAAAAACTTATTTTGTCCCCAAGTTAGTTAGACTGGAGTGAATATAAAATGGCAGAAGACATATAAAAGTAGAAAAGGTACAATTTTTATATCATCACTTTCCCTAAGAGAACTGCACTTTAACCTTTTTTCTGGGAAGGGAGGAGAGGTCACACCAGTTCAAAGTCTGAGAGTTATCTGAAACCCTGAGCATTAATACAGCTCAATACTGATTAGGGTCCAAGAATACAGAGTTGCTTAATGTTCACATCCACAAATTTTAATAAATTACTACTCCAACTACCAAGAATCAAAAAGCACATTTAATAAAAAAAATTTTAAATGGCAACACGAAATGCATGCAATCAATCTGTACGCAGGAGACACACCATAAAGATATATTTGGAAAAGTTTAGTACTTTAAAAAGTTTAGTGAAAAGCCCTAAGTTTTACATTTCAGAAGAGCTGCTCTTACTGTGTGGTTCTATCGTGGACATGACCTCCTTTTCAGATATCACCAGCCGGCAAAAGTGGTCTCCAATGTTGGCCAGAATATACTTTGCAGTGTCTAAATCTAGACCCACAACATTTTTTGCTAAAGGCAACCACAAACTGATAGCCTCGCAGTCATACTTGTCCGGAGTTAAGAAACCTTCTTCACGCAGCAATCCATGTCTGTTGAACCGAAGCCTTTGAGGAGGGGGATGGGAAGAAAAACAAAAAAATGCAAATGTTTTCTTTACTAGCTCATTTCCACCTGTCCTAGTCTGTCACACAAACACTGGTATTCACCCATACAAAAAGTTAAGATAACTAACAATGCTGAGTATCATTAGAAGTTAGTATAGATCAGGATAAATTGTATTTTCTGTTATGTCAGTTAATTTTGACCAAACCTTGCTCACTGAGGAAAAAAAATTCAGTTTTTATTACACTATTAGTGTTTTCAGCCAGGAAATCTAAAGAATCCAATTAGTGAGACTCTTAAATGCATTAGGGCTGTAGCAAAGATTTTTCACTGTATGAGTAGTGTTTGAGCTGTACTTTAAGACAGCAGTAAACTGAATACCTTAAAACATAAATTACAGCTAATGTAGAAAGCAGGTCAGTTGACAAAAGACCACCTACTTTCCAGGAGGCTTTCTATTCAGATGTATCAATTGCTTTTGCTCTGCCCCACCCCCCAGATTTCCTATTTAACTATTAGTAATAGAGAGGTAGCCATGTTAGTCTGTATTCTAGCAAAACAAGCAAGCAGTTATATAGCACTTTAAAGACTAATAAATCATCAAATAAATCATTTTGTTAGTCTTTAAAGTGCTACATGACCGCTTGTTTGTTTCATTTAACTACTGACAAAAAAAAAAAAAACCCACCACTTTACAGACCACATCCTAAAAAGGATGTTAAGGCCTACTATAATATTTTCAACAACTTAAATAAAAAATAAATACTGTGCAATGAATTAATAAATGTCTATCAAAATCTCGATCTAATGTTTGCTTTTCTACCAATATCAAGAATCAGGAGAAAAGCATTGATAAGGTCAAGCAGTATAAATATGGCATAAGTAGTCACATACTTTATTAAGGGAGTAGTAACAGAGAGAAAGCTGTGCTAAGTCTATATGCTATCAACACAAAAACAAAAACACACCAAAAAAAAAAAAAAAAAGCGGTAAAGTAGCACTGTAAAGACTAACAAAATAATTAGGTGAGCTTTCATGGGACAGACCCACTTCTTCAGACCATAGCCATACCAGAACAGACTCAATATTTAAGGCACAGAGAACCAAAAAAATAATAATGAAGGTTGACTAAAATCAGAAAAAAAAAAATTGTCAAGGTGAGCAAGTCAGAGTAGAGGGGCAGGGGGAGTCAAGAATTAGATTAAGCCAAGTATGCAAAAGAGCCCCTATAACGACCCAGAAAATTCACGTATTAATGTGTTGAATTCGAGTATAAAAGAGTTCAGCAACCTCTTTTTCAAGACTGTTGTGAAAATTCCTGTTCAGTAAGATGCAGACTTTTTAGTCATTAACAGAATGGCCCACTCCAATAAAATGTTAGCTGATCGGTTTGTGGATCAGGAGTGTTTTTATGTCTGTCTCGTGCCCATTAACTCTTTGTCTAAGAGTTTTGACGTCTGTCCAATATACAGAGCATCTGGGCACTGTTGGCACATGATGGCATGTGTGATGTTAGTTGAGGAACATGAGAATGTGGCCGTGATTCTGTGAATAACCTGGTCAGGTCCAGTGATGGTATCTCCAGAAGAGATATGTGGACAAAGCTGGCAACAAAGCCTGCTGCCAGCTTTGTCCACATATCTCTTCTGGAGATACCATCACTGGACCTGACCAGGTTATTCACAGAATCACGGCCACATTCTCATGTTCCTCAACTAACATCACACATGCCATCATGTGCCAACAGTGCCCAGATGCTCTGTATATTGGACAGACGTCAAAACCCTTAGACAAAGAGTTAATGGGCACGAGACAGACATAAAAACACTCCTGATCCACAAACCGATCAGCTAACATTTTAATGGAGTGGGCCATTCTCTTAATGACTCCCCAACAGTCTTGAAAAAGAGAGGCTGCTGAACTCTTTTACACTCAAATTCAACACATTACCACGTGGTTTGCACCAGGATGAGAATTTTCTGGGTCATTATAGGGGCTCTTTTGTATACTTGGCTTAATATAATTCTTCACACACACACACACACACACACACTCTACTCTGATTTGCTCACCTTCATAATTTTTTTTTCTGATTTGTCAACCTTCATTACTATTTTTGGTTCTCTGTGCCTTAAATATTGAGTCTGTTCTGGTACGGCTATGGTCTGAAGAAGTGGGTCTGTCCCACGAAAGCTCACCTAATAAATTATTTTGCTTGTCTTTAAAGTGCTACTTCACTGCTTTTTTGTTCTATTAAGGCGCTTGATCCTGTGCGGGACTCAGCAGCTATGCTACCGGGTGCAAGATATGGGCAAAGCCAGCACAGACATTTGGACCTAGTCTTATTCTAGGTAACACTATCATGTATCTCTTCAGGACATCTACCTGGGTTCTGGATAGCTCAGTTCTCCAAGTACAAAGATTTATGACTTCACTAACGGAAACATTTTCTAACTACAGCATACCCTCACAGATAGCAAAACGATGTATCAAGTCTAATATAACAGCTTTATTTAATTGAAAAAAATCAATTTGTGCTCAGCCAGACAATAAGAATGTACCTTGCTAAAGAAAGGAACTGAAGTACAGAGGGAAACCATTAAAATTAGTGGTTTAAACAAAGAGTTTCCACTTGTAGATTGAAATTATCGTCATTTAAAATTAATCCATCTGCACTGAGAATACAGTCTATCGCTTAAGCCACTGAACTACTGGCAAGGTTATTAATTGATCTCGGATGCATTTGAAACAGTAACTTAAAGGGGATTTACAAAGGCTCTATTGCCAAAACCACTGTAGGACAAAATTTAAAAGAGAGGAACAACTGAGTACTTGCAGCACTTTTTTAAAAAGAAAACTATCCATTAAGCCTAATTTTAGAGTTTTATTGTTTTAAATCTTTGAGGGTGTCATTGGGCCTCTCCATGTTTTATGAAAATTGGCTTATGAATATGCATAACTCAGATGCTGTATGCAAAACTGGTCATGTAACAAGTCTTAAAAGCTGAAATCTGCTGAATCAGTATATTTTTGTATATGTAATATTCTTGTATGCAAAATTCAAAATATGAAGTATGAAACTGTTTTTAAATTCTAATGTGCTAGTGAGGGCCCATTAGTGATACTTCAGGAACTTAACGGCTTGGTGATTAAGTCAATGGCCTGTGAAGAGTTTTGGTTTTTTTCTGCAAACCCAAATTGTGGTTGGTTTTTACAAAAGCACATGACCATACCACCTGATGCCCGAACCCATTCTGGATTAGGGATGTAAGATTTCAATTAGTTAACCGCTTAAACACTATTTTGAGCCAAGTAAACAGGTTGGGAGGAGGGTGGCATACCATTCAACTTGTCACTGAGTCATCTAAAATCCATTTGTACAGCTGGGAATAATCAACATCCAGATACTCTCAACACTGCTCTCACCTCCTGAAGTGAAAGAATCTGCAAAAGACAGTGGAGTCTTTTTGCTCTTTGTTTTTCCGGTAGCTGTCCAAACGGCATTCCCTGCACTTATGTAGGTGAGGTGCAATATTATTGCAGGAACCATCCTGCACAAAAGCTTCACCACTTTGCTGCAGCTTCTTAACTTTACAAGCATCTGTCAAAATTGACTTGTGAACAATTACTGCAGCAAGAGAAATAAAGCAGGTTAAATAACTTTATACTCATTTACTTACACTATATGATTGCTAAAGCTGTATCATCTTTTGTTGTTACTTTAACTTTTCATACAATAACTCAAATTAATTTTAACATTTTCAAGTTGATTGCTTTCTGACAAGATCACCAGAATCTTAGCTTTTCTTTTAAAAAATGCTTCTGCAAGCATAACTAGTGTGGCAACCTGGAACACAGGACCAGAGTGCATAAATTGCTGTAACAATGCTTTCTGGAGTTTTCAAATACCCTGAAATACTTCGGAGAGATATAAATTGCCCCATTCAGCTCAATGAGCTCCCTATGGACTACCCAAATCTGCTGCTGCAGTCATACATTTTTCAAAACTGTTACGGAACTCAATATTTTACTGAAATCAGGTGCTCAGGACACCTTTCCTACAACTTCATGCACAGCTGGGATCTACCTGGAATTATTGCTTGCTCTGCACCTTTCCGCATAAGAAAGATGACAGCGTCTGTGTATACCACAAAGCCAGGCAACAGGGGTTCAGGGTATCAGATTTGATTGCTGGGATCTGACTGTAAGGTCAATGATCAACTAAGCTGCCCAGAGGACAGTATGGCAGCCAAGGTCCATGGGACTGAATCACTGAACCCACCTACCAGCTTCCCCATTTTCTGACACACATAGAAGTGGGAAGGAGAGAAAAAGTCTTCCCCTGAAGAACCAGGGAGAGACACTGAACCACTTGGAAAGCACAGCTAAAACACTCATCAACTAATTTTGTCAATGAGCAATTTTCAACTATGAGCCTGACTCACAGGAGTCTGTGTGGAGGTGGGAATGTGGAGGGATAGAAATGAAGAGTGCAGTAAACAAACATTGTATTAAGAACTTAGGAATTGTTGCAGCATTTGGCCCAATTATGCCACAGAGTACGAGCCCTAGTCACACTCACTTTCTTCTCAAATTAAACATAGCAGAATTTTGTTCTGACTAGACTTACAATAATAAAAAGTATGCATTTCACAAGGAGAAAGAACATCTAATCCTATATCTTTTCTTAAGACAATCTGAAAATTGGATATCAATTTTAGGATTGCGTCATTATTCCTAGAAATGAAATCTAGGTGTTTCATTAACTCAGATAAGATTCCTTATCCCATTAACACTTATTTCTGCAGGAAATCCAAGAAACATTATATGCTACAATTCTCTGATATCAAGGCTCCAGATATACTTGCCATTGTTGTGGACTTTACTGGCGCTCTCAGTCCTAGCACTTTCGTTTTCGTTTCTCTCATATGAAATTTCATTTGAGTTTCCTCTGACTGAGGAACACACAGACAAGGAGTTTTCAGTCTTTGTTCCTTTGCAGTTGCTCTGGTTATAACCACTTTGAAATTTAATCTCATGTCCAGTGAACAGGATAGCAGGAGCATCTGATGTTGAAGGGTTACAATCCAACATTTTCTGGAGTTCTGATGTGTCATTAAGCCTGGATGTTACTCTGGAAGAATTGCCTAAATGCTGGACAGATTTTATAGGAAAATGCTCCTTTTGGAAGTTTGTCATGGGCTTGGTAAAGGATTTCTGTAAATTTTTCAAGTCACTTTGTTTTTCATTGTATATCTCAGTCAAAGATGGAGGAGATCTTGAGGTCTTCAAAGAGGTATAATTACTATTCTGATCTTTAGAGTTCTTACTGTGTTCTTTTGCTAGAACCTCCGATTTATGGAAGACTGTCAGATCTTCTTTGGACATTTTATCCATATTATTAAGACAAGAAGGATGTTCTCCTGGTAAATTCTCTCTGCAAATGCTGAAAATGTACAATATGCAATAAGACCTAAAGACTAACTCAAACCATAATTGAAATGCATAAGATCTCACGCTTTTCATAGGAATCAGAATTCACAAAGGTAAAACCATGCTAACCATGGGTACTAGCAAAGTTAAGAGCAAGAATTCAGAAAAGTTTCATATACCGACCATCTTAAAAAGAGATGCAATCAATTAAAAAACCACAAAGGGTGTTTCAGATACTACAGCTATTGCTTCTCCTGGTCCTGCTGTCAACTTGCTGACTGTGTACCCCCCTCTTCACAGCTAAGGATACCTATTTATAAAAAAAGACAGTGTTTCTCTCACCACTGTTGCTCTGAAAAAAAAGGAGCTACATAAATAGAGGAAACAATAGCTAAAAAGCAAGTTAAAATGCAAGAGGTCTAAGTTAACTGTTACTACCGGAGAAAGATCTTGAAATCATTGTTGATAGTTCTCTGAAAAAAACAAAAAACAAAAAACAAAACAAATGAGCAGTGGCGATCAAAAAAAGTAAGTGTTGGGAATCATTAAGGAAAGATAAGACAAAAAGATCTACACAGATTTTATCATACACCTACATCCTGAATACTACCTGCGTATGGGGCTACCCAAACATTAAAAATATATATTGGCAATAGAAGACGACAACAATTAGGGGTATGGAACAGCTTCCAAATTAGGAGACATTAGTAAAGCTGGGATTTTTCAGCTTGGAAAAGAGATGACTAAGGTGGAGGTATGATTAAAGTCTACAAAATAATGAATGGTGTAGAGAAAGTAGGTAAGGAAGTGCTATTTATTCTCTCATAGTACAAGAACTAGGGATCAGAAAATATGTAATTAATAGGCAGCAGGCTGAAAAGAAACAAAAGGAAGTATTTCTTAAAGCAAGCAATGAACAGTCAAACTGTGGAACTCTTTACCAGCGAAAGCTGTGAAGCCCAAAACAGGTGGTTGTTTTTTTTTTGTTTTGTTTTTTTTTTTTAAAAAAAAAAAGGGGGATAAATTCATGGAGGATAGGTCCATCAACAGCTATTAGCCAGGAAGGGCAGCGATGGTATCCCTCGCCTGTTTGCCACAAGCTGGGAATGAGTGAAAGGGGTGGATCATTTGATGTTTACATATTCTGTTCATTCCTCCTGAGGCATCTGGCACTGGCCACTATCAGAAGACGGGATACTGGGCTGAATGGACCTTTGGTCTGACCCAGCATGGCCACACTTGTATTCTTATGCAATTGACAAAAATCAGATAGATATATTTCTCACCTTTGGGGGCTGCGGAGGTCAGGACAGGGAAGAGAAGGTAGCACAATTTAAAAATTTCTTGGTTTAGTCTACTTCATGCAAAGTAACTTATTCGGCTGTACTTTTCCCTACACTTCAAAAAAAAAAACCCACACAAAACAAAACCACACCTGCCACCACTTACCATGAAGGAGTTTCTGCACCAAAGTTAGGAGGTAAATTAGCTGGCTGAGGCATGCCCTGGTGCTTCAGATCTTTACTAGTTGGAGATGCAGGTGTACATCCTATCAATGTTTCACCAAACATAGTTGGCACTGACTGCACGTGACTCAGACTGTGCAATACCTGGAACAAATATCAAAAAGTCAATGGAAAAAATATAATCCCTCTTCCCAGTGTGTTAGTGTTGTTTGTCCAAATCATAAAAAACTCAACTTTTAATTCATTCCTGTAGTTCATGAGATGAAAAAGTCAAGGAACCTTTTGAAATCTATTCCAGCAAACTTCTTCATATCTGGCAGCCGTGAGACCGGGAAGTTGCCAGATATTCAACTATTCTTGATAAAACGGAGTAGTATACCTAGTAACGCATAACACTAACGAAAAACAAGATTAGATAATAAGAAACAAAACAAGAGTATACAGACTACTTTGTTTACTAACAGTAGCACTGTACTCAACTTACACTGTATTCATTTGTATTTAGTTTTGCTATACTGTACTTATGGAAAACAAAAATTTACTTATGGTTAAAATGCCAGTTATTTGAGAGTTCTGGATAATAGAATGCCAGATATGAAAGACAGAATTTAACCTAAGATGAATTTCCTCAGAAAACAAACATTATAGAAACAGAAGGCTGGAAAGGATCAAGTCCAGCACCCTGCACAGGACAGCCTCAAAAAAAAATCTAACTATTGTTTGTCCAACCTGTTCTGAAAAGCCTCCAGAGTTTAACTATTCTTATAGTTGGAAAAAAATCTTAATATCTAACCTAAGTCTCCCTTGCAACAAGATTAAGTCCATGCAATGACTATGAAGGGGAAATTTAAAAAAAGAAAAAAAACACCAACCAACCAATCACAATGCTCTTTATAAGAGTTCTTCATGTATTTGATAATTTATCAGGTCACCATCACTCCTCTCTCTTTGTGACTAACCATGTCAGGTTTTTGTTTTGTTAAACCCTTCCTCACAGGGCAGAATTTCTAAACCTTTTATAATTTTTCACTTTTTTCCTCTGGACATTCTCCCAAGTTGTCCACATCTTTCCTAAGCTGAGGTACCCAGAAGTGAACACAATACTCCAAAGGCCTCAGTGGCAAACTAGAGGGAAGATTACTTCCTGTGACATATGACACTCTTATTTCCACACTTGAGAAGTGTGTTAACCTTTTTTGCAACTGCACCACACTGTTGATTCATATTCAGTTGGTGACCTACTATGAACCCCAGATCCTTTTCTGCAGTACTTCCACCTAGCCAAGTATTCCTTATTTTGCAATTGTGAATTTAATTTTGCCTTCCTAAATGAAGAACTTTGTACTTGCCCTTATTGAATGTAAATTGATTTCAGACCAATTCACCAATTTGTCAAGGTCTTTTTGAATTCTAATTTTGCACTCCATAGTGCCTGCAGCCCTGCAAGCTTGCAGTTGTCAAACAAAAAAATTTCAGAAAGCAAATGGAGACAGAAATCTCTGAGCTGCAATTTCCAAATTTGATTCCATGAACCAAGGATTAAACAGAGACTGGGAGTGGCTCACATCTTACAAAGACAGTTTCTCTGCTTTGGGTGTTGATAGCTCCCCATTAGAAGCTGACAATGGCTCACATCCTTCCCCCCCCCCCCCCCGCCCCCATCTGACTTGTTTTTTCCTCTTTTGATAAGTACTGTTGATATTGGGCCATTTCCACCTTGCTGAATAGACCTTGACAGCTCTGGTCCTCCCTCTTACTGGGATCCTACTCTTTAAATACCCCTCTGAAACCACTCCCCACTCATGCACCTGATGAAGCAGGTCTTTGCCCACGAAAGCTTATGCTCCAAAATATCTGTTAGTCTATAAGGTGCCAACAAGACTTTTTGTTGTTCTCGAAGCTACAGACTAACACTGCTACCTCTCTGACAGTTGTGTCTATAGATTTTATAGATATATACTCTCTACTCGTTATCCAAGTCGAGAAAATATTGACTAATATTACTCCCAAAGATTGACCCATGTGAGACCCCACAAGCAGCCCTCCTATTCTGATAGCAAACCGTTGATAACTACTCTAAGCACAGCCTTTCAATGAGCTATACACCTCCCACATAATAAATTAATCTAGGCCACCTTTCCCTAATTTGCTCATAGGACTCAAATGGCACTCAGTCAAAAGCCTTACTAGAATCAAGCTATGGCTCATCTACCACTTCCTCCCAATACAATAGGCCAGTAAACCTGTCAAAAGAAGAAAGTTAGGGTGGGTTAGCATGACTGGGAGTAGACAAGCTTCTTTTATAAGAAAGTGACCCCATCCAAAGGCTCAATCCTATTAGCCTATGTTTTCTAGTAGATCAAGAACTATATCACAACTAGAAAGTATAGGAGACAGAAAGGGAGAAAAAGTTTAGGGACTGGTCTACTCTGGAAAAATTCTGAGAAAGTCAAGTCAACCTAACCCGCAGCATAGAGAAGTTTGACTGGTGAAAAATTCTTCTGTCAACCTAACTAATGCCTTTCAGATACAGAAGCATCTCTTCTGTTGCTACAGCAAGTGTCTAAACTAAAGCAGTGCAGTGGCACATCTGCAGCAATGACAGCAGTGCTGTTGTAGAGCTCTAAGTGTGCATTTAGCATAGTGGGTCCAAACCTCCTCTTCAACAGTATTTATCATGGAGTTATTACAGTAGTGAAAGTAGGCCACAGTTACCTCAGAGCAGGATTTTGTTTGTTTCGCATCAACATTTCCTTTATTATCAGATGATTTTCTTTTCATGCCCCCATTTCTTTTAGATTTGCCTGAAACATTGAAAGTGATTAAGTTAGTATGTTTCCAATGTTGAAAATTACTTCAAACAGCAAAAGGCTAGTAAATAAAATGTCTTACCACACTTTCCATGGCTGTCATGTATGATTTCAACATGAATCAATTCTGGATCAAGAGTTTTCAAAGCTGGAATCTTAAGGGTGAAAAGTAGAGTATTTTTTTTTAAAAAAAGACAACTTTAGTAAGACATTTTACATTAAATGCTTATTATCTCCAAATCTGAAGGGAGACCAACAACGCAGTTTTAAAAAATAAAAACAGAAGGACACTTAAATATGGAGTAGTAGAGTAAGCTTCTAGTCAGAAAAACCAGACTTGTGTGCAATGTCAAAGTTAAAAATCTTAACAAGGATAACTTGATTCTTCATTTCTAATCAGATAACATACATGCATGCCTTTTTAGTAGGCAGCTTCCAAGACAAGATGCTACAAACTCTGTACAGATAGTAGAGGTGCTAAAATAAAGGTTTCCCCAATTCCAAAAATTCCATACTTCTGCTCTTCCACTACTGCACAGCGGGTCTTTTGAGACCCTTCCATGCACATCACTGGCACAGTGCATGTAGGATAAGGTGTTCAGAGACCCTTTGAAATAAAGCATGACATAAGATACAAGGTATTATTCCAGCTGGTTAATCCTAATATGGAAAAGGATAAAAAGAATCAAAACCTGTGATTTTATCTGCCTATGTTGCCTCTGTTTTTTTACCTCTTGACAGTTGACTTCCAGAGTCTTGGTAGCTGGATTACCATTTACAATAGTTGCTGTGAACCACTGGGTAGATGGATCCAAGCTATAAATTCTTACTTTTGAACCAATCATACTCTTACCACCTTAAAAACAATATAAAAAACCATGTTTTACAGTGATAACACAGTAGCACACACATTGTGGTAACTTTTACAACATAGCCACATGTGAACGCTAACTAGACAGTAGTGTTATACACTAGTAGCAGCCTAAAAGCACTGGAAGACAACAAGCAAAACAATGTAATTTTCATATGCCACCCACTACCAGCCCTTAACACACGGGACTAGCATGGCTAGGAAAAAGGAGTGTGGCCAAATTACCTCCACAATCTGGTTATTCCATTTTCTCTAATGTCTTATTGGGGCTGTTCTGCTGCTGTAGTACACAGAGAGGTATGTGCCAAACTCACTTCAGGAGTCAAAAAACAAAACCTTGGAAACACAGCTCAGCTGGACCAGGATAATGAACCCGAAGTATCTGATTTGTTAAGTTATTCCCTACTCTTATTTCTACTCTTTCAAGAGCAGCCATGTTATTTAACACCCTATACTAATTTCCTACAGAAAGAGTAGAAAATTTTCTCTGAATAAACAAAACAAAAAAAGAGACTAACAAGTAGATTTATTTCTGTGAGCTGCACTATAAGACAATTTTAACTTAAAAAGACACGTCACTAGCAAGTCCCTGATGCTTTTCCTTTTGAGCTATAATACAGTGCAGAATTTTAAGAATTAAAAAAGAACGAATGGCTAGAGCCAGGTGACAAAATAAGTCACCAGATTTTCAGAAGTACTGTGTAATCAGCAGCTCCCACTGCACTCAATGGAAACTGATGAGTGCTCTGCACTCTGAAAATAAGACGACTTTAAAAATGGCTGGCTAACACCCGACATTTAGAGTCCTACTTTCTAATTTTGCCCATTTTGGAGCATTTCATTACAGATGGTAGACAGTAAATCTAAAAATTGTTTTGGGACAGGTAATGAGACCAGAAGAGTACAGAATATTCTATGCAACTGCAAATAAAATCAAAAAAGGACCTTTGCTAACAAGTGATACTGTAAATATCCCCAGTGCAGTGACCTCCCGTATCCTTTCACAGGACAGCACTCTCATACCTTGCAGCAAGTGGCTTTCATCTAGCTGTTTCATAATTAAAGCCTGAATTTCTTCATTAACATTCTGATCATCCATAAGAGAGAGTCTCAGACTGTCCACATCCTATTAGGATGAAAGCATTCAATATAAATAGTTGCTTAGACCACTAAATGTTTAATTTAAAAAATGCTTTTGAAACAGAATAATGTTCAACAACAAGATATTACACTGTGAAGCATAATATGAATCAGATGGCTCTGTAATGTTTAAGAACTTGGTTTGTCATTTACGCAGAAAGACTAGAAATTAAATATTTCAAAAGGCTCAAGTCAGGATCAATTTTCTATTATGTTAAATGCTGTATAAAAAACACAGGTAGAGACAATTCTACCCAAAATATTTACCATCTTATCTGAAACAAAATGAAAACCAACCAGTGAAACAGGGAGGGCATCATACCTGAAATAAAGATCAAGAAGGCCTGAAGTAGCTAAATGTCAATAGATTATTGCTGTTTTCAATTATCTTGCCTGGCAATTCAAGATAACCAGACACTCCATTTTTTTTATGCTAGGAACCAAGTCTCCATTAATTAATTCAGATGCACTCATTATCCTGCCAGCATATCAGCCCAGCAACTCCAATTACACTATCAATGCCACCTAAAGAGGAGAGCTGAAATACAGGTCCTAAACATCTATTAAAATGCCATGACACTGTTATAATTATGTTCGGCCCAAAAGCGAAATCAAGTACATTCTGCCAAAATAAAAGCAGAGCTAGGTCAGAAATTCTCTGACACAAGTTTCCCATCAGACATGGAAGTTTCATCAAGATGCTTCTGAAACACTCTGACAAACCATTGATACAAAGCTGTCCAATTTCCTAACAGCTTGCTTGGCACACTAATGGGGAGTAAAGACCTGGAAATCTCTTGCTCCTAAGCTATAATGCTCAGCAAATACTTTCAGAATTGAAGAGGAATCAGGAGCCCAAACTTCCAGCTGAGCTGGCAGCCAGATCTGGGGACACTACTTCCTATTCAAGTTTTCCATATTAGAATGAAACCAAAGTTTGAAATCCTTCATGAACCCGCAATTACTGTACTCCACACCGCTTTAATTAAAAGTTCACCTGTAGTTTCCATTTGACAGAATTCCTCACCAGTTCCTGTCCTAAAATGTTGCTATTTCACAGTAGGTGTAAGTAGTTTTTATTTCTATTTTCCTGTCTTGTATGTACACAACTTATTCTGTGTTAACGTAATTAATATTCATAAGTCAACTGAACAGAACCCCTAATTTTACTATAATGACATACCAAAGGTTCATCAAACTGAAAAGCTAGGAGCCTAATGTTATTTCTAAACAAAGGGCTTGCTTACACTTCCATGAAGGCCAACCCAGTCTGGTTCAATCTTCCGGAGTTCGATTTTCCATGTGTGAAATCTGTCTGGGGTCGGCTGTGGACCACTGTACCCCTCGCTACTGCTTCCTTCGTGAAAACAGTGACAAGAGCCAACTTCCGACACATTGACTGTAGCTACACAATTGCTGTAGCTAAAATTGCGTATTGGAAATAGACTTTCAGTTCTAGTGTAGAACCAGCCAAAGCTCCCTTATATGGCTGCAAGATGAG
The DNA here is from genome assembly GCF_033958435.1 of Carettochelys insculpta. Lineage (NCBI taxonomy): Eukaryota > Metazoa > Chordata > Testudines > Carettochelyidae > Carettochelys > Carettochelys insculpta. Next base: position 14,112,067 of record NC_134140.1, read on the forward strand.
CTACCAACAGCAGGTTAACGCACAGTGTTAAAGACAGACTTTCAAGAGCTATAGCAACGTGGACATGTTTTAAAATTACAAGGTTTGATCTCTTCCATTACATTCAAGATATTCTCAATAAGGTTACCTGAATAGGCTGCAAACAGTCTTTAGAAAGAAACACACATCTCTCTTCACCAAGAAAGCGTACAGAAACAATAGATTCTAAACCAGCCTTGTCCAATAAGAATTTGTAAACCTGAAAGACAAGACCAAGCATATTTAGAAACAGTACTTTTCCAATTTATTGTTGTCTTTCACTTGGTATGTGGTTAGTCTCTATATTTTGAATAAAGATTGAGCTAACATGGCTTCTAGAGGAGATCTCTTCAACCATATTCACAGGGCATATCACTATCCTGCTCTTCTGGCTTCCTATCCACAGACACACAAGGGCTGTTTCCCTTTTATTACTGAATATTAAAAATAATCTGTTGTAAAAAACATAATAGGAGGACTCATAGATGTACAGGAAGAGGAGACTCCCACCCACCCCCTCTCTCCTCACTTCAATTCCTGTCCCTCCCACGTATTGTATAATCCATATCCTCCCAACTACTGAGCCAATTATCCCTAGGCACCAGTAATCCTCAACAGAAACTGGTTAATTGACTTCATACAAGCTTAGTCTTCCAGCATTGCAACAAACTGTCACAATGGCATTTTATTTCCTCGTTTGGACATCAGAACACATCCAAGAATGATGCCAGTATTTCACTGACACTGATATTAGCAAAGATTTGTGAATGACATTTGGAAGCTTCATGCCATGGAGCAAAGACACAATACTGTACTCAGGGGTCATGTGTGGAGGATAACCAGGGTGGGGAGGGGAGGAACGGAGAAGGAGCGAGCCCAGAAGAGATTCCTCTGGCCACTATGCTCTGGTAAAGGGCAGGACTGCACCCATTCTCATGGGTGAGAAGCAGAGACACATGGCTGAGGGAGCACAGCGATCTGAAGCCATTTTGTTCCACTTCCCCTGCCAATGTCAGCGAGTGTGGGTGAAGGAGGAGTGGCCTGCATTGCTCAGAGGACAGGAATGGGGGGGCGGGGGGAAGGCAGTGTGAAGACACAGGGAGGTTGTCCTGGACCTTCCCCAGGCTTGGAAGGATGGGTCATAGTACTGTGCCTTAAAACTTAATCTATAGCTAGGGTGACCATACCTTCCTGTCCCAAATATGGGACAGGGAGATATGGGTGGGAGGGGCAGCTCCTCCCAGTTCCACCAAGCCATGGGGAAGCGGCAACCGCTGGCCCTCCCTGGGAACCGTGGGGAAGTGACAGGGATGTGGCAGATGCCCACGCTCACCCCTGCTTCCCTGAGGCTCGGGAAAGTGACCTACATGCTCTCCAACCAGCAGGTGTGCTTTATTTACCCAGTATAGATTTCTTTTACTTTTTAAACTTCGTATATTGCCTTGAAATCCAAATGTCTGGAAAACTGAATATATGATGCAGTTGTCCGTCTGTGACGTATGATAAAGAGAAGTTCAGTAATTTGTATTGGTGATGTATTTTTCACTAGTACTGGTATAATTGGATTACAGTTCTGTCAGACTTTAGAAATCATGTAGTCTGGAGTTCTTTGGCTTCCTTAAAGATAACTATTGACTATTTTTATCGATACAGGTGCAGTTTAGAACACTCTCTTATGCACTTCGGAATAACTACTATGCTATTTGCAGTGTTAAGTTCTTCTTACACAGCCAATCAGGATGTGTGTATTTTGGTTATGCAAATTCAACTTTTTCCACGCACCTGCTGTGTTGGAACAAAAAGCAGAAAAGGTCAGTTGGGGGGAGGGCCCAAATATGGGACAATTAGTCCCTTTTAAAAAGTAAGTAGAGATGCCTTTTTGGCATTGCAAATATGGGACTGTCCCACCAAATACGGGATGGATGGTCACCCAATTTATAGCTTTCCTTACAAAGTGACTGAATTTTTTCAATTAGTGTAGTTAAAACCTCTCTCTCTCTCTCACACACACAGGCTATGTCTACACGTGCACGCTACATCGAAATAGCTTATTTCGATGTAGCGACATCGAAATAGTCTATTTCGATGAATAACATCTACACGTCCTCCAAGGCTGGCAACATCGACGTTCAACTTCGACGTTGGGCAGCACCACATCGAAATAGGCGCTGCGAGGGAACGTCTACACGCCAAAGTAGCACACATCGAAATAAGGGTGCCAGGAACAGCTGCAGACAGGGTCACAGGGCAGACTCAACAGCAAGCCGCTCCCTTAAAGGGCCCCTCCCAGACACAGTTGCACTAAACAACACAAGATACACAGAGCCGACAACTGGTTGCAGACCCTGTGCATGCAGCATGGATTCCCAGCTGCAGCAGCAGCAGCTAGAAGCCCTGGGCTAAGGGCTGCTGCACACGGTGACCATAGAGCCCTGCAGGGGCTGGAGAGAGAGCGTCTCTCAACTCCTCAGCTGATGGCCGCCACGGCGGACCCCGCTATTTCGATGTTGCGGGACACGGATTGTCTACACGTGCCCTACTTCGACATTCAACTTCGAAGTAGGGCGCTATTCCCATCCCCTCATGGGGTTAGCAACTTCGACGTCTCACCGCCTAACATCGATTTCAACTTCGAAATAGCGCCCAACACGTGTAGCCGTGACGGGTGCTATTTCGAAGTTGGCGCCGCTACTTCGAAGTAGTGTGCATGTGTAGACGCGGCCCAAGAGACCTATACTGAAATGCATTTACTCAAACAAGTGTCCCAGCTATATAACGCCTTCACATACACAGAAGTGATATACTTCCCATTTGATGCTCTGTAGTCTGGAAAATTTAAGAATTTAGACGGTTTTCAGTATCACCATGAAAACATCTACAACATATCTATACTGACATTTATCCAGGAATTCAAGAAACAAATGACAAGCAGATTTCCAATTTACATACAAGAAAATTTCTAAATAATGGTAGTCTGAGAAATCAAAACTGAGCTAAAAATGCTGAAATTTGCATCACCAAAATACACACATCCCGATTATTTGGCTGCATAAGAAGAACTTAACACTGCAAAGAGCATTAGTAGTTATTCTAATGTGCATAGCAGAATGTTCTAAACTGCACCCGTGTTGATCAAAAGTCAGTCATCTTTAAGGAAGACAAAGGACTCCTGTCAGACTTTAGGAATTGTGTAGACTGAACTGTAATCCAACTGTATCAGCACTGGTGAAAAGTACACCACCAGTACAAGTTACTGACCTCCTCTATCATACTTCACAGACAGAACTGCATGATGCATTCAGTTTTGCAGGCATTTGGAGAAATCGAGACAATGCAAGAATTTTAAGAAGTAAAATCAATCTATACTGGGTAAGTAAATGAATATTACCAGAAAAAGTCTTTACAATCTCTATTGGTTGGTCCATGTAAATGTGTTAATTTGCTAGAAATGCCACCTAAGGGGATTTATAGCCTTTGCCTCAAGCAGTTAAAACTCATGCATATGGAGTACATAAACTCCAAGGTTTAATCCTCACAAAGTGACCCAAAGCAAGCACCTATCATATCAGAAAGGGAACTGAAAATTGATAGAGAATTGAGCCATGAGGACAGTAGAATGAAAACTTTAGGTCAGAAGACAAGCTTGAAGCAAACAAGCATCTCCAATGCCTGATCATCTTCCCCTCTCTCACAACAACTCTTTCAGAAGTAGTACCTCTATGGAAGATTACACAAGTGAAAAAGGATTTGAAACATATTACCCAATCCCCAGTCCCAATATGGGGCAGTACAAGGCATGCCTCTAAACACAAAGGTGGAAAATACTCCCCCTAAAATGCTTAGAGAATCTGTCACGGGAACTGAACTTTAAAACATTTTCAAATTTCCCAGACGAGGCATTATGTGCGTGACACAAAAAAGCGTTCAGCTGTTTTGGGGAAGCTCAATTTTGTTTTGTTTTAATAAGTGTCTTACCTATTTAAATTAGAGGTCTTTAAACAATAAATTCTACAGTCTTTTTGGGCTACCAAACCAAGAACTAGGAAATACTGCCATAACAGATTAAATACTGAAGTGAAGTGGATATGTAAATTGGTTTGTACACTTGCCATTGCAGGCCAATGAACAGTATCTGTAGAGTTGGCTGGAGACTTTCGCTCAGCAAGCACCAATTTTTGCTCTACTAGAAATCCTCTCATGTTACTATTGTAGACCTCTATCCATCTTCTTTTCTCCCATGATTCACCATCAAATTCCACACATACCTAAGAGAAATGGTGAAGAAGTTAAAAATCTAGGACATGATGAGATTGTTGTTTAGACAAAAGGAAGAGAAAGACTGAGGCACGTGGCGTTAGAAATTTTTTTGTGACCCTAGGAATTCTTCAGTGCTGGATGGCAGAGGGCCCACTATACTGTATAAAACTTATAATCGGACCTGACACAGCCACTAATCCAAGACACATTTGTAATAACGTGTAAGCACGACATGCCGGGATCAGCAACCTTTCAGAGGTGGAGTGCCAAAATTTGACCTCTATGTAAGGTCCAAGTTTCAGTGCTACTTTTTAAAGTCACTAATAATCCTACTTATACTTACAACTTCATTAATAATGAAATAAAGATGCAGAGCTTTACCATTTAGGTGGTGGCTTGTAGCATTAGCTGGTCTTTTGTTAGTCCACAGACAGCATGGCTTTGAACAAGCTCCTAGCTGCATGGGGGAGGATGGGTGGTGCTGAGCTCAAATGGGCTCATTTGTCACTCTTCACGAGCATGCTGGGGGTTGCTGACCCGTCATATACAAATTGATGACATGCTGGTCAGGAACACCACTGTGCAATATATGCACACCTTACATATAGCAGAACCTCAGAATTACAAACATCTTGGGAACTGACATTCATAACTAAAATATTCAGAACTCTCAAACTACCACGGGTTTTCTTTCACACTAGCAATCAAGGTTTAAAACTTTACTAAGCAGAAGACAAATGCTGCCTTCCCTTTAACAGTTTAGGTTTATGACAATACTATGTTGCATTTGCTCCAGTGTCCCATCTCTGTTGCTGCCGGACTCTGAAATCAAAAGGAGCGTGTGATTGGCTGGTCATTCATAACTCACTCACTCTCCCCCCCCCTCCCCCTCCCCCCCCTCACACACACACACACACACACACACACACACACACGACCTCAGGAGCTCACTGAGTCCAGTCCCTTGCCCTCTTGACAGGACCAAGCACCAACCCCCCAATGGCTTTTTTTGGCCCCAGATCCCTAAATGGCTCCATCAAAGATTAAGTTCACAACCATGGATTTAGCAGGCCAATATTCAAACCACTGAGGAATGAGGTTTTACTGTATAAAGAATTATGCATGTGTGTGTGCTGAGAATATATTCTTAAAATATGTTGTGAATCCATGCAATCAATTAAGTCTTCCCCAGACAAAAGAAATGTGAATTTATCTACCTGTACCACCATAAATCTGCCCGAGACCAAAAACAAACAAACAAACACACACACACACACACACACACACAAACACAAAACAGTACTCTGGAAAATACAAAGGGAATAAAGGCTCATTCTAGTTTTCCATCACTTTGGTGACATAAGGACCAGCACCCTATGAACAGCAGATGCTCTTGGCAGGAAGAGTAAGAGTGGCTGCTACAATTCCCTGGTGTAGTAGGCAGCTGACGCACAGTCTAACCTCCAGCACAATTCACTTTTGCTAAGGCAGAAGCATAATACAATGTCCTACAGGTCTGTGTTGCCCTGAAGAGAGCACAGCCCCTCCCGTCCGGTGCCCCCCCCCATTAACAAAACAAAAACAAAACAAAAACCAGTAAACTTTAATATCCAAGTTCTATTATCCAGAACTGTCAAGTAGCCATAAGCATAACCATTTTAACCATAAGCAAATTTTAATTAACTTTTCCCTATGTACAGTATAGTGAAAGTAAATCCAAATAAATACAGCAAACAGAGTATAAGTCTGCAGTGTACAATACTACTGTTGTTCGTAAATAAAGTACTATGCATACATGTTTGTTTCTTAATATCTAAGCTTGTTTCTCCTTCAGCTTTTTGCATTGCTAGGCATACCTCTCTATTATCCAGACTACTTAAATATCCAGCAACCTCTTAGTCCCAGGGCTGCCAGATAAGAAGTTTACTGTACTTCATCCAACACAAAACAAAAAAGCAGTCCAGTAGCACTTTAAAGACTAACAAAGTAACTTATTAGGTGAGCTTTCATGAGAGACGCACTGCTTTGGACCATAGCCATACCAGAACAGACTCAATATTTAAGGCACAGAGAACCAAACATAGTAATCAAGGTGGACAAATAAGAAAAAAAAGTCATCAAGGTGAGCAAATCAGAGATTTGAGGGGCAGAGGGAGGCAGGTGGGGAGGAAGTCAAGAATTAGATTAAGCCAACTATGCAAATGAGCCCCTATAGTGACCCAGATAATTCTCATCCCAGTTCAAACCACGTGTTAATGTGTCAAATTTGAATATAAAAGAAAGTTCAGCAGCCTCTTTCAAGAGTGTTGCGAAAATTTCTCTTCAGTAATATGCAAATTCTAAAGTCATTAACAGAATGCCCCATTCCATTAAAATGTTGACTAACAGGTTTGTGGATCAGGAGTGTTTTTATGTCTGTTTTGTGCCCATTAACTCTGTCTAAGAAAGTTTGAAGTCTGTCCAATATACAAAGCATCTGGGCATTGTTGGCACCAACAGACACAGTCTATACAGCAGGAACACCAGTCCTGGAACTTTCCCTTACAACAAAGCCCACTGTCAGCTTTGTCCACATATCTTTTCTGGAGATACCATCACCGGACCTAACCAGTTAGTCACAGAATCACTGGCACATTCTCATGTTCCTCAACTATCATCATATATGCCATCAAATATGTACAAAAAGCACAAAATATTTGTCACTTCTGAGTGAGGACAACATAGTAGCTTGATGAACTGGGCAGTGGTTTTTTGAAGTCATTTCATGTCTGGTAAGGAATGAAGAGAGGTAAAGCCAAAACAACAGAATACAAAAAAAAAAAGCTGCCTTTACCCTGCATATGCATATATTATTGCTTGTATAAAGCTGTGTTCCATTCCATGCAGGTTTTTATAGTCCTCTCGAAGGTCACCATAATATATGGCAACACATCAGGAAGTGTAGTGCAACATTATATTTGAGAATATTTTGTAAAATGGAAAAAGGATATGTTTTTGAGTGAGACATCCCTCACAGAGTGTACAACCCAACATGACAGTACTGTGATAACATGAGTATCAAAAGTCACTCAAAGAAACAAGAGTGAAACTGACTAATTTTTTCACTGTCCCAGCTAAACTGCACAAGCAAACAAGATAAGCAGAAAAATTTAACTTTGTTACTAATAGTTTAGGTAAAAAGACTATATTATCAGCAATTGAAACAGCATGCTTTAAAAATTGGGTTAACACATTTGGTATTATTTCAAATAAGCGGTTAAAACAAAGATGGACTATTATTAAAAAAAGACTGTGCACTATGCTTGTAGCTGTGTTGGTCCCAGAATACTTCCCAGACAAGCTTTTTGGAGGAACATCTGCTAAGGACAGAGAGAGAAAGAGAGAAATTTTCAAGCTCACACAGCGCTCTTCCTCAGGTCCGGAAAATGTACTGGGTGTCGCAGTTAAATACAAGATGGAAGAGAGTGATATGGAAACGTGTTAACTAGTCATGATAAACAGAGAGGCAGCCAAGTTAGTCTATATCTTCAAAAACAACAAGTCCTGTGGCACCTTATAGACCATGGGTGTCCAACCTTTTGGCTTGCCTGGGCCGCACTGAGTGAAGAGGAATTGTCTTGGGCCGCATATAAAATATATAATATAGTTAATGTATATAAATCACATAATAATGTTAAAAGTTTACGATCTTGTGGGGCCACATTACTAGCTGTCCAGGGCCGCATGCGGCCCGCAGGCTGGACTCGCCTGTTATAGACTAAGGTATTTGGAGCATAAGCTTTCAGGGGCAAAGACCCGCTTCGTCAGATGCACAAGTGGGTGGGTGGGGTTCAGAGGAGGATTTAAAAGAGTGAGTCTCAGTAAAGGGGAGGGCCAGAACTGACAAGCTCTATTCAGTCTGGGTGTTTGGGCCCATTATGAGCAGTTAATGGGGAGTTGTGATCACCTACGAAAGTTGATACAATAGAAGATATTTCCTCACCCAAACATGGCTCTCTACAGACTAAGCACCCTCTGTTCCTCAGACAGTTTTTCAGCTCATCACCACTCTGGGACTCTTTGCTTTACCTTTTGAATCTGGTGGGGAGGTTGCACACATTCTTGTACAAAAACTCTGGTCACAACTATCTTCTTGATATCCTGGTGCATTAGAGTTTATCTTGTCTAGCAGAACCATAACCAATTACAGGTCTCACAGTAAACCTGTAAAATTTTCAGCTCCACCTGATCTTCCCTTTCTACTATCAGAGAGGGCTGAGCAGAGAGCAATTGCTCCTCCCCACACCCTAAAAGGATTTGGTACCTCCCCTTACATGCCATACATGGGCAAAACTCTGCACTGTCACATTAAATATGATTAGCATGCCACCACGTGGAATTTAGTCTTGGTCTGTAGTGTAATCCCAAAGTTTACAAACTAAAGAGAAATAAGTGCATTCGAACGACTGAGTAACTGCCCTGAAAGGAAAGGGAACAAAAACTCTCTCAGGTTATCTGACTGAGAGAGGGAAGGAAAATTATATTATCGAAAGAAGGCAACAAAAATAGAATCATGAAACAAGACTGTCCGCTACCAAGTCAAAAAGTAGAAGTGTAAAATTTACACAGTAAAACCCTATTACTACTGTACCATCAAGTCCTATTACTAGCAGATACTTTATGTACTGCAATAGTTTCCAAGCTGTGATTCACAGAACATTTGCTTGCAGCCCGAAAACAGCTACTTCTTCATACAGTGTTAACACTTCGTTTCCATCTAAACACTCTACTATATTAGAGAGCAGCTAACATACACTTAATAATCCCAATATTCTGCTATTTAAGTAATTGTCAGTTGCCATATGGATGTTACCTGATCAAGAGAACCATCTTCTAAACTCACAACCACCAACAGCACATCAAACAGCAACTGTCCACGCTACCTTGTCAAACCAGCCACCATGATCAATAAGAAAATCTTAAAATATTGCAGTACTCATCACCAACATTAAAAGCTAAAGCATCACCCCAACTACAAACGTACGGTAGTTGTAGGAAGACAATCACGGCTGAAACAAGAATTCTAAGTGCAGGAGTAAAGTATGCTGAAATTGTGTCTTAATAAATAGACTACAAAACAAACTTCTTCCAAGTGGTAGGAGGGGATTTTTTTTAGCATGTATTCAACATTCGACAAGGCTGAAGATGTTAGCGGCACCTAGGTGGTTTGCAAACAGATGAGTAGTTTATTGACCGTTTTACCTAGTCGAAAATTGCAGAGAAACCGCACACGCGTGTTTCCAAGAGGCAGAGTCACCCCATCGCATTCATCAACCCAACACAGTTACATAAACCGGCTTACCTTGAAGTCCCGCTTGGAAACATCCGTGTGCGAAATGGCCCTGATTCGGCCAGCTTTCCAGGGCCACTCGGAGACGCGATCCTTATCCCACGGGCCGTTGCTCTCCTCCTCGGACAGGCTCAGGAACCGCTTCCCTACGAACAGGGGCCAGCTCTCCTCCAGCCTCAGCACCATCCTACTGCATGGGAGAGCGCTGCTCTGCGCAGACGAGCCCCAGGCAACGGACGAAGCAGTCACTCCGGCCAGTTGCGCACAGACCCCACCACAAAACCTCCGGGCTCGGCTTGAACTAAGCGGAGCGTTCGGGTCCTGCTGGAGGATGGAGGCGGGTGTGCGGGGTGTTAATCGCCGTGAGGACACCCGGGGCGGGACGGTGACACGCCCGTGTTGTTGCCGAGCAGGTGAGGCGAAGGGAACAGCAGCAGCTAGTGTGCGGCGCTGCAAAAACCTGCCCCCGTCCAGCCTCCGAGCACCCCTTTGTTCCCACCCAGCCCTCCGCAGCAGCAGGAACAGACCAGCCAAGTCACTGGGCGTCAAAGGAACCGGCAGAGGGGGCAGCTCCTCGGAGAGCCGCCTAGTCCCGCTCCCGCCACCCCACTCCCCAGCACCCAGCCCTCCGCCGCCGGGCAGCACGTCCCGCAACAGCCCAACGAGTCTCCGTGACCCCGAGCACAAACGACACCCACAACTCCGAGCCCGAGCACGCACCCCCCTCACCCACACACCTCTCAACGCGCCCTCCAGCCCCAGCTAGTCCCGCTCATTGGCTCAGCCCACACCGAGGGGCAGGTACGTGGCCAGCCTCTGCCTCGGATTGGCCGAGGGGCGGAGTCAGCCCTCTCGTTCATCGGATCGGTTTGTCGATGGCTGCACTTTCAAAGAGGCTGATTCTTCCGCCGGACCGAGATAAATGAGTCCCTGGACCTACTTTAGCCACTGAGGCGTCGGAGACAACAGCCAAAAGGGAAAACATTCAGCACGTCATTAGGGGCATTCGTGGGATTTTTTTAGGTATGTTGGATGTGACTACAGAAACGCTTCGCGGGAGGCGGAGGGATCTGAAATGGAGGCAGAAAGTGTGAGAGGGCCGCTCATACGTGCGGTTAGCGGCGTACTCAGATATAACACAGGGGGAGGGGGTTGTTGCGGAGCTGTTCTGCGCAAGCGCACATTGCTAAAGCGCACCTGCGGGGGAGCTGCGGTGGCACTATGCGCATGAGCACACAGGGAAGGGCTTGACGCCTACTCATGGAATGCTCTACACATGCGCACCATAAAGAAGGCTGATGCTTGGGGAAGAATGAAAACGAGGCTGAGGTGCTTCAAAGGCGGCCATCTTGTGTAACAGCTTTGAAGGTTATGGGGGGCCCCTTTGGCTTGGGTCTTGCACAGCGTGCCCTTCCTGTTAAGCCAAAGTTGGGAGGCAGCTGAGGGGCTCATAGGGGGCGAGTGTGTTGAGGTACTTTAGAAATGCCAAGGGAGGAAGAGAATACGTCGGCCCAGCATCTTTGGGCAAGGGCAGCAACATGCTCATGGACCAATTCATGAGGGGCAAGCTCTCCACAGACCAGAACGCACCAACTCAAAGCGACACCAGATCTGGCTGTAATTACAGACGCAAAAGGACACACTTTTTAACATCACTAGGTCTTAATTAAGCCCTAATAACAACTATGTGAGTGAACTGATAATCACTGTGCCCTGGAATGATCTCACACAGGAAATAATGAAAGTTTAAAATCACGCAACTTTGTGTGAATACTTTACATGGCTATCTGTATTTGACATCTTGATCCTCAACCTCAAAAGAAACCTTCAAAAGGTGGGGAGATTCATAACTTTGCTGAACAATGAAGGTCATAGACTGACTAGAGACACTGGATTCATGGTTTTTAACAGCAATCTTTAACCCACTAAACCTCTCTCTCTTCCTTTTTTCCCTCTTTTCCCCCTTATGACTGGAGAAGTGTTAACTGTCCACTTGAATGGTTTCTTGATATGTGCTAACCGTCCACAGGATGAATGATGGAAGGATTCCAAAAGACATCCTGTATGGTGAGCTAGCCTCTGGCAAAAGACCTCCCGGACGCCCCCAGCTGCGTTACAAAGATGTCTGCAAGAGAGACTTCAGAGAGGTAGGCATCGAGCTGGACAGTTGGGAAGAACTAGCAGACAACCGCAGCAGATGGAGGCAGGGGTTACACAAGGGCCTTCAGAAGGGCGAGTTGAAGATCAGACAGCTAGCAGAGGAGAAGCAAGCACACAGAAAGCACAATAAGGACTTGCCAGACACCCACTACATCTGCAAGAGATGCAGCAAGGACTGTCACTCTCGTGTGGGTCTTTATTGTCACAATAGATGCTGTAAATGAAGTCCTCAATTGAAACTTTAAAGGGCGCGATCCATAGTCAATGCAGACTGAAGGATGTTTAGCTGTGACACTTGAGTAGAACGTGGCAAGCTCTGCAGTGTCCACTTCTGTTAAGTTAGCATTCTTAAAAAATACCATCAACTGGGTGAAAGAACATTGCTCAGTGTCATCAGAGCAACAGCTCAGCAAATTCTAAAGGTCTTCATCAGGGTCATACAAAGTACCAAATAGGCCCTGGAATAAGAATCTTGTAGCTTAATGTTGAAAGCTTCTCACTGGCAAAATATGAGTATCCAGGAAATTTGATGAAAACGTGAAAGGTTGAAAGCCTCATGTTGCAAGAGACCCACGTTGTCAACAACTAATAGGTTAGTAATTCCCATATTTATAGATATAACCTAAATGACAAGTCCTTATCATCCCATCTAATATACATCAAGGACACAATCACGCATTTTAATGTCATTCCATCAACTGAAGAGCAGACCACATTTACCATTAATTTATGAACTAAAACAACAATCAGCATTACCTTCAAGCCACTGGCTACATGGGTACAATCTAGACCTGACATTCATGTCTAAAAACAAAATGGTAACACTTTTTCTTTGTAGCATGTGAAGTACTATCAGCACTTTAAAACAGCCCTCATGGGACCTATAGTGCTCTATGTAGACATTGTAATTCCTGTGGCCTTTCCAAAACAGGTTCTATAATGGAATTTTGCTAAAGCTGATTGGGATGCCAGCAAACAGATGGAGAAAACTATTGCAAGGTTTCCAATAAGATCAGAATGCTCTCAAGGGTTCAAAGGGCACCTGAAAGTAACAAGGTTTCTGAAAAAAAGTGCACTCCCTGTTCAACAAGAGAGACACAGAAGTGGCTCTGGCAATACAATCAGATCAGCAACTCTCATACCACAAAAGCCTTGATACACTCCCTTGACACAACAAGATGGCAGCACTGGCTTGACTGCATGCAAAACTTTAATTTTACACATTCAAGTTGTCAACCCTGGAAACTATTATAATGTAATACTAATCCCACATAATACTGGCCACCAAAAATACAGCCAAACTCTATAGCCTCCAAACTGGTGGAGAATACAAAAGGACCACTTGATAAACACAAGAAGAGAAGTGTATGACATTTTATACCTTGGGGGAGCATCCTGTAACCCACATATTCCTCAGTTTTATGTAATCATGATCTTACATATAAAGCATGCCATGTAAGGTATCATGAGAAATGATCTGCTCAAAGTCTGTCATTGCTCCCCTGCAGATATGTCTAACTATGACAATGTTCCACAAAGCTCAGCAAATCAAGGGAAACAGATGTCTCCCTATTTACCAAGACCTTGACAATGCTCTCCTGCAAGGTCTTAAGTCCTCAAAGCCTTTCTGAGAACATTTGTTTAGCCACATAAAATAAGGAGGCTCAGAAAGCAGGTTGGGTCAGATCTCACAAAAAAGATTCCTGGGTTTGACCTTCCATGATCATCTTGGTCAACTCTGAACCAGCCATGGGATAGTAGTAGGCATCCTTCAATCCCGAGGGATCATGGGTTTGTGCCCCAGTTGGACTGATTCAAGCAGTGTCTTCTGTGGCTATGCAATCCAGTGTGGGAGTGGCAGTCCCTTCTGCACTGTGAGCAGCAGTAGGAAGATGTCGCTCTGGTATCACGGCCACGGATCTTCCTGAGGGCTCTCCTCTCTTCTGCTTCCTTCACCAAGGTAGTTTCATACATAACAAGAGCTTCCTTCGCTCTGTTTCCAGGCACGTCTGTCTGAGGAGAGCAAATGCCAGGTGTTCATACTGATAGAGAGAGCGCTGAGGTCACGCTTGCACATGTCCCTGAAGCACAATTTAGGTCGCCCTTTCGGCCTCTTTCCAGACGCCGGTTCGCCAAAGAGGAGTCCTTCGGTATTCAGCCATCCGTCATGCATGAGACATGGCCCAGCCAGCGCATACGCCTCTGTTTGAGAAGGGTGAAATGGAGGCGGTGCCTGCCCTCTCAAGCACTGTGCTATTGGGGACCTTGTCCTGCCATGAGATACCGAGTATGCGCCTAAGACAGCGCATGTGGAATGTGTTGAGCCGCTGCTCTTGTTTTGAGTGCAAAGTCCATGTATCACTGGCGTACAGCAGTGTGCTCAAAACACAGGCTGTGTAGACCTGCACCTTGGTGTGCACAGTGAGCTTATTGTTAGCCCATACTCTCTTCGTCAGCCTGGAGAACGTTGTGGCGGCTTTTCCAACGCGCTTGTTGATCTCGCTATCAAGTGACAAGTTGTCCAAGATCGTCGAGCCTAGGTACACGAACTCATGGACGACTTCCAGTTCGTAGTCTATCACGCTGATAGATGGCTCGTTACCCACGTTTTGGCCCCTCACCTGGTTCTTTTTTAAGATGATTGAGAGGCCAAATTCCATACATGCATCCGCAAAGCGAATTATGAGTGACTGCGGTTCCTGCTGAGTGTAAGCAGCAATAGCTCCATCGTCAGCAAAAAGGAACCCCCTATGACGCTTTGTAAGCACCCTGGTCTTCACTCTAAGCCTTGACAGTTTGACGAGGTTGCCGTCTGTTCTCGTGCGGAGAGAGATGCGCTCTGTAGCAGTTCCGAAGGCATATTTGAGCAAAACTGCAAAGAAGATGCCAAACAGTGTTGGAGCCAGCACACACCCCTGCTTCACTCCGCTGAGAATCTCAAAGGGTTCGGATGTGGCTCCATCATGTACGACGGTCCCCTTCATGCCTTCATTGAAGTCCCTAATAATGCTGAGCAGAGTTGAGGGACTGCCAGTCTTAGCCAGAATTGTGAACAGACCTTTTCTGCTGACGAGGTCAAATGCCTTGTTCAGGTTGATGAAGGCAATATACAGAGGTTTGTTCTGCTCCCTGCACTTTTCTTGTAGTTGCCTAACAGAGAAAACCATGTCTATGGTGGACCGTTCAGCTCTGAACCCACACTGAGACGCAGGGTAGACTCTCTCCGCAAGAACATTGAGCCTCTTCAGAACAACACATGCAAATAGCTTCCCCACGGTACTGAGAAGGGAGATGCCACGATAGTTGTTACAATGGCTTTTGTCACCCTGGTAGAAAGTAACGATGTTAGCATCCCTCATATCTTGCGGTATGCTGCCCTCTCTCTAGCATTGGCAAAGTATTCCATGCAGCTCTGAAACTAGGGTACCGTTGGCGCATTTGAGGATTTCTGAGGGAATACCGTCTTTCCCTGGGGCTTTTCCAGAAGATAGTGTTTTTAGCGCTTTGCTGACTTCCTCCAAGGTGGGCTCAGCATCGAGTTCAATCATGGTGGGCAGAGGCTCGATGGCATTCAGGGCTCTCTCTGTAACTATGGTCTTTCTGGTGTACAACTGTGAGTAGTGTTCCACCCAGCAGTCCATCTGCTTGGTTCTGTCCTTCAAGACCTCGCCTGTGGCCGACTTAAGTGGGGCAGTCTTTCTTTGTGATGGACCGATGGCCTGCTTGATCCCATCGTACATTCCTCACATGTTATCAGTGTCCACGGCCTGCTGAATCTTGGAGCAGAATTGGAGCCAGTAATCATTGGCACAACGCTGAGCAACCTGCTGCACTTGACTCTAAGCAGACCAGAGCGCCTGAAGGTTCACCTCACTGGGAGAGGACCTGTATGCAGCCAGTGCCTGTCTCTTCTTCTCAATCAGGGGCGTCAGCACTTCAGTGTGGGCTTCAAACCAATCAGCAGACTTGACTGTCTTCTTCTCAAAGGTAGATATCGCAGTATTATAGATAGTGTCCCGTAGTTGTTCCCATCTCTTGCTGATATCAGTGTCATCTGGGCGGGGCAAGGCCTCTTCAAATGCTTGGACAAACTTGCATACTTTTGAAGGGTCACGAGTCTTGCCAGTGTCAATGCACGGCCTTCCTTCCTTTTTGGAGCAAAAGAATCTTTGCGGGTGGATGTGCACCTTACTACACACGAGCAAATGGTCAGTGTCACAGTCTGCGCTGTGGTAGCTACATGTCACCCTGACATTACCTAAACAGCTGTGTTTGGTGAGGACGAGGTCAAGCTGGTGCCAATGTTTCAATCTTGGGTGTCACCTCGAAACTTTGTGCTGGGGTTTGACGTTGAAGAAGGTATTGGCTATGCAGAGGTCATGTTGGGAGCAGAGTTCAAGGAGGCGCTGTCCATTTTCATTCATCTTCCCTGTTCCAAACTGTCCCAGAAAGGATGGCCAGCTGTGGTGGTCGCTGCCAACTCTGGCGTTGAAGTCGCCAAGGATGAATAGTGGTTCATGGGAAGGTACCTCACTGATGGCAATGCTAAGTTCATCATAGAACTTGTCCTTAACTTCTTGGGCAGAAGTTAAAGTAGGCGCATAGACGCTGAAGATGTTGACCATGCCCACTGGTGTTTGAAGCTGGATTTTCAGCATTCTCTCAGTTCCCACATTTGATGGTATGACTGAGGCAGCTAGGCTGTTTCTGATTGCAAAGCCATCACCGTGTTCTCTGGTCTGTTCTGGAGGCTTCCCATGCCAGAAGAAGGAAAATTCCTTCTCCCTGAGACATCCAGAGGATGATAGCCTTGTTTCCTGGAGGGCCACGATGTGCATCTGAAGTCTTCTCAGCTCGTTAATGATTGCTGTCTTCCGGGGGTTACTAATGCTCTGTAGGTCTTCTGTAAAGCCCGGAGTCATGGTCCTTACATTCAGCCATCCGATATCTAATACAGAAATGGAAAATCAAGGACTTCACAGTGTGTGAGTGTGGTTCCCCATGACATACTATTGAACATATCACTGCTTACTGCCCAATTTATAAACGCTAACAGGGCCTGTCAATGGGCCTCAGTATTTCTTTGGTACACCTCTTCTCTAACTTGTGGTGAGAGGAGGTATTCTGCCTGTTGACAGGCCTCGATATTCTTCTAGCATGTCTCTCTCGCTTCAGGTGGAGGATGTGCTCACTCTCTCAGCATCACATTCCCTCTCTACCTGCTGAGACCAAGGAGACCGTGATATTCTCCATTTCTGTTTTCTTGATCCTGCTGCTGAGATCTCCCAATTTCTACTACTCGATTTACCCATATGCATCACTGCATTTGTAAGTGATCACAGAATAGAACAGAAGCCAACTCCCAGACACACAGTGAGCCTTGCTGAGGGACAAGTGTCCTATGCAGTCCCCCCACCACACACACACATGCACACTCTACACACATCTGAACTTTGTCCGAGTCCTTGTCTTACAGTTCAAAGGAGTCTATTATGGGGAAGAGGCTCTATTTTGTGTGGGGCCCAGGTGGAGGGACACACTCATGAAGCATTTTGGGAGGGTGTGAGGGATGTGATGGTATGGAACTACAGTGCATGCTCACCGTTGTACGTACGGACAGACAGCTCTCTTTTTCAAATAATACAGGTAAATTCTGCTATTTCTGATGTAGCAACTTGGCTTAATCAGCTTCAGGTGAAATTATGATTGCTGCTGTACGTCAGCCATGTGAAAGAAGAAGATGACTGAGTATGTTTGCCAAATCTGAACGAGAGGTGTATGTAAGCTGGGAAGCTTGTCTCTTATCAATAGGACTTGGTTCAATAAAAATTCATAGCTCGCTCACCTTGTGTCTCTAATAAAGAAAAATGTGAGCCACTGAATTGGTTAGATTGACAGAGATTTACAACCCATCCTGGACAATGATCCCCCACTTTCACAGGCCTTGGGAGGCAGACCAGTCCTTGCCCACAGACAACCTGCCAACCTGAAGCAAATCCTAACTAGCAACTATACACCGCACCACAGTCACTCTAACTCAGGGACCCATCCATGCAACAAACCTCGTTGCCAGCTCTGCCCACATATCTACACCAGCAACACCATTACAGGACCTAACCAGATCAGCCACACCATCGTGGGTTCATTCAGCTGCACATCTACCAATATAATTTATGCCATCATGTGCCAGCAATGCCCCTCTGCTATATACATCGGACAAACTGGACAGTCTCTACGTAAAAGAATAAACACACACAGATCAGATATCAGAAATGGCAATATACAAAAACCCGTAGGAGAGCACTTCAATCTCCCAGGCCACATAGTAGCAGACTTAAAAGTAGCTATCCTACAGCAAAAAAATTTCAAGACCAGACTCCAAAGAGAAATTGCTGAGCTACAATTCATCTGCAAATTCGACACAGTCAGCTCAGGATTAAACAAAGACTGTGAATGGCTGGCTAAATACAAAAGCAGCTTCCCCTTCCTTGGTGTTCACACCTCCAGATCAACTGCTGGTAGTAAGCCTCATCCTTCCTGACTGAGCTACCTTGTTATCCCCAGCCTTGCTCTGGCTTATTTATACCTGGCCCTGCAGATTTCCATGACCAGCATCTGATGAAGTGAGTCTTTGCTCATGAAAGCTCATGCTCAAAACTCTTCTGTTAGTCTATAAGGTGCCACAGGACCCTTCGTTGCTGAATTGGTTAGATTGTATTTTATGTCAAGAGACATTCACTGTGTTCAAGCATTCCATGAATACCCATATGGCCATCATCCAGCATCTAGTTTCACAATTTCAGGTATAGATAGAATCACAGAACTAGAAGGAACCCTCACTATTTGCTTGGCTGGTGCTGCTCTTGTTTCAGAGATGTGATCTCCATTTAGCTAATTCCTTGTGCTTTTTTCAACTAGTGTGCTTCAGGTATGCACTTCTAATAACTCTCCAGCCACTACCCCATCAAATAACAACAAACTGAATTTTTTTTAATACATAGAAATTGTTTACATTATTTTATGAAGATTGCCAAAATTCACACGCTCCTCTAATATATTGTGTGATGAACTAATTAGCACAATAAACACGCAAAGAGCTTAAATCCAGGCTATTTAGATAATGGTTAGCATTAACAACAGCCTGGTATCCCATTGCACCCTCAGTAAAAGTAAAGTACAATATCTAACCAACAACAACGGACAAACAGTCCTGTAACACATTAGAGACTAATACATTTATTTATCTCACTGTTTCAGATGACTCTTACCCACAAAAGCTCATGACTATTTTTCCTACTCCATTCATCCGAAGAAGTGGGTCTTACCCATGAAAGCTAAAAAATTTGTTAGTCTGTAGCTTCAAAAATAACAAGCAGTCCTATAGCACCTTAGAAACTGATATGGCTACCCCTCTGCAACAACAACGGAATGCATAAAAATTGCCTTGGATTTCTCTCTGAGATATATGTTACTAGCCACATCTTCACCCCTCAAGTTGCTCATTAACAAACATCAAGGTTTGCGTTCTTCACACTATAAAAGAGCTAAAACGCCATCTGGCATACAGGACTGGAATATTAATTCCTACTAAGTGGAACTGATGGTGAGACATGATATAGTTAAAACTACACTACAAGGTATTAAATATAAGATAAAAGCAAATGTGCCATGCAAACAGATTTTCAGTTATGAAAGGGTAATAAAGGCATAATTAGAACTGCAGGATTGGAAGGTACCTCCTGTACTCATGATAGGACTAAGTGTTATCTATGCCATCCACTGCTTTTTAAAATTTCCAATTATGGAAATTCTACAGCCTCACTGGACAATATTCTAGTGCTTAATCTCACTGACAGGAAGATTTTCCTAATCTTACATTTGAACCAAAACAAAAAAGCAGTAAAGTAGCACTTTAAAGACTAACAAAATGATTTATTAGGTGAGCTTTCGAGGGACAGACCCACTTCTTCAGACCATAGCCATATGTAGCCAGACAAAGTCTCCCCCTTACAAGCCAGCTTGCTCGCTGTGCCCCCCCTCACTGAGGAGCCCCGCGAGCACACAGGGCATGGAAACGGCTGCTGACAGCACAGTCTTCGATGCCCCTCATTGAGGCCCAGATGTACTAGCTCATCATGACCCTGAGAAACAGAAAGTACAAATAAAAGGCTAACAGGCCAAACTGTCAACAAGGCGGGGGGGAACCTCAGGAAATCACCCCAGCTGGCATTGATGGATATGATGACCACACAGCCATCCCAGAAGAGGAAGTCTCCGCCCACACAAAAAGAATGTCCTGTACTCCTAAATTGCTTATCTCCTGTCTTACAAGTGCAAATTAAGTAAGAATTGCCCTTGTAACAAACTGGTGTCACAAAAGACAGACCAGTACAATCTGGCACCTTTGATAAGAAGGAGAATATGTAACCTAAAAGGGGTATAAAAGGTGGGACCAGCAGAACTCTAACTTTGAGTGCATTCCACCAACTACCTGCTGGTCGGGTCAGGTGATTGCCTCCCGAGATCCACAACTGGGGACGCCCAACCTCGTATTCGTCTTTCCGCGGAATTGAGTGACCGATCCGGCTTGGCTACGCTGGTATCGAGAGACGCAGAGAGGGTAAGATATACCCATGCTAGGTCTCCTTTCTTTTTGTGCACAGCTAAAGAATTAGAGCTATGTAACTAGATGTCGCTGTATCAAGATATCATTGTGTTAGATGGTAACATATATCTTTGTACTGGATTGTAATGTAACTTGTTAACACCTGTACCTTGCTAGCATATAAGAAGTAGACAATAGCCTTTTGTAACCACACGCTTATAACTGTAGCTTAATAAACTTGTAACCAGTTAAGATCTAAGCCTGACTGCTGTTACCCTTTTGTCACTACAACACAACCGGCACAACAAAAAGAATTTTAACCGTTTGGTTACCACAGCCTGGCCATAGGTGAGAGTGCTAGGAGCTCCCTGCTCTAACAGTAAAAAACTGGGTTGTTTAGGACCCTGGGGAATACCTCACCGCACATTACCCGTCCACCGGCTAACACCATACCAGAACAAACTCAATATTTAAGGCATAGAGAACCAAAAATAGTAATCAAGGTTGACAAATCAGAAAAAAAATTATCAAGGTGAGTAAATCAGAGAGTAGAGGGGTGTCAGGGGTGAGTGGAGTCAAGAATTAGATTAAGCCAAGTATGCAAAAGAGCACCTATAATGACTAGAAAATGTGCATCCCGATTCAAACCATGTGTTAATGTGTTGAATTTGAATATAAAAGAGAGTTCAGCAGCCTCTCTTTCAAGACTATTGTGAAAATTCCTCTTCAGTAAGACGCAAATTCTTAAGTCATTAACAGAATGGCCCACTCTATTAAAATGTCAGCTGACAGGTTTGTGGATCAGGAGTGTTTTTATGTCTGTTTTGTGCCCATTAACTCTTTGTCTAAGAGAGTTTGAAGTCTGTCCAATATACAAAGCATCTGGGTATTGTTGGCACATGATGGCATATATGATGTTAACTGAGGAACATGAGAATGGGCCCGTGATTCTGTGACTAACCTGGTTAGTTCCAGTGATGGTATCCCCAGAACAGATATGTGGACAAAGCTGGCAGCGGGCTTTGTTGCAAGTAAAAGTCCCAGGACTGGTGTTCCTGCGGTATAGACTGTGGCTGTTGGTGAGAATCCTCATCAGATTGGGAGGTTGTCTGTAGGAGAGAACAGGCCTGTCACCTAGGGTCTTCTGTAGCGTGTATCCTGATTAAGGATAGGTTGTAAGTCCTTAATAATATGTTGCAGCGATTTGAGTTGGGGGCTGTGGGTTATGACCGGTGGTGTTCTGTTCTTGGCTTTTTTGGGCCTATCTTGGAGTAGCTGGTCTCTGGGTATTTGTCTGCCCTGTCGATTTGTTTTTTTATTTCTCCTGGGAAGTAATTCAGGTTTATGAATATTTGGTAAAGATCTTGTAGTTTTTGTTCTTTGATTTGTTGACCTTGATTACTATTTTTGGTTCTCTATGTCTTAAATATTGAGTCTGTTCTGGTATGGCTATGGTCTGAAGAAGTGGGTCTATCCCACAAAAGCTCACCTAATAAATTATTTTGTTCGTCTTTAAGGTTCTACTTTACTGCTTTTTTGTTTTGATAGTATATAGACTAGCACGGCTTTCTCTCTGTTATTAAGTTTCAACTATTATTGCTGAAATTTAAGTCCATTGCTTCTTGTCCTTCCCTCAGGGTAAGGAAAATAACCTCAATCATTGATGAAGTTATTGAACCAAACTGATCCTTGCAGGATCCCTCTCAATAAGCTCTTCCAACTTGACTGTGAACCACTAATAACTACACTCTGAAAGCAGTTTTCCAACTAGCTCCATCAAGATTGTATTTCTTTAGATTATGAGGTCATGCGAGAAGGTATCAAAAGCCTCAACATATCTACTTCTTCCCCACCATCCACAAGGCTTATTAAGTCATCAAAGAAAGGTATTAAGGCTTGTCTACACTTACTGGTAGATTGCTGCTCTGGAGATCAATCTCCTGGGGGTCAACTTAGCAGGTTTGGTAGGAACATGTTAAATCAACTAGTGATAGTGCTCCCATCAACCTTGGTACACTGCGGGGTCACAAGGAGTCAGGGACATTGATGACAGAGATTTTTCCATTGACATCCTGACCCCGTGGGACTGATATGGTAAGTCACACTAAGTTACATCAATTCCAGTTGGGAGTGGATAGCTCAGCTGTTTCAGCATTGGCCTGCTAAATCCAGAGTTGTGGATTCAATTCATGAGGGGGCCATTTATGTATCTGGGGCAAATAGATGTTTAAAAAAAAAAAAGAAAGAAAAAAACTGTCAGGGATGGTGCTTGGTCCTGTCAAGAGGGCAGGGAACTGGACTCCATGACGTCCTGAGGTCCCTTCCAGTTCTGTAAGATGTGCATCTCCTTATATTATATTACTGTTCACTTAGCTGGTGCGAGGAGAGAGAGCTGGAGGGGAGTCACCTCTCCCTGATGTAGTCCCAAGGCAGACTGCATTCCAAACCCTTTAAATTTACAGTGGAATCCTGATCTAAGTAGGATGGAGCCAGATAGCATAATTATGAGAACTGACAAAGAGGTTTCTGTCCTTTATTTTAAAATGGCGGTGGCTTGAGTTGTCGTCTCAACATGGCACAGACAGCTGGAGACTGAGCCATCTGGGTCTCACTTTCCTGGGTAACTGATGGATTGGTTAATATGGAGACTTATCTAAATGGGGTTCTACTGTATATCAATAAAAGATTATGTTCAACTGATACCTATATATTGTGATTGGGAAAAAATTAAAGTTCTGTGTTTAATTTTTTATTTTTATTTCAATTT
Source organism: Carettochelys insculpta (assembly GCF_033958435.1). Classification (NCBI taxonomy): domain Eukaryota; kingdom Metazoa; phylum Chordata; order Testudines; family Carettochelyidae; genus Carettochelys; species Carettochelys insculpta. The sequence goes on from NC_134140.1 coordinate 14,135,203, forward strand.
TTTTTAAAATCAGAGATTCTTTTTCAAAGAATGGAAAACTAGTATCCCTGGAAATCACACAAGGAAGATGGGAAGCCCACATTTATTTATTTAGCAGATGAATCTGGGCAAGCCAAGCTACAGCATTTGTACCAGCAAAATTCAAGACATGAAGACCTCTAGGAAGCTGAATAATTTTACAGCCCTCAGAAACATGTACCATAGTTTATGGCTGCCTGCATTGACAGTGTGGACTGACTTTAAAATGCCACCAAAATTCTGATGCAGCACAAATTTTCTGTTGCGTATGAAACTGGTAGAAAAGGCCTCATTGCCTTTGTGATAAATCAAATCCGGGTTGACATTGAGGCGGCAGCTTTGACAAGAACATTATCATTATTTGTCACTTTTTCTGCGGACCACACAAACTTATCCAAAATGGGCACTGAGAGGGCAGATGAACATGAGATGGATTAAAAACAAGTCTTTAATTAACAGTGGATGTGGCATATCACTCAATTCCATCATGAGCTTTGCTGTGCTTTCCTCTCTGTGAATATTGGGTGGAGCAATACTGCAAGGAACTAGTCTTCTAACCATAGAGTATATTTAAGAGTGCCTGGAATAATTTACATTGTGGAATTTAAGTGATATGCCAATCATCCTTGTGTGAGAAAAGCCTATACTGGAGTGCAGTTCTCCACTGCTGAATAAAAGTGTCAAGGCTGAAGTGTGTAATGTTTGGGCATTGGTGCCCTCATATTATTCCAGTGAGCTTTCTGCCCGGGTTGTTGTGCATCACTGTCTTTGTAAGATGGTCACTGATGATGTGCCAACCTATTCTGGGTCCCATGGGTGCGCGTGGAGTTTGATACAGCGGGGGGGTGGATGGCCCGGGACCAACCACCCCACCACTATAGCAGCCTTATATAATGTAGCAGCAATATGTGATTCAGTGTATCTACTTTAAAACCTGGGTTTCCACAGTATTATGAGTACCAGGAACAATAACACTCCAGTTGTGAACACCACAATGCCCTGTGGCTGTTCTAAGTCCCAATAATTCTCTATACAGCCCCAGGTAGTCCAGCTAGTGGTATTTACTGATAGTGACTGATTCATTTATTCGTAACTACAACTACCTAACACTTGTCTTATATATATATTTATTTATTTGGCATAGGCTAAACACTAGGTTACATATAGCTGTATATAGTTACATGTGACTTACCAATAACATCCAATGCTCCCACATCTTACCAACAACTACATTACAGCGGCCCTTCAAGTCAGAGATACGGCTTGGTTGGGACCTTTCGTGGTGATGACGTCTGGGTGATCAGGCCGGGGTCTGCTGTCTGGACTGGAAGTTGCTAGCCTCTGCCTAGTGTCCAGGAGCCCACACCCTTGTCCCTGCTAAATCACCTTTTATAGTGTTTCTTAATTGGGGGTTCAATACCTGGCCAATTAAAACGTTTGTTACCTAATTTGGGCTTTCTATCCTCCCGGCCTGTCAGAACATGTTACAAGATTTCCTCTGTCCTTGGTCATTTTCAAACCTTCCCCCCGGGACCCTCTGATGTTGCACAACCAAGATGTTCTGTTTGGGGGGCTTCCAGCTACTTGCCCCAGCTGTTCTCTTTGGGGGCTTACTATCTGCTTGTCAGGATGTTCTCTTTGGGGACTCTCCAACTACTTGACAACTTTTTGATTTCTTTCTACTGACCTGGCTTTAGGCCACCCCACCGTTGTATGATAGCGTTCCAAGATGGAGTGTATGGTCATTCTGCCTTGCAAGTGAGGCCCGGCCACCAGGTGCTCGTGCTCCCACAGTCACAGTATGTGAAAGTTGTATCCAGTTAAACACCTAGATAGACTGGATGTGAATCATACTTTATTCATTGACCACTGAGAACTGTGTTCACCCTCTACCTGCTTTTGAAGGATGTAAGTGGAAGACTCTCAACATAGTCTTATTTCCCCTAGGTATCAAGCACCACTGATGGCACTAATCATTCATAGCCACCAAATCTGCATTCAGAATGCTCTTCAGTATGTCAAAGGAGTACAACTAAAAGCCAAGGCATGTGTCATCAGCATAACCAAGCTTTCAAGAGCTGTATATATTATCACTCAACTATATGTTGAATAGTGGTGGAGATAATACTGTTCCTTGTGGGAGGCCATTTTTCTCGTGCCTCCAAGCACTGTTCTGTTACCAATATGCACACACAAATGGTGATTTCTCAAAACCAGAGTGTGAGATTCTGCACCTCAAAGTAGCACCCTGGAACTCCCCCACATCCATGACATCATAAATTGTGATGTTTTGTTCAAATTATGCCTTGTAATGTGTCATTTTACAAGTATTGATCTTGTTGAACAGTAATATCCTATTTGCATGCATGTACTGTCATAGAATTTGAAGTTACAAAGTATTGCCAAGGGTGTTTCTGAAATCTGTTGTTGACGTTTGGAACACCCACACAAACATTTCAGTTACAACAAAGGAGAAGCCGTCGGTAGCCAGGGAGTGTTAATGGCCCATCAGCATCCACCATGAAGAGAATCTACTATCTTAGAGACTTGCAGAAGGCACATATGCTGTGAGGACAGACTAACCGCCATCACAGCAAAGATCTTTCCAGTAAGATGGAAGACTATATGCCAAAAAAGACTGACATCATCACTTGGCATCTCCCCCCACCAACTTCAAATTCAACATCTGGAGGAACATCTAGAGGATAAAGACTTTGAACTGGGGAAGAGTAGTCTCAGGTTGGGAAAGAGTCCCAGTCTGTCTGTTGAGGAACTATAACCTCATTGTACCATCTGTCAGGGTAAGGAAAAACTGTTTGACTCAACTCTTGCTAAAAGTTTAGGATTTAGAATGCATGTTTACTTTTAACTTTCCTAAGGTAACTGTAGTTTGGCAGATTTACTGCTATTGTGTCCTCATGGGTCTTTGGTTCTGTTGATGATAACCAGAAGGCTGCTTGTGTGTGTGAGTGCATGCCTGCATGTGTGTATGTGTGTGTTCAATGAAGCGGGCCCCCTGACTGCAGCCAAGGCTTCCCAAAAACCATAGAGCAGGTAAGGATCAAAGGCAACCAGTGGGGATTTACTGTCAGGCAAGGTACAAACAACAGTTGTTAGGTACAGTATACTGTAATGATACCATGTACATATGCCCCTGCTGCAACAATGGACTGACACAAACAGTGGAAATTCCACTTCCCCCCGAGGTCAGACAAAGACGTTCCCCCCAAGACATCGCGTTATATACAGGTACAAACAAAGCACACTTTACTGCTGATGCTTATCAGGTTGCCACCCATCTCCGTGTACCTTCTGGTTTGATTTAGATCATCTCTATCCACCATGCTGTCATTTTAGACTCTTTCCTGAAGCTAGGTCTGTATCTGTGTGGAGTAGGTATCAAGGTCTTTTTTAAAGAGCTGGTAAGACCTTGTGATTTCAGCTTATACCAATTATTGTTTTGTCCTGGGCCAACTAGCAATTAGCGTCCTGTACTTCCAGCCCTGTCTGTGCCAAGTTCTGTTAGCAGAGGCCTGCCTCTTGCTCACAGCTGAGCTTTGCTTTGAGCCATGTTTTGTCCATTGTTGCTAGGCCTTAGGCCTCAGGCCTCACACTAGACCTGTGCTTTATGGGCTTAGGCCTTCCCTTCCCACTCACTCTGGGCATCAAACAGCCTACACATAAAATCAGAGACTGCTCAGTGTTCCACACTCATTTTTGCATAGCTTTATAGAGTTGAAGTCCAGAAGAGATTATTAGATCACCTGATCTGACCCCCCTCCCCTGCATATCACAGGCCTCCTGTATGGCACACTAGTGAGTTTTGGGTCCAAGCACACTCCAGAAAGGCATCTAGCCTTCACTAGAAGACATCAAGAGATGGAGAATGAACCAGTCAAGTTCGCTTGGTAGTTTGAAGGAAATTGACCCCAAGGCCACATTGGTTGAGTTCTGCATCATAATACATGTACACAATAGCACTGTGCCAAATTGTATAAATAACCTTAATTCTTGTATTTCCTAATGCTTAAAGACCTGGGACATACACGGTTCTTTGTTGTTACATAAAAGCTTAGGTAGAGCTGCATATCTGTTTTTATTTCTATGTAATAGTTTCCCCAGAACAACTTCCATTGTGTGCACAGTTATATTTTCATAAAAGTGTCTTAAACTGTTGTTGTTTCTTTCCCTCACTATCCTGGTATGAAGCATCTTTAGATTGGGACAACTCTGTCCATCCTCAGGAGACTGTACTTCTTCATCTATACTGGCTGAGCTCAAGCAGTGCAACTTTTCTGCGTAAAGCAGCCCCAGCTGACTCATGCACCTTTAGATTAAAAAAAAGTCAGGCTCTTTTGCAGAGGGAAGAGAGATTGCCTCTCCTCTGGACAAATGACACTCAGATACTTGGTCTTCATGTGCCATTGGCATGGGCAGCAAAACCTAGTGAAAAAGCTCCTGTAGTCTTTGTAGATGAATTAATGACAGTGCAGTGGTGTCCTGGGGTTGCTGGTCCCTTTAAGGAGAATCGGGGCCCAGGCTATATCTGGGATCTCATTTAAAAGCAAAGAGCCCATGTAAAGTAGTTGTGTATCAAACACCGGGACCTGCTGAAAGGCCATTAGAACTCAGAGGCAAAGAGGGGCTCTTGAGGACAGGAGCTCTCTATTGCAGCAGGAGAAGGAGACCCACAGCCTATTAAACTTTCTAAGCTAGGAGGTAAATTGATGGAGTAGATAGGGTGAGCTTAGACCTCCAGCGTAGGCAATCAGCACTGAAACTGAGGGGCAGGTATCTCAGAAGGCTCAGGGATGGCTGAGTTCTCCAGTTAGGATCCCTGTAAGAGCACTCTTCCTGTCCCGTAACTTTGGGAGGGCTTCCCACCATGAAGATAGAGAGCAGCTCCCTCTTCACCAGTGCAGGGAGGGAAGCAGGAAAAAGGGAAAGCAAAAAAGACCATTTCCAATTACTCAGTGATCCTAAGAGACAAATGTCCGGGTGAGAAAATATTCTCTCACCTTAACCAATTTTCTTCTGAGTCTTGGATTTGGCCAGCACTAAGTAGATCAGTAGTAGGCATCCTTCAGTCTGCATAGACTATGGATCGCGCTCTTTATAGTTTCAATTGAGGACTTCATTTACAGCGTCTACTGTGACTATAAAGACCCACACGAGAGTGACAGTCCTTGCTGCATCTCTTGCGGATGTGGTGGGTGAACCGGTATCTGTTGCCTCCTGTGTTGATGCAACGCTGTTTAGCAATGCCGGAGTACCTCTCCGGGCGGGAGCCTGGGCATTTATTATGGAGACTCTGGGCTGCCCAGACACCAGTGTCCCCCTCTCGGCTTTACTGATGCAGTCCAAAGGAGAGGATAACCTCCACGTCTGGTACCAGCTCAGCTGCAGGAGTTGCCAGGACAGTGCCAGAAGTTGACACCGAACCGCCTTCGGACTCCACTCCGGATTTTCTCTCAGGGTTTACTCCCTTATATAAATAGATCAGGCTGCATAGGTTCTCTGCAGTTCTCTTCTCCACAGGGACATCTGCCTTCTTGTTAAAAGAGTAGCGGAAAAGGAGAAAGTTCCAAAGAGGCTCCCCCTTGTGCTCACATATATGATTATGAATTCTCTCTCAGTCCTCAACACGAGATGTCAGATAGGAGAGTGACAAAGCCATGGAGCTCTCTGAGTTTGCACCTGCCCAACAGGCTGTCTTATCTAGCTGTTGTTATGGACTCTGTGATATCAGTGCCTTCTGACCTCCTTTAACCAATACGCTGAGGTGGTGCAAAAGGCCCTTGTGATGACACTGCCACACCCACCCTTGCCCTGACAGAGTCAAGATGTTCATCTTCTGAGGCCACTCAGAAGATGGGCTAATTTGCAGGCCCTTCCCCCTCATGTATCTATCACCAGGGTGTTAAAATTAAATCAACAGGGTAAGAAGTAAATATTGCAAGATTTATTAGACCAATTTGGTCTTAAACAGAACCCTTGATACAAAATTAACATACACTGATACAAGCAATAATAAAATGTCTAGGTTGTTAACACTGAATGGAAGGACTTGAACTCCGGAGAGCACTAATTTGATACATTGAGATAACAGAAAGACAGTAAGTACCATCTCTCTCTTGCTGTAGGCATGAACCCTGACTATTCAAGAGATGGACCTCCAACTGTCCCACGAATTAATGTAGCAATGCATGAGGATGGTGCTTTTGGCTTGCAGTCCAATTGAAGTTGGTGGAACATATATGTTTCAGGAAGATGATCTCATCACAGAGATCTCGTGAAATTTCACTGTTGTAGTAGTAGTAGTAGTAGGCATCCTTCGATCCCGAGGGATCATGGGTTTGCACCCCAGCTGGACTGATTCGAGGAGCGTCTTCTGTGGCTGTGCAATCCAGTGCGGGAGTGACAGTCCTTTCCACACTGTGAGCAGCAGTAGGCAGATGTCGCTCTGGTATCACGGGCACGGATCTTCCTGAGGGCTCTCCTGTCTTCCGCTTCCTTCACCAAGGTAGTTTCATATATAACAAGAGCTTCCTTCACTCCCTGTTTCCAGGCATGCCTGTCTGAGGTGAGCGAATGCCAGGTGTTCACACTGATAGAGAGTGCGCTGAGGTCATGCTTGCATGTGTCCTTGTAGCGCAATTTAGGTCGCCCTTTCGGCCTCTTTCCAGACGCCAGTTCGCCAAAGAGGAGGTCCTTCAGTATTCGGCCATCCGTCATGCGTGAGACATGGCCCAGCCAGCGCATATGCCTCTGTTTGAGAAGGGTGAACATGGAGGCGGTGCCTGCCCTCTCAAGCACTGTGCTATTGGGGACCCTGTCCTGCCATAAGATACCGAGTATGCGCCTAAGGCAGCGCATGTGGAATGTGTTGAGCCGCTGCTCTTGTTTTGAGCGCAAAGTCCACGTTTCACTGGCGTACAGCAATGTGCTCAAAACACAGACTGTGTAGACCTGCACCTTGGTATGTACAGTGAGCTTATTGTTAGCCTATACCCTCTTCATCAGCCTGGAAAACATTGTGGCAGCTTTTCCAATGCGCTTGTTGATCTCGCTATCAAGTGACAAGTTGTCCAAGATTGTCGAGCCTAGGTACACGAACTCATGGATGACTTCCAGTTCGTAGTCTAGCACATTGATAGATGGCTCGTTACCCATGTTTTGGCCCATCACTTGGGTCTTCTTTAAGCTGATTGTGAGGCCAAATTACATACATGCATCCACATAGCGAGTAGTGAGTGACTGCAGTTCTGGCTGAGTGTGAGCAGCAATAGCTGCATTGTCAGCAAAAAGGAACTCCCTTAGACTCTTCGTAAGCACCCTGGTCTTTGCTCTAAGCCTCGACAGTTTGACGAGGTTGCCGTCCGTTGTCGTGCGGAGAGAGATGCACTCTATAGCAGTTCCGAAGGCATATTTGAGCAAAACTGCAAAGAAGATGCCAAACAGCGTTGGAGCCAGCACATACCCCTGCTTCAATCTGCTGAGAATCTCAAAGGGTTCAGATGTGGATCCGTCGTATATGACGGTCCCCTTCATGCCTTCATGGAAGGCCCTAATAATGCTGAGCAGAGTTGGGGGACAGCCGATCTTAGCCAGAATCGCAAACAGACCTTTCCTGCTGATGAGGTCAAATGCCTTGGTCAAGTCGATGAAGGCAATATACAGAGGTTTGTTCTGCTCCCTGTGCTTTTCTTGTAGTTGCCTAATAGAGAAAACCATGTCTATGGTGGACCGTTCAGCTCTGAATCCACACTGAGACTCAGGGTAGACTCTCTCCGCAAGAACATTGAGCCTCTTGAGAACAACATGTGCAAATAGCTTCCCCACGGTACTGAGAAGGGAGATGCCGCAATAGTTGTTACAATCGCTATTGTCACCCTTGTTCTTGTAGACAGTAATGACGTTAGCATCCCTCATATCTTGCGGTACGCTGCCTTCTCTCCAGCATTGGCAAAGTATTCCATGCAGCCCTGAAACTAGGGTACCATTGGCGCATTTGAGGATTTCTGAGGGAATACCGTCTTTCCCTGGGGCTTTTCCAGAAGAAGAGTGCTTTTAGCGCATCGCTGAGTTCCTCCAAGGTGGGCTCAGCATCGAGTTCAGTTATGGTGGGCAGAGGCTCGATGGCATTCAGGGCTCTCTCTGTAACTACGGTCTCTCCGGTGTACAACTGGGAGTAGTGTTCCACCCAGCGTTCCCGCTGCTTGGTTCTGTCCTTCAAGACCTCGCCTGTGGCCGACTTAAGTGGGGCAGTCTTTCTATGTGATGGACCGATGGCCTGCTTGATCCCATCGTACATTCCTCGCATGTTACCAGTGTCCACGGCCTGCTGAATCTTGGAGTAGAGTTGGAGCCAGTAATCGTTGGCACACCGCCGAGCAACCTGCTGTGTTTGACTCCGAGCAAACCGGAGCGCCTGCAGGTTCACCTCACTGGGAGAGGACCTGTATGCAGCCAGTGCCTGCCTCTTCTTCTCAATCAGGGGCATCAGCACTTCAGTGTGGGCTTCAAACCAATCAGCAGACTTGACTGTCTTCTTCCCAAAGATAGATATCGCAGTATTATAGATAGTGCTCTTGCTGATATCAGTGTCGTCTGGGTGGAGCAAGGCCTCTTCAAGTGCTTGGACAAACTCGCATGCTTTTGAAGGGTCACGAGTCTTGCCAGTGTCAATGCACGGCCTTCCTTCCTTTTTGGAGTGAAAGAATCTTCGCGGGTGGATGTGCACCTGACTACACATGAGCAAATGGTCAGTGTCACAGTCTGCACTGTCGTAGCTACGTGTCACCCTGACATTACCTAAATGGCTGCGTTTGGTGAGGACGAGGTCAAGCTGGTGCCAATGTTTCGATCTTGGGTGTCGCCATGAAACTTTGTACTGGGGTTTGACATTGAAGAAGGTATTGGCTGTGCAGAGGTCATGTTGGGAGCAGAGTTCAAGGAGGCGCTGTCTGTTTTCATTCATCTTCCCTGTTCCAAACTGTCCCAGACAGGATGGCCAGCTGTGGTGGTCGCTGCCAACTCTGATGTTGAAGTTGCCAAGGATGAATAGCGGCTCATGGGAAGGTATTTCACTGATGGCAATGCTAAGTTCATCATAGAACTTGTCCTTAACTTCCTGGGCAGAAGTTAAAGTAGGCTCATAGACGCTGAAGATGTTGACCATGCCCACTGGTGTTTGAAGCTGGATTTTCAGCATTCTCTCAGTTCCCACATTTGGTGGTATGACTGAGCCAACTAGGCTGTTTCTAATTGCGAAGCCAACACCATGTTCCCTGGTCTCTTCTGGAGGCTTCCCATGCCAGAAGAAGGAAAATTCCTTCTCCCTGAGACATCCAGAGGACGATAGCCTTGTTTCCTGGAGGGCCACGATGTCCATCTGAAGTCTTCTCAGCTCGTTGTTAATGATTGCTGTATTCTGGGGGTTACTAATGCTCTGTAGGTCTTCCATAAGGCCCGGAGTCATTATCCTTACATTCCATGTGCCCAGCCTGAAGGCTGGATTATTTTGTTGCTTGTTTGCTTTGCCTGGTGTAAGGTTAACGATCCACCTGTTTGTGATTCCCTAAGCCCCACACACCCAGTGGAGCAAGTGGACCGTGGCGAGGCAGCACCTACTTGGCGGGGGGCTGCCCAGCTTGAGGTGGGCGGTAGCTGCTCAATGAGATCCAAAGACCTCTCCCACTGTCGGAAGCAACCCTTGGCACCTCACTCTACACCAATCGAGTGCAGTGGCTTAATACCGATAACTGCTGCTTCCTGTGTTGTGTCACCGCCCAGAAAGTGATGCTGGAGTGTCCTCTCCAGGGCGCAGGCCTGGGCAAGTAAGTTTGAAGAACCAGCTGATACCCAGCAGCAGGTTCCCCCTCTCCATGCCACTGATGTAATCCAAGGGAAAGGCAGAAGCCAGTACAGCTTGGCACCAATGTTGTCGCAGGACCTGCCACAGTGAGATTGAGCACAACCTCAAACTGCCTTAGGGGCTCCATCTCTGGATTTTTCCTCAGGGTTTACTCCCAAAGCCTTTCCCATGACTAGGTATCGCCACAAGGCAGCGGAGGTTTAAATCAGAGTTTCCTTCTCCTAGGTGGGCGGCCTTCCCAGGCTGACAAGCCCCATCTGCCCGAAGCAGCTGGTTTTAAGGTGTCAGTCACCCGCCTTCACCCCTTCTCCTGTCAGCGCAAACAGTTTCGCTGGGCTTAGAAACTAAGCCACACGCGAAGGCCAGGAGCTGGACTTCGGTTGTCAGAGGCTATTGGAGATGCACGCCATGGGAGCATTTTATAGATAGTGGGAGCTTATCCCTGCTACCACCCCCGGCTATGACAACCCTTGAAACCCTCTCATTGTTGTACCTTTGTTGAAACTGTTCAGATGCTGAATATACATCTTCATCACTTAGTTCTCTGAATTCCCAAAGGAATCCAAAAAGAATTCACATATGTCAATGATTCAAATTGATGTGTAAGATCAGATTTGATGGAGTCAATAATAACAAAAAAAATTGATTCGATAGTGTCTTTCTGCATCAGATTGGTGGAAAACTCAGATGAAATGTCAATAACCTGTGCTACTCTTTTGGACTCAGGGTTGCATCCCACTGATTACAAATTTCCCTCTCAACATTTAATGTAGCACTGCATGTTTCAATTACAAGATTAGATTTGTGGATCATTTTTAGCAGCTTCTTCCACACTGACAACATTAAAATGCATTCAGATTTAGAGGTATACTTCTGAATTAATTTAAGCTCAGTGTGAGCCTCTGCTCTGAGAATAAGAGATTCAAGCTCACTTAAGGTTTTTCTCAGAGTCCAAATGCTGTGCAACTGGTTTAACACCATCAGTTCATGCTTACTCTCTCACTGTCAACATATCATGAAGGGAAACAGGCAGATGCTGCTTCAGAATTTCCCACTTTTGAGGACTGCTAATGAAGAGGTTGTAGAATTGCTAGATTGTTCCAAAGTATCAGAGAGCTAGCCATGTTAGTCTATATTCTATCAAAACAAAAAAGCAGTCCAGTACCACTTTAAAGACTAACAATAATTTATTAAGTGTTGAGCTTTCGTGGGATAGACCCACTTCTTCAGACCATAGCCATACCAGAACAGACTCCAAAGTATGTGATTGCTCGCTTGCATGATTCAATGCAATCAACATCAACAAGATTTAGTGTGTGGTTGCCACAACTGGAGAAAATACAGTTTGGATTTTGCACAAGGATGGCTTCTACTCCATTGTACTTCCCAGTCATATTGGATCCATAGGCTTGGACAATGCAGACTTGAAAATTTAATTTGAAGCCTTCCAGAATTGCTAGTACACAAGCTGTGATTCCTTTTCCAGTTTTTTTCATTAAATTATTACACAAAATGAATTATTCTTCAGTTGAAATCTTTGAACTTCCTGCAATTTTAACATATCGAACAACCAGTGTCATTTTTTCTTTATGAGAACAATCGGGTGTTGCATCAGTATTAATTGAAAAGTACTTCACGTGTTGTATCTCTTGAAGAATTATTGTTTGCACAAATGTCCCATGCCACTCAACAAACTCGTCTTGAATTGTGGTAGACATATAATGGACTTGCATGTGTTTTCCTCTCTCTTCTTATTCATGAACACATTTAACATGGCCTGATAAAAGTGGGGCACACTTGCTAAGAAGCTCAAGTATACCAAGAAAATTTCCATTGGTAGGGCCACTGATACATTGACTGGAACAAAACAAAGCCAATCCCCGTTCCAAAAGAAAAAGAATGACATTCAATACGTACTCAAAAGATTTTTCCAGTTATCAATTTCTGTGTTTATTTCACTCAGGAGTAAGTTTTCAGTTGAACTATCCACTTGTGCTGCTCTACTAGCTGATTTCCGTGTCACATAGTTATCTTTATGTGAAGGTATTTGGTCTTTCAACTTCCTCCAACCTCTGCTGATGTTCCAACCAAATGGATCACACAGGGTACTGATGCATTTAAAGTATGACTGTTAAAATAAAAGAGAATACACTGAACAGAGTCTGCTTTTCCATGCTCCAGCAGAACCACTCTCTTGTGTAGATCTCTCCATTTGGAAGAGATTTTGCCAGCAGATGAATGGGAAAAGTATGATCTTTAGCATCTTTCTTTATATAACTTGGCACCTGAAAACAACTAACTTTGAGAAACGACTGCATTTGAGCAACTTTGTTCTTATCAAGAAGTCCAATATCAGGGTCTGATGCCACCGTTACACTGTGTCCTGTACTAGTCATAAGTTCTTGCTCTTGGTACACAGCATCTCTGAGGTCCTCGTTTTCTGCCTGCACAGTCTCTAAATCAAGTGTAGATTCTGCATCTATTGCTACTGTGGGAATTTCTGTCTTGATTAATGACCTCCTCCTTTTGAGGCAGGGGCACTGACATATCATTTCTGGGTACAAAGTTTTCATAATCGGAACTGGAAGTGTCACTGTCAGTATGATCATCGTGTAATGGCTGAGGCATCTTTTTTATGAGAAATGATGTTGTTGGCTTCAAACTCTTAACTGCAGTTCACTCTGTTGTTTTCACCACCTCTTATTTGCACCACTTTCAAAACTTCACTTCAATTTTATAAAGAGGGTCTTTTAAAACAAAGTAACATGCAATAAATAATTTGCTAAAAGCTCTTGGTTATACTAAATTTTAATTGTATATACTTTGCAATGATTATTATATGATAACAGTTGGGGATACTATTTACTACAGCTCTTGTATCCTTATTCCAAAGTTTTGAAATTTCATCCAGTAACATGCTCCCATTATTCAATTCCTCTGATTACTGGTGCATTATTATGATTATGAACACTGGGTGAGTGCCAGAATAGATATAAAGTTTATTACATAACTTGAATTAAAAGTTTATTATCAGAAAAAGCCTTTAAAGATGAATCTAAAACTGGGCAAAGTCCTGTGTTTACTGGGACAGTCCCTTATTTCCCCATCCTCCACTGCCTCTCATTGGAAGACTGCAGAGCCCCCATCCCTGGTGCCTCACCATCAGGAGGCCATGGAGTCCCCATCCCCGGTACCTCACTGTGAGGCAGCCATCCCCATCGCTGAGGAGCCTTGATATGAGACCCCTGTCCTTAGAGGCCAGTGTGCTGTATTTGCCACAGGGCAATGTAGTCACCCTGGGTAAGCCTGGATTATGGATGGTCCTACAACACCGTGTGACCATGCCTCCAAGTGCTGGAATCCATCTTGAATTTTGTACTCTTCCACCCATGTGGGAGGGATCGAACAAAGAATTCCCACCCTGGGGAAATTCATATAAGGAATGGAAAGCAAACAATTATGGTCCTCAACTAGCTTCACAGACTGCTTCCCACGCTGAGAAGATACATGAAAACATCTGGAAACAAAAGAACTCTAGGGTCGGGGTGGAGACACGCAGCTAAAGCCAGGTTAGAAAACAGATTAGCTGTGGCCGGAGATCTTTCTCTGAAATAAAAAATAGGGTGAAAAAAATGGGCCTGTAACAAAGTCTGTTAGCATACTAGGCTGAGCTGGCCTGGTTTGTTTTGCTTGGTAACTTACTCTGTTATCACCTGCAACCACTTAAATCCTTCCTATTATACTGAATAAAATCACTTTTGTTTATTATTAAATCCAGCATTGGTGATGTGTGGGAGTTGCACATAGGGCCACACGCTCCCACTCCCAGCATTGCCACCCTGCCGCACTCACCATCAGCGCCGTACCATGGCACTTCCAATGTCTGCCACCCTGGAGTGGTGCGGCATGAGAGCACCATGAGCTTCCTAGCTCACATTACTCATAGGCTGCGCTGCTCTGGGGGGGTCGGGGGAGTGGACTGCCCTGCACGCACTGCAAGTGGTGGGCAGGGCTGGGGCAGGGGTGGAACAGGAGGCAGGAGGAGGCATGGCATGGGTGGAAGAGGGGTGGGGGGGCAGAGCATAGGTGGAGCGGGGTGGGAGGAGGAAAGGCATAGGTGGGGAAGGGATGGTTGCAAGGGCAGGTGGCTGACACCCCTCATCCCTGCAATCCCTGCACTGGTCACTTCTGAAACCCAGTGTAAATAATTATTACTGAGGTCTGGGGAAGAACAACAGCTGTACATGTCTCTCTTTCATTGATAAAGAGAGGGAACTTTATGTGTTTGCTCTCTGTAAAACTTTTATACAGAGTAAGACAGATTTATCTGGGGGGCTGATCCCACCAGGTCTGTGCACCAGGGTGCTGTGTTAAGTTTCTGTGTCTGAGCCTTCCCAGAGCTGAGCTATCCTCAGTGTCTTTGTTACTCTGCTGTGGACTGTTATCCCAACTCTGTGCCTTGCTGGGGTGACCAGAGTTTCTAGCTCAGCAGAACAGGGTGGTAACACCCCAGAAAGCAGGTAGACAGGTTCAGTGATGCGATCTGCCCATGAAGTGATGATCTCAGGGGGATGTCTGTGACCCAGCCCATCACGTCTACTTGGTTTGTATTGTAACAAGTATCAGAGGGGTAGCTGTGTTAGTCTGTATCTGTAAAAACAAGAAGTCCTATGGCACGTTATAGACTAACAGATTTATCAGAGCATAAGCTTTTATGGGCAAAGACCCACTTTGTCAGGTGCATGAAGTCTTTACCCACAAAAGCTTATGCTCTGATAAATCTGTTAGTCTGTAAGGTGCCACAGGACTTCTCTTTGATTTGTATTGTAAAGCAAACTCCCCCTGGGGTAATAGCAATGCTTAGCCTTGAATATGAGTGTAGCAAATAAAGCTGGAATGCCCATTTTCAGTCCTGATATCCTCCAGACGTTTATACCTCATTCAGTTATAGGCAGCATCTGGCATCATATACACAGTTCCCCACAGTGGAGGAATAGACCTACCACAGGAGGTAGACCAATTCCAGACTTACTGTATGGCTCCATTGCAGCCAGGGGTTGTGCTTGTAGTGACTACTCAGACTAGCTTTAACCTACATAGCACAACTAAAAACAGCAGTGAACGTGTGGTGGCACTTAACCTTTCCATGATCAGATCCCCATGATTAATAAGACTTCCATTTGTCAGCATTGTCTATTTAGACTACATGTTTGTTCAGCCCTTTAGCACAGGGAGGTCTCTGTCTTTGCACCAGAGATATTAAGGAGTAAATGAGGGGTTTTTGGCTAATGCTATGGTGCCTTTTATGATGACAGCCTTCAGAAGCATGTATATCTGTCAATCAAACTCCCAGTGCTGCAGAACATGGGATATAGAGTCTCATAATCTGGGGTGCAGCCCTTCATAATAGGCCTGATGCCTGATAAAGAATTTCCATGTATCTTTGTTGGCAGACAAGATGGTTTAAATGAGGGAAATTTCTGAACAGTCCTGGGTAGGTTTTATAAGGCAGATTGGTGAGCACAGAAAAAAACTCGTTCGTCATAGTAACAAGAAACTTTAAAAAAGATAATCTGAAATGAGTGACTCTCCCTCTGAAAACTTGGAAAGACTTGGCAGCTGCTTTGAATCACTATGTCCTGAAGGAGATGTCTGAAGCAAACGAAGCATTAAGGATTATTTTGGAATGGAGGTGATCACGATGCATTGTCATGTAGTGGCCTAATGTCATGACTTTGCTATGCCAATGTTCTGATATCTTGTGTGGGATCACTTATGTTCTCCAGCTAGACCAAAGAGGTAAAGTAGCAGCTGCCCATCCTGGTCCATGGTTCATATAATTATAGAATTCTAGGGCTGGAAAAGACCTCAGGAGGTCATCAAATCCAACCACCTGCCCAAAGCAGGACCAACCCCAACTAAATCATCCCACCCAGGATATTGCAAGCTGGGAGTTATAAACTGCTAGGGATGGAGATTCCACCAGCTCTCTAGGTAATGCATTTCAGTGCTTCACCAACCTCCTAGCGAATAGTTTTTCTAATATCCAGCCTAGACCTCCCGCACTGTAACTTGAGACCATTGCTCCTTGCCACTTTCAGTTGCCACTTTCCTTTTGTACTAGCTGCGCAGACACGGAGGAGCTAGAATTTGGGGCTTGGACTGACCTTTTGTTCTGGATCTGTACTATGCCTAGCACAAGGGGACCCTGGTCCATGACAGGGGACTGAAGCGAGACAAGCCGCAAAGCAGGGACTACAAATTAATAACGTCTCTCTCCTGCCGTATAGAGACTATGACACACAGCTGAGCCCTGCAGCCCCTTTTCAGGCTAACAGCGGGGGGCAGCGGAACCCAGCAGCCAGTTCCTTGCCTTGTTCAAGCCGGTGCAGGTCGGGAGCTGAATATGGATCATAATCCTCCAGGCAGCAGATTTTCCACGTGCGGCGGGGCCGCGTCTCTGGAGCCAAACCCGGGAGAGAAAGCGAAAACAGCGAGGGGGGCGACACCGCCGGCCCCGTCCAATCCCCGCCGCAGCCGCTAGCGGCTGCCCCTCGGCGTGAGCGGCTGGGCGGAGTGAGGCTGCGCCGAAATGCCGAATGGCTGAGCCGCTCGCCCTGCTCATTCCGGTGGGAGCCGCAGACAGGCGTATTCGGGGTCGGAGAAGGGGGAGAGGTGTCCCTGGCGAGCGGGCGGCCCCCTGCAGGCAGCGCCATGGTGTCATGGATCATCTCCAGACTAGTGGTGTGAGTAGATTTTTCCGCTTTTCACCCCCATCCAGCCCAGCCCTGGGCGTTGCGGGTGTCCCCGGTTTGCTGCCACACCGTGCAGGGCATGTCTCGAAGGCTGCTGCTGCTATTAATACACCATCATGACCAGTCAACTAAATTTAGCAGGTTGTTGCTAATGGGTTCGTTAGGCTGGATTGGGGAGGGGAGGGAAGGGTTGTTACTGCATGGATCGAACTGCATGTTCAGCCTGAGAGACAATTCCAGGGTGGGAAAAAAACAGCGATCCTCCGTTGTACAGCGCAGGAGAAAAACCTTTGCCAGCCACACATTCGTTGTGCGTTGATCTAGAGACTGCTGAATAAACAGGATGAGCTGCACTGCTCTGTGCTTTGCCGATCAGACCGCCGGGGCTGGGAAGCGGAAAAAAAATACAGACACCAAAAGAGGATAAAAAATTCAAGTTGATTTCAGCGGCACCGCTTTGTTTATTGGAAAATGGCACAGCCGGCTGAAAATCGCTAGGGGGCGCTGCCTAGAGAGAGTGGGAGGGGGTGAGGAGGGGGCAGTGTCATTCTGTTATTATAAGTATATAGAATAAAGGGGAAATATCAAATATTCCTGTCTCCTTGGCACCCCAGCCCACCCCTTAAGAAAACCCAGGCCAAGCCTATGAATCTAAAGGCGGGGGAAGGGGCGGAACCTTACAGCCTCCTTGGTCTAGTACCAATCCCATGCTTTTTAGTGCATCCTAGCCATACTGGACCTTGGAAATATTAAGGAATCACTGGGAATGCTTCCCAGACAGAGGAAAACAAAAGCAGCAGAAAATTCCACAACACACACAAATTCGCTGCATCTTCCTGGGATGAGACTAAACAGCTTTTGTTGCCACCATGGGTAGGTTTATGGTTAAGGTGGAAGACCAAAGGGCCAGAGGATGATTTGTCCATATTTCCATCTGGAATTGTCCAGATTAGCACACTGATTAAATCAGCTCCCCTTTGGCATTTTTTCTGTCTGGGCACCGCAGAGCTACAGACTGGGGTGGATACAGGTGATGCTCTCAAGTCCTGGTGTTGGATCAGTTGGAGGCCTGTCGCTTTCTTTGTTTGCAAGGAGCGTGCTGGGATGTTGCACAGTCAGCACAATTTAGACATGATATTTTCCAGGTCTGCCTCTGCCTAATGAGAGTAAAGACAAGGGGATATTAGCTGTCTCTTTGTAATCCCTAAGAGTCCATAGCAGCAGGTCACTGTCAGAGGTGGAGTTTTTCTGGTTTTCCAGATGAGAATTATGATCTCTCCCTTTAAGCCCCCAAGTTATATGATCTGGATCTATCTGCAGCTGTCGCTAACTGTGGTTGGGTTTGCCCTTTGTGCTGGAGAAGCATGTTAAATATTTAAATGACTTAAAATGGACAGCAGAACTGTGCAAATATCATTGGCAATACTAGGAGACATCACTTCAAAGCTTGGTTTCATACAAGGCTTCTTTTGGCCCTCCTGAGAAATCTGTGCATCATCATATTATCCAACAGAGCTCTCAGGAACAAAGAGAACCAGTAGAAAACTAAAGGAAAGATGGTGATCGGACTATTAGACATCAATGATTTTACAGAAGACACTGAGTTTGTTAAACATCTTATTAGGGCAGGATATTTGGCATTTGATATCTGTCGTAATGCTGTTAACTGAGCAGACTCAGTCTGGTCTGTTTTCTCCAAGTGACAGGTTTGGTGTCAAATTTGAATCTGGAGGTTCATATTAATGATTTGTTCTGTTTGAATTCTGATAAGTCATAGGATGGTTGGGAAATGTGACAAAGAAGCGTACGGGGTAGTGCAATCCAAGCTCAGGTACCTCTTCCTTTGTGCAACTCATTAGCTTTAATACATAACAAATGTTTTACAATCTAATCAGATCTCACTAACTAGCTATGAGTTTCCAATTCATCCTTAAATGCACTTATCTGCATCTCACATGCAGGCATTCGCACTGCAGCCTAGTTAGGGCCATATTCTCTGCCCTGTTTGAGTGAGCATTAGGACATTCAGAGAGAGGCATCTTGTATTATGCTCTTAGCACTCCCAGAGTGCAATGGTCTTAAGACCAAGTCATTAAGGAGGCTGCAATTTAGCTGATCGCTAGTGATCAAGAGATCCACTCTAGTCAAAAGAATGCCCTACCCAGGCTCCTGGAAGTTTGAACTCTGGCTGCCCCAGCATCCCTATTGTTCATATCTATTTTTCTAAACCAAATCTTGTTGCAGTTTAACTGACAGGTGTGTCTCATTATCAATACCCCCATATTCTTGGTACCGTACAAACACAGAACGGACAGTCCTTCTCCCCATCTAAGTAGGGGGAAGGTTTCCAGGATTACTTTAAGGGCATGACCTTACCTCGACTGGCATCACAGGGAATTTTAACACTCACTCCAATGGCAGCAAGATAGTCGGGGGGTATAAAAATAAAGATCGTTTCGGTCATGTCAATAGGTTGCAAATTGTTTCACTAGTAGAGGAGGGTTGGGGTGGCTCTAACTTATTTTGCATCCTAGAAATGCTTCGATGCTTTTGACTGAGAGATTCCAGAAACAGGACAAAAATTGTAGCATTATTAATGAGCCAGTGACAGCCATTTATGCATCATCTCAGCAGAAACAACACTTCACACACTTGTGCTTTTGTGTCTTTTTCCATATCTGTAACACGTAGACCACTGCCTCTACTGGAGGGAATCAGTTAATCTGTGGTGTGTCCTATTCCTTATATAGGAAACAAGTTTGAAAAAGGTGTCACACTGTATGATTCTGGACTGAGTCACAACCATAATTGCCAGCCTTGGGGGGGGCACCCTAACTGGGGCTATATTCTGTAACTGGATTTACCCAACCCAGTAATAAATGTTAACTCCTAAAACACTATAACAGTCTTAATATGGGGATTCCTTGGGGACTTAAGATATTTCTTGCCACCATGGCAAACAGGATGGACTTAGTGATAAGTATACATACACACCAGATATTCAGATAGCTCCTAGTCCCAAGATACCCTTTTCCCAGGCCAATTCATACTTTAAATCTCACACCAAGCACAGCTAGCTAAGAATTTATTAAATAGGAAAAAATGAGTTGTTTACAGGTTAAATGAGACACCATAAAAACAAAAATTGTATGTGGTTCAAAAAGGTGGCATTCGCACTGCAGGTGTAGTGTGTACTACTACAGTAAAGGTGTAGTAATCTGTCCATCTCAAATCTAACAAGTTGATCCTGCACAGCTCCACTTTTCTCCATCGGCTGCAGCCCTTGTGGGAGTCCAAACATCAAAGGCAAACCCTTTCTTCTTGTGAGCACCTTTGTGTGTCCTTCCTCCAGAGTTCAAACTAACAAGATGAGGGCTCCTGCACATAACTTCTTGGGTTAAATGGGCTAATCAACAAAATATTTATCCTACAGTGGCTCATTTACTCTTGATGGTGCACCTTAACCGGTGGGAGAAGCCACCCTCCCTCCCTAAAACAAGACTTTCACATTACCTTACAAATGCAACCCCAACTTTAAGTGGCACTCCTACCACTTTTTCCAATATACTCCGCCTGTACCAACTTCCCAGGAGCCATAGCTGGGGCCAAGGATGGAACAAGGGCAGGGCCGGAGGAGAGGTGGTGGATAATACTTTCTCCATGACCCTGTGGGGGCTATTCAAGGCCCCACTGTGCCACCCTAGGAGGGCATGCCCTGCAGTTTGGGCACCCCACCTCATAACATGGAATTCAGACATCACTGGTGAGATGTGGCTGCTCTAGGGATTAGCTCTTTGAAGGCCCAACATCCCTTTTTGTCTGTTCCTTTCCCTTTAGTTTCTCTAGGGCTTAGCCCTCTACTAATCTGGCCATAGTCTTCCCCTTCTGAGGTAGGAAAGGACCTCTATACAAAATGCCACTGCTTTGACTGTTCTGCTCCTTCACTGGCTGCTGAGAGAAGATTCCAGTCCAGGGCCCTACATCTAGGGATGACAGTCTGCTCCCTAATAAACTAGGTTGCTCTTCCCATGGACATCTTCCTACTTCTCAGCTCTACTTTTTGGCTCCCTCAGTCTTCTACATTTACTAGCTTAAGCTCTTTCCTCCCAGGGAGTAATGTTAAAAAACTTTGTAGGGTAACGCCAAATACACCTCTCCGTAGAAGGACTGCAAACTACTACCTCTGAAGCTCTCTTTTAGGCCCAGCCTCCTAGCTTTATACCAATCCCCCTTTACTCCTCCCCAGCTGGACTCCACATTCAATCAGTCCTTCAAGCCCTGGCCCTTTCCCAGGTGCATCTTGTCAGGTTAATTACCCTTATTTACTGACTGCCTTGTGTGGGATAAATACCCCATCACAAGTCTTGACCCCAAACAAGTCTAACACATGTCTGAAACAATAGTCATATTGAGATGAGCTGATCTGATTTCTAGTCATGAGTTTATCAGGGGTTAGATGACACCTATTACTTTGGCAAGAGCTGGCAGCTGATAGGTGCTCCTTTACATCGGATTATAGTGTCCTGTAGTGTTGAAGTAAGGGGGGGCGGTTACTATCTTAGCTGTTGCTGTGAAGTTCCTATTAGCCATGGTGTGTAACATAGACTCATAGAATGCTTAAACTGGAAGGGACCTCAAGAGGTCATCAAGTCCAATTCCCTGACTTCACGGCAGGACTAAGCACCATCTATGTTATCGCTGTTAGGGTATTTATCTATCTTGTTCTTAAATATTTCTACAACCACCATAGGCAATTTATTGCAGTAATTAATCACCCTAACAGGATTTTTTTTCCCAAAATCCAATCTTAACCTTCCTTGCTGCAATTTAAGCCTACTGCTTCTTGTCCTATTTTCAGAGGCTAAGGAGAATATGATTCTCCCTTTTCTTTGTAACACCCTCCATCCTCTGTGATGGCAGCTATGAAATCCTAGATGCCTATTCTGCTTCCCCAGGCAGGGAATTTGTTAGTTAATATTTGAATGCATTTTGAAGATGGCAAGTGATGTTGAAATGCTTTAGTGCTGTATTATAATATAAATCTAGGAGCACAGAAATAATCTATGTGCTCTTTTTGTGTTGGACATTCTGCCCATGCATGGATTGCACAAATAAGCCTACTCCAACTTTGAAGGTTAGTTCCATATGTCACCTTCTCTCTTGACCCTTTTCATTTTTAACATGTGGAAACTGGGATGGCCCAACTGGATCAGACCACTGATCTGATGATGTTGTGAGTTTGGGTACTGGAATCCTTGTGGCAATGTATTGAAAAGTGATTTGCAAATTAGGCTTGTGCTCTCTCTCTCTCTGTGTATATATATGCGCCCCTCTCCTAGAGCTGGAAAGGACCTTTGGAGGTCATCTAGTCCAGTCCCCTGCCCTCTTGGCAGGACCAAGCACTATCTCTGACATCTATTTACTCCAGTCGGCCTCCTCAAGGATTGAGCTCACAACCCTGGCTTTTGTAGGCTAATGTGCAAACCACTGAACTATCCCTAACCTCTCTTTATTATATGGAGAGAGAGTCTGGAAAAGTGTGGGGATCAGACTGTTTCCCTCCCCCTCCCCTTTTTTTTTAAACTGTAGAAATATCACAAATGTCGTGTCTGATCTGTTCTGGTTGTGCTGGAGAACGTATTAGAGGTCTCAGAGATACTTACTGTTCTCATTCCATATTGAAGGCCTGGGGAAATTGAAATGTAACAACCAAGTGTTGGCTGAAACTAAATGGGCGTTAAACTGAAAACAAAGAGTTTTGAAACAGAATAACAAAAAGTTCCTGCTTCCCCATCAGTACTTAACTTTCACTCTTTTGTGATGTCATTTCCCCAGCTCTTTGATTGCCACAGTTGTCTGTGGCAGGCTAGATCTGAGGGCTAGACCCTCCACAAGTATAGTGTTGCTGCTGATTTCAGTCAAATGATGCTGAATCATACCACCAAGCCTTCAATATGTAATATTAAAAACAGAAACAACACCCACAATATTTTCATTGACTGGCTTTTTCAGGCCTATACACATGATAATCAAGCGGGGGAAAAGGTTCTAGCCCAAATTATCTTTGTTTGCAGACCATCTTTTAGCCGGAGCTGTATGATTGTGAAAAGGAAGCCAGTTTGCCACACCTGCCCTAGGAGATGCATTAGGAGTGTGGATGCATGTTTTAGTACAGACCAGTAAATTAGACCTAGGACTTGGAGCAGCTCAGCAGCTGAGTGATTTTCACTGGTGAGCATGTCACAGGTTTTCTGCTGTGACAACCTGCAGAGGACTGGTGTTACCCATTTCAGAGGCTGCTTCTGGCTTTGGAAGGTTCCAGTTCAGTCCCTGCTATGTGAGCCAAGAGGGCACTCATGCCAGGTGTATTAATCTGCCCCTCACCCGATGGATTTCTCCCCTGTGAAGAGCCTTCTGTCCAATCCTTTCACAGTTTTCCCTTAGTTTGCAGATGACACAGGGGGTTGTGGCATCGGTGAAGTGAAAGGCATTTTACACACCAGCTGCTTGTTGGTGGCTGCTCCTTATCCTGTTCTATGCCAAAAGACAGCATCGGCACAGCAAAGCAGGCGTGAGTAGCTCATCAAGGCTATGTGATGGTTTGCATAGACCTGCAAGCATGATAGGAACCTAAGCACAGACTGGGAAAAGGATATATACCACCAGCCATGAAGTGAAAATACAGGGTCTGCTGTGCTGTGCACTGCTAATAAATGCACCACATAGGGAAAAAAATGTCGTCCACAGAAACATAACTCATTCACAGGCTGCATAGCCCTTGTCACAACTCACCTCACTCCTATGCATGACACGCTGCGGTCTCTGCAACTTTGCATAGGTGGAATGTAGTCTGCTGGTGATTGACAGAGGAGGATTCAGCACAGGTGCAGTGGTTACTTTGCCCTTCATGTGCTATGTGGACATTCCATCTGGGATGACACTGCCTTCTAGCTGGTCAAATGTGACCTAGATTTTCTTGCACAAAAACAAACATTCCATAGATGTTGTTATGCTACCTCTGCACTATAAACACTGATCAATGCAAGTTAAGTTCTGCATAAACCTGCCAATGTGAGGATATCAAGCACATGGCTTCGTCCCTTGTGTCAGCACTGTGCATACTCATGAATGCTTGTGGTGTGTCGGGGTAGATATCTTAGACTGCGTCTACAAGAAATGAATTTGTAATGAATTCGATTTTTAACCTAGTTCTTGTGAATTTGAATTTGTGTCCACAATTCTTCTTGAAATTTGGCGCACCATTTTTCCATGTTGAGTTTCCACATCCCCATTGCCCTATGCAAGTTCGACAATGTGAGCAGTGCCTTGTCGGTATCTATCCCACAGTGCTTTAGCCCCAGTTGCTTGTGAGTGTTTCATGTTAGAATCCCAGAATGCAAAGCACTCTTCCAGAATTCCGAGCACCCAGTAACAGAATTCAGCCTTCCCCCAAACCCACCCAGGTTCCCTGCGCCACGTGTTCTCTACGGATATTGGCATAGCAGTGGGCAGCTGTGCCTTCAGCCCTCCCCCAAACCCTCCCGATTTCCTGTGCCACGGGTCCTCTGCAGGCGTTGGCGTAGCGGCAGACAGCTGTGCCTTCAGCCCTCCCCCTGACCTGCCCAGTTCCCTGTGCTGTGCATCCTCTGCGGACATTGGCATAGCGGCAGGCAGATGTGCCATCAGGCCTGTCCACACCCGCCCGGTTCCGTCAGCTGCGCATTTGGACTTGATATTTGCAGGCCTGGGTGTTGCAAAATTCATATTTAAATTCTAATTCAATCAAAGATTTGCGGGCTTCCTGTGACCTTCTTCCTGTGCACCTGGACGGAGAGCAGCAGAGAAGGAAGTGGCCATACATGGAGAGTCACTGCAAAGCTTTGTAGGATACATACAGGGCACTTCTGGAGGCTAATAAATGTGAATTAAAGAAATGGTACTTCTACGCTAACCTTTATTTGAAATTTTAAATTCAGAATTGATGCTATACCCACCTAGTAATGTTGACATTTTGTTATCAGCATTAGGGCTAACTAATTCGAGCTAATGGTATTTACAGTGAAGACTAACTCCTTTAAATTCAATTTTATCTCGTAGTGTAGATGCAGCCTTAGTGTGCCACCTGTTGGCAACCAGCACACCATTTTTGGAAAGTTTTGGCCACACTTGGTGGGGCAGAAATGAGTCAAATAGGTGTGACTGAGAGCAAAGGGTCAACTTCCCAGTGCACAACTGTCTCTCCCTAATGTCATCCATGTTTGATAATTCTTGTGCCTTTTTGTTTAAAAATTCCATGAACTTGAATAGCCCTCCTTGATGTCAGCTGTCTCTTGACAGAAACATGAAAGCCTGCACAGCTCTGCACTATTTTCATGAGTGTTGTAAGCACAGGATGCATGTTCCCCCTCTATGGGCAGAACCCTAAGAAGAACCAACGGGGAACATGATGATTTCTTGGAGAACAGATTGCTGTGGGACATAGCAGGAACCAGTTCAAGGCTGATTTTCAGGAATTGGCTGTGGATAGTGGAGTGCTGCTTCTGGTTTGAAGAAACACCCACTAACTTGTGGGATCATATCATAATGTGGCTTGGAATGATGAGCAGTGGCTGCAAAACTTTTGGATGCACAAGAACACATTCCTGGATCTGAGTGCTAAATTAATCCTAGCTCTCCAACGTGGGTACCAAAATAAGAGAGGAACCTACACTGAAAAAGAAAGAGGCAATCAGACTACAGAAACTTCCAATGCCATATTGCTACTGGACAGTGGAGAAACATTTTGAAGTTGGAAAACCCACTATTGAGGCCATTGTTATGTAAATATGCAGGACCCGTAATCGCCTTTGTCTATGCAGGACTGTCTGTAACTGTCAGCAATGTGTAGGCCTAATGGATGGCTTTTCAGCAGTGGATTTCCTGAATTGTAGCGGAGCAACAGACAGCATGCCTACCCCTGGTCTGGCACCAGACCACCTTGTCACAGAGTAAGTTAACAGTAAGAGATCATTCAGAATGTTTCATGGACATCAGTGTTGTCTGTCTGGTTAAGGAAGGTGCGTGATGTGCATCTCTGCATACAGGGTTGTTCAGAAAGCTACAAGTAGAGACCGTCTTTCTTAAGCAGCAGATTACCATTGGGAGTGTTGAAATGCCCATAGTGATGCTGGGGAACCCTGCTTAGCCCTTGCTTCTGTGTCTCATCAAACCATGCACCAACCATCTTGACAGCACTAAGATTCAGTTACTGGCTCAGGAGGTGCAAAACAACAGTTGAATGCACTTTGGGTAGGCTGAAGAGATGCTGGCATTGTTTACTCTCCAGACTGGCCTCAGGAGGAGAAAAATCCCTGCGTTTATAGCTGCCTGCTGTGTCCTGAGTAATATCTGTCAGGCAAAGGGGGAAAAGCTGCTGTCAGAGTAGAGGTGGAGCAGCAGGCTGCTGCGTTTGAACATCCAGACACAAAGGCTATTAAAACACCTCAGTGTGGAGCTATATGGCTCAGGAGGGCTTTGACAGAGCACTGTAAGAGCAAGCCTTAGCAATGCATTGTGATGTACTGTGCTCTACCTGAGCCTGCTATTTTGTGACCTGTTGGGCATTGTGCTGCGTTTGGTGCACATCAATGGGTATAACGTTGTGAATGCACTTATTTATTTTGTGGTGTTTTCTGTATATAAATGATTATTCCACTGTGTCGTTGATCCTATGAGTTGTCACACTTCACAGTAACAGATAAGTGGGTGCTTTCACTGCTGCTAGGCACTCTGCAGTGTATGTTGTCGAATGATAATAATGACCAATTATTTTCCAACCAGTACAGTTTTAGCCAGCAGGAAAACCAGCCCAAAGAAAAACTGGTGCAATTTGAAACCAAATACATTAAAATCTAAATAAGTTAATAGAACAGAACTTAACAAGGGGAAGGAGCCCTCATGTCCATTTTAGCTACACAGAAACCAACTGAGGCTCTCACAGGTGAGAGTTCGTGAAGCCTTCGTTGTCCATAATGTCTCCCATAATACAGTGGTAGGGGTAGGACATCAGCCCCTATGCTGCATGAAGTGTTTAGTAGAGGTGTAGGTTGGAGCTACGATGAAGTTTTCCAATTGACTTCAGCAGGACATGAGCCCAGGATTGTTGTCCACAAAAGTTGGCAGCATTTCTCTTTGCTACTGGAGAACACTCATTAGCCGTGTCTACACGTGCACGCTACTTCGAAGTAGCGGCACTAACTTCAAAATAGCGCCCGTCACGGCTACACGCGCCGGGCGCTATTTCGAAGTTAACTTCGACGTTAGGCGGCGAGACGTCGAAGTCGCTAACCCCATGAGGGGATAGGAATAGCGCCCTACTTCGACGTTGAACTTCGAAGTAGGGAACGTGTAGTCGTTGCGCGTCCCGCAACTTCGAAATAGCGGGGTCCGCCATGGCGGCCATCAGCTGAGGGGTTGAGAGATGCTCTCTCTCCAGCCCCTGTGGGGCTCTATGGTCACCGTGGGCAGCAGCCCTTAGCCCAGGGCTTCTGGCTGCTGCTGTGGCAGCTGGGGATCCATGCTGCAGGCACAGGGTCTGCAACCAGTTGTAGGCTCTGTGTATCTTGTGTTGTTTAGTGCAACTGTGTCTGGGAGGGGCCCTTTAAGGGAGCGGCTTGCTGTTGAGTCCGCCCTGTGACCCTGTCTGCAGCTGTGCCTGGCACCCTTATTTTGATGTGTGCTACTTTGGCGTGTAGACGTTCCCTCGCAGCGCCTATTTCGATGTGGTGCCGCGCAACATCGAAGTTGAACATCGACGTTGCCAGCCCTGGAGGACGTGTAGACGTTACTCATCGAAATAGCTGTTGCTACATCGAAATAAGCTATTTCGATGTTGGCTTCACGTGTAGACGTAGCCATTATGTCCTGGTATATCTCCCTCTCCTCTTCTGGCTGGGACTTTCTGTCCACTTTTTCCTTCTCTAGGCCGTCTGCAATATTCACCCTCCAGGCTCTTTGCTGACTGTCTGATGCTGTACTGGATTGCAGGTTCTCCTCGAACATGTCATCCTGAACCATTTTCCTTCTCCCCCTTATCTGACTCAGGCATTCTGTAGATATTTGTGGGGGAGCCCTCAAGGCTCCAGTGGCAGCAGCTGCAGATAAAATGCACAGAGGTACCATTGTCAGTATAGTCCCATTGGCAAGTGGAAGTTAAGATTCAGAATCTGCCCCCCCCGACCTTGCTCCACTAAAGTTTCAAACAAGACATGATTATTGATGCTTCCACTTCAGAATGCGTGTGCACGGTACCCCTCACAGTACTAGCCATGCTGTGTTTCGCCCAATGCAAACGAGAGAATTGCTGAGTTGCCTGAAACTAGGAGTATAGGGCAGTGGCACTGAATACTGTGGGGATTCTAGCTGCTGTCAGTCAGCAAATTTGACCCTTGGCCACGGGCAATGCGTAAGTGGGGTCATATGCACTCCCCAGCACCCACCCCCTCCCATGCTCACCGTCAGTGCCCCACCGCATCTAGTGAGTGTGAGCATGGTCATGCCTCTCCCACGGAGTGGCACAATCCAAGAGCAGTGTGAGTGGCTCACGGTGTTCTTGGGCCATTCCAGGCCGTGGGAGGGGTGAGACGGCCCCCTGCACTCACCAGAAGCAGCAGGAGGGGCAGGGCAGAGGGAAGCTGAGGAGGGGGAAGTCGTTACTAGATAGATGAGTAGAAGCATTACCAAACCCTGAAGGACGAGGCTGAGTATTGTAGAGAAGGGACGGAAGGAAGTCTCTGTAGTGCCATGAGTGGAGCTAGAGGCAGGGGGGACCTGTATTAGCATGGGACTACAGATTAAGGGAAGTTAGCAAATGACTAGCTCCAGAGCTTCAGTGAGAACTGTCTGTTCACGTGTAAGAAGGTGGTCTTTCTCAAAACACTGCCTGTCTCCTTGCCACATCCTTACTGCCACTGAAATAGTAGTCAACCAATAAATCAGTAAATGAGGCCATTTTTTGCTATAGAAAACAAGTGTCATTTTTTAATGTACAAAATGGCAAATTTCGAAGAGCAGCACTAAATTCCATATAAGTGTGTAATAGTTTCTAAGTTGTTGGTTCAGTTGTTGCTACTGCTACATAATGTCAACTTTTACACTCTCCTTGTTATTTGCTGCAAGAAATTCTTGCAATGTTGGAAAGCAACAATCATGTTTCTCTTTAAGCGGCTATCCCAAAATAGTTTCCTAATCACAGATTGGATTTTGTCTTGTGGTTTGAAAATAGTGGTGCTTCAGCTGTGAAGATCTAAACTGAGCTCATTGAGGCGAGAAAAAATGCCTGCCAGACTTTTCCAAGCAAGAAGACAGGACAAAAGGGTGATGGTCAGTGGAAAAACTTGAAGCTTGTTGCACAGCTTGAAGAGTCATAGCAGCAGCACTTTGCCATGTGACAGCCGATGAACCTCAGTATGCATTAGTAGTGTCAAATGGTCACTTTCCATTTAATCACAAAGAGTGGCAAAAATTCTTGTATTTAGACGACAAGCCTTCATGAAATTGACCTTTTTAACTGCATCAGCTAACAATGACATTAAGTCTTCAGGCATTTTTTGGGAAGCAAGAATTTCTCTATGGATGTGGCAGGGTGACTTCTGTTTCTATGGCTTTGATGGAAACCACATCATTGATATTTCCTCCTTGGTACAAATCTCTAC
Source organism: Carettochelys insculpta (assembly GCF_033958435.1). Taxonomy (NCBI): domain Eukaryota; kingdom Metazoa; phylum Chordata; order Testudines; family Carettochelyidae; genus Carettochelys; species Carettochelys insculpta. Next base: position 14,164,545 of record NC_134140.1, read on the forward strand.
ACAGCGGGTCCGTTCAATTCTATTCTCGCTCATGAATTTATCAAGCAATTAAAAAAAAAACTTCTGTTTTTCAGGTCAGGAGAGGACAACAAAAGAGGAAACCTTCATGGATGGTACTTTTGTACATATAATGAACATAAGCCAAAAAATTAGCTGAGCTAGCTAAATCTGTAGACTTGTAGGAAAAAATAAGTCACTCTTTCTAGCACAATTCACAAGCTAAGAAAGAATATTTGTGGACATACTGTCAATGCAGTGCAACACAGTATTATCAGAGAAGAGTCTGGTTGTCAAATTGTTTTTCCCCTCTTGCTTTTTAACTGAGCATGCACTTCACCACGTCTTTCACAGCAAGTATAATTAAATCTTCTGCACGGTACAGGATTTGCCCTGATTTAGCCACTCTAACTCATGAGGTATGAAGCTCAATGTGCATTTACATTTTCCATGCAAGAATTTTCAGATTTTTTCATTGCTTTTTAGCTCATTCGGTTAGAGTTTGAAAAACTGCATTGGTTTGTCTTTAAATTGATTGGGGTGTAGTCTCTAGATGCTGGTGAAGAGTGGGCAGTTTAAGACTTTTTGATAAAACCTTGTGGCATAGGACACATGGTTGCAGAGGATATCCAACACCTCAGTTCACATAGATTCAAGTTCAATGTAACTTTCACCATACTGGCATTTTTAAAATGCCTTTCCTTTGTCTGGCTCTCTTACCCACTTCTCAGGTTGAACTTGTAAATCGAGTGCTGCCTCCTCTGCATTTTCACCACTGCAGCCAGCAGTAGTGATTGAATCCGCTGAAAGTGTGGTTGCACGGGAATCCAGCGTATTCTTGTTTTCTGCCCTTTGCTAATGGACCGGTGTTGAAGCACTGATCCATATATTTTTCTCTCAATTGAAGAACTAAAAGCACTTATCTGTGACACCAGATGTCAGGTCAATAATGGCTTGAAAGAATGAGGCCAGTTAGACCTCATTAGCATTAACCTCACTTATGAAGTCCAATTAGTCTCATTCTTATAGTATTTATACACGTGTATAGTGTTAACCGCACACAGCAAAAAGGAAATGTGCACCAATGAGGCTGTAATTTTAATTGAAAGGCAATTAAAAGTTGATTTAGATAGCAGATTTTACCAAATAAAAGGTGTTGACTGCCATTACAGGATTTTTCTTGTATACCTCCTGACAAGAGCTCGCCTACCCCTCATGCATCTGATGAAGCAGGTCTTTGCCCACGAAAGCTTATGCTCCAAAATATCTGTTAGTCTGTAAGGTGCCACGAGACTTCTTGTTGTTCTTGAAGCTACAGACTAACACGGCTACTACCTCTCTGATACTCGCCTACCCCTAGACAGCATACGTCAACCTAACTATGTGAGCCTCTCCACGGAAATGTAGCCCCCACTGTTGTAATACCCACTACACTGATTTCAATCCCACTTCCACAAGAAGTGTAGCGTTTAGGATGATGTAGTTATGCCAACACAGTATTCATGTAGACACTGCTTTACTTAAGTTGACTGTTGTTAACTTTCAAAAGCCACCCCCAGGGATGTCCCAAGGGGACATGGCCTGGAGCAACCCCCCACCTCCCAAAGTGCCCCAGGGCCAGGCCCTGGGCAACCTCTCTGCCTGTGCCAGAGGTCCCTGACTCTACCCTACTCCCACAGCAAGCAGAGCAGGATGCCACTCGTAGTGTGTGGTGAGTGTAGGTGGTGGGTAAGGGGAGGAGAAGAGACAGGAGGAGACCTGTTGCTGCTGCCGCTGTGTTCTCCCACCACCTGCACCATACCCCAGATAATCCTCCCCACTCTCAGCAATCGCTGGGACAGCCACCACGTGACCTCCAAAAGCATAGGACCCGGGACGGCTGCCCCACTTCATCCTGTGGACAGGATGGCTCTGGCCATCCCACAATAGCTCCACATTGACCATGAAATCGCTGCAAGCATTCCTGGTGAAGATGCAGTCAAGGGGCGTAGTATGAACATGCAAAAGCGACTTTATTACTGTGTAGCTGTGCATCAACGTAACTTAGGTCAACTTAATTTTGTCAGATAGGCCTGCCCTTGCAGCGGGGGTGGGGAGAGTGACGGGGGGTGGGGGGGGTTAATATAGTTAGTGGCCCAACTTCTGCTGGTCCCACAACAGAAGAGACAAGCTTTCAAGCTCATGCAGAGCTCTTTGTCAGGTTGGGAAGCAAAGTCACATTGTCACAGCTAAACACAAAGTGGAGCAGATTGCTAGCATAAGTAGCTAACTCATTCAAGGTGAAGTAGCCTGGTAGACCTCTCCAATCAAGAGGAGGGAGGAAGGAAGAAAGTGGGGAGTGGGACGCCAAGTGGGTCAGAGATTGCCACAATAAGTTATAAAGCAAGCTCCCAACAGACCAGGATACACCAGCTAAAAGCAGCACCATGCCCTGCCAGAACAACAGAAGCAAAACCTGCAGCTATATCTCCACTGGCACAATGATCAATTCTCCTGCAAGATACTTTCAAGATCCATGGACAGGCACCATATGCCTACCACAAAATGTGTTCTTCATCCAGGTGCTGTAAATGCTTGAAAAACAACTCTGTGGGTGAAACCAAACAGCCACTGTGCTCTTAAATGATCTCACCCAGGACAGTCATATATAAGACTGTCACTTGTGGGTGAACACCTTTCACAAAGCGATCACTCGCTGGGTGTGTCTTCACCACACGGAAGAGCAACACTGCTGTTGTCCGTCTTCTGGAGTTTGATTTAGTGGGTCAGGTACTAAATGGAACTCCGAGCGCACCCCCATCAGTGCCAGTACTCCTGCTTCTCACAAAGAGTAAAGGAAATTGACGGGATCATTTCCTCCTGTCGATCTCTGAGTGGAGACTGTTTGCAACCTTGAGTTAAGGTACGTTGACTCCAGCTATGAAATTAATGTAGGTGGAGTTGCATATCTTAATTTGATCTTCTCCTTTAGTATAGACCTGGCCTAAGTCTTATCTCTCAGTCCTTATCCTCAAAGGAACCCTCCACAACACTTGCAAAAGATGAGTGTGCGAACTTAAATTCATAACTTTGCTAGATCATAGCCTGAATAGAAACAGCTGGATTTATGGCTTGTGCAACAATCTGTAACCCACTAACCATGCCCCCAGCTCCCCACATCCTTCCCTGCTGAGATTGGAGAGGTGTTAACAGGCCACGTTATCTCATTGTATATATTAGCTACTTATGATCAACAATCTTTTCCCTCTTCTATTTAGCTGGGATGTCCTGAGCCCATTTGCCAGCTGTGAAGAAGAATTCTGCATGTTTGAAAGCTTGTCTCTCACCAACAGAAGCTGGTCCAATAAAAACTATTACCTCATCCACCTTCTAGCACATTGGCCCAAGGCAGCACAGAGGAAGCTTGTGTCATCCCTTTTTATGTTGACCCTATTTTGTGGACGAACAAAAGGATGTACATTTTCCAAGGTTACCAGTTTGGTGTGATCCGTGAGCTCTTCATTCTCTACAGAAACTTGTTATTTAGAGATGTCATAAATATTTCATTAAAGCAAGATCCACAGGAGAGTATGATCCGTAAGGCTGGATTTGTCAAATTATGTACATCACAACAATTGCCATGGCAACATAGTATGATGACCTATAAACAGGATAGGGGCTTTTATACAGGATCAAGCAAAAGGTGATCTAGACTATGGGGAGAGGAAACTCTTATTCATAAACCACATAGCTTATTCTGTTGTAGTAACCAGTCCGGTATTTCTCCTGTAGGAACCAGAGATAAACCACTCCCCTTCTTCATTGACTCCAGTAGGCTCAGAATCTAGATGGTTGTTTAGGGAAAAACTATGATCAAAGCACAGCATGTCAAGAGATCTAGGTTCTGTGCCAGAGGCTGCTTGTGTGATGTCTATGTATGTCTTCCAGCATCTCTGTACTTCCATTTCCCAATTCATAAAAGCTCACCAATGCCTTCCTACCTTATAGGAATTTTGTGAGGCTTATTTCATTCATATTTGGAAAGTGCTTTGCACAAAATGTGAGTAATACTAAAGAACTTGTAATAATAGTCCAGTCCAAGATTACTAAGGTCTGCAGAATACTGGTAAAACTCATTAAGAAGACAGGGAGATTGCAAGGGTCTATTAGAAGGTATGCCAAGGGCTGTCCATAAATTAACAAACTGAGCATGTGCACACAAACCCTGCACTTATTCGTGAAACAGATGAGCATGCTGATTCAATAATTATGTAGTTAATTTGCAAGAGTAAACTGATGCATGTACAAGTTTGGTTGACTGCTTGAAAATGCTGCCCTAAACGAATGTGGTCATTCCTCTACAAGGGGTTGGACAACAGCACATAAAGTATAACAACACTAATATTTTATTATTTATACTTCATTATTGTCCAAACTATACAAAATATACCAAGATCTATTCAAAGGCACTGAAGAGAAAAAAGCTATTGAAAATATGAAATGGAACATAGCATAAAAGCAAAATGATCAGGGTGACAACTGGAATATGCCCTGTTAATTCAAAGGGTTTTAATCTTTTTTTCTGTCATAACCCTCGATCAGAGCCACAGAACCTTTACAAAATAACTTTATGGCATTTGATTAACAAGGCTAAACTTTCTGTGGGTCTTTTGCTAACAAAGCGATGTCCCCTTCTCTAGAATTCAGTGGTATGAGTCAAAAGTCCTCAGAAAAAATTCGCACTCTGGGCTTTTATACTGATTTCTAGATTCATTTGTATTAATTCTACAGCACTCTTCCTGAAGGGAATAAAACAGAGTGGCTCAAAAAGGAAGATAAGTTGCATTTAAATAGTTGCAATAGTTTTTATGTTGTCAGTAGGACTGAGCTGGTCACAGGCAACCAATATTATAAATGAGTTTCCACAAATATTCCTAATCTTCAAATGATAAACCCCATGTATCTGCATGGATTTAATGCAGATGGGATGAGCAAAAGACAGGAAAATCCATTAATTTTATTTTAGATGCAAGCCAAAGCCATTTTGTCGTAACCAAGGAAAGAGGCAGGAAAATGTATCAGGCATACTTCAATTAACCTACACATAGCTGGATATATTTATACTTAGACCTCAAAAGAGAGATGGTGGGCCAGATCTTCAACCGATGTAAATCAGTGGAACACCCCTGAAATTAATGGATTTACACCAATCTGTCCTACCAAGGTTGTATGGATGGTGAGAACAATGTACAGTAGAGACCTTGTAGAGGAATGTCAGGCCTTTTTTTAAAAGTATACTTGGCATGGTGAAAGTGGAATCATTTCAAGTGCTTAAGAGAAACCTCTTGCTCTTGTTAAGCCCCAAGAATAAGTCATATCTGGCAGAGGCAGCTCTTCAGATGTGGAGGATGCTCACTGAGACATGACTCCATCAACAGCATGGCTATCCTCACTCCCTTCCCTCTAGTTTAGTGCTGGAACTTTAACAAGAGGCTTTCCAATAGCCCCTCCCATATACATGCACACACCCATCTCCCAGCCTTTTGCTGGCCCAACCCAAACTTCTGGGAAACTTTCCTTTTGGATGCAGATCCAGATTTTGCAGCCTTTGCTCGGCAATAGACCAGATTAAACCAAAATATGGGATCCAAGCACCACTACGCATGACGAATGTTCAAAGTTGGAACTTTGCAAGCTGCGCTTCTCTCTAACACTGAGTTCATACCCACGGCAAGGTGAGGATGCAGAGTCCGACCCATCTCCATTGAATTGGATGGAAAAAGTCCCTTTGACTTTTAACAAGGCCTAGATCAGGCTCAAGCAGCGTGCGTATTTTGTAAAAACCGTTTTCAGCATGATTGACAGGGAGAAGGTTTACCACCTTTTATACTTGGTCGTTGTCTCTATTCCTAAGGTCAAGTTACAAGTGGTGTTGCACACAGCTGTGTGAGAGAATATCAGCCAGTAGCAGGTATGCAGGGTTGCAGGTGGCATCCTTGGTACTGGTTCCTACTCTTTGAAATCTCATGCAAATATTTCTCTGTAGGCTTTCCACAAGAGGACCTATAATGGGCATGGCCGAGGGATGAGAGGGTGCGTTCTTCATACTCATTGATACCAGCCAGTATGCACAGCACATGAAGATTATTGCTAGATTGTGAAGAAGAATGAGCAGAGCTACTTCTGAGAATACTTTAAGCCTGAATCCAAGCTGGTTCCCCAGCGAAGGGTACATGTTGCATGTACATAAACAGTATAGAGACCAAGTGGGTGAGGTAATAGCTTTCATTGGACCCACTTCTGCTCGTAACAGAGAAGTTTTCAAGCTATGCAGAGCTTGACTGTGAAATCCATAATAAACCTTACATCAATCACAATCCCTCCAGTGATGACAGAGCAGTTCTGCAGTCTCTAAAATCTAACCACCAGATAGTGGTCAAACCAGCGAAGAAGGGGAGTACCATTGTGGTCCTCAACAGTGATGAAACAATTAAAGAGGCCAGCTGACAACTCTGACACCACCTACTAGAAAGACCTCACAGACGACTCCACACCATCATTTACCCATGCATGTAAGGATATCACATCCTTCACCAAAAAAAGTCTAAGAGAAACTCTACAAACTTATCCCCTATGCACCTACCCTGGGAACCTTCCACATGCTTCCGAAAATACACAAGCAAGGGAACATCTGTAGATTCATCATATGTGGCTGTGGGACTCTTACTGAAGGAACACTGGGTCTCACAGAAAACATCCTCAAACCATGCACTACTCAAAGGACCAGCTTATTCCAGGACACAAGTGACTTCCTCCCCAGACTCTGCAGCATTAGCAACCTCTCTTTGAACACCTGTCTTTGCCATTTTGAATTCCACCTCCCTATATACAGTATCAACATTCCTCACAATGATGGCATAGCCTCCCACCTCAAATATTTACAAGACAGTGAACAGCTTCGAGATAATACCCCAAAGACATCATCAAACACATCCATTTCATCCTCACTCATACCAACAACACACACTTTGTCCAAGCCACAGGAATGGCTCTGGGTACCAAGATAGCTTCCCACTAAAGCAATTGCTTCATGGGTCCCCTTCAAGAAGAATTTCTAGACAAACGTGCTACAAAATCAATGATATACCTGAACTATATGGATATTTTTATCCTCTGGACAGATGATGAGAACTCTCTGGTAGATTGCCACTAAAACTTCAGCAACTCAGCATCAAATTCCCGGACATCACAATCTGCTTAAAAAATGGAACTGAGACACAAATACATACAAGAAAAAGCCTTAACAGATCCTGTAACTACCCCAAACATATCGAGAAATCTGTTACCTACAGCCATGCATTCAGATACCATAGAATATGATCTAAGGAGAAAATCTGGTGTATACGCCTTCATCACAGAAGAACACTCCACTGGAGAAGTAAATCACATCATGGGACAGGTCACCCAAGTGCCTGAGACAACCTGCTTCAGTACAGAAATAACCTCCTCCTGCCTGGCCACATACTCCTAGTTTTCACCTATCACCCACATAGGAATCCATATGGGATATCATCAAACAACTACAATTCACACACCATGGGAATCCTATCCTGAAATAAATCTTTCCTGAACCCCTCTTCTGGTCTTCAGAACAACCCATTAGCTTCTCCATGCTCTTCATCATCAGAAGCAAGCTCTTTACAGACCTAGTCTTTATCAGAAGCTGGGAATGTCTAATGGGGGTTGAATAAACAGATGATTAACTGTTCTGTTCCTTTGCTTTGAGGCATTAGCCACTCTTGGAAGGCAGGATACTGGGCTAGATGGACTGTTGGTTTGACTCAGTAGGATAATTCTTATGTTGCATTCTTTTGACACACCCACTCAAAGTGGTACCAGGCCTTGCTGGAACTACAGATTTAAAGCTTGCAGACGTATCTCCACCGCTGCAATGATCAACACCCCCACAATGCATCTTTCCAGATCTCTAGGTCTTACACAACATGTGAGGTACCTCATCCTGTGCACTAAATAGCCCAGTAGCAACTGCGGGGTTGTAGATAATCACCACGTTCTTGAGTGAACTCACATAAGAAAATGATGAAAGCCAATAGCACCCTATCGCCTGTGGATAAATACTTTCCACAGAGCAATCGCTCTGTCTGGCCTTTCTTTCCTCACTCTCAAAGGAAGCCCGCACAACACTTTCAAAATACAAACCAAGAAGCTTAAACCCATAACTTTTCTAGACCCTAAAAATCATGGACTGAATTGATCCCTAACAACCAATTCCCCTAACTCCCTGGCTGATTCCCCCTACTTCCCTTCCTTCCTGTGAATAGAGGGGCATTAACAGGCCACTTTATCTGGAATGGGCCATTGAAATATGTGTTAACTGCTAATGCTGAACAGTCTGCTCCATCTTGTATTTAGTAGTGGCAGTGTAAGTTAGTTCCCAAGAGCCAAAGAGCTCCCTGCAAGCACAAAAGTGCATCTCACTCACCAACAGCCCAATAAAAGATATTACCTCACTCACCTTGTTGCTCTTTGTAACCAAACACATCTGGATTTGAAGACTATGGGTTCCTCTACTCTTATGGAAAGATTGACGCGCTGGTGAGGTAGATCTCCTGGGGTTGGATTTTGTGTGCCTAATGGGGCTGTGCCAGATGGAACTGTCATGGCGCTGCTGTCAACCCCAGTAGCCCTGGCAGACGTGAGGAGTAAGGGAAGTCAATGCCCAGTCGATGATGGCTGTGGGGACAGTGGCAAAAACTGATTTTAGATACATCATCTCTAGCTACGCAATTCTTTTAAGTGGATTTGCGTATCTAAAATCAATTTTATTCCTTAGTGTACATCTGGTCCAAAACTTAGGTGTATCATAGAAACCCACCCAATACATTCCCGATCGGCAGGATTTGCAGAAGGTTGCAACAATCCGGTCTTCAAGGCTGCACTATAAAATGCCGCCCACCCTTTTTCTCGTCCTCTGTACTTACAAATATCTGTATCGGAAATGAGATTGATCTAATGAAGTGGGTCTGTCCCATGAAAACTCATCACCGAATACATTTTTTGTTTGTGTTTAAAGTGCTACATTTCTGCTCTTTTATTTTCTTTCCAAGAGTTCAGTTCTCCATGAACCTCATTACTTGGGGAGAATAATAAAGGCTTACTGGACTGTGACATTTAGACAAGCAATGTGTCAACCTACAAAGAATGTTAAGTAAATTACTTCTCAGAAAGCAAACACTATGGGCTCCTGCTGCCCCCCTCCAGACACTTCCCCTGCACTGCCCTTCCCCCCACTGAAGACTCCCTCTCACACTACCCATCCTGTCCCCTTCTCCACTCCCAGGGTCCTGCTTTCTTGCCACCTCTTCCCTCTAAGACTTTGCCCCCTCCACCTGTCCCTCACCCTCACAGCTGATAAAAAGTGGAAAAGTCCATGTCCCCCTCTTCTGGGTCAAGCTTCTCCTAGGTATCCCCTTCCTCAAAAACCTTCTTTCTCCAGCTGGAGTTTCCTCGAACTGAGCTTGGGTAACCTTCACTAGGTCCAGATGCTTGTTTACTAATCAGCCACCTGGGGCAGTCAGTGACCCCAGGTGGGGCCTTCATAAGTCACTCATGGGCACCCTGGCCCAAATTCCCCATAAGAAGCAGCTGCTCCAGGACAGAGCTTCAGATACTCAGCACCTCTAAAAATCAGGCACTCAGCCCCTCAGGTCCACAGTACAAACTCACATTGGTATAACAGCATTGCTCGGGGCAGAGGAGACTAGTGTGGGGCTTCCAGGGGGACACCAGCCACGTGCCTCCACCCCCTCCCTACCCATGCTCTTCATATGCCCTGCCCCCTCCCCACCCCTGCTGTGCCCCATCCACCTCTTCCTGTGGAAGCACCATGCTGCTTTCGATGAATGCGGGGGGCAGTCCACCCCACTCCCTTGGAGTTGCACATGCTCTCTGGTAAGAAGCCCCTCGGGGGGGAAGCAGGACTGTCCCTGCACTTACAGCAAGCTGCGTGACGCTGGGAGTGCATGTGTCCCCGACATGCACGTTGCCTCTGCCCAGGGGTGCTAAATATCCACACCCCTCAGCAACACAGGTAAACCGGCCTACCTCCTCCCAGTGCTACATGCAACTGTGCCAGCGTGCCATTGCCCCTCTGTGAAAGGGGATTCACATACCTGCCAGGTGAGGATTGAGAAGGAGTGTTTTGTGGTTTAAAAATACTAAGAGTTGTTAATCAACAGGCCTACCAATGGGGATGGGACAAAGGGGACAATCACCCCCAGGCCTGGCATTTCAGAGGGGTCCAAAGCTCCAAACACCATGGCAGCCAAATTTCTGGGCCCCTTTGGAACACTGTGTAGCTCTGTGCACCGCGCCATGGGCATCTCAGAAGGCATGTGTGGGTAGGGCAGGGCTGACTATCCCAAGCCCTGCCCCTTCTGCCCTTGGTCCCACCCCCCTCCTGGGCCCTGGTGCCTGTTGGTGCTGCTGTTAATCAACCATATTTCTGCAGAAGGGTCCTTTTGCGCAGTCATGATCTTTAAAAGCTCCTTTGGGTTAGGGGGTAATAGAAATGAATTCTCACTGAATCCAGCCTTGTGTGTTTGCTCTGTGTCTAGCATGGGTGAGCCCTTTGAAGACTGTGGAGATTAGCATCTTTCCTTGGCCCCACTTGGGTGACTGCCTGGAAAAGGGCAGGGTTTTTTCTAGCATTTAAGGGCTGATTTTAGGAATTAATGTTAGAGCTTTTTTCCCAAAGTGCTAAGACAGCCGCTTAGATCAGGTCTCAGTTCAGAGTGAGGCAGCATTTACAGCAGCTTTCATTTCTAGCCCTTTCAAAATGACCAGATCTTGGCTTTTAGCTTTGTGTATGAATAATTCAATTTATATGCAAGACTCTTGGCTATAGCAAAACCATGATGCATTGTTCTGTTACAAAGTGCATGTCGTAGAGCATTGCGTTCAGCATTGAGGTAGATAAGCTGCTGGTGGTCTTATTCTAACTGTGGTTTCATGGAAGAGTAGAGCTTGCTAAAGCTTTACTGTAAAGCTGGTACATTTAATAGAGGCAATGGGCAATAAAGCATCATAGGGGTTTATGCTTCTAATACGTGGCTGTAAACTCAGATAAGGGGAAATCTAGCTGTCCATTTGCTAGCCTAGAGGCATTATCTAGGCAGTACAGCTGAAAGGAAGATGAGTTCGTAAATAGTCTTTTCAGCTCCTTTTTAAAATGCTTTGCTAACGTAAGTCCAGACCAAACACATATAGTGTGATGAAGAAGACACTTGTGGCGCTGTTTTTTTTTTTTGCATTTGTTTTGTTTTGTATGTATGCCCTGAATCTATGTATGCTACTTATATGTCTGTATCATGTTTGTAGGTGAAGTTATAGATTTTAGTTATGTAGTTGTATTAGCAATGCTTCAGTGCTAAGCTTCACAATGGGAGGTGTGAACTCAGCCCCAGCCAGGACACTGGGCTAAAAAATGGGGTGGAAACCAGGTGCTCAGATGTCGAATCCACATCCCAGATGCTTGGGACTTGTCAGTGGGCTACAGCCCACTGGTCAAGTGACCTGGTCTGAGCAAAGGAATTGAAATTGGATGCCCATACTTCATTTCCACCTGCCATGCAAATGACTGGGACATACTTCCAAAACCAGCGACCAATGGCAGTTTTTAACAACAGCTCACCAGGGTCAGGTGGGACTGACCCTCAAGAGACTATGGGAAGAAAAAAGGGCTTTGTCCCAGAACACAAAGGGGGAACCATGATGTGGACTGGCATTGTCCATCTTGGATCTTTTTGTCTTTTAGTACCTGTGCCTGTATCCAAGGGTCCATGTTCCAGCATGTGGACCCCAGTGGACCGGATCTACATTTCTCCAGTAACTAAAACTATGTAACCTGAAATGGACTTTCAGAGACCTTCAAGAATCAGCAAATAACACCACTGGCCTGCATCAATAGCGATAAATGATATATGCAAAATATTGCTTTAACAATTTTTCTCTCTAACCCCGTTCTTTATTATTATTAGTTAAAATATTTTTAACCCGCCTTTCTGTTTCAAATATGCGAGGCAGCTTACAAAACTTTTTCAAAACATAAACATATATAAAAAGATTTAAAAATATAAAACTCCAAAAGGACATAAAACCTACTAAAAACATCTCAAAAGAAAGATCAAATACACAAACTCAAACACCTATAAAAGCCTGAGTAAAACAGGTGGCTTTAACCTGGTACCGAAACAATGTTAATGTTGGTGCCATGTGAATATCCTGAGGCGGAGAATTCCACAGCCTGGGAGCAAAGCCTGAGAAGGCCCTGTTCTGTGTTGATGTTCATGTTATCTCCCTAAGATATTTAGATCTGAACGATTTGGGCTTTGGTGTGATGTTTTGGGTAAGATCCAAGTATATATTGACCTGGGACTGTGACTGGACCCGTTAGCCGTGTCTACACGTGCACACTACTTCGAAGTAGCGGCACTAACTTCGAAATAGCGCCCGTCACGGCTACACGCGCCGGGCGCTATTTCGAAGTTAACTTCGACGTTAGGCGGCGAGACGTCGAAGTCGCTATCCTCATCAGGAGATGGGGATAGCGCTGTACTTCGACGTTCAACGTCGAAGTAGGGACCGTGTAGTCATTGCGCGTCCCGCAACTTCGAAATAGCGGGGTCCGCCATGGCGGCCATCAGCTGAGGGGTTGAGAGATGCTCTCTCTCCAGCCCCTGCGGGGCTCTATGGTCACCGTGGGCAGCAGCCCTTAGCCCAGGGCTTCTGGCTGCTGCTGCTGCAGCTGGGGATCCATGCTGCAGGCACAGGGTCTGCAACCAGTTGTCGGCTCTGTGTATCTTGTGCTGTTTAGTGCAAGTGTGTCTGGGAGGGGCCCTTTAAGGTAGCGGCTTGCTGTTGAGTCCGCCCTGTGACCCTGTCTGCAGCTGTGCCTGGCACCCTTATTTCGATGTGTGCTACTTTGGCGTGTAGATGTTCCCTCGCAGCGCTTATTTCGATGTGGTGCTGCGCAACGTTGAAGTTAAACATCGACGTTGCCAGCCCTGGAGGACGTGTAGACGTTATTCATCGAAATAGCCTATTTCGATGTTGCTACATCGAAATAAGCTACTTCGATGTAGGCTTCACGTGTAGACGTAGCCTTTGGGGCCTGGAAGAATCTGTGTGGATTTGGCGAAATAGGTTTAATAACCTCTCACCTGAATTTGGGGGTTGTTGGTCTGGTTGACACAGCAGCTGGGAACTCTGTGGGTTTGCTTTTGTGGCCTTTGGCTCGCCCGTGGGGCTGGCAGAGGTACTGTTGTGGCTGATTGTATTTGCTTTAGTAAGAAGGAAATCCCAGCCTAGGACTGTAAGTGGCCTGGATTTTAAGCAAAGATACCTTGGATTGATTTCACTAGCTGCACCCCGAAATCCCATCCTATTACAATTGGTGAAGTGTGATTTCCTTTATTAAAACCATATTGACTCTTCACCACCAAGTCATTAATTTTGGTGTCAGACAATTCTGTTCTTCGCTGTATTTTCAACCAACTTACTCGGTCCTGACGTTAAATTTACTGGCCTGTAATTGCCAGGTTAGCCTCTGTAGCCCCTTTTTTAAAAATTGGCATCTAGTTCACGATCCTTCAGTCATCTGGTATAGAAGCTGATTTAAATGATAGATTCTGTACCACAGTTAATAACTCCATTGGATTTACACCATAAACCCTTCAGGGCAGGAGCTGTCTTTCATGTTTTTTTTAATCTGTGCAAAGCCCTGTGTAAATTGAGGGCACTCTGCAAAAATCATGTCATACTAATAATAATGATCACAAGCCTATTGGCACCCTTGTTGGCAGCCTCAGCAAGGAATCCTGGCACCAAAACAATTCAGCTGTCAGTGAGTACTATAAGGAGCATATGCTGCCCAACAAATATGTTGAGACGACTAAAATATTTCGGCAATTAAAGAATGTATCCAGGCCCTTATTGAAGTAGAAGTTCTTAGTCTTGGCTGCCTTGTGCTAGTGATATGGAAACATCAGCTAGTCACAAAAAAGGCTTGCTGTGTTTGTCTGGTTTGTCCTACAGCGCTCTAAAGAATGTGCCCCGCCACACAAATATCTAGAGGCTCTGATGAGAGAGAAACCAAAAAAGGAAAGCTTGACTGGTTTCTGAGGTCAGTGGCTGTATGGGCCAGATACTTCAAAAGCCATAGGCATAAAATTACTTACACTAAGAAGCTCTGATGCACAGGGAGGAGCTTATGAGCCCAGCCCCACATCCGCTGAAGTCAGTGGGTCTTTCCACGTGAGTAACTCTGTGCACGTTTGTAGGATCAGCACCAGGACCTTGTTCAGGGAGCCAGCATAGTGTGGTGGTTTGAGTTTTGCATGTGAAGCAAGGCTTGTCTGAGTTCTAATCCCAGCGCTCATGCTGGCTCTCAGATTAGAGGGTTATTGTAAGAGGGTGATCTGTCAGGCTGAAGACTGAGGCCAGCCAATCCTGTTTGATTATCAGACTCAGGTGGGAAGGGATCAGGTGATCTCTGTGAAGGCTGAGGGCTAGGCTACATTTATCCCTGGTCTGATGTGCCAGAGGTGATCTTCCAGGGCTCAGTGTAGTGGGTCCACCATGAAAATGCTAAACTGAATGCTGAGGGAACCCCTGTCAACGCTGGGTGCTTCTTGATGTCAACCTCCTGCCTTGGGGACAGTTGAGGCGCAATCAGCAGAGAGTCGCGCAGAAGTATAACCTGCCATGTCTTGCTTACAAAACTTTTATCAAAGCATTCCAGGATAACGTTTGCTTATGTAACCCTTCTGTTAATGCCAGGTACCTGCCAGAAGGGCCGGGTTCAGCTCCTAGGGGGTTCCTGTCAAGGGTACAACCAACCGGCTAACCCCCACCCAGTGGCCTGGGACAATCGCACCCCACTTGCTGGTTGCCTGTAAGGCAGTTCTCCCCCCCCGCCTCACAAGCACGGAGTCTAAGATAGAAACAGCTTATTTAATGACCATAACCTACCCCAAGTTGACGGTGACATATGCAGTATATCTAAGCAAAGGAGAGACAAACCCCTTTAACAAGATACCATCCCCAGACGCGATAGAACCAAGTCTCTTGCTGGGGCTCTTGGCCTTTACCCCACACACAGTTACAGGGTGTACCTCTCGCGGTGCAGTCCCAGACCCAGCGCCCACAGATACATCACCAGGGCAGTACTAACTGTCCACTTGTCTGCAGCATCCCACTGACTGCCACCTGCTGGCCGCTGGCTACTCTTCCTACCAGCTGGTCTGCCAGTCGTGCCATCCGCTGCTCCCCCTACTGGTCACCGTCATCCACCGCTCCTCCTACCAGCCGCCCACTAGTTGCCATTGTCCGCTGCTCCCTTACCGGCTGCCGTCCAGTCGCCATTATCTGCCACTCCTCCTACCAGCCGCCCGTCGTCATCTGCCGCTGCTCCCTTACCAGCTGCCCACTGGTTGCTCTCTTCCGCCACTCTTCCTACCAGCCACCCGCCAGTTGCCATCATGCACTGCTGCTCCTACCAGCTGCCTGCCAGCATCTGCTGGGTATTGCCTTGAGGCAGAACCCTGTGATTTCAGCTCTGCATGGCCTCAGCAGCCACTCTGTGATTTCATCTCTATAGCCGCGTCTACACGTGCCAGCTACTTCGAAGTAGCCGCGCCAACTTCGAAATAGCACCTGCCATGTCTACACGTGGCGAGCGCTATTTCGAAGTTGACATCGACGTAAGGTGGATGACGTAAGGCGGCGAGACGTCAAAGTCGCTATCCTCATGAGGAGATGGGAATAGCGCCCTACTTCGACGTTGAACGTCGAAGTAGGGCACGTGTAGCCGATCCACGTCCTGCAACATCGAAATAGCGGGGTCCGCCATGGCGGCCATCAGCTGAGGGGTTGAGAGACGCTCTCTCTCCAGCCCCTGCGGGGCTCTATGGTCACCGTGTGCAGCAGCCCTTAGCCCAGGGCTTCTGGCTGCTGCTGCTGCAGCTGGGGGTCCATGCTGCATGCACAGGGTCTGCAACCAGTTGTTGGCTCCGTGGATCTTGTGCTGTTTAGTGCAAGTGTGTCTGGGAGGGGCCCTTTAAGGGAGCGGCTTGCTGTTGAGTCCGCCCTGTGACCCTGTCTGCAGCTGTTCCTGGCACGCTTATTTCGATGTGGGCTGCTTTGGTGTGTAGACGCTCCCCTGCAGCACCTAATTCGATGTGGTGCTGCCCAACATCGACGTTGAACGTCAATGGCACCAGCCCTGGAGGACGTGTGGATGTTATTCATCGAAATAGTTTATTTCAATTTCACTACATCAAAATAAGCTATTTCAATGTAGCATTCACATGTACACGTAGCTTATGTGGCCTTAGCAGCCACTTCGTAATTTCAGCTCTTAATATTTCCCCTACTATCCAGCTCTATCTTTCAACAGGTAGGGAAAGCTAGTTAAGCCAAACTTATAGCTATATGGCCAAGGCATAGGCAGAACCACAGCACTCAACTAATACCCCTCCCCCTCCTCCCTTACAAGGCTTTAAACCAGGGAGCCCTGGGTAATCAGTGTCTTATGCAGCTATGGCAACTGCCCTGTGCCCCACAACAACCCAGAGCATTGGTGAGATCCCACAACTCCCACACTGAGTGTCAGCATAAATTGTGATTTTACAACAATGTGTTTACAACAGACAAAATCTCATGGCTCACTTGCTACCCATTAGACTTTGCCTGAAAGGTATCGCACATGCACACCTTTGCATTCTCATGCAAATGATCTCTGGGAGACACATTCCTCCCAGCCTTCAGCAGCACTGCCTTCCTGCTGCCACATTGCTTACACTTTTTTTACAACAGTGTCACACCGTGGACTCATATTTAGCTTGTCAGCTTTCAGGACCTGTAGATCGCTTTCTGCAGTTTTCCTTCTTAGACTCAGCCTTCTGATAGCAGGGGGTGAGGTCTCTTCTGCTGCAATACCACAATTTTTGGTTGCACCTCCTTCCTTCCTTCCTTCCACCCCACCAGGCCTACTTAGGTGAGTATTGGGGAAGGGTAGTGAAGGTGGTACTTCCTCCCCCAGCCCTGCTGTCCGGGGCTGAGCCTGGATCCCTGATACCCACTTTGTAGTTAAGGAGGCAGAGAGGTTAAGGGAGTTTATCATGGTCACACAGAATCAGCAGGACTAGGACCAGGTTTCCTACTCCATGGCTCAGACTATTAAATCACAACTGCCTGGGTGACGCACACACTCTCTGTATTGCCAGCAAAATCTGAAGCATGTTACAATAACCACCACAGCAAGGCACATCAACCTATTAATTATCCTGTATATTTTGGGTAAACAAAACAGTAAGGGCTTCTCTTCCCCCATAGGAAAATTTCCAAGTATGTGCCATATATAACTGTGTTCCAGCGATTCTGTAAACTCCCTTACCTCTAAGACTAAGTTAGTTTCTGTTATTGGCATAAACTGAGAAAGCAAATATAAATCATCAGATGTCGGAATCTCTGCAGGAAACAAGCATGAGATAGCAACCTGCTGGAGAGGGAGGGAATGGACTGGGATGGAAATGATGAGCTTTTATAAATAACGTGTGTGTTGGGCGCAGGGAGGATCCATTTATCTGCATGGTCATTCTTCTGAGCTGGGCAGAGAAGCTCTGCCCCTTTCAGCATTTATCTTCACTGGACCAAGTCCCACTACCATTGATGTCAGTGGAAAATTTGCTTTTAGCTTCAATGAGAATAGTATCAGGACTATTGTGTGTGTCGCCCCTGCCTTAACAGCACTGCTGTTTAAGATATTTCAAGGGAGAACAATTAATGTGTTTTCCCAGAATTTTCTCTCTGGGCATATTATCTAATCCCTGCATACAGCACATCTCTGATCAATGAAATAGCTTCAGTGATTTCAGTTTCCAGCAGCTGTTTCTGAACCTAGTATGAACTATCCACAGTACACTGAGTTCAGTGGCTGCTTTTCTGAAGTTGGCATAATAATTTAACAAAACCCAAAGCATGCGACAGTGGGCATGATAAATACCCAGCAAATTGTGCTAGCTCAGTGCTTTGCAAATCAAGACAGTGTGCAGTCTCACCATGATCTTTTGCAAATGCTTTCGTGAAGACAGCTCTGGGAGGGACAATTGCGTGCTGCATAGAGGAGAGTATATTTTTAATTTCTCATCCATGAAATGGACATAAATGTAGTTGAGTCCTTCAGAGGGGGGATATAATTGGCAAAATGGAAAAGTTAGTATCAAGTTAGTAGAGATCTAAGGTGAGCTTTTGAAACAATGAGCTTTTATACACCCAAAGAACAATGGAAATGCTTACATGAAATAAAAAAAAAAGTCCAGTGGAAATATATATATATTTTAAAAATGTAGTCAATATTCTCCTGCTCACTTTTCAACCCAAACATGGTAGTATCCTGCAGTTGCAGGAGAAATTGACCAAAACCTGTCTAGAAACAAATGAAAATGGCCAGTCTGTTTTCAGGGTATACACTTCAAGAAATGATGAGTAAAGGGAACAAGCAGCACAAACAGAGGAAAGGAGATTTTGAAACATTCCCTCACTTTTTAGATTATAAGGTGCTAGTAGTAACTTAAGGATTCTTTTATTTGCTTATTTAAACAGCTCAGTGATTTTGAACCTGGCAGAGTTAATGTCAATGGGACTATGGAAGATTCCTCCTGCCCTGATCTGAACATGGGATTGGGCCTTAATATTGTCAAACTAAAACCAGGTGTCATCTGAGCCCCATTTTGTCCCTTTTCCCCTCTAAAGAAAGTTCAGATAAAAAGTTCCCATTTGGTCCCATCTTTAGAACAACTAATGTCCCTTCTTGGCTATGTGCTGATAAGATTATTTTAAAAATATGGTTACCTTTTCCTTTGGGTGTATTTTTCTGACTTGTTTTCATGCTTCTGTATAACTTTTTGATACGTTTCAGCAGTCTGTTAAGTGTAATGAAGCCTCAAAGTGACAGTCACAAAAAAGGGAAAATAATTTTAGTTCTTGTGAACCAACCATAAAATTGGCAATGAGGCAGGATCAACCCTGTATTATAGAGGTCACATAGGAATTCAGGCAATGTATTGTAGCCTTAGATCAGAACCTACTAACACTTTCTACGGTTCTAGAAAGTGCAGCTAACAGATGCAAAAATACTTCCCTGTGTCAGAAAATCAAGCTTCTCCATTTCTTTTTTTTTCTTTCTCTTTCAGGATTATATTTGGCACTCTTTATCCTGCTTATTATTCTTACAAAGCTGTAAAATCAAAGGATATTAAAGAATATGTAAGTAATGTTTTTATTTACTGTGTTGTATTTTATGGTATCTGATTATCACATTTTAAAGTTGCTACCTATATGCCAGGGGAGCCTGTAAACAAGGCCTGGTAGAAATCTGACATGTAGGCTGCTGAATATAGCTGTAGGTTGAAAGTTAGTGGACTTGGGTTCTCTTCCTAGTTCTACTTGTAATCTTTGACAAGTTGCTTATGCTGCCATGTAGTTGCATAATTGTACTTGCATGGCTGATCTCGAAAGATGCCTGATACCCATACCGGAGATAGTTCTGCTTTGCTCATTAAACTGTAGGAGGGCAGAACACAATGAAGCTTCTTCAAAAGACCCTGGGATCTTTGGCTAATCACTCACAAGAGGGCTCGCAGTGGTGGGAACAGGCAAAGCAAAAGTACATGTGGCTGTGACTATCTTTCAGGAAGCAGAGACCCTTTCTTTCCAAAGCAGCAGCTCAGCCCCCCTAGCGGCATGGCCTCTTTATAAAAACTTTTGGCTGGCAAATTGGGCGGAGCTGGCGTTTTTCCTAGGAGAATACCTCTGGTCCTAGTGTCTCCTAGACTTTTGTTAGTGGAAGTGGGATATGGGAGAAACTTGACTACACGTGCCCCTTCTGTGTCTCACAGAGTTGTACCACCTGTCACAGTCTTATTTTCTATCTAAACCCTACTGAATATTGCAGAGCCATCAGGTATTTAATCTTCAAATATCTGAGCACTTCAATGCTGATAAGCCCATTTCTATGTCCTGGTGACAGCTTTGACAATTATCTTAGCATGTCCTTAGCACAGGGTCAGGCTGTGACTTGGAGTGGCTGTTGAGATTCTTCCAGTTGAGTGTTTCCATGGTGAGATTAGTTCTTTACATCTGAAAGTATTAACTTGTCTTGAGTATTGTAAGCAAACCAGATGAAGGCTGACAGATCTGCCTGGTATGTGAAGCAAAATGTACTTGCAGGGTTGACCCTACTGTACCTCTCCAGCTATAGCAATCTGCTTTGACAAGCTGGCAGTTCAAATAAAGTCACCACCAAGTGGCTCGTAATTAAAGTCTTTGTTTCTGGATCACCTTTTATCTAAAGGCCTGGCCCGTGCTTGGAAGTTGTATTTGTTGTAACTGTGTCAGTGAGGAAAGTGCTTTTCCTTTAGCACAGATGTTCCCAACTTTTTGACTCATGCAGACCCTCAGTTGCCCCCCAAACTGTTCACAGGCCCTTAACCACCCCCCAAACCATTTGCGGACCCTCATCAAAACCAATTCTAGCCACTATGAACACTTCATTAATGAAACAGGAAACCACGACATAGATTTTGGACCGCAATTAATAACATTATTGAGAGATACTTTATTTTAAAATGATAATTGAGTGTAACTTTGAAAATGTATTTAGATCCTGTTTTCTATGATCGCTTTAGTTATCGTTTATCTTTTTCATGGGCCGTCTGCAGAACCGCCCCCACAGCTACTGCTTTAACCAATAGAGTTCTACCAATACAAGTCCTTGGTGTATGGTGCCCGCTCTCTGGTTTTCTAGTGGATCACCTAGCCATAAAGTGGTCCTGGCAATTCCAGTCAGCACCATTGACAGAGCCAGGAAAAACCTGGCTGTCAGTGCAGTGGGGCAGCCTGCTCCCTGGTGGGCCCTGCGCAGTGTCTGGTGTGTCCCTCCAAGCTGCTAGGTGTAGGAGCGGCCACAGGGGCCCTCACTCTGAACACCAACTCCACAGCTCCCATTGGCTGGGAACTGCAGCCAGTGGGAGTTGCGGGAGTGGTGCCTGTGGGTGGGGGCGGCATGCAGAGCCACTGGCCACTTCTCTGGCGAGGAGCTGGAAGAACATGTCACCGCTTTCCAGGAGCTGCCTGAGGTCAGTGCCACCTAGAACCTACATCCCGAATCCCTGCTCATGCGCCAGTTTGGAACACCGCCCCACCTGCACCCAAACGCCTGTCCAAAACCTGCACCCTAACCCCCTGCCCTAGCCCAGAGCCTCTCCTGAACTCCAACCCCCTGCTCCAGCTCAGAGCCACCTCTTGCATACCAAACTCTTCATCTCGGGCCCTATCCTAGAGCCCACAACCCAAGCTGGAGCCCTCACCCCCTCCTGCACCTCAATGCTCTGCTCCAGCCCAGACACTGCTCCAGCCCTGTGAAAATGAGTGAGTGAGTGATGGGGTGGGAGGAGTGAGTGGGGACAGGACCTTGTAAAAGGGCAAACGGGTTCGGTTTTCTTCAGCTAGAAAGTTGGCAGCCTTACTTTGAGTGGATGCAATTATAGCAATATAATGGTACCTTATGCCGGTATTGCTTACACCCTTTTCCATATGGGAATGTTATACAGGTTGAACCTCTCTAGTCTGGAACTCTCTCGCCAGCAACGTCCATAATCTGGCATGATTTTAGTTCACCGGACGACCACTTATCATGGGCATGGCCAAGTTTCCTGGTGTCCCATAAAGTTTGTTTCCAGCCACCAGTCCTGGCTCTCAGTGTTGTGTGCTGTTATTTAGCTGTAATTTACCCCTAGATGCCTTTTAAGAGCTCAGCAAGCAGTGGAGGTGTTGGTAATATGCTAGACCAGTGGTTCTCAGCCTCAGGGGGTACTCAGAGGTCTTTCAGGGGATACTCATCTCATCTAGTTCAGCGTTTCTTCACCTGCGGGTAGTCACAGGATGGGTTGTGGGGAGTCTCAAGTGCAGGGCTAGCATTGGGGGGTGGCAGGCAGGGTAGTGGCCTGGGGTTCCTTGCTACGGGGGGCCCATAAAGCTAAGTGACATGTTTCAGCCGCATTGGCTGGGGTTCAGGCTTCTCGCAAATGAAAAACAGGCCGAAGTGTCACAATGAAATGTAACTGCAAATACTTATATTCCAATTGTTTATTTTAGAATTATATGGTAAAACGAGAAAGTAAATAATTGGCCAGTAATAGTGTGTTTGATTTGGTAAGTAAGGGTAAAATGAGAAAGTAAGTGATTTGCCAGTAATATTGGATTACATTAGACAGGTCGGAGTGCCCTGCTAATTGCTGGGATGAAAAGCAGGGCCGGGTGTAGAAAGTTTGCTCCCCCTGCTATAGATGAGTAAAATGCCATCACTGTACATGTCTGCCTTGCGCACGTGGTACATGGTTACAGGACTGATTTCTCTTTTCAGGTAAAATGGATGATGTACTGGATCATATTTGCACTCTTCACGACAGCTGAGACTTTCACAGATCTCTTCCTTTGCTGGTGAGCCTCAGAGCGAGGTGGGGCATTTGTAATGAGAGGGAGAGGACAACAGAATGTTTATGAGGGAACAGAGCTCCAGAGAGAGGATTGTAATGCTGTGTCACTTCCCAAGCGAGGGGTTAAATGTCACTGCATGTTTTGCTTGGAGGACCAGCCCTTCCTCTCTTAGCTCTGCCAGAATTAGTGGCTGGGAAATACTAATGACAGGGGAACAGTGCAGATGCCCGTGAGAAAGTGGTTGGAACAGGGGAAAGTTTGATGAAGGTCTATCACTGTCAACAGAGGACAGCTGAGCCAGCAGCCCTCTTCTGCTGTGGGCAGTGGTGCAGGGGTTGGGATTGAGCCAGGCTTCTGGAAGGGGTGGAATATGAGTACACAAAACGGGAAACGGAAGCATGAGTGAGGGGAAAAGGGGAAGAGGCAGAGCAAATGGGGAAAGGGAAGGAGAGAAGGAAGAGATGGAAGGGGGAAGAAGGGAGAAGAGGATCTGAACAAGAGTAGGACAAACCCCTTTAACTTTTTTTCTTCCTAACATTTTCTGATCCCGACTGTAACCCCGCGGTTATGTGGGTTAAGTGTAACCCAGTGTGCTATGTGTTCCCCTCTGTGCCTGTGTAACCCACACCAGGCAGTGGCAGCTAGACTACTTACATAGGCTGTTTCTACACAGGCCACTTCCTTCGGAAGTGACATGCTAATACACAGAGCGAAAGATGCTAATGAGGCGTGGATGCAAATTCCCTGTGCCTCATTAGCATAACGTCACGTGATTTGGATTCCAGAAGACCATTCTTCTGGACTCTAAAACACCGTGTAGAAGTGTGACCCCCGGGGGGGGGGGGGCTTCCAGAAGGAAGTCCATCTTCTGGACGCCTCTTCTTCCCAAGAAGAAGGGGCCTCCGGAAGAAGCGTGTCCTTCCAGAAATCCCCCCCGGGGTTGTGCTTCTACATGGCATTTTGGAGTCCGGAAGAACGGTCTTCTGGACTCCAAATCATGTGATATTGTGCTAATGAGGTGCAGGGAATTTGCATCCACGCCTCCTTAGCATCTTTCGCTCCATGTTTTAGCATGTAGAAACACCCATAAAGAACAAGGCTCCTCTCCAGCCTTAGCTGAGAAGCAGCCAGCTTTTAGCTCTAACTGTAGAGGCTCCTGCACTAAGCTCCAGAGGTCCCAGCTTTGAGTCTGCCTGTGGGCTGTTATGCCTGCTCCACAGAGAATAAGTCTCTTCCAGCCCCAGTAAAGAGAGTAGCTGTTTTGGCTGACACACTGGGAATCTACAGAGGTAGAAGCATGAGCTGCTAACGCTCGAGTTAGACGCCAGTGTTTTCTAGCTGGGGCTGCCGCAGATTTATATTCAGAGTAGGCACAGAGGGGCATGTAACACACACTCCACAGTGTGTTCCAGTAGTAGGCTGGGTTCTTTGTTCCTGATCTATCCTTTTTCCTTTGGGATAAATATTTGGGTGGATAGGGAGCACAGAGGAAAGCGAGACTGTGTTTGCAAAGGGGCCTGGCCTGTGCACCCTATAGCTTCCTCCCAGTCTGTTCTCATCCAGGGGCTTAGAAAAGGAGGAACGCAGGCCATTGTGCACAGGGGTGTTGAAGTCAGTACAAACTTTGGGTACTCAGCACCTCAGCAGATCAGGCCTCTAAGGAATGAACCCAAAGCCTAGTGACGTCAGGGGAAAAACTCCCGTGGGCTTTGGAATTAAGCCAGGTAGATGGAGGCCTAACTTCAGGCATATTTTCACCACTCTTATGTAGCCTGATCTAAAGCCCATTGATGTCTATGGAAACCAGAGATGCCAGTGGGCTTTGCATCAGGTGCTTAACCCGTATATAACCTACATATCTACGTGTGGTTAACTGTCCCATGTTGTGGTACCTAGAGTGCGTCACAGAGAAAGCATAAGGGTCTTTTACAGCCTAGGCTGAGTGCTAGCTGACCTTGAGCTCAAGCTGTGAAGGTTCCTGCACTGAGGTCCCAGGTTCAAGTCCCCCTCTAGGTAGTTACACTTACACAGGTATCTCACCAAGGGCCCAGAGCTGCGAGGTACCAGCCCTCTGCAGGGAGCAATGGGAATTTCAGGGTGCTCACTGTCACACAGCTGGAGGAATTACATCAGAGTGCTCTTTCACTCCTAGTGGAGCCTGATCCTCTAGGTGTGACTGGAACTTATTCACAGATCTGAGCTAGCTTGTGTGGCGGAGCAGCAGCAAAGATGCCGCAGTGCAAGTTACAGCATAAGCTAGCCACTCAAGTAATTGCGTGATGTTCCAAGTGGGCTTGCATAGCTTTGGCTGCTGTGACATCACTTCTTGGTACCAGAATTCACTAGATGAAAACTAGCATGGGTATGTCGGGATAACCTGCAATCGCACATCCCCTAATTGTGTTGTAGGCATATCCTGAATTGATACAAGTAAACCAACCACAGGACATCTTGGCCGCGTCTACGCGTGCACGCTACTTCAAAGTAGCGGCGCCAACTTCGAAATAGCGCCCGTCACGTCTACACGTGTTGGGCGCTATTTCGAAGTTAACTTCGACGTTAGGCGGCGAGACGTCGAAGTCGCTAACCCCATGAGGGGATGGGAATAGCGCCCTACTTCAACGTTCAACGTCGAAGTAGGGAACATGTAGACGATCCGCGTCCCGCAACATCGAAATAGCGGGGTCCTCCATGGCAGCCATCAGCTGAGGGGTTGAGAGATGCTCTCTCTCCAGCCCCTGCGGGGCTCTATGGTCACTGTGTGCAGCAGCCCGTAGCCCAGGGCTTCTGGCTGCTGCTGCAGCTGGGGATCCATGCTGCATGCACAGGGTCTGCAACTAGTTGTCGGCTCTGTGTATCTTGTGCTGTTTAGTGCAAGTGTGTCTGGGAGGGGCCCTTTAAGGTAGCGGCTTGCTGTTGAGTCCGCCCTGTGACCCTGTCTGCAGCTGTTCCTGGCAGCCTTATTTCGATGTGTGCTACTTTGGCATGTAGACGTTCCCTTGCAGCGCCTATTTTGATGTGGTGCTGCCCAACGTCGACGTTGAACGTCGATGTTGCCAGCCCTGGAGGACGTGTAGGCACTATTCATCGAAATAGCTATTTCGATGTAGCGTGCACGTGTAGACGTAGCCCTTAGCTGTTTAAAATTCTCTGCTTTAAGCCACAGTGCTGTTAGCAAAACGAAGGCACAGCACACACATGGTTGGAGCTTGAGCCCTTCTCAGTAGTTACACATAAAAACTGCCAAATCTGCCATTCTCTCATCTGGCAACGTCCACCATCTGGCAGGACCTGAGAGCCCCGGGGCTGGGAGGAGGAGGGGCCAGCCAGACCAGTGGCAGGAGCCCAAGGCAGGACAACCATAGCCTGTTTGGCTGCTAGGAGGGGCCAGCAGTGGTCCAGGCTGGTGAGCTGGGAGCTCATTGCCTGGGCCATGTGGGAAGCTGTGGCCCCTGGAAACTGTGGCTGGGGCAGAGCAGGAGGTTACAGCTGGAGAGTGGTGGCTTGGACTAGGAGCTGGTGGCTAGGGAGCCTATGTAAGGGGAGAGGAGGTTGGGAAGCCATAGGCAGGGAACCCAGGGCCAGGGTTTGAGACCATCAGTGGGGGCAGAATTAGCCAACCTGCATCCAGCAAAATCCCTGGTCTGGGACTGCTCAGGTCCCAAGGGTGCCGGGTGAGGGAGGTTGAACCTGTAGTCAGGTCTGGATTAAGGGCCTGGAGGTGAGAATTTTTGATGGGCCTACACAACACACTGGAATTCAAAAAAATAACTTTTATGAATTCATAATTTTTTATTTTAAAATAAAACAAAGAGCAAAATGTCAATAACGTTACTTGTCTTGCTTTACAACTTGCAAAATCTGCAATTACAAGATCTAGATCCAATTTGCTCCATAGTTCATTTTCTGTATGGAGAAGAGATGGTGCCCATACCGTGTTCTGGGCCCATACTCAGTCACAGTTCCTCTTCTATGTGCTTTAGTGCAGACAATGATCACTCTTGAGAGCAGTTAGTGACCATCAAGTACAGATAGATTTGCAGTGCTATGGAGAGATTTGGGAATACCTCTATCAGTGAATGTTTATCCATGAGTCGAAACATCAGCAATTCACGTGACTCTTTGCCATCAGCATGGTCTGTGTTAGTACTAGTACACAGTAGCTATGTTTACACTACAGAGGTCTTTCAAAAGAAGATCTTCCGGAAGATCTCTTCTGAAAGAACTTTTTTCAAAAGAGAGCATCCACACAGCTCCTTCTTTTTCCAAAGAATGGGCCAGAGATGGAAAACGAAGACTATTCTTTTGAAAGAAGGGCCTGTGAAGCGTCTACACACATTTTCTTTCAAAAGAAGCTTTCAGAAGGGGCGCTCTTCCTGAAATGGACTCTTTCAAAAGAACTTGCTAATGTAGACACAGCCGATGTGTTTCTGCACAGTGATTGGAACTGGATGACTTCATCTGCAGATCCTTTAAGTCTTGTGCATAAATTTTCACTAACATATTGGCTTTCTCTTTTTGGTCCGCTGTGCTCAAAGTCAGTGACAAAAAATGAAATTTTTCCCTCTTTCTTGAAGCTCACTATATGCCTCCTGTCAGTGATTAAGTGCTGCCAGTAATTTGCCAATTATTGGGAAAAATGTGTGTATTCTGAACCGGCCAGGTGGGGAAGTTTTTCATCTGCATCTTCTGCTTCACCATAATCCCATCTCTTGTTCCATTTCTTTTTTCACCCACGCTCCTCCTGCTTGCAAGAATCATATTTATACAGAAGCTTGCTCTCATTTTCAAACTCCTCAAACTGTGGTCTTAGTGTCTTGACAAATTGTTGTAATAATTTTAGCTTTGCTGTAGCTATATTTAAATCCAGGTTTGCTCTCTGGAGATATTTGCTGGTCTTGTCAAATCTTTCCAAACCTTTTGTCCACAGCTGCACCATGATTCCTATTTCTAGCTGGCAAATAACTGTAACAAGTCCATTTGCTTCTAAGCTTGTTTCAGCTATTTCAGTTTCATCTTCTGCAAGTTAGACAAGGATGTCTTTGATAACTGCATATCCGTTCTGCAAAGCATTAACTGCATCATCATGGGCTGACCATCAAGTGTCTGCAAGCCTCTTGAGTGTTGGTATTCCTGCAAGTTTGAAACTATTCATGAGCAGATTCCAGCAGTGTGTCGATGCAGAGAAAAATACATACAGCTTTTGCACAAAATTAAAAAAAATAGCAACTGGACAACAAGCTACTGCACTTTGTCCCACAAGGTTTACGGAATGTGCACAACAAGGAATGTATTCAGATAGATTGTTTTTTTTCATGAGTCAAAGCTTGCGTTCCTCTGTACTTTCCACTCTTGTTGGAAGCCTTGTCATAAGACTGGCCATGACAATCTTCAGTCTTTCAATACAGATATGATGGTCTTCAAGAAATTTAAGTGTTTTGGCCAGGTTCTCCCCTGTGTGTCCACGAATAGGAATGGACTTGACAAACAGTTCCACTGGGCCATCTGGTAACATAGCGAAATATCAGCTGCGCAGAGTGTGAAATATCAGGGATAGAATCCACACTAACAGCATAGTACTTTGCTTGTTTGATTTCTGCAACAATTTATTTGAGTAAATGTTGGCCAATAGCCTCAATAAACTCATCACATATTGTTGATGATAAGTAAGATGCATGGCCTTTCCCCTTGTTAGTCCGTTCTTCAATACATTTTGCTAGGAATGTATCATATTCTGCTAATAATTCAAGGCACCCCCAATAATTTCTGCTGTGCACAGATCCTACTATTTCATCATTCCTATGAAAAGCAATGCTGCTAGATACAAGCATCTTGATCACACTGAGCATTCTTTGCAGACGGCAGAGCCAGTATTTCTTTTCTGCCTCATGCCACTCTATCCTGCCCTTGTTTATGTGTTCACCACTAAGTTTTCTTCTGAGTATTTCCATTGACTTGGTGTGTAAAGAACTGTTTTCATGGTGACAGAAGTCTCTAGCTGCATGTCTGCAGTCAGAGTACCCATTTGTTGCTAATTGTGCACTTTCATACACATTTGCAAGTAACTTACAAAGAGCACAAAATATTTACCAGTCTCTGGTGAGTAACAGAGCCCATTATGCCACATTGTTTCACTATTTTGTTCACAAAAAAACAATGATTTTGTACAGCGATGCTTGAACTTTTTACTAGGGAATGTTCTTTCAGAAGCATCAGTTACTATCCATGTGCTAATGTTCATTTACCCCTTTCATGCAAAAGTATTCATGCAAACTTTCCGACACATTCTACTTTTCCACATCAGTTGGAAACTCTAGATTCCCAGATTGTTCAACTCAGTTTTCTACTCTAGGTTCTTCACTAGTAATTTCATCTGGAAACTCTCCCAGATCGTTCAACATGGGTTTCTATTCTAGGTTCCCCACTAGCAAATTCACTGCTGCATGCTACTTCTTGGGTATCACTTGGCTCTGAAGCGGGGGTCACAGTCGCTAAGGTATCTGTATCCTTTGCAGTGACTCTGCCTTCACTACTTGTTTGCAAAGAACAAAAGTCAGTAATTTTCTTTTTCATAGCTAACAATTTCTTAATTTTATTCTCTTCCTCTTTCTTCACTTTTGCCTTCTCCCAACCTTTTGTCTCTTCATTTTACCCTGCATGGGGCAAATAGATATTTGAGTCTACATCCATATTATATATGAAATAATAGTAGCCCAGTATATATTGTGTTACTATCAATTTTGTTAACATTTTGAAAAAAAATCAATCAGATTTTTAGATTTAAATTTGTAGGTTTGAATGAAATAATTCCTCTGACCCTTAAAGACAATTTAATAGCTTAAAATGATAACACTTGAATATTTGAAATTGATTTAGTATACATAATTTAATTTCAAGAAGGATGTACACTCTAGAAAATCTTATAATTTGTAAGACTGATGACAGATCCAGTGCTTGTATGTAATGTCATCTTTTTATTCAGCACCAACTTATCTCAGTAACTTAAAAGTTTGCTACACAACTGCAGCCTAATTATTGATATTTATGATATAGACTATATAAGACAATTTGTTCAGAATTGTAAATACTATACAAATCTGCAGTAATTTAAAGGGCTGGGCTATTAACCATTTTTGCAATCTATTGTAGATCTAGTATTAAAGTTAATCTACTCACCTAATCAGGTGGCTGCAGAAAAAATGCATAAATTTTTTAAGCAATCTGTGCAGACTGTATTTGCTTGTGGGTGTTGTGGGTAGAGTCAAAGAGTCTGAGGTTGCGTCTACACTACAAAATAACTTCAAAGTTAACTTTTAAGTAAGGGGCTACTTCAAAGTGGCCTGCAGAGCAGCTACACATGCTTTTCCTTACTTTGAAGGTAACTTCTAAGTAAGGGAGGCTAACTTCAAAGTTTAACTTCAAAGCGGGGTGTGTGTAGACGCTTAACTTCGAAGTTGCTTACTTTGAAGTTGTACTTCAAAGTAAGCAACATTGAAGTTATTTTTGTGGTGTAGACACAGCTTATCAGTAAGAGTTGAAAATTCCCCTACTTCCTGCCACGACCATGGCACTATTTATTGATGTGAATCTTCAGTAAACAGCAGCGTCTTTGACATTACTTGGCCTCTTGAAAACACCATCTATATATAATCTTCCATTATTTTAAACTGAACTTGTCATTTGGCAACCGTGGGGGCTTGTGATTCAGTGTACATCTGTGTGCCTTCAATATACCACTAGCGAAGAGAGCTGCAATCAGGCCCAAATATAATGAATGCCATGATGGGTCAAGCTGGAGTGGATTGTTCATGGAACAGCCCTCGTATCCTATCATGCACCAGATTATCGGCAAAGGAGCGGTTAATCATACAAATTCCATCTTCTTCTAGAAATACGAAAATAAATGGACACAACACTACTAGAAAAACATGGTATTGCCACTGGAAGGTAAATGATAACTTGGTTTGTAAGTCTGAAGTGCATATTTGCCGCAGGTTGTCCTGTCAGAGCATTTAACCGATGTAAGCGTTCCAGTCCAGATTCCCAGTGGTCCCAACTAGAGGTGACAATCTGGTGCTGGACTCTGAGGGGCACTGGTAATGTCTGATACATACATGACCCCCGAAGAGTCCAGTACTGGACTGCAGTGTACGCAGAATCGGTGTCTATCAAGGATAGATGCGCTTCAAAATGTCTCTGGAAAAAAAATTTTGTCTGAATTTTTATGGGCCTGTTCTGGCAATGGGCCTGGAGCTTCAGCTTCCTCAGCCCCCTCCGTAATAGGGCACTGTCTGTAGTATTATTCTGTGTCTATTAGAGTAGTGCCAAAATTCCCCAGGGAGCAGCAGGCCCCATTGTGCTGCAAACTCAACAAGCACAGATAACGAGACGGGGCCTGCCGAATGTGAACGGAGCGAGGGTTTGATTGCACAGTGATAAGTGCCATTTCTCTGCAGAAAGGCAGACAGACGGAAGGTGTATAAATAAATCAGAAGAGGCTGGGCTGTGTGATAGGAAGTGTACTTTCTGTACCCCGGGCCTGGAAGGGCTGGGAATGCTGTAAAGCCAGACTCCATGGCTTCTTTGTGCATACAGCACCTTTTGTCACTTAACTGACTCTCATGGTCGTTGTTAAATAATGCTGCTGCTGTTAGGCTGCCGGGAAAACTTTGCATAGAGCAGCGGTTCCCAACCTTTTCCAGGCAGGCACCCATTTTGGCAATTCAGGAACACTTGGTGACCCAAGTCAATTCAAACGGGGGGAAGGGTGGGAGCAGTGCTGTAACTAGCTAATTTTGCACCTGAGGCAAGAATATAAAATTGCGCCCCCTTCATGTTTATAGATGCGTAGTAGTTATTTCATAGAAAAAGGGAAAATGCATTAACAATAATAAAATAATAACACTACTTTTATTATAGTTAATTATTACTTTATTATTATAGTTGATCTGAGTTGTGGTGGAGGAAAGACCCTCATCCCCAAACTGCTCCCCCCCACCCTCTCCCCCGGCTTAAACCCCACACTCAGAAGCTGGAGGGGCTGGGAGGAGTCACACCCAGAGGCTGGGGGCCACGGGCGCTGGAAGCCACACTCCAGGACCTGGAGGGGAGTCACACTCAAGGGCTCAGGGGGCTGGGAGGTTCACATTCAGAGGCTAGAGGGGCTGGATGAGTCACACTCAGGTTGGCGGAGATACAAACAAAAAATGAAAACTGACAAATCAGCTACATAGAACAGAAGCGGGGCCAAAATGGGGGAAAGGAAGAGGGGGCAAAAATTCCTTACTGCAAGAATTTATTAAGTGGCTTGCCTGGGATGGCTACGAATATCAAAGGTGGAGAAGCTGTCTTTGTAATGTGTAATTGCTTCTCTATTGATAGAGATAGCTGCTGGAGGTGGCGGTGTTAAGGAGCTGCAAATGGCTTCTTTAAGAGTCACATGCATCTCAGAGCTGCTGGCGACCCTTAACAAATCTAATCACGACCCATGTTTGGATCCTGACTCATAGGTTGGGAATCCCCAGCACAGAGCTTATCTGGAGTCCTGGGGTGGTCAGATGCTGGGGCAAGTTGGTAGTAGAACTCTCAGGTAGACAGAAACCACCCTAGGCTATGACTTTCCCAGTTGCTACCTGCCTTGGGCTTCTGTTATTAGAGAAGCTGTTAACAAGAAACTGTGTCATCTTTGTTTTTCCCTAGGTTTCCATTCTATTATGAACTGAAAATAGCTTTCATAGCTTGGTTGCTCTCTCCCTACACAAAAGGCTCCAGCCTCCTGTATAGGAAATTTGTACATCCAACACTGTCTTCAAAGGAAAAGGTAATTACAGGTGTTCATGCCCTAACTGAGTAGATGGCTCCTGGCAGTGGAATTAATGTTTATCCTACGTCAGCTGTATCAACGCCTTTCATCTCCAGAGGATGAGTTGCTGCTTCTTTTATTTATTTTTGTTCTTTGATCTTATTCTTTTTTTTTTTTTATAATCAGCCGCTAAGCTGATTCAGAATAACTTAGCTATGTCTGGGCCCTGGGGAAGCTTGGAAAGTGGGAGACATATAGCTTGTTTTCCCTGAAAATGTCACCCCAGAAACAGACTATGTTTTGAGGGGAGGGAATAGCTCAGTGGGTCATGCATTGGCCTTGTAAACCTGGGGGTATGAGTTCACCCCTTGTGCCTCCCTTTCAAAGATCTAGGTTAGGTTAAAAAAATCAGTGAGGGATGGTGATAGGTCCTGCTATGAGGGCAGGGACTGGACTCTTGAGGTCCCTTTTTTCAGTTCTGTGGTCTGAGACCTTCCTTCCCAGTACAGCAAACATCACAGGTTTGGGAGCGGGGACTGAATATAGCTGTGGTAACAAGGTGGGTGAGGTAATATCACTTATTTGACAGATTTCTCTTGATGAGAGAGAAAGCTTTTGTGCCATGCAGAGCTCTTTGTTAGGTCTGGGAAAGGTTCTTTGAGCATCCCTGCCAGCTGGAAGATGGAACAGATTACTTAGCATAGGTAGGCAGCACATATTGTGAGGGAAAACAAAGCAAGCAGTCCTGTAGCACCTTAAAGACTAGCAATGTTATTCGTTAGGTAATGCGCTTCTGTGGGTAAAACCCACTTCAGATTATGGAGCAGAACTGAGAAATTAGTGAAATATAAAGCCATGAGGTTGGGGGGGCAAGGTAGGATAGGAAGAAGGACAGGGAGAGTGTCCCATTAACATCTCTGCAGTTACAGTACATAGTGGCAATGAAGGTGTAGACTAACAGAAAAGTTTTGAGCATGAGCTTTCGTGAGCACAGACTCACTTCATCAGATGTAACACGGCTACCCCTCCAATACAGTACATAGTGGGTTACAGTGTTGTAATAAACCATAAATCCAGTCTGTAACTCAGGCCTGCTCTACATTACAGAGTTAGGGCAACATAAACCACCTCTGTATTGCACACCTACACTAGAATGTAGCTCCAGATGACAGGGCTGTCCCTGAGGCTAGAGCCCAGGACAACCCTCTGCCTCCCAGTGCCCCAGGTGCAAGGCCCTGGGCATGGTAACTGCAGGGGGGCAGGTGACCTGCCCTAGGTAATCATCCTGCATCCCATCCCTATGTAACACCAACAGATCTACACTGCCAGCCCTAGAGATAGAACCTGTGAGTATAGGGTCTAAAACCCTGCACTCTACCACCTGAGCTAAAGGCCAGCTGGCTCTCAGTGGAGGCTGTAGAGCAGAGACTTCACTCACCCCCGATGAAGTCTCAGTGCTTCTGGGTACTACACATAGGACAGCTGGGGCATCCTCCAAAGGAGTCCCAAAAGTGCGGGGCCTGGGGCGGCCACCCCACCTCGTCCTATGGCTCTGCCCACTGATGTAACTTGCTGACTACACCAAGTTAATAACTCCACCTCTGTGACAATGGAGCGTTTCAGTCTGTCGTTAGGTTAATTGCTTACATTGTCTGTTGCTACATTTCAGAAGCTGTCCCCCAAGGCCCCATGTTGGCTGTCAAAGGGGGCGAAGTGCTCCTGCTGAGGGCGCACACCGCCAACACAGGGAGCACAGCATGGACGTGTAAAGCCAGTTCCATTACTGGGGTGGCTGTACAGCCAGTACTTTAGGTTGACTTCATTCTGTGGTGTAAATGTGCCCCCCACTAAGTCCCTAATAATAATTTTCCTTAAGGCTCTGATCGAGTCACCGGTATTTTAGTAAAAGTCATGAACAGGTCATATGCAATAATCAAAACTTCATGGCCCGTGACCTGTCCATGACCTATGCTACAAATACTGCTGACTTAAGCTGTGTGTGTACCGCGGCTGGAGGGGGCGCTGCTGCTGATGGAGGGGACCGTCAGGGCGGTTTGCTGCTGAGGGAGACTGAGCCTGCAGCACCAGCAGCCAGGGGCCACCGAACAGCGGCTGCTCTGGCCACCCCCAGGACTGCTGCTCAGGGCGTCCCCAGGGCCAGACACACCAGATGCATGCTCTGGGGCAGCCTGAGCAGAGGCTGGTGCGACTGGCTTAGGGCCGCAGAAGTCACGCAGGTTGCAGAAAGTTCTGGAATTCATGACTTCTGTGACTTTTATGCCCAACACGGAGCCCTGCTTATTCAGAACAGGCTGGTCCGCCTGGCCTTGAGCTGTGGCACTCTGCATATAGGGTGACCGTCCATACTGTGTCGGGTGGGACAGTCCCATATCTTGGGCGCCACCCTGGCCTACCAGTTTATTTTGCCCCGTATTCCACTTCTTTAGGAGTGCCAGTGGCTGCCTCCAGTTCTGGCTCCCCAGCTTTTCCTGGCTGGAGGGAGCTGGGATCCAGACACTCAGGGCTGCTGCCCGGCTTCCCCTGGATGGGGGATCCTAGAGCTGGGAGCTGGACCTGCTCAGTGGTGTGGCTTCTGCCCAGCTTCCCGCAGCTGGGGGAAAGCCGGGAGCTTTGCTGGCAGGGCGGCAGCCCTGTTCCTGGTGTCCCAAGTCACGGGGCAGCCGAGAGCTTCAACTATCCTGCCCCGCCTCCCAGTAAAAGTCATGAACAGGTCATGGCCATTAAACAAAACTTCATACCATACTATACTATACATGACCAGACCCACTGCCTGACTCGCAGATAGGGTGGCCATCCATCCCGTTTTGGCCGTGACAGCGTCATTCCTCCATGTCCCACATTTGGCCGGGGGAGATATGTTCACCCTTTTCCAGTACCTTTCTCAGACCCAAAGGAGATCTCTGAAAGCTTGTCTCTCTCACCAGCAGCAGTTGCTCCAATGAAGGCTATTGCCTCACCCACTCTGCCTCTCCACTATCTTGGGCCCAACTTGGCCACTGCTACGCTGCATGTAGCTGGGTAGGTGGTTATTTCTGGAAGTACTGCCTTCTCCAGGTTAGGGGTGTGGGGATAGAGCGGGAGTGGGGATTCCCTTTCTCTCTGTTCCAAGTTGTGTAATGATGAGACAAGTCTCCTCACCGGTCTGTAAAATAAATATGACGATCACTTGCCTGTGTTGCACATTGAACTCCAATGTATCAAATGTGCTTGGAGATCCCTGGATGAAACACGGTCTGTTCTTCAAGAACAGTACCTCTAGAAATGACACCACAACTCCAGAGCTCTGGTATTTTGGGCTGTTTGTTGCCCTTGGTGTGCTTGGAGAACTTTTGCTGATGGGAAAAGGAGGTGTTGGGCAGATCAAGGGCAGCTAGTGTCCCTTTGAAGGTGCTGTCTGAACATGGGTCCGGATCATGTGGCATATCTGTATTTTAGGCATAAGGAAGAGAATAATTACTTTCAGGACAATAGTGCCACACTAGTGACCTGAGAGATGGAAAACCTCTGCAGAGCTAAAGCGCACACAGTGCCCATAGAGTGGCAATGCGCTCTCTCCCCTGAATGGATCACCAACATGCCTCAGTCCTGTACTAGGGAGACCATCGGTTACATGCAGTGAGGAGTTCATCCACATGCTTGCTCCTTCTTGGGCACCTCTGCTTGGACTCCCTATAAGGAGGAGGGGGCGAGCGGAAGGGAAAAGGCTGGAAACACCAAAGCCATTCACTCAGGCCAGCAAATGGCCATCCGATTGTAGCAGCTTCCAGGCACGGCTGTCTCAAGCTAAGTCAAACCACAGACTTCACAGGGGAAAGCCCTGTTGCCCGTCACCTGTGTCTTTCAGGGTTGGTTTGGTAACCACAGTATTGAATGTAGGAAAGCCCAGGATCCCAGACACTGCCTCTGTGGCTATCAGCTTTCTTCTGCACTGTTATCCAGTAACCACTGAGCCTTGTGGGCCCACTTCTTCCTCACAGAATGAAGCAACTCACAGAGAGTTCAATGGAAGCTACTGCTCCCTGCCATCCTCTTCTGCTTTTGAAGAGCAGGTTGTGAATGTCTCCCCACCTGATGGGCGGGAGATGCCTGCTGCTGTGCATGATGGCCTGACCCTGCGGGGGTTGGAGGTGTGAACTCCTCTCTCTTGTGCTCTTTTTTGTCTTGTGTGACAGGAAATTGATGACTGCCTCGTCCAAGCAAAGGATCGGAGCTACGATGCCCTGGTGCACTTTGGGAAGCGGGGACTGAATGTCGCAGCAACGGCAGCTGTGATGGCTGCTTCCAAGGTAACAGCCAGGAGAGCACAGGTCACGGCGGTGACATTAGCATCTCAGCTGGGTCTGGATTCCTTGCCAATGGCAACAACACTGTGGGGGTGGAGAGCAGGGAGGTGGGAGAGAGAGTCCAAAATTCTCTCCATGGTTACGATCCTGGCTCCCAGCCTCCTGTACCCCTTACACAGGGCCATGGTGCTGTGGGAGTGAATGAAAGTGGTAAATGCCAGGGGCCAGGCTTCATCTTCAGGTTAGTGTGAGGGTCTCCGCTGAGTGGGACGCATGGAGCAACTCGCGCTATCCTTCTTCTGGCAGCCCGAGTGCAGCCAAACACTGAGTGTCATATTGGCGTCCCTTGCCACAGTGCGAAATTTGATTTCAGGAACAATACTGATTAGTCATATCCAGGAAGAGTTCATACACCAGGCGGGGAAATTGCTTACAATTGCTTCATGGCTCCTTTGAGGGCAAATTAAGTCAGGGACAAAACAGACAAGAACTGAGGAGGGAGCCCCTGCATCAGACCTGTTGTTGGGTTTTTCATTGGATTGTTAAAAAGACTAGGTAACTTCTGACCTCTAATTTGGATGCTAATATCAAACCAGTGAAATCTGTGGCTTCTGAACATTAAATGCTCACCTGCTGTGGTCAGGAAGGCTCTCTTCTTTCATACCCTGACTGGAATAGCATTTTAGGATTGACTAGATTCATTATGAGGCAGGGTGAAGGGAAGATTCATTCATTTACATTCCTTTGAAGCAGCAGCTGTTGGTCACTTTTGGAGAGAGGATGTTGGACATAATGGAGAAATGGTTTCATCTGGATGTGGCATGTCCTGTGCTCCATTCCTGGGTTAGAACTAGAATAAGAAAATAACCATGACCTGATATTTCCAAAATTACAGCAGCATTTTGTAGTGGAAAATGATTGCTGTTATGGTTAATGTGCAGGAGCAGGAGTCTAGCGACTGGATTCGAATCTCTGTCACAGGCTTCTTGTATAGTCTCAGAAATGTAATTTAATCTCTGCCTCAGTTTCCTCATCTGTAAAATGGGAGCCATATGTCCCTGTCTCATGGGGCATTGGGAGGCTGAGTTCCTGAATGCTTGTAAAAGATTGTGAGCTCCTCAGATGGCAAGTGGTCTTGAAATGCAAAACAGATGCTGACATTGTTCTGTATTGTATCTGTAGAGTCGTACACCCTTCTGGTGTAACAGCAATATCAAGATCCATATTATAGATGTGTGAAAGCCACGAATGCGTATTTTGCTCCCTGCTCGCAGTGTGCTTGTTCTAGACATTGAGCCAACGTGATGCTGTACGTGTGATGGTCCCTACAATGCCTCAACACAACAGAGAGACTTTTGGCTGACGTCTCAGTTATGTCAAGGCTTTTTATGTCACTCTAGCAGCATAAAAGGGCCCTAAAATGGGTGGCAGCTGTCTGCAGAAAATATCACTGTCTCTGCACTGCTTTTGATCCTAACATATGGTGTAGCTGTCCCTGTGGCTATGTCTGCTTTCCAGGACCTGCAGGAGTATATGGGAAGGAGAGTATAAATTAGAGCAGTCCTGTGGGTGCTTGACTTACACTGGGGGCTCAGCAAGGCCCTGTCCAGCCCCATAATATGGCCTAAAGCCTTTGTACTCCACCTCTCCCTCCCTGCCCCAAGGAAAGGAAAAGAATAATTGAGTCTTGGCGCTTTCTCTTGAGGGTCAGTGAGTAGCTGTCCTACTTGCCTTCTCTCTCCTCCTATGGGATTTCTCTAGAAGGAATCTCTCTCTTTCAAAATGCGTATTTTGCAACTTGTGAAGGCACATACACAACTCCAGCAGTAGCAGGAGGCTGGGCAGAAGGGAGGCTGGGGATGGCCATAGGGAAGAAGGTTTGCAGGGAAAGAGGGGGACAGAGTAGTTTCAGGGATGATAGTTTTCCTTGATCTAAAGGAGATCCTTGCCCTGTGCTAGGAGAAAGAATCTTTGTGTGATTCTTTATCATTGTCACACCTTCTCTTTGGTTCTTATTGTGCCGCTGTTATATCTGAGTGCCTCACTGTTGTCTCTGTATTTATCCTTGCAACATACTTATAAGGTAGGGAAGGGCTGGTGTCCTCCTTTTGGGAGGAGGCACAGGAAGGCTAAATGACTTGCCAATGGCCACAGAGGAAATCTATGGTGGAGCATGTACTTGAACTCAGATCTTGGGCTAATACCCTAATCACTAAACCTCCCCACTGTCTATGACATACCCAGGGGACTGTTCCTAGGGCCAACATTTTAAATTGGGCTAGTACCTATAACAGGCAAGAAGTTTTACCTCGATGCTGGTTTTAGCCGAGGGAGAATGGATTAATGGCTTGTTTAGGGAATTAGTACTGGATCAATTTGAGGCATTTGTAGCAAGACAATTATTCTGTTCTTTTTCTGCCTCTGGAGGGAGTTTAATCTAATGGTTAAAGATGGGGACAGAGTTGGGATTTCGGAATTCTGCCATCAGTTCTGCATAATCCACTCTCCTCTCTGTGCCTCAGTTTATTCACCTGAACAGTTGGCATAATATTTCTCTGCATTGCTAGGGGTTGAGATTAATGATTTAATTACAGTCTGGAGAGCACTTCAGGGTGATAGACAGTGGATAAGACCAAAATAGCTGTTGCTAAGGGGAAATGTTTCTCAGCATCATGTTTAGAAAGTGCCCAACCTCCTATTTCATGCCTCAGCTTCAGGATTCTCTGGTTCTGTCTCCCCTAGCCTTTTGTGGGTGCTAGCTGATATGTATTAATAGCCCTATGGAGATGCAGCAGTTTGTCTTTAACATGTGTTAACTTGTCTCAGAGAGGTAACCGTATTAGTCTGTATCTTCACAAAACAAAGAAGCCATCCTGTAGCACTTTTAAAGACTAACATAATGATTTCTTAGTTGATGAGCTTTCGTGAGACAGACCCACTTCTCCAGATCCGGAAATTCTGATACAAGTAAACTGGCACAATGATAACTTTCTGTTAAATTCCTGTCATGCCAGTTTACTTGTATCAGAATTTCCAGATCTGAAGAAGTGGGTCTGTCCCACGAAAGCTCATCACCTAAGCAATCATTTTGTTAGTCTTTAAAGTGCTACAGGACTTCTGGTTTGTTAAGTGTTAACTTGTTCAAGTTGCAGCTCCAGGCTGAAGTTGGGCCCTCAAATTACTATTTTAGTACCAAATAGGGCCTGGTTTTTAGAAAAACTGAGCCCCTGCTGCCCCTATGGAAAGGTGGCCTCACCGAGTTGTGAAAGCAAAGGTCTTTCCCATCTCTTACTTCAGCTGAAATAACGGGACAGAGATAGATGCTAAGCTATCAGGGGCCCCATCCTCATCTGGTATAAATCACCATTACATCTGTTGATCTAGGCAAAAAGCTCAAGACTCTAAGTTTTTTGAGTATGAGCCCAGTTAAAGAGAGAAATGGACCCAGAGCTGCATACCCTTGAACTTCTGAGACATGTCCTGGCCTTTTCCATCTCTGTGGTCAACTAACACAATCCTACACAAGCACAGGCTAGAATATACTTGCCTCTTCCTTAGCTCAGATCCTCCACTGGCCTGACTGATAGATGGCCCAGATGTTTGATTAGCTGGACACACTTCAAAAAAAAAATCAGCAATAATGTTGCCAGGCACAAACAGGTGATTACTAGACAGTGTCCCAAGTTCCTTATTCCAATCTCCCCTGCTTGCACATGTGCTCTCTCTCAGTGAATAGTACGTTCCTGAGGATCTCTGAGTGGAGACAGAGGCAGAGGAGGTGCTGGAGTCCCCGCCCCACCACCCTGCATCCCCCATTTGTGGCACCACAGTCCTTCCCTGAGAACATGGTGACGACAGGAGGGTAAGAACTAGATGGCAGGATCTAGTTACCAGGAGCTAAACCCTGATGGGCAGCCTCCTTAACTTCCATTGCTTCAACCCGTTGCCCTCCCTCTGAGGGGCACTGGGCTCCTGCCTGCTAACAATATGTGTGCCAATCACCAACTCAGATGCTTGCTCATATGTTGTCTCTTTCCTGGCTCTTCTTCTGGGTTTGCCTTTTAGACAGTAAGCTCTTCCAGGCTGGGATTGCCTGCCAAAGGGTTGCATGGTATCTGGCACGATGGCCTCTTTAGGTCTACAGCTACATTCCTGATAATAATGATGACTGTGACTGGGGATGAGGAGCTGAAATCTCCCTGCAACAACTGCAATGTTTTGGATGGGGAAAAGATGAGGTGGAGCGAGGAGGCACGCATGACCAGCATTGATGAAAAGCCTGTTTGTGCCTAATTGTCTGCGACATGGTCCAAGAGTCTGTTGTGCGTGTGAAAATATGGCCTGAAACATTGCCAGACTTAGCGGTAATTCTGGCTGTCCGCTAGAAGCACCACTCACACAAACTAAGGGGTTAGAATTGCAGCACTGGATCTGGATAAAGTACGTAAAGAACAAGTTAAAATTACTTAGAAAAATTAGATGTCTTCAGGTCACCCTGGCCTGATGAAATGCATCCTAGAATACTTAAGCAGCTGATATAGGAGGTTTCTGAGCCTTTAGCTATCATCTTTGAAAAGTCCTGGAAGTTGGGAGAAATTCCAGAAGACTGGAAAAGGGCAAACATAGTGCCCATCTATAAAAAGGGAAAAAGAATAATCCAAGAAACTACAGACCAGTCAGTTTAACTTCTGTGCCAGGAAAGATAATGGAGCAAGTAATGAAGGAATTCATCTGCAAACATCTGGAAGAAAATAAGGTGATAGGTAACGGCCAGCATGGATGTGTAAAGAACAAATCACACCAGACCAATCTGATAGCTTTTTTTGACAGGATGACAAGTCTTGTGGATAAGGGAGAGGTGGTGGATGTGGCATACCTGAACTTTAGTAAGGCGTTTGACATGATCTAGCATGATCTTCTTATCAATAAACTAAGCAAATACATCTTAGATGGGGCCCCTATACAGTGGGTGCATAACTGGCTGGATAACCATTCTCAGAGAGTAGTTATTAATGGTTCTCAGTCAGGCTGGAGGGGCATAACAAGTGGGGTTCTGCAGGGATCTCTCTTGGGACTGGTTCTATTCAATATCTTCATCACCGGTTTAGATATTGGTGTACAGAGTATGCTTGTTAAGTTTGCAGATGGTACCAAGCTGGGTGGGGTTGCAACTGTTTTGAAGGGTAGGCTCATAATTCAGAATGATCTGGACAAACTGGAGAAAGGGTCTAAGGTAAACAGGATGAAGTTTAATAAGGACAAATGCAAAGTACTCCACTTAGGAAGAAACAATCAGCTTCATATGTATAGAATGAGAAGCGTCTGTCTAGGAAGGAGTACCGTGGAGAAAGATTTAGGGATCATAGTGGACCACAAGCTAAATATGAGTCAACAGTGTGATGCTGTTGCCAAAAAAGCAAACGTGATTCTGGGATGCATTAACAGGAGTGTTGAGAGCAAGACACAAGAAGTCATTCTTCCACTCTACTCAGCCCTCATTAGGCCACAATTGGAGTATTGTGTCCAGTTCTGGGCACCACATTTCAAGAAAAATGTGGAGAAATTGGAGAAGGCTCAGAGAAGAGCAACTAGAATGATTAAAGGTCTAGAAAACATGAGCTATGAGGGAAGACTGAAAGAACGGGGCTTGTTTAGTTTAGAAAAGGGAAGACTTAGAGGGGACACGATAGCGGTTTTCAAGTACATCAAAAATTGTTCTCCTTGGCCTCTGAGGATAGGACAAGATGCAATAGGCTTAAACTGCAGCAAGGGAGGTTTAGATTAGACATTAGGAAAAACTTCCTAATGGTCAGGGTGGTTAAACACTGGAATAAGTTACCTAGGGAAGTTGTGGAATCTCCATGGCTGGAGATATTTAAGAGCAGGTTAGATAGACACCTATGGGGGATGGTCTAGAACATGGGTGTCCAACCTTTTGGCTTGCCTGGGCCGCATTGAGTGAAGAGGAGTTGTCTTGGGCTGCATATCAAATATATAATATAGTTAATGTGTATAAATCACATAATAATGTTAAAAGTTTACGATCTTGTGGGGCCGCATTACTAGCTGTCCAGGGCCGCATGCGGCCCACGGGCCGCGGGTTGGACGCGCCTGGTCTAGAAGGTGTTTGGTCTTGCCAGGAGGGCAGGGAACTGGACTCAGTGACCTCTGGAGTTCCCTTCCAGTTCTAGCGTTCTATGAGTCTATCTCAGAAGCCGTTAAGGCCTGATTCAAAGCCCACTGGTGTCAGTGGAATGACTCATATTAACTCCACTGGACTTTGGATCAGGCTCTGAGAAAGACCCATGCTCTAGTGTTATGCGTAAACGACGCACACAAGATCTTTTATAGGGGAAAAGACAGTATGCTGCATGTGCTTTTCAGTCACTCACACACACAGACACCATGCACACTGTTCTGCCAGACGATGTTATAGTTACCAGTCCAGAGTCTGGATCAATCTAGTGTCCAGCTAGATCGATCACAGAGGGGGAGCAGGACCTTGTCGGTTACGATCCAATGGTCTCCTGCAGTTGGTGGCAAGATGAACCCAAAGTCCCATGGCAAAGCACCTTGCTTTTGTAATTCTTTTCTCTGTTGAAGTTTATAGATTCTGCTGTGTTAGTAAGTGGCCAGTGTGTTGTCTTTTTTATATTAGTCATTCCCAAAACATTTCTGAAAGGCTTATCCTGCAATCAATCATCTTTAAGAGTGCCTGCTCCACACTTTAGAATCATTAATCTGCCAATCTGATGACTTTCTGTACTGATGGTTCTTTTTTGATGCCATTAAGTCTGTCTTCACCCACGCTTTGCCACTCCTTCCTTGGCCATCTGGCTCTAAGGATAGCCTTTGCACCTTTGTCTTGACAAAGACTTGCCTCTTTTACACGCAAACAAAAAACGTTACAAGGGCTTTCAAAGAAA
Source organism: Carettochelys insculpta (assembly GCF_033958435.1). NCBI lineage: Eukaryota > Metazoa > Chordata > Testudines > Carettochelyidae > Carettochelys > Carettochelys insculpta. Next base: position 14,208,131 of record NC_134140.1, read on the forward strand.
AGCATTGTGCTGCAGCATCTCATGTTGTGCAAAGCAACAAGCATTGTAAATCAAGCAAGACTTGAGCCCTTAACATTTCTCTAAACACATTAACATAGACACAATATCAGAACTCTGTCTCTTTACTTCCTAAATGCACTAAACTTTAAAACAAAGGGCATATAGTCAGTAAAAGAACTTAATGAATAAAAGTAATAAAATGCTAAATGTGTTAATATGTTACCTTACATTCCTACATTATTAAACCTAAAATACAAATATAAAAAGAATAAAAGTTTCAACTCCAACACTAGAATGCCCGTTAATGACGGAGTGACCCTCCTTTCCTTCTTTCCTCCTTCCCTTCCTTCCTCCCTCCCTGCTGTATAAAGCCTGGATTCTTATTATCTACTCCAATATGACAATCTGAAGAAGTGGGTCTTACCCGCGAAAGCTCATTTCCTAATAAATAAATAAACTTGTTCGTCTAAGGCAGCAGTTTCCAATACACTCCCCATTTGCCACATGCAGCGAATGGGGCAGCGCAGTGCTGCGAAGCGTGGCTCAGGAGAGCTGCACACGTGGGGCGCCCCTCCAGCCGCTCTGCGCGCCTGGTCTACCACATGGTGGGACAAGAGTGTGGTGGTAGCAGTGGAGGCAGCTCCTCTGGCCCTGGTGGGCTCCAGCTGCATCCTGGGGCGGCTCACGGGGCGGCAGCTGCAGCCACGTTTTGGTGCAGCTCCCATGGCATAGCTGCAGGGCATAAGTAATTCCATAAGTAATTGGGGGCAGGGGAAGGTAGGTGCCTGGCTGAGGGTGGGCAGTGCCTGGTGGGGCGGGAGGGAGGCTGTGTTGATCCCTTACATCCCTTTTGGACACCACAGGTGCTAAGGTGCTGCAGGACTGCTTGTTTTTTGTTTGGGACAGTCCTTTCTCTCTGGGCAAACGCCGTCCCTCTCCTCTCAGGTACAAGCAGGCTTCCCAACAGGGCTACCAGATCCCACACGGGCAACTGCTGCTGTGTGGCAGTTTGTTAATGGAGAGCGGCAGAGCTCTCTCCTTCAATCGACGTGAGACGCTGAGTAATGCGGCGGAGGGGAAAGCTGCCCTGGGAAAGCTGTATTTCCTTCTTCCGAGAACAAGGATAGAGCCCGCTTTGTAATAAAACCCCTCTGTTGGCAGTAGACTCCTGCCTTTGCCAGCCTACCTAAGGCCTCATGGACAGAGTTGTCATAATTGCTTAGCACATCCATCAAGGTGAGGGCCCTATCATCTCCCTCGTCTTTTGTGATTGGGATTTGCAGACATGGTAAGTGATTTTGGGTGCCCAGCTTGTCGGACTTCAAAAGGACCCGATTTTCCAGGAGGTGCGACACACTTGCCCTCTGCAAGGAGGCCCGCTTTAAGTGTGTCATGCGGGGCCTTCAGTCATCAACGGTCACTTGAAAAACCGTGGACTCATATTGGGCTACTCAAGAGGAGGGCACGGGGGTTTCTTGAAGCATAGCCTCAGATGCTCGGTATTACAGCAGTTCTCAGATTACCTCACGACCACGCTTCTGTGTTCCTCTGTCTCTTAAAGGGCCGAGCTCACCACTGCTTCTGGTTTCCAGAGGCCTTTTTCCACTAAGTGCTCTACAAACCAAACACAAACTCTTCTCTGTACCACACCGAGGGCTGCTGCTCCATCCCCCCAACCTCTTCTGTTGTGTGTTTCCTGGACGTAAAGCCAGCCCCCCATCAAAGGTGAAGATGGCTGGAGGGCAGAGCCACACTGCTGGGATTAGATTGGCAGGGATTGCAGGCACTGATGTAAAGCCCCACAGGAGAGGAAATGAACTGCACAAACAAAACACACAAACAAAACAGCATGTTGCAGGGAGCCAGTATTCCTTTGTTCCTTCTTACTGTCCTAGTATGATTTTTTCCACACTGGTGATTGCAGTGAAGATGTGGAATCAAGATCGAATGGAGCACGGATCCAGAACTGGTGCGGGGAGGGGGAAGGGAGACAGAGTGTGCGTGTTTCATATTGCTCTGAGATGAGTAGTCTTAAAGCTATCACAGCCCTGTTAGCTCATGTGGAAATCAGGTTCTATTTCAAAAGCTTATGCTGGTATCCGACTATGATAGCTTCCGCCTGCAGCCGTCAGCTCTTTACAATGTCCTTAGTACATCTAGCCCCATTTCTCATGTTGCCTCTCAGTTGCCAGAACTAAGATAGCTGCCAATGGGCCAGCTAACGGTACATACACGTCACTTAGCACTGTTTCTAAATTGGCAGTAAATTCAGCAGCGCTTAGCTCCTGTTGACATGAAAAGGAATTCCTCCTGTGAATTATAAATATGCCAGGAGACTGGATGCTCATCTGGTGAGAAGTTCCTAGTAGTATAAAGAATGAAGTGATGATACTTGGTGCTTTTGAGGCAAGCACTTCAAAAACAGCATGGCCGTTCTGATCAGTGGCTAGTAGGCCAGCTGGCCAGAGACATGCCACCTTGCTCTGGGTGTTCTTCAACTACCTGAACCTGGGACTGGATGATGAGGGATGGATGAGTCAAAATTACACTGCCCTGTTCATTCTCTCCAAAGCACCTGGCATTCACTGGTGTTACAGGACAGGATACTGGGCTAGATGGACCATTAGTCTGTCCCAGTGTGACTGTTCTTAGCCCTAACCCATACAATGCCTGTGAGGTGTTGTTTTCACTGCTCTCAGGTTGGTAAACTGAGGCAAGGAGACTTGAAATAACGCATCTGAGTTTCTAGATGGACTTCCTCAAGGGCAGTGCCTCTAAGCTCCTTACTCCTCAGCCATCAACTTCCTGGGGCAGAGTGCCCCATGTTGAAGACACTAGCGAGCATTTTCCTCTCAGATGAGATTATCATAGGGAGAGGCAAAGCCTGCTCAGTTTACAGCGTGTGGATTTTGTGTGCTCAGCTCTAAAATCCTCTCCAGTCTCATCAGCAAAATATCTCCAAAGTCCTTTGCTGGCAGTCAAACCCGACAGTTAGTGCGGGGGTGGCGCTAGTTTGTTTTTCATGTTCTTTTTTGTTGCTGCGGTGTTGGCCGAGTTGCTGTGTTCGCTGTTCAGGGCAGAAGCCCCCACACGGCTGCGGGGGCAAGTGCTGTCCTCCCATACCGCCGTTGGTGCCCTGCCACTGAAATGGTTGAGGCTCACTGGTGTAAATGAGGACAGGTATGGTTCAAGCCCAGTGATCTAGAGCCCCCTTCGCAAATGTTCACTCACTGCCCCGTCACTTACGGTACTATAAAGCCCACCAAAAGCTTGACAACAGTTAGGCTGCTGCCATAGGCAATGCGTGAAGAGTGCACCGGGGGTGTGCCCCCTGCACCCCCAGCATCCCACCCCTCCCCCGCACACGCCCTAAGTGAGGCGCTTCCAGAGGAAGAGGTGGACAGCGGCAGAGCATGGGTGGGGGGAGGGTGGAGCATGGGTGGAACAGGAAGAAGAGGGGCCTGGGTAGGGAGGGGGCGGGGCAAGGGCATGTAGCCAGTGGCTCCTCCCCTTCAGTGCCCCACACTGGTTGCCTCTGGCTGCTGGTGTGCTGAGATCGCAACCTGTCGTGGTGACCAATATTGCCTTGTGGTTGCCTGGTACATGCTCAAGCTGTCTCACTCCATCTTGTCTTGTGCTTAGATTGAGAGGTCTTTGGAGCAGGCTCTGTCTTGTTGTGCAGTGTTTGTACAACGCCTGGCACACCGGAGGCTGGTCCATTATGTGAGATTGTAGATGTTACTGAAATAAAAAGAACACTATACCATAATGTGCTACTGGGCTTAGTCCTATCATAGCCACAACTCAGCACCAACCACCAGTCCCCACAGTAAATGTCTGTAGGACTGAACCCATAGTGTACATGCAAATATTGTGCTTAAAGTGCTGCAGGGGATCTTTTGCCAGGGGATCAGGCAAAATACCACATTTACTGCTGATCAATTGCCATTATCATATGCATATGCTATATTACACTCAGGCACTCACACACAAACACACCCCACCTTGTTGTTACCAACTAGTTCAGCCGTGGCCTCCACACTGTGCATTCTCCATATGTGGCAAACGGGACAGCTGGCTGTGGCGAATGCAGCTCAGGAGATCCACACACGTGGGGCGCCCATCCGGTCGCTCCGCTCACGCACCTCACCATTTGGTGGGACAAGCGCGTGGTGGCATCAGTGAGGAAGCTGTCTGGGGCTGGGAGAGCTCACGTGGGTCAGCTTGGTGGTGTGGCAGAGTGGCTCAGGTGGTTGGGCTGGGCGGCACGGCTTAGGGAGCTGGGTGTCACAGCACGGCTGGGCAGCTTATGCAGCGTGGGTCCAGCAGCGGCCCTGGTGAGTCACTGGCAGTTTGGGGGTGGGGGAGGGTGCCTGGCTTGAGGGGGGCGGGTGCCATGGCAGGAGGGCTATGGCAAGTGGTGAATTTCTTTTGGACCCCACTGAGCTAGCTGCTCCCCCTAACTTCAATGATCAGGTGAGTTAGATGGGGGAGGGATGGGATGGTCCAGATGCTGTGATTTGGGGCATTAAAATGTGGCACTCAAATGCAGCAGACTTGAATTAGCCTCACGCATCTACCGTTGTCTTCTACAGCAGTGCTTTGAGCCAGCCCTTCCTGCAGTATTTTTGTAGAAGGAAAGCTGAGGGGAAAGTGGCTTTTGGATCACTGAAGAATTCCTTATCTACACCTTAATTTTCAGTTAAAAGGACACAGTCAGATTTATTATTGTTTGCCTTACGACCTCCCTCCAGTTTGTGCTGGTGTCTTGCCATTAATTGAAGCAGAGTTCGTCCTGATATATGTTGCTATATGTGAGATTAGAATCAGACCCCCTATATTTTGAAAGGTATCTTACACTATGCTATAAATTTCATCTTAGACTATGACAGAATCTGTGTAATTGAAATTTCATTTTTCACCGTGTGTGCTGTTTGTTTACTTTTTTGAATACCACTCAGTTTAAATACAGGTTGTACCTCCCTCCTCTGGCATCCTCAGGACCAGAATGGTCCCAAACGAGGGGATTTGCTGAATGAGGAGAAGTCAGACTGGCTGCTTTGAGGGGGGCCCTACACCTGCAGGGTTCCCCCCCCAGGGCGGCCAGGGTCCCTGCTGTCAGGGGTCCCCGAGGCTGTGGAGTGGACAGCTGGGGCATGGGTTCCCCTGGCCCTGGCTTGGGTCCCCACAGCTGTGGGGCTGCCATCTGGCCTCCGCGCCCCAGCTGGCTCCCTGCAGCAGGGCTGCTGGGGTTCACCACCACAGCTGTGGGGCTGCTGGCAGGGCTGGGAGCCACAACCCAGCTCCCCCTGCTCACCAGTGGGGCTCCTGACTGGGGCTGGGCTTCCTAAAGTGGGGCTCCCCAGAGAGGGCTGCCAGTGGGGCTCTCTGCCACCAGCAGGGCTCCACAGTGCCAGGCACAGCTGGAGCTCTCTGATCCAAGTGCTCCAATATCTCCGAGTGCTTCATTTACGGGTGGCCTGCAAAGGGAAAGCTGTGCACACGTGGCTTTCACCACTGCTTTATGCTGTATGGAAAAGCTTAGGACTGTTTCTTGGTTTTTAAAAGGATTTTGCTGTGACACGGGTGATTCAGCTCTCGTCTGCCTTGAAGAAACTACGAGCCAGTGGAGAACTAGTAGGCAGCTGTCAGGCATAGACCGTGGAAGTGAATAACGTCGAATGACAGTGATTTTGATTTAGGACCTGGTGGTGTATACCTCTTCATTTGCTTTTCCTGCATGTCAAACACCTGTTTCACTCAAACACTTGCTCCTTTCATTAAGGTTGGAGGGAGCCCCTGGGGGAGACTTCCAAGAAGTTTGCTGGCAAAAGTCTGAAAGACCAATTTCGCTAACTGATAGATAGCACTGAAAGAAAAGACAAAGGAACAAATGTTACTCCCTCTGGGAGGGTGGGGCAGGAATCCCTCCTCTCCTGCTCCTGGAGGACTGTAATAACATAGGCTACAGCTACAGAACAGTTTCGTGAGGCTGGAATACGTGTGGTGCGTATGCTTCAAGCTGAGGAGACAGAGCCTCTGTGAGAGCCGGTAGCTACACTGGCTGGAGAGGTTCTCTTGCTGACATACACTGTCTACGCTATGCTTAGGTTGGGATAACTTACATTGCTGGGGGGTGTGGATTGTTCTCACCCCTGAGCAATGCAAATTATACCAAAGTAGCCTGTACTGTCAACGAGGTCTCAGAAAGAAGGGACATAAAATGCTGTGTCATGGATTCTGACTTTGGTGTGTATTGTTTGTTTGTTTAACCAGGGACAGGGGGCTCTGTCTGAGAGACTGAGGAGCTTTAGCATGCAAGATCTCTCGACCATTCGAGGAGACAGCAGTAGCCCTGTGCCTCCTCCAGTCACTGTACGAACAAGCAGCAAACAGAGCAAGCCCAAAACATCTAGAAGTGTGTCAGAAAGCACCAGCAGCTCAGGTAAGTCTCAGCGTTTTCCTCCGTCTCATGTTGCCTCAAGTTGTTTTCTCCATTCACTGATCCTCAGGGTGTAGCAACAGGGGAAATTGGGAATCGCTAGTATCAGATCACAGAGTTCCACAGATACTGTGGTACTTAACTTCACAGGACAGCATAAAGGAGGGAGCAGATGACCACCATTTTGACTGACACCAAAGAATGAGCCTTAGACTTCCAGAGGGGAGAAGCTTGAGTTTTCATGGACTGAACTAATGCAGTGGTTCTCAACCTTTCCCAGCTACCGAGCCCCTTTCGGGAGTCTGATTTGTCTTGTATACCTCAAGTTTCCCCTTACTTAAAAATTACTTACTTACAAAATCAGACACAAAAATACGAAAGTGTCCCAGCACTCTGCTAACGGAACAATTGCGAACTTTCTAATTTGTTCCATATAATTATAGTGTAAATCAATTGGAAAATAAATGTAACTATAGATCATTACCTTTGGGGTGTACTTCAGAGTATAGCCTGTAAAGCAGTATAAACAAGTCATTGTATGAAATGTTCCTTTGTAATGACTTTGCTAGTGCTTTTTATGTAATCAGCTGACAAAAGTGGGCAAATATCTGGGTGAGTTGGTGTGGCCCCTCGAAGACCTCTGTGTTCCCCAGGGATATGTGTACCCTTGGTTGAGAGTATCAGAGGGGTCGCCGTGTTAGTCTGGATCTGCAAAAGCAACGAGGCTCTGGGCCTGGGGGCTGCAATAGATTCTCATCCTGTGCAAGGCAACATGTTGATAGTGGTTTACAATCAGAGCTCTCCCATCCATAAGGGCTTTATCACAGGAGCCTGAGGCATTATCAGAGGAGCCTGGGGCCTGCAGCAGGGCCCACCCCCTGCACTCACTAGCGATGGCAGGAGCCACGGAAGGGGGAGCAACCCAGGAGCCTGCTCTGCTCCTCCATTTCCCAGCTGCCTTGGCCTGCTTCATTGCAGTGGCAGGAAGCAGAGTACCCCAGCCCCAGCAAGCTCCGTCCTACCTTGCCCCACTGAGGCTGTGTCTACACGTGCACGCTACTTCGAAGTAGCGGCAGTAACTTCGAAATAGCGCCCGTCACGTCTACACGTGTTGGGCGCTATTTCGAAGTTGAAATCGACGTTAGGCGGCGAGACGTCGAAGTCGCTAACCCCATGAGGGGATGGGAATAGCGCCCTACTTCGACGTTCAACATCGAAGTAGGGACGTGTAGACGATCCGCGTCCCGCAACATCGAAATAGCGGGGTCCTCCATGGCGGCCATCAGCTGGGGGGTTGAGAGATACTCTCTCTCCAGCCCTTGCGGGGCTCTGTGGTCACCGTGGGCAGCAGCCCTTAGCCCAGGGCTTCTGGCTGCTGCTGCTGCAGCTGGGGGTCCGTGCTGCATATACAGGGTCTGCAACTAGTTGTTGGCTCTGTGTATCTTGCACTGTTTAATGAAAGTGTGTCTGGGAGGGGCCCTTTAAGGGAGCGACTTGCTGTTGAGTCCGCCCCGTGACCCTGTCTGCAGCTGTGCCTGGCTCCCTTATTTCGATGTGTGCTACTTTGCCGTGTAGACGTTCCCTCGCTGTGCCTATTTCGATGTTGGGCTGAGCAACGTCGAAGTTGAACATCGACGTTGCCAGCCCTGGAGGACGTGTAGACGTTATTCATCGAAATAGCCTATTTCGATGTCGCAACATCGAAATAAGCTATTTCGAAGTTGGGTGCACGTGTAGACGTAGCCTGAGTGATGCGGGCTCAGGGGAATGGAACAAGCTGGGCCTGAGTCACTCTGCTTCTTGCTGCTGCAGGAAAGTGGAGAGTCCCGGCTGGGGGATGGTGGAGCGGAGCAGGCTAGTGCTGAGTCACTCTTCTTCCTACAGATCCTGTCACTGCCCCAAACCCTGCCAGCCCCCACCCCAGTAATCCCCAGGGTCACATTACTCAGGGAAAGTAGTGCAGTGGGTGCAGAGGGGGCAGGCTGGGTGGAGTGGAGCAGGGCTTGGGGGAAGAGGTGCGGGGGGCAGAGCAGGGACAAGAAGAAGGAGGACAGTTTGGGGCCTGGAGCAGAGGAGTGGGTTTTCCCAGGCCCCACACCCTCCTGGGCGTGGCTCTGCTTACAGTTGCAATTGGCCCTATCTTGTGACAGGATTATTTCGTTTGTCCCAGTGAACATGCTGAGCTAATGGTTCTAATGTATCCTCCAATAACCACTGAATGTGGGCAGGTGGAATTGACACTCCAAGCTCATTTATCATAAAGATATTGCACTATAGACAAGGATTACTCATAAATAGAACCCATATCGATATATATGTAGGGATAGCTGCCAAGATTTGAAAGCTATTCATGATGGATGTCCGGTAAGTGTGGGGAAAGGGAGAGAAGCAATTGCCTCTGAAATGTGTATGATTCGATTTAGCTTCCAGGAGGGCAGAATGGAAGAGCAGTACAAATTTTGCTTTGTCAGAAAACTGGGGAGGCCAGAAAGGCGAGAGATTTCATTATAAAGATTTTTGCAGGTTCAGGTGCAAAAAGCTTTATGGGCCCAGCTCCAAAATGTATCCCTGGAGACATTTCTGCAGATTAATTAACCTGAAATCTTGTTAGATAGTGGATTATCCCAGACGGTGTTTTCCAGAACTCTTCTGTATTTCCCTCAGGACAAAAATCTTGTAACAGAGGTGATCGCCTATTGGGAAAGCCCGGAAAAGAGGGGCCGGCCGCCCACCCCCCAGAGGGCCAGCCAGGGCTTGAACAGAGCAGCCAGCATGAGGGACACAGCAAGACCCGGGCTGTTATTGCTGTGGGCAGAAGGGGCATAGATCAGCCCAATGCCCCAAGTTCCTAGACAGGTTGAGCAGGCTGGGGGCTCATGGAGTCAACTGGGTGGAGTCCCAGAAGCCAGAGGGGCTGGCGGTCAAGGCAGGTGGTGCTGACAGTGTGTCCTCACCTTGAGCCAAGCCAGCCCCACAGACCAGCTCCTCAGGGGGCCCAAATGCACAGAGATCAGTTCACAGAGTGGGGACAGGACTGCCTCCAAGGAGCGAATGTCTCATACCCCTTGAGGTGTATGGGAGAAAGGCCACAGGGTTCTGGGACGTGATGCTGGGCCGGCCCGGGGTGGTGGCACTGGGCCAGATGATGCCCAGTTCCCACCTGACTGTAATGGGGATCGACGGGACCCCTTTCAAGGTGCCCATGGCGAGGGTGCACCTGAAATGGGGGGATAAGGAAGGCCCCAAGGAGGTGGGCATGCACAGCCATTTGCCTGCTGATGTACTCATGGGGGGGTGATCTGGAGCACTGGCCAGGTGAACGTCCTTGTGCCCTGGTCTTGACCCCCAACCAAAGAAGGCGAAGAGTGGTCTCCCCACGTCTGGGGGTAGACACCCAGATAAAGCCACAGAAGCCACAGGGGTGAACCTTGGGAGAAAAGGGGCCTTCAAAAACCAGGTCCCACAGGCCAGTGGTCCTGGAGCCAGGCAGGGAAGGAGAAGTGGCTTCCGCCCCTGCCCCAGTCGAAGAATTCCAAGCAGAGCAGCAGAGAGACGCTTCTTGCAGAAGGTGAGGAAACTGGCCAGTCTCAGCACAGCTCCACCACTGGGGGAGGGCTGCAGGGAGAGATTCCTGTGGGAGAAGGGTTTCCTGTACTGGGGATGGGTTCCCAGATGCAAAGCGGAGCCATGGGAGGTCCAGAGGCAACTGGTGTTTCCCCAAAAGTATTGGCGCAGGCTGCTGTATCTAGCCCATGATGTCCTGCTCGCAGGACACCAGGGGATCCACCACACCAGGAGAAGGTTGCTACAGAACTTTTTCTGGCTGGAGGTCTAGCTGTCCGTCAATATTGCCGGTCCTGCGATCCCTGCCAGAGGGTGGGGAAGACTCGGGACAAGGGGAAAGCCGCCCTGAGGCCATTGCCCATCATAGTGGAGCTTTTCCAGAAAGTGGCTATGGACATAGTAGGACCCTTCAGTAAGGCAATGCATTCTGGGAAAAAATATATGTTGGAGGTGGTAGATTTTGCCATGCGATACCCAGAAGCAATGGCCCTGACCTCTATCGAAGCTGACACTGTGGCGGATGCACTGCTGTCCATTTTCAGCAGACCGCGGTTCCCCAAGGAAGTCCTTACGGATCAGGGGTCCAACTTCATGTCAGCCTTGCTGCAAAGCTTGTGGGACAAGTGTGGGGCCCGGCACACCTGGGCCACAGCCTACCACCTGCAGACCAAAGGGCTCATGGAGAGATTCAATGGGACTCTGAAGGAGATGCTGAGAATCTTCATGAATCAGCACCCCCAAGAGTGGGACAAGTACTTGCCTCCCCCTGCTGTTTGCATACAGGGAGGTTCCCCAGGAATCCACGGGGTTCTCCCCATTTGAGCTGCTGTATGGCAGGAAGATACGGGGACCCCTGGACTTGCTCAGAGAAGAGTAGGAGGGGACGGCCTCTCCTGAAGGGGAGTCAATAGTACAGTATGTACTGACCTTCTAGGAAAAACCCACTGAGCTCATGGGCCTGGGCAGGGAGAACCTGTCCAGGGCCCAAAGGAAGCAAAAGGTCTGGCATGACCATAACGCCCGGGCCTGAGCCTATGCCACCGGGGATCAAGTGATGGTTCTTGTACCTGTGCGGCGGAACAAGCTGTGCCTCTGAGCTGTGCCTCTGTTGACTAATAAACTTCCTGTTCTACCTGCTGAGTGAGAGTCACTCCTGCCTGTGGACAGGGTGCAGTGCTTGGGGACCCCCTGAATCCCATCACAACTTGCATCTGAGTTTGAACTCTGGGTTTGTGTTGGTGTAGACACACGCTTAGGTCTGGTCTATAACTAACACTTGGCTCACCTAGCTGCAGTGCTTGGGGCCAGTGCTTGGGGCTAGCTGCCTGGGATGGCCCCTTCAAGGTCATCAGGCAGATAAATGAGGTGAACTATGTGGTGGAACTGTTGAACTGGGCTCACAGCCACCAGGTCTATCATGTGAACCTGATGAAACCTTACTGGGACAGGGAGAACTTGGTGCTGACGGTGTGCAGGCACTGGGAGAGGCAGGGGGATGAACCCTTGGTGGATTTGCTCAAAGGGACTGGAGCTGGGTCCTTGCTGGAGTCTATTCCCCTCCCAGACCAGCTGACCCCTGCCCAGCAGACAGAGTTCACACCATCAGCTGTTCTCTGACAGACCTGGATGCACTGACTTGGCTGTCCACCGAATAGAGACAGGCGCCTACGCTCCTATAAGGTGTGTGCTGTTCAGAGCCACAGGGAAGACGTCTCAGGACATAGAGCGGGAGGTTGAAGACATGCTGGCTCTGGGGGTGATCCAACCCTCCTCCAGCCCCCGGGCCTCTCCCGTGGTGTTAGTCCTTAAAAAAGATGGGTCTGTCCGGTTTTGTGTGGACTATCGCAAGCTTAACAACATCACCGTATCGGATGCCTACCCCATGCCCAGGCCTGATGACCTCTTAGACAAGCTCGGGGGAGCCCGTTACCTCACCACCATAGACCTCACCAAGGGGTACTGGCAAGTGCCATTGGATGAAGATACCCGGCTCAAGTCGGCTTTCATCACCCCGTGAGGCTCTACGAGTTCCTGGTCCTGCCCTTCAGTCTCAAGGGGGCACCCACTACCTTCCAACGTCTGGTGGACCAGCTACTGAAAGGGGTGGAGAGCTTTGCCCTGGCTTACATGGACGGCATTTGCATCTTCAGCCAGACATGGGAGGATCATTGTTCCAGGTCAAGCAGGTCCTGGACCAACTTCAGAAGGCGGGGCTGACTGTCAAGGCAGGGAAGTGCAAGGTGGGGATGACTGAGGTGACCTGCCTGGGCCACAAGGTGGGCAGCGGCTGCTTAAAGCCAGAGCCAGCTAACGTGGAGGCTGTCAGAGACTGGCCAATACCCCAGACTAAGAAGCAGGTCCAGGCCTTCATTGGGATGGGGAGGTACTACTGGAGGTTTGTGCCTCACTTTAGTTCCATCACAGTCCCCCTCACAGAGCTGTGTAAGAAGGGAAAGCCTGACAAGGTGGTCTGGACTGAGCAGTGCCAAGAGGCCCTCTGTGCGCTGAAGGAAGCTCTGGCTAGAGCCCCATTGCTGACAAACCCAGACTTCGACAAGCCCTTCATCGTGTTCACCAGTGCCTCAGACATGGGGTTGGCTGCCATGCTAATGCAGGTGAATGACAAGGGGGAGAGACACTCCGTCATGTACCTGAGCAAGAGGCTGCTACCTTGGGAGCAGAACTATGCAGCCATAGAGAAGGAATATCTGGCCATGGTGTGGGCTCTGGGAAAGCTGCAGCCATACCCATTTGGTCAGTGTTTCACCGTGTACATCGATCACTCACCCCTGACCTGGCTGCATCACATGAAAGGGGCCAATGCCAAGCTCCTGTGTTGGAGTCTGCTCCTGCAGGACTACGACATGGAGGTGGTCCATGTCAAGGGGAACAACAATACCATAGCTGATGCACTGTCATGCAGGGAGGGCCCCAAACTTCCACAGGTCACTGGCTAAGTGACCCTGCTCAGTTCAGTCTGGAGGTCTGGAGTGGGGAGAGATTGATGGAGTGGGGGGAGTGCATGTGAGACTCAGGCTGGATGTGTGTGTGACAGGCAGAGCAGCTCACAGCGGCTAAGGATGGCCCCCTGGGGCTGTAACCTAAGCTGACAGGAAACACCTCTGACAGGAGCAAAGAGCAGGGAGGAGCCAAGCTGGGTTTGAATTGGGGGTGGCAGTTAGAAGTTGGGGGGAGAGAGAGCAGGAGGCAGCCAGCCTGGCGAGGGGAGAAGCTACACCCCAGAGGGGCACCCCTCGGGCTCCTCTCCCCAGGACGGGTTGGAATGACTGTCTCTTCCTGCTATACTGACACCTCTGTGCTGAGCTGTGCCTCTGTCAACTAATAAACTTCCTGTTCTGCCTGCTGAGTGAGAGTCATTCCTGCCTGTGGACAGGGTGCAGTGCTTGGGGACCCTGAACCCCATCAGAACTTGCATCTGAGTTTGAACTCTGGGCTTATGTTGCAGTGTAGACACACTCTTAGGTTTGGTCTATACCTAACACTTGGCTCACCTAGCTGCAGTGCTTGGGACCAGTGGCACAAAAAGCTTTTTACAGTGGGGTGCCAAAAGCTACAGGCCCCCACATTTTTTCTCTCACCTCCTCTTACCACTGTCCATACCCCCTCAACCAGAACTGAAGCCAGGACCAGGCAGGGGGCGGGAACATGGACAGGAATAGGGGCCCTGAGGGTGGCACCAGAGTTGGGGCCAGGAGCAGCAGAGTCCCAGGTTTGGGGACGGCAGTAGCTGCTGGGATCCCAGGCACAGAGCTAGGAGCACTGGGACCTGGGCACAAGAAGAGGAGCAGAGCCCCAGGTGTGGAAACAGTACTGCTGGGAATGTGGGCACGGGGCCAGCAGCTGGGATCCCCCACAAAATGTGGGGTGTTGCAGCGCCCCCAGCACTCCTCGTTCCCACACCTCTGCTTGCAGCTGTGAAAAATGTCCTGTGAAGGGACCGTACCCCCCTCCCTATAGGCTCAACTAGACAGACAGAGTCTTCCATTGATCTTGCTACCACGTCTCGCTGGGATAAATTTCCTCCCATGATGGAAACCCCCCCTTCCCTCGCTGCGTAAGTGTGTACACTACCACCCTGCAGCAGGGTGGCTGTGGCTGTGCTGCTGTGGCACTTGTAGTGTAGACCTAGTCTTAGGGTGAGAGCAGTGGCGGACAACGTGTGACCCATTGGGGCTCCACCTGAGGCCCGTGGACTCCCCGGCTGCTCGTTGCCCCACATGTCTCTTGTGCATCAGGGCACTGGAGTCCTATAGTTCCTACTCCTCCCTCCCAGCGCTTTCAGTGCATGTCGATCTCCTGATTGACACGCTAGCCCTGCTCCCCCTCCTCCCGCCCAGAGCAGGAACCCTGCGAATCAGCTGTTCATCACATTCCAGCTCTGGGAGGGGAGGGGAGGAGAGGAGGGAAGAGTGGGGACGAAGTGCGAATCAGGTGATTTGCAAAGTGCGAGGAGGGCAGGGAGTGGGAGGAGCAAGGAAGCTCGGAGCTTGGATGCCCCTGTGCGCAAGAGCCACATGGGGGGGTGGTGTGAGAGGAACCTCAGTGGCCCACAGCTTGCTGTGACCCACTGAGGTGAAGGAGGGCCACTCATGCTGCCCACCTACTATTTGGTGCTGTCCTTCCCAGCCACTCAGGACAATAAGGAAGATTACAGCCTCCCTTGCTCAAGAGGTTGGCTGTGCTTGGCCTGTGACTGGCTGTGGGGCGGGATAATTCACCCCAGCTGGAGTGATTCCCCTGGTGCTCCTCACCATGGAGAGGGGAGGGGAGAAAGAGGAGGGCTGAATCCATCCCTTTTCCACTCCTGTTGGCCAGAGAAGGTGGCTGGGTACACAGGGGAAGTAAGACACTCCACGAAAATGGGTGGCGGGGCCAAGAACCAGAGTGTGTTATCTGCTGCCCTGGCACAGTGAAGCTACATATGACATTGCTGCCTGACAGTCACACGACAGTCTAGCCTCTGGGCTGGGGAGTAACTGGGTTCCAGTGCAGAGGTCCCATCAAAGTCATTATGTGTATTTGCTAATGTGAGCACATTTACTGTATCCTTTATCAGCCTCTTGCCCTGGTAAAAAGAGGCACACGGGTGGGCCTGTGAGCTCACAGCCTCTTGGGCAGAAGAGACCTGGCAGCAGCAGTGGAAGTTAGACTAGGAATCTTTCTGCTCTAAATTTGTGCAAGGCTAGGTGGCCTGAACTAGTGAGATGCAGCCGGCTCCCCGGAGACCAGCCCTCCTCTACAGAGTGGAGAATCAGGGCAGACTGTTTGTTTGTTTTTTTTCTTTTTTTTGGTAGCGTCTCAAACAAAGGAACTGCAGAGCAGACCATAAGTACATGAAAAATTGCTCCTTCAGGTGTTCCTCAACCGATGTGCGGTTCACTCATCTACTAACCAGAATGACACTAGGAGCAAATATTGTGAGGGAGGCAGGAAAATATTCCTGTTACATGAACTTAAATATGTACCTGTCTGCCTTCTGCATGAAATCAATAGCAAAGTCCTTAGCAGGCATCATGGAGTCTCTGGCACTCCTCTTTTATACTGGTTTTGCGCTGACATTGAGTGGAGCGACTCCTGATTTGCTCTGGTGTGAAACAAGAAGCAGGCCGCCGTGATCCGATGGCTCCACGGATCAAACCTTGCAGTGCCAGTGTGTCTTTTCTCCATGCAGAGGGATCGGTGGGGAGTGACATTGTAAGGCCCAGACTGGAAACAATTTCTCAGAGGTTTTGGAAAACAGATGCACAGGCAAAAGTCACAACTTGTGAGTTACCAGTAACTTGGGACTGAAGGGTTCTGTAGAGCACTGTACACCAAGTTCGCCCCCCAGCCTAACACCCCTGCAGTAGAACCTGAGAGGGGTTTTGGCACTTCGTCAATGTCTAATTTGTAGCAATAGCCATGACCAGTTCTTTGGTTTGTTTTTTTTTGCAACACTCGGCACTGGCACCTCGGCAGCCCCAGCTATGGGAACCATTTGAGCGGGAGGGGAGGGAGCCTGCTGAGTACCAGCTCCATTTTGTTTTTATTTAAAAAAGAAAAGCGCCGGCCATGGCCATTCTGAGGTAATGTTCAGAAGTTGGGTGACTGACGAAATCAATGCTTCCAGCGCAATTCCTCTGTAAATCTACTGAACTGGCTAGATCTGTATGGATGCAAACCCTCCCTTATGGACCTGTGCAGTCATTCTCTTATACCATCCACATGCTCTGAGGAGCATGGCTTATTCAGTCTTACAGAGACTGTTTAAAAGGCCTGTTAGCGGCAGTGTTGTCTAGTGGTCTGAGCACAGGCCCGGGAGCCCAGAACTTCTGTACCTAACCCCAGCTCTACGGTTGCTAGGTGTGTGGCCTTCGGTAAAGTCTTTGGCATCTCTGTGTCGGTCCCCTGTTATTAAATGGTGGTGGTAACACTCACCTTCCTCACAAGACTGATTTGTGATTGTACAGCGCTAGGGAAGAAATGTCAAGTGCTTTCTCAGCACCGTTGAGTTGCAGCACGGTTGGTTCCTAACGTTCAGCTCCTCTTTCAGTGTGCTCATGTTGTTCGGTGTGCCGAATCCTCAGAGGTGAGTGCTGGTGTCCGCACATTCCTTGTCAGCACGGCTGCGTTCGCCTGTAACGTCTGGCTGCACTTATTCATGCTCACCGGCTTTCCTAACAAAGACGACAAATGAATAGGGCTGGGGCCGCAAGAATGAGATTGTAACTGTGATAAATGAGACTCAGGGCTGCGCTACGTGTGTTTCATTGCTAATGATGCATTGCTGTGAGCTTTCCTTTCCTCTTACTGATCTGCATTACAGAGGCCGTTGAGTGTCAGCCCTGTGGATACTGGAGAGTTCTGTGTCACTGTAGACACACCCATGCCAAGCTAAGATCAGGCTTGCTCTGCTGCGAAAAAGGGCAGGTCTGCGATAGCAAGGAGATGGAGCTAAGTTAGGCAACTTCAGCTGTGTGTCTAGCTTGTCGGCAGCAGACCAGGAGGGCAGCCTGCTCTCACCACCTGCATGGTATGTGGGGTGGGGGAGGCACCTCTACTCAGCTCCCACCTCCAGGGAATCCCCCGGCCCCATTGCTGTGGGAGGGGATAAGGAGTCAGATGGGGGAGGAGCAAGGGAGGGGTGGGGCCTGTGGCCCTATTGGCTGTCAATGCCGTTTTCAGCACCATACCCTAAGGCAGTGTCCTTAAGCTATGTTCTGCAGAACCAACACTTCAGAGGTGCTGCGCAAGCGTGTGGAAAATACACTGCTCTTTTCTGTTAGTAAAACCAGATTCACTGTTACTTCTTCAGTGCTATGATACCAGATTACATGACTTCATCTGCTTTTTGCTGTACATGTCGCTGTGTGGGGTTTTTTTTGTTTGTTTTTGTTTTTGCCTGACAACAGTTTTTGTTTGAAGAAAATGTTCACAGGTGTTCCCAGTGCTTTTCTTCTAGAAAAAAATGGTGCTGGATCTCAGCCCGCCCACCCGCACCCTCAGGCAGCTTAACCCCTCACAGCCCCACATCTGCCTTAACCCCTCACTGCCCCAAACTGCCCCCCCTCCTGTCTCCAGGCTTAACCTCCCTGCAGCTTCAAATGGCCCCTCTGCTCTCAGACTTACCCCCCCAGACATATACTGCCCCCCACCTGCCTCACACAGAAGTGTCTCCTCCACTCTCCTGTCCACATCAGCTCCACAGTGCAGTGCCCTGCCCAGACTGGCTCCCAGTGTAGTGCCCTGCCCAACCCAGGGAAAAAACGGTGCCAGGACACTGTTCCATGGCGTTCTGACAGAAAAAAAGCCCTGGCCACAGTGAACAAAAGCCAGCTCCTGCTCCAGGTGTAAAACCATTACTTTTATGGAAAAACAGCATTGCAAGAGCAATCTCCTCCAGGTGTCATGCTCCACAAGTGTCACTCACACCACACAGCGTTGCTCAGGAACCAGATATTATTATAATAATGGGACAAAACAGGAAAAGTATAATGAGCCAAAACATCTGTGACAAAATCCTGTTCCCTTAGTTGCAGATGAGAGGTTTGCTGTTGGCTTCAGAGGGAGCAGAAGTTGGTGTTCAGTTGGTTACAGGTTTCATGGAATATGTTTTACCATTTGTATTTATCTATAACCCTCCAGAGAGGGACTGAAGGGAATAAAGCACACACTGAAATAATTCCAGATAGCAGGTAGCTCTATCAGTATCAGAGGACAGTGCAACTCTGTTATACTGGAGTTGTTTGTTTCACTGAACAGCTTAACTATGCATTTCACTCTTAGGGGTTTCACGGTCTGCACACTGCAGGGTGCTGATACAGTTCAGGACATTCATGCTCCTTTTCTAGGAACAGTTTCACTAAATCTAAGCCCATTGTGAGTTCCAGAATATACAAGAAAATATGTCTACTTGGAAGTTCCAAGGCAGCCTTTCTTACTCTGACTCAGTGGTGGGCCTTTTCTGGCAAAGTTCGTGCCCGTGGCTCTTAAACAAATCTTTGATTTACTTGTACTGTAATCGGTATCAGAGGGGCAGCTGTGTTAGTCTGTATCCAAAAAAACAACAGGAAGTCCTGTAGTACCTTATAGACTAACAGATGTATTGGAGCATAAGCTTTCGTGAGCAACAAACCACTTTGTAAGGACTGCTCATTGATTTTGTACTGTAGTCAGACTCTGTTGAAAGATCAGGGAACACTGATAATAGAGAATCATAACTTGCTTCCATCCTGGGATATTCAGAAAGGGTTCAATTAACGTCCCTGGTGATGCATGCTTGTCTGTAGGAATGCTGGCTAGAAAATGCACAAAACATTATGCTTGTTTGGAAACTGTGTTTTTAAAATCAAAGCTTTAATTTTTTTTAATTAAGTGCTGTCAGCTTAACCACTCTTACCAGATATGTCTGCACTGGCCAGGGAGAAGCAATTTCAGTGCTGTCAGTAACATCTGAAAGAGATTTAACAGGCAGAACTGGGAGATCAGCTGTTATGGTAGCAAATAATGTGCTTCTCTTGGGGGACCATGTATCAGTAACGTACAGATTAAAATGAGAATAGTGTAAGAAATGTTTAAAAACATTAATGACCGATGGGACTATTTGCCTGAAAACGGCTGGAGGGTTGTGCTACCAAATGGATGACCAATACCAGAATGTGTTCCTTACGCACCAGCACAGTCGTAATGCTAGGTCCCTGCCTGGGTTGGCAGACTCAATCACACACAAGATGTTGCATTGTAAAGCCAGCTCTCAGACCTCTTCCACTAAAGCAGTGTTAGGGTGTTTTCCTATATGTAGCTCGATTCAGGCCTCAGGAGGCTGAGAGACTAGTCGTGTACAACCAGCGATGGTAGGGTTGTCAGGAGACAGCTGATCATGACCTTTAAAGCATATTCACAAAATTTGTGCATTTTTTAACTCATCATATACTAGTATGTTACAAATATGTCCAAATCCTTACTTTTAGAATGTTGCAAATTATACCTGAGATTACTGAAATGGAAAAAAATTTGACTTTTCATAACATGCTGCTTGTTTTTATTTCTGACTTAGCACAATTAAATAGCTTACTCTGGTTTATCTTTGTTCCGAGTCAATTTCACTTATAGGGTCTCATGCTGACAGAATGCAGAGCAGTGTTGATTTGGTTTAGAAAAAAATCCAATATAACCTAAAATCATGGAAAATTTCTGCTGGTGGTAGGGTTTCTTCTTTTTTTTTTCATTTGTTTGCTTTAAAGCCTTAAAGCCTTACAAAACCTATCTTTGGGGCCAGATTTGACAGGGATGCTATGTAGAAACGCAAATGTGAGCACAATACCCTGGAATTATGTCTTGTGAGTTTCTGTTGGCTTTTAAAATATTTTAATACTTACCCTGCTTAATTCAAGGAACAGAGGGTTATGTACATAAAAAGTCAATATGTACATCTGCTGCCCGAACGTTTTAGCATCAGAGCATTAAACCATGCATTTTAGTTTTACAAACCACCACTTAACCACTGGTGTAACAAACAGTGATGATGAAACTCTGCAGAAGGTTTCTGAGCTCTGAAACAATGTTCCATATTCCCATAAATGTGTTCCTAAAAGTTTATTCTTTTCTTTTCCCTATGTGACTGTTGTGGGACTCTGATGTAAGTGTTACAGATTTGCATGACTTTTCATCTGAGCTCTTTTGAATACACTAGCTTCCTCCTTGCACTCAACACCTTAATCATTTGCGGGATGTATTTTCTTTAACTGATGACTGTGTTGGTGATATGACTAGACTTGTTTGCCTGATTAATACTGAGCCTGACATATTTTGAAAAGATGGTTCTCCTGACTCCTTTTGTTATGATTGTTGTAGAAAGTCGGGGAGGGGGTGGCTGCGCTTAGCTTCTTTGTCTGGCAGTGAAACAGTTGCTGTGAGGTGTGTGGTTTGTCCACTTACCTTCTGGAAATGAATACCATTTGTATTTAATGCAGGTAAAGAGAATGAGCTCCATAGTATGTGTCGTGTTGTTTTCACTGGCTCCTTAACCAGTGTGGAAAAATGAGGAGGAGTGACCTGCAGCAAAGAAGATGAGATTTTGCTTTGGTGTGACCTTGTCTTGCATTATAGTCATATAATCTCTAACATGTGACTGATACAATATATGACTCTGCTCCATCCTATTCTCCTATAGCAATTAATCACTCAGGGGCTCATGTGATTGGGCAACGTAAGTCCTGGGCTCACCCACAGATCACGTACGGGACCATGATCTGATCTCTGCTGTACCAGTGTAAATCCATTCGGATTGCAAGTGTAGAGGAAAACACAAGTGTAGAGGAAATCACAAGTGTAGAGGAAAACAGAATCCTGTCCATAATGAAGCAATTGCTGAGTAAGTGTTCTGCTGCAGAAGTATGACGGGTATAATTCTTTCTCAAGAACGATTTTACTAGCTACTGTTGAATCATTGACCTTGGGCATGGGCTACACTAGGCAGGTAAGTCAATTGCAGATATGCAGTTCTAGCTACCGCAACTGGATAGCTAGAATCAACTTATCGGCAATTGATTTCAAGGAGTACAGGGGTCAACTGCCAACCGCAGATAGTTTGATTTTGTGCTTCTCTACCGGGCATGTGAAATCTAACACCCGAAGATTGATCCTGACTGGGTAGACGTCTAGACAAACCCTTAGAGATGACCATGATGGTTATGTTCTCCATTTCCTTGTTCTCTACTAGTTTGGGTCCAGATTCAGCAAAATACTTACGCACTTACCTAAATGCTTTTTAGAATAGAGAACTTAGGCCCATATCTTCAAAACCATTTAGATGTCTAACTACCACTGATTTCAGTAGGAGTTAAGTGCCTTAATACCTTTCAGGATCTCGGTCTACTCTTAGTGCTTTGCCTGGTCTAATTTTAAATGTCCGAAGCACCGTGTCTCAGTGTACTGCTGACTGCTGTTTCCCTTTGACAAAATTGAAGCTCTCACTTCTGAAAGCCACCAGATACAGACTTGCCTGGGGGATCATCGCAGCCCCAGCAGCAAAGCCCCTGTGTATACTAAGGCTTAGCAGCAGCCGCTGCTCTGGGATCTGAGCCATTGAATTCATCTTGGTGCAGATAGAACCCTCCAGTCTCTCTCGAGTGCCAGGCGATGCTGCTGCTTAGAGCAATGCAGGCACGTCTGCTTGGAGAGGTGCAAGGCTAAGTGCGACAGGGTCAAGACCCCATCCGCACACGTGTGGTTAGGCTGACGTGTGACCTTAAGGATGTGACAGAGGGGGCGTGCTGGAATCTGTGAGGGAGGTGAAGGGATTTGGCTGGTCATTGTTGCTCAGAGACAGCCACCTGCTGTCTGTTCTGTGAAACAACGTACAGCTGCCAAAGGAGACTCTATTAGCTGTTGCTCTAGCAGCATCTGCAGAAATGCTCCTTGCTTGAGCAGCTGTTTGAGGAATAAGCAATAATGACCTAAAATCCTGCACCAAAGCTTCGGGTCATAATAAAACATTTTAGGAAGCATGAACAGGTCACCCAGCCCAGCATATTAGCCTTGAAGTATTTCTATACCCCTCAGTCCACCCCTCCTCCAAAAGCAAATCAAGATATAGGCTGAACCTCTCTAATCCAATACCCTCAGGACCTGACCAGTGCCAGACGAGAGAATTTGCTGGACCATGGAGGTTAATATTGTCTAGCACATCACCAACACTTCCTCTGCTTACTGGGCTCTTAGAAGACAGTTAGGGGTAAGTTACAGCTAAATAACAGCACAGAACACTGAGAGCCAGGACTGGTGGCTGGAAACAAATTTTATGGGATGACAGGAAACACCCATGATAAGTGGTCATTCAGCTAACTAAAATCATGCTGGACTACAGATGTTGCTGGACAAGAGAGCTCCAGATTAGAGAGGTTCAACCTGTATCTTTTGCACTCATCAGTATGTTCCTTGCCTCAGTCTCTTTTCCCAGTTGCTTACTGGCACATGGGTTAATTTTTCAGAACATAAGAACCAGAGCTGTCCCACCCATAGGATGAACTGGGGTGGCTGCCCCAGGCCCTGTGCTTTTGGAAGACCCTATAGATGGGAGGTGGGAGGGTTACCTGAGGCAAGGGACCTGAGCCTGCACTCACCACGTGGGCAGCAGAAGTAGCAGCCTGCTCCACCCTGCTGTGCCCTCCTGGCCCGCTGAGCCCTGCTTTTCTGTGGCAGAGGGAAGCGGCATCCACTCTGCTGCCAATGGAGAAGCAGGGCTCAGCAGGCTGGAAGGGTGCAGCGCAAGGGAGCAGAGCAAGCTCTGAGCAACTGGTGTGTTGGGGGAGAGGGGCTGAGTGGAGGCAACTCTCTGCTGCTGCTACCACCACCACCACTGCGTCCTGCCGCAGGTGAGCCCTGGCCCGGTTGGTCGGGGGGGGGCCAAGTTGATCAGGGGGCAGAGCGAGGACAGAGCAGGGAGATGCGAGGACTGTGGCACAGGCGCTTGCCCCAGGCTCTGCCCCACTTTGGGACAGCTCCTATAAGAACAGCCATACTGTGTTGGGGCAATGGTCCAGCTGGCCCAGTATCCTGTCTTCCGGCAGTGGCCAGTGCCGGGTGCCCCAGAACAGAACAGGCAATCGTCAAGGGAGTCAGGTTATTTCCCTCTGCATGAGGTTCAGCGCTCCTTGTTTATTCTTCATTTCTCCTCCAGCAGAACCTGGTGTAGCATATGTACCTCCATTGATGTTATCTATTTCTTTTCCTCTTCTCAGTCATGTTCACAGAAACCACCCACCCCCGCCAGTGCTCACACTAATGAGCACTCTTGTGGGCAGCCCGTCGTCAGTAACAGCCCTGCTCCAGCTGTAATGTAGGCTGTGGTGTGTTGGACCACAGCTGTAGAATATGGCTCTCCTCATCATGTTTGGTGGGGACCCCAGCACACAGAACTCCTCCCTGCTGCAGTGCAGAGAACGAGGGATCGGTCATTCCCATGGCCCTAAAACCCACACAATAGGAGGAGTTGAGCAGTCATCATGTCCCCTGTGGAGTCCAGCTCCCTATCAGAACACAGGTGGCTAATGTCTGGGCAGTAGGTTTTCGATGGCTTCTGTGAAGTGCGTTGGAGGGTCTCTGTCCAGTTTCTGAGAGACAAGCGCCCATGTGGCAGAATCGCCATTAGCAACAGAGTGAAGTGACTGTCATCAAAGAGAGGTAAAGGACAACAGCAGATGAAGACTGAACCTTCACACCACTAGAGGGGGGTGCCCCAGGGCAGGCTAAAAGCATGCACGCTGGTGGCACCCTACAGCAGCTACTCATGTTGTACCTGTTCTGCGCATAGGCTCTCCATCTAGTATCTGTGTCAACACCACATGTGAGCCTAAGGCCAAGTCTGCACTAGACCTTAAATTGTAGATACGCAATTCCGGCTATGGCAGTTGTGTAGCTGGAGCTGGTGTATCTATGATAGATTTAGCTGGCTGTCCTCACTGAGGGAGGTTGAGGGGAGAAACTCTCCTGTTGACCTCCCTTAATCCATGTGAGACTGAGGAGTACAAGGGTCAAATGTTGACTCCTGATAGTTCGATTTCATGGGTCTTCATTAGGTGCGCAAAATCAATCCCCAGAAGAATGGCCCCCTTGGGGTCAATCTCCTGGGTAGCGTAAAAGTGCTCCAAGAAATGTGCAAGTCTCTCTGAGATTGTCAGGGCTGCTGGTGCCTGCTCTGTTCCCTGGTATCTGGGGAAGTGCTGACTTTAGGGATAAGGGACTGAGCGCATTTGATTTTGTGAAGTTTGCACATTTACATCACAGGTGGTGAGTGAAGCTTCCTCTTGGCGAGACTAGCTCCTTGCTCCACCTCTTCTGCCAAGGTCCTGTCTGTTTCTGGCCTCATTCACTGCTTTCAGTCCTTCTGTGGCCCCAGCAGCGTAGCATCTTGAATGGATGAAAACTCAGCTCTTCCTGCAAATACAGTTTTCCAGGTGTCAGAAAAACATGCTGTGCAGTGCAGATGAAATATACCCAGACTTATTTACAATTTGATCAAGAGAATGCTTCAGATCTTCCCATACTTTTTAGAACTACAATCATCTGTAAAGCCTGAAATCAACATTTTCTTTGGCCTCCCTGTTTTAATATTTTTCCACACTGCTTGACATTGCTGGGAAAACAGACATTTACTGCACTTTCTAAACACACTAGTACCATATTCAAACCTAGTTACTGAGATGACAGATAAATTGATACCTGTACAGGCAACATAGTCTAGTGGTTTGAGGATACTCTGGCTTCCAATTTGGAGGGGCACTTTGGTGTAGTGGACTAAGATCACAACCTTGGCAAACTATCAATTTATTTGACCACACATTGGGACAGGGCCTTAGTGTGAGTTTTAATTCTGACCCTGCTACAATGGGCTTTATGACTTTAAGCAATCCACTTAATCTTTCTGTGCCTTAATCTCACCATGGCTACATATACACTGGGACACTACATCGAATAGCTTATTTCGATGTAGAGAAATCGAAATAAGCTATTTTGACACGTAGCATCCACACATTCTGCAGGGCTGGTGCCGTCGACGTTCAACGTCGATGGAGGAAAGTGCTACATCGAAATGGGACCCGCAGGGGAACGTCTACACACAAAAGCAGCCCCGATCAGAATAAGGGGGTTAGGAAAGCCTGCAGACAGGGTCACAGGGTGGACTAGCCCTTCTGGGGCAAGAACAAGCTGCTCCCTTAAAGGGCCCCTCCCAGACAGACTCAGACTGCACAGCACAAGGTCCGCAGAGCTGACAACCAGTTGCAGACCCCTGGCACGCAGCATAGACCCCCAGCTGCAGCAGCAGTAGCAGCAGCAACCAGAAGCCCTGGGCTAAGGGCTGCTGCACACGGTGACCATAGAGCCCCGCAGATGATGGCCACCATGGAGGACCTCCCTATTTCGACATAGTGGCACGCAGATCGTCTACACACACCCTACTTCGATACTGAACATCGAAGTTGGGCGCTATTCCCATCTTCGGATAGGAATGGCAATTTTGATGTCTTGCCGCCTAACATCGATTTCAACATCGAAATAGCACATGGCGTGTGTAGACACGACGCATGCTATTTCGATGTTGTGCCAGCTACTTCAAAGTAGCCAGCTAGTGTAGATGCACACCATCTGTATAATAAGGGTAGTGTTAGAGCTGAGTACCTAAGGGATGTTTTTTCTTTGAGGTTTGAGTCAAACTGAAACATTAAGTTTTTTCAAAGTGTCTCAAATTTCAAAAAATGAATTTTTTTTGTTTCTAATTTACTGAAACAATGTATTTTGTTAAATTGTGTTTCAAGTTGCTCATATATGGTTTGCTTGACTCCAAATGATGGTTTTATTTTAAGCTTTTGTTTAAATTCAGCCAGTTTGGATTTTTTTCACTTTTAAAATAAATTGGGTAAATTTGAAATGGAAATGCTGTTTTCCATCAAAAGTCAAAACAAAACATTTTGAAGTAGTCCCAAACTCAACAAATAGCTTTGCACTAAGAAAATGTGTCATCTGGCTCTAGCAGTAATATTTGCCTACTGCAGGGGGTGTCAAGATACTTGATTAGTTGAATCCCTTGAAGACTTAAAATGCTAAGTCTTCTATGGCTGTCCCTTGCTGTGAGGATGATGTCTGCCAAGGGCATTCTTTGGTGAGTTTTTAAGTGATGGAGGAGCCCAATTTGTGCCCTGCAGATATTCCCACAGAAGTGACAGGTATAATCTTGGAAGCGACATAGTTGCTGACTGGACTGTTGTGCCCTTTTCTTCCTCCTTTGTCATTTCTTTGTCTCATGAGCATGTCTGTTTTTCTCTAAGGAAGCTGTGGGTTATGTATGATGTGGCACCTCTGTGCTGTGCTGAATTTTCTCAGTTTGTTTGGCTGGTGCCTCCCTTTTTAAGAGCAACAAAGGGTCCTGTGGCACCTTATAGACTAACAGAAAAGTTTTGAGCATGAGCTTTCGTGAGCACAGATGCTTCATCAGATGAAGTGAGTCTGTGCTCACGAAAGCTCATGCTCAAAACTTTTCTGTTAGTCTATAAGGTGCCACAGGACCCTTTGTTGCTGTTACAGATCCAGACTAACACGGCTATCCCTTTTTAAGCTGTACTTTCGGAGTGTCTTTGAAGTGCTTCCACTTCCTTCCATGACTTAATTTTGAGAAGAGTATTTGCTTCCGGAGGTAAGTGTTAGGTCCATGCACCCAGTGGCCAGCCCAACAGAGTCTGTGTTTCATGACCTGTGCTTCTCTAATACTGGTGTTGGCTGCAGAGAGAATGCTGATGTTAGTGAGTTGGTCTTCCCAGATGATCATGAGAATCCTCCTGAGGTGGCACCACTGGAACCAATCCAGCTGCTTGAGATGCCCTCTCACATCCATAGAGAAGGATGGGGGTGACAACTGCCTTGTACACCAAGATCTTGGTGCCTTTTTGCAGATTTCTATAATTGAAGACTCGTTTGAGTAATCTTCCAAAGGATGTGCTGGCACGCTAAATCCTGCATTCAGTTTCTGTGTCAGTGCTGGATGTGTGGATGAGGTGGATGCCAAGGTCTGAGAAATGGTCCACGTTATCCAGGGGTTCTCTGCTGATGATGATTTGTGGAGTACAAAGAGTAGTTTGTGCAGGAAAGGACTAGTAGAGTGCATTGTTTTCCTATTGTTGAGAGAGAAAGGGACCTATGCTTGGAGAACCATCTGCAAAAAGACTTAGTATGGTTTGCAGGTTGACCTCTGTGTGTGCAAGATTGATGCAATCATTAATGATGCCAGCTGTCATTATCTTAGATTTTGTTTGACAATGTTGGAGATTAAGGAGTTGGTCTTCCCTACGATAAACCCAATTCCATCAGGAAGGTGGTCGCAGACAAGAATCAGGATCAGGGCAAGGTAGATGAAGAAGTATGTTGGAGCAGTGACAAAGCCCTGCTTGGTATCAGTGCAAATGCTGAATAGTTTGGTCTCTGAGCTGTTGCCCAGAATAGTGGTAGTCATATACCATTATGGAGCAGTAGATGCTGGAAAAGAATTTCTGTAGATAGCCCAACCTAGACAGCACCTTCCATAGGGCATCATGGTTGATAGCGTCAAAGGCCTGCGTTGCGTTGATGTATGCCATGGAGAGTTCCTGCTGTTTCTTTCTGTGCTTCTCCTGACGATTAGTTCATGAAGAGCATGTCAGTTGTGCCTTGAGGAGGCCTGAAGCCATGCTGCGATTTGGGAAGGAGTTCCTTGGCAAGGGGAAGAAGGTGATTTGAAAGGATCTGGGCAAGGCTATACCCTGCAATCAAGACACCAATACCTCTGTAGTTCCCCGTTGAGGGGTGCTTTGCCCGAGCCTTTCTGAGAGTGGCATTGGGCCCTCTGCAGCCCCTTGCACTGTATTCACCCCTTTTT
Source organism: Carettochelys insculpta (assembly GCF_033958435.1). NCBI lineage: Eukaryota > Metazoa > Chordata > Testudines > Carettochelyidae > Carettochelys > Carettochelys insculpta. Next base: position 14,236,042 of record NC_134140.1, read on the forward strand.
GCTCAGGGTCGTGTGACCCCAGCCAGAGTCAGCAACTTTGCCCCAGTACATGGGGCAGTTCAGCCCAACAGCCAGAGCCAATCAACTTGACCCAGTCTATGGGGCCGTGTGACCCAATGGCCAGAGTCAGTCAATTCAATTCCCCCTGCGGCCAAGGGGTAATATTGCCAAGGGGTCAGCCGCCAATCAATAGGTGTAAATCCCCAGATGGAGCAGTTGAGGAGTGGGTAGGGGGACCTGAGCCCTCCCTTTCCACCAAGTCCCAGTCCTGAGCCCTGTCAGCTGTGGAACAGTCCACTACTAGCTTTGGCGGGGAATCCCACTGCAACGCACGAAGCTCCTGGGATTGCCATTCCCCACCCTGGGCTGCTTCCTACCAGTCTCCTGGGGTAGCTCTCTCCATTTTTTTGCCCCCGTATGGGGCTTCTCCAGCAGTCTCTCGCAGGCTGGTTCCCATGACCCACCCATGGGTGCTTCCTCTCCTGGAGCTCCTGCAGCACCTCCATCCATTGGGGCAGTCGGCCCCGTCTGAGCAGCTCTACAGGCTTTTATAGCCAGCCTGCAGCTGGAGCATGGCCAGCAGGGCTGTGGGGGCAGAGCCTCCTCAGCCAGATGGACCCCTTCAGGCCCTGTGACAGGGTTGGTACACCCTGTCACATTCCCCCACAAAGATTCATCCCCTATAACAATGTTGGCACTCTTGAAGTCAGGTGGAATTTCTTCACTGGTCCAGTCTTTGTCCAGGAGTTGGCAAAATTTATGACAAAGCTCTGTTCCACCAGCTTTAAAAACTTCAGCCGGGCAGCCATCTGTGCCTGGGGCCTTGTGATTTTTTTTGTCTGAGTGATGGCATGCTGGACTTCCTCAGAAGATGTGGTATCAGCAAGGTACTCCTTTGCTGAGCACTGTGGCATAGACTCAATGTTGTCTCCAGAGATCGTGGATTCAAAGTAGGTTCTCTAAGTGCTCCTTCCATCTTTGTTTAATGGCTGTATTGTCCTTGAGGAGGTTGGGACCATTCTGGGAACATAACAACATTGAGCCTTTGGAGCTTGGCCCATATATAGATTTGGTTACTTGAAAGAAATGTCTCATGTCATCCTGGTGTATGAAACTCTGGATCTCAGGGGCCTTCATTTACTACCACTTGTTTCAGATGTCACATAGCCTCCTTTGGACTTCAGCTTTAAGCAGGTGATAAGCCTCATGTTTTCACTGGTTAGAGCAGAGTTTCCCCAAATGTACAACATTTGTGTTCTCCTTTCAGGACTTTGGCATGATTGGCTCACCCCCTCTCCCAGTGCTGTCCCAGTGTTTATCTCCTGATTTTTAAGCAATTTGTTTTCTGCCGTGTACCCCTTGAAATCTCTGCCCATACCACCAGTGGTATGTGAACCACACTTTGGGAAACACTGGTTCAGAGGAGTCATTTTGCCAGTTACAGAATATATTTCCTTCATTTACTACCACTTGTTTCAGATGTCCCGTAGCATTTCATTGTTTTTGTCAAACCAGCTGCGGTGCCAATGAATGGAACGTCCTATGGCTCCAGCACATGCACTTTGTATGGGATTTTTAATTTGATCCCAGTGCTCTTGAATGTTGATAATGTTAGAAGGCCAGTTGGAAAGTTTCTCCAACAGGGATTTTTCTCTAGCTCAGATTCTTGGTTACAGGAGAGAACGAAAGGAACAAATAACCAGCTCACACGTAATTTCGAACCCTCCAAACAATAAACCTGACATGACTACCTAAACTTTCTCCTACTCACACCTTCTGGTGAGCTCACAGGATGTGTAGTGGAAGAGCTCATCTCTTTCCCTCCATCCCTGGGGAGATCCCTCTCTTTTTTGTTTTGTTTTCTCAACAGATGCTGATGTGATTCAGTTTCAGGTTAGAATTTTTCCACTAGCTCCCTTTGCTTTTTGTCATCTTCTCAAAAATCCCCTCCCTCAGAGGCACACTGGAGTTACACACACATCTCATAGAGCTGGAAGGGACCTCAGGAGATCATTGAGTCTAATCCCCTGTCCTCTTAGCAGGACCAAGCACCATCCCCCTTTTTTTTTTTTTAAATCTATTTGCCCCAGAGGCCTAAACAGCCTCCTCAAGGATTGAACTCACAACCCTAGATTTAGCAGGCCAATGCTCAAACCACTGAGATTAGCTTAACCCTTTCCAAGTGCCCCAGGTAAGTAGACTTTTCTTTGCAGCTCCCATTCATAACAGCATGCTTTAGAGGCAAGATCACAATTAGATATATAACTCAGATACAGGGGTTACTTAATGAATCAATAAAATGGTACCACGCTCCAGCTAAGCTTCTTTCCCCTCTGCAGAAAATTTGCTATGGTGCTTTCATAGTTAAATTGATTGCTTATGTATTCTCTATTTGTCTTGGGCATGGAAACTTTTGCTGCTTGGAGAACACTAAGTCTAATGATAATTACTGGTTCAGGGTGCAGTCTCTAATTATAGCATTTGTGCACATATCACCAGTCTGAGAGACAGAAATTGCTATTTTATGCTGTTTTAGATGATTATAAAAAAATCAAATTATAGCATGGTACCATTTCATTGATTCATACTTCATACTACCCATTAAAAATACCATCTAATTTAACTGCCTGGGTACACCAGACCAACCTTGGACCACAATCTGCCACTATAGCTAATGACTCGTAGTGCCTCCTTGTAATAGCACTTATATAGCACTTACAAGTTCAAAATGCTGCACAGGCAATAACTATTATAAAAGCATTTACACTCTGCACACAGCAACCCAGATTCAGGTACATCAGTGAGGTCTGACTACAGTCAGAGCAATTTTGGAAATCTCCACTCCTTCTGCAAGCAGACTCAGAAACTGCAGAATAAACGTCCTGAAGGCAGTGCAACTGAACAGCTTTAGAAAGACACTAAACTTTGGGCAAAACTGCAACAGATCAGTACACAAGGCAGCCTGAACCTTTCCTGCTTATACTAGTTTAGCCAAAGCAATTCATCCAGGAATGGCTCACTTCTGTATCATGAACACAATACAAATGGGCAGTGCAAGAGGAGACCTAAGTAACTCCTCAAGTTCAGTGACAAGTTTTGTTTTGTTGTGTTTTTGTTTTTGGTGCCTTTTTTCTGATTGGTTGTCTGCCAAAATGGCTTTTCTAGAGTGAGCAGCTGTTTCTTTGATCTGTGATCCAAATATGATTAAAACTAACTGTTTATGGAATCTGCATAACATCACATGGGCTGTTATATTAGTCTCAATTCCATTTAAAAAGTCCAGCACAACTAATAAACACACAATAACCAACAACCACTGTGACTAGGGTGTGATGTGTGAACCCCATTTCTATTAACATTTGGAGGATGCATGGCTTTTTGATGATGTTAGTGAAATGAACAGCAAAAGCCACATCACTGACCATCCTTGTTCTTTGTTTTCACCATGTAGATTTTAAAATGCGGTTTTAAGTGGTTGAGGTAGACACCGATGATGAGTTTGAAAAGCCTTGTGAGGCAAACTGTGAAACTAAAGACTTAGTGTTCACAGATGACGAAGAGCATGATCTGTTGGATCACATGTTCAAGAACAGAAGGCTCAAAAAGAACGAACGAGATCTTGAGGTACTTCCATACTGGGAAAGGTGCTGTGACCTGGAAGGCTCCCCAGATTTCCACAAGGGCCTCTCTCTTTAGAATGGAAATGTTATTTGAGGTCAACATTCTTTCAGTCTTGCAGGGAGGGTCTGCAGTGGGATACTCTTCTCTTCCTAAAGGTGTGGAACTCTCAATAAGCATTTACATCCCACACATGTATGAACAAATCAGAGACGGGGCTGCACTTCAAAATTTAAATCTGGTTTTGGATTATTCTGAAGTTTTGAGGTGTTTGAATGTGGGGGTTTGGCCATATACAAAACTCTCCATTTTACTTTTCTGTTATTTAAGGGAACTTTTTATTTTCATCTCTGGGGGAAAGACAGCTGTGGAGACGAGCAGGACAAGATCCAAACACTCGAAAGGTTTGGGAGAATTCAGAAACACAATCATATATATTCAAGATGGACCTGATCCAAAGCCCATTGATATTAATAGGCCTTTCTGCTGATTTCATTACTTCAGAGGCCTTTATATGCTTTAATTTGTAACAAACAAAAACGGACCTATTCAGAGCAAAAAAGAGCATGCATTGTGCTCTGCCAGAAAAGGTTTTAGCATTACTCATGTGCATCAGAAATAAAGCCACAAGGCAGAACAGTCAAAGCAATAATACTTAAAAGAAATCAGAGATGGCAGGTCAGAGAAAGCCTCCCACATATTTGGAGAAATGGCAGAAGTTGCTGTCTGCCTGAATCTAAGCCCTAAGAACTCAAACGTGAGAAGTCTCTGCCAGTGCTTGAGTCAAAACAGTTACATTCTTAACTTGGTTTAAAGAAAGAGTATGAAAGGGGATATTGTTGGGTTAAAAACAATAGTGGTTGCTCTAACTTATCCTTATCTATGGCTCTATTAACACCTGAGGAATTTTGAAATCTCTAATTACTTCTCATCAGATATGCTAAATGTTAACTCCATGAAGTGCTGTTAATGTGCCCCAGTCCTGGCCCTGCTGTGGGTGAAGATGGAGAGAAAAGACCTGGCCTTTTTGAGGTCTCCTTGCCTCTGGATGGTAGTTCCTCAAGCTAGTGTACATTCCCCTCTCAGATGCTACTGTTACTGGGGAAAGAGTGTGTGGCTGCTCACTGACAAATCTGCAAAGTGGGCTCCTGGTACAGAGCCATGCCCTCACCTGCTGACCCCAGGAGCCTCCCAGAACCATGGAGCAATGACTTCAGAATAGCTCTGCTCCCCCAGTAGCAGCGCTCTCCAAAGCTACTGTGAGATCTACTCCTCTGATGTGCTGTCAGTGCCCTCGGTGGTGCCTATTCCAGACAGGGTTGCCATATTTTGGAAGCTTCACACATAGTAGAGGATCCCTGAAGACCACAGGATTCACACCACACACAGGATCACCTTTGGCAGCTGTTTCGGCAGGAGCCTCTCCTAGTTGTGCCCTTCTGTCTGGAAGCCTCAGTTCTGATGTTTCTGTCTTGTGCTTATCTTCCACGAAGTCTGTAGGGCTCTTTGGGAATTCAGAGATGAAGGGGGTATTGAACATGGGCTTGGGGCACAGGAACAGAATCTGGGTGACTTGGGTGCTAATGTCAGTTCTGCCACAGGCATCTTCTGCCATTGGGCAAATCATCTGGCTAATGAACTCGTTGAAATGTCTAAACAAAACCTCTTTGAATCAGTTTCCTCATCCATACTAATGGACCCACCATACCTGACAGGAGGGTTGTGAGGCTAAATTAAACAGTCTTTGCAAAGTGTGGCATGATCTTTGGTCCAAAGGTGCTACGGAAAGATAAACAATTAATAATAAAAAGATAATGTTATGGATCCTACTGGATATTAGGGTTGTATTATAGAGGTCTCAGATATTGGGAACTTCCAGAAGCAGTGTCATGGAGAGGGTGAAGAAATGGTTTAACACAGTGTAGTACATCTCATGGTCATTTCATATCACTTAGCTGGGCCCTCAGTGTTGTCCCAGGTAAGGACTGAAGTGGCCTGGTAGAGAGCTTCTCCTTACAGTGTCTGGTCTAAGCCTCTCACTTCACAGAGCATGCACCTCTGGGCCCTTCTGGAAACCATCCCACTCCTTTTACCATGGGTCCCAAAGCTCAGTTAAATCCAAGTTTGGGTATAGGAAGGAGGGTAAAATCCAGTGCCAGAACAATTATAGTTCATGCACTGAAGGAATAAGAAGCTAAAAACACAAACAAAACCACACCCCCTTTGGAAATTCACAGCTTTTCTGTCAGGAGCAACGCTTCCCGTTAAAAAGGCAGCAAATATGCCTTCTCTAACCTGCAGTTAATAATAATTGAAGACAGAGATTCTGCAAGCTCTCTAGCCAATTTATTCCTGTGCTTACTTACCTGACACCATATCCCCCCACCCCACCCCCCGCTACACCTCTGCTCCAGGTATCTGATATTTGTAAAACACAAGAGAATTAAAACAGAGAAGCACATGGCATTGGCATTACATGAGGAAGCTTGGGATGTCTGTAAGTACTCCAGTTAGGAAGGAACAGTCAATGGCACACATACAAAAAGGGAAATGAATATTTAGGAAGGACTACAGTGGAAAGGGATCTGCAGGTCATAGTGGATCACAAACTCAATCAGAATCAACAGTGTAATGCTTGTAAAAACAAAACAAAACAAAACAAAAAGAAACATAATTCTGGCAATATGTGTTATCAGGAGTGTCATAAGCAAGACAGGAGAACTTCTGCTCTTCTCCATGCAGGTTAGATCTCAAATGGAGTGTTCAGTTCTGGGTTCCACATTTCAGGAACGATGTGGGTAAGTCCAGAGAAGGGCAACAAAAATGCTGAAAGTTTAGAAAGCAGGATCTCTAGGGAAAAGAGTAGGAAAAATGGGTTTGTTCAGTATGGAAAAGAGAAAATGGAGAGGGGACATAAGCTTGCAAGTACATACAAGCTTGTTACAAGGAGGAGGCAGAAAAGTTATTTTCTTTATCATCTGAGGATAGAAGAAGAAATGGGCTTAAATTGAAGCAACTGTGGTTAAAGTTGGATATTAGGAAAAACTTCCTGTCAGGTAGGTAAACAGAGGAATAAGTTGCCTCGAGAGTTTGCAGAATCTGCCTTCAATGATTATTAATAGCAGGTGAGACAAACAGCTGTCAGGGACAGTTTTCTTAATACTTAGTACTGCTTTGAGTGTAGTAGACTGGACAAGCAGACCGCTTGAGGTCCCTTCCAGTACTACCATTTTATGTCTATAATTCTGTACAAAGACTTTTAAATGCCAGCCATGAGTTAACTCATGAGTCTGTGGTTGTAAAGACTAAAATAAGTAAGGTAGCAGAAATGGAGTTGTTTCTACTGTGATCTGGAAATACATGCTTGTTCCAGATCTGTTGTGCTAGTTCCAAACTAATGGAAAGACAAGAGGACTTGAGTAATGTTTGAAACTATCTCCTGACTATTCCTGAAGTAAAAAGGAAGAAATGGTCCCAATGGTCGAGGTGTACCAGAGACCCAGGTTCAAATCTACAGTTACCTCTGTGATTTTAGATAGGTCACATAGGCCCAGATCCCTTAAGATTTCAAATGGAAATGAATGGAAGTTAGCTGCCTAAATACCTTTGGGAATCTGAGCCTTAGTCTTTCTGTGCCTCTGTTTCCCATCTGTAAAATGGGAATAGTAACACTGCCCTAGCTGTCGGGTGTTGTGAGGAGAAACGTATTACAGATTTTTAGGTACTCAAACACTATGGTAATGGGGGCCATTACAACAGATAGCTAGATTTGTCAGCTGTGCCAAAAACTGCCAGAGGCTCAAGCCTGCAGACCATAATTGGGGCCAAACTTCTGTTAATTTAACTGAGAGCTTTTCTGGACTAAGGATTTCAGGATTGGGGCCCAAAGCAGCTTTGGGGTAGAGAATCAGAGTGGGTGGTAGATGCCACATTAAGCTGCATGGTGTTTGCCTTTTTTTGCAGCAGGCCTGGTGTATGTGAGCACAAGATACAGTGAAGCCAATGATTTCTGCTTCTCCTTAAACCAGGGCAGATTTTGGCCAAGCATGGAGAAAATATAACTACTTGATGGGGACATAGACAAGTGATTTGTATAATGTATCACTTTACAGTCATTCAGCTATCATACACTAAGTGAATATTAACATGTTCTGGAGTATCAGCATATGTTCCTGGAAAGGCAGCTTCTTACCAATGTAAGTGAACACATTTTTAACCTGAACAACATTTTTTCTACTGAGCTTTAAGGTTCACCTAACTAGCTTCATGTGCAAGGCTCATTTAAACCATAACTAAGCCACGCTGTAGCTCTCTTGGGTGAATGACGCATCAGTGATTAACACCACAGTTGTTGGCTGTTTGCTGATAGTTGTGCTTTCACTCTATCATAGTGTTGATCACCTGGGGAGTGAGGCTACTCAGGATTTGAGAATAAAGCGGTTAATCTGGCAAACTGCCACTTAGGCAGCCCTGGTAAACATCCTGGGAAATGTGCCTGTGAGTCATACAGCAAACTGCCTGCTTGTAGCTCTCTTATTATGTCTGCAAGGTTCTATTGTTAAAAAGTCCACAGAAGCAATATAACTGTAAGGTACAATTTCAATTATCTAGTTTTGAAATGATTCCAAACTATGTCCAGGCTTTGGCTGGGGAAGAAATGCAGGTGGGCCTCTTGGCAGGAGTTCACAGGCTTCATTCAGTTGGCATGAAATGGAGAAGATTGCAGATGTCCTTGTCTTTTTTTTTTTTAAATGAAGAGGTTGCCTGTGAGGGCTACACAGCATGCATTGGTCCCTTTTGAGTGGGCTGCAGGTTTTTGTGGGGCCACACAACTAATTCTTGAGGTGCCTGGAACAGTGTTTGGGGTGGAGTGGGCCAAAACTAGTGTTTTGATCAGAGAGGCATAACTTAGAGCTGTCTCAAGGCTTCTGTAACTTGTAATGGCTTCCTAGGGCCATTTCACCTGTAGAGTTCATTGAAGCCTAGATTTCCAGAAAGCCTTTGACACGGTCCCACACCAAAGGCTTTTATGTAAATTAGGTGGTCATGGGATAGGAGGAAAGGTCCTTTCATGGATCGGGAATTGGTTAAAAGACAGAAAACAAAGGGTTGGAATAAATGGTAAATTTTCACAATGGAGGGGGGTAACTAGTGGTGTTCCCCAGGGCTCAGTCCTGGGACCGATCCTGTTCAACTTGTTCATCAATGATCTAGAAAATGAGGTAAGCAGTGAGGTGGCAAAGTTTGCAGATGACACCAAGTTGTTCAGGACAGTTAAAAGCAAAAGGGATTGTGAAGAACTACAAAAAGATCTCAGCAAACTGAGTGATTGGGCAGCAAAATGGCAAATGAAATTTAATGTGGGTAAGTGTAAGGTAATGCATGTTGGAAAAAATAACCCAAATTACACGTACTACATGATGGGGTCAAATTTAGCTACGACAGATCAGGAAAGGGATCTTGGAGTTATAGTGGATAGTTCTCTGAAGACATCCACGCAGTGTGCAGCGGCAGTTAGTAAGGCAAATAGGATGTTAGGAATTATTAAAAAAGGGATCGATAATAAGACAAAAGATATCATACTTCCCCTATATAAAACTATGGTACGCCCACATCTCGAGTACTGCGTGCAGATGTAGTCTCCTCACCTCAAAAAAGATATATTGGCATTAGAAAAGGTTCAGAAAAGGGCGACTAAGATGATTAGGGGCTTGGAACGGGTCCCATATGGGGAGAGGCTAGAGAGACTGGGACTTTTCAGTTTGGAAAAAAGGCGATTGAGGGGCGATATGATAGAGGTATATAAAATCATGAATGGTGTGGAGAAAGTGAATATAGAAAAATTATTTACCTTTTCCCATAATACAAGAACTAGGGGACACCAAATGAAATTGATGGGTAGTAGGTTCAAAACTAATAAAAGGAAATTTTTCTTCACACAGCGCACAGTCAACCTGTGGAACTCCTTGCCCGAGGAGGCTGTGAAGGCCAGGACTCTATTAGGGTTTAAAAAAGAGCTTGATAAATTTTTGCAGGTCAGGTCCATAAATGGCTATTAGCCAGGGATAAAGTATGGTGCCCTAGCCTTCATAACAAGGGCAGGAGATGGATGGCAGGAGATAAATCACTTGTCTTCTGTTCTCCTTCTCTGGGGCACCTGGCATTGGCCACCGTCGGCAGATGGGATGCTGGGCTTGATGGACCTTTGGTCTGACCCAGTATGGCCATTCTTATGTTCTTATGTTCTTATGAAGCACAGATCCATTCACCTTCCTAGCCAGGTCTCCTAAGCCAGGAGCCCAGAAAAGTAATGGTGTTGAGCTGGCTACAAGGGTTTAAGCTGCTCCAGGATTGTCTCATATTGGTAAAATTTCCAGCTGCCTATTTAGGGAAGTTTTAATTGGGGCTTTATTATGGATTTGGTCCTATGTTTCTTCACACCTAAGTATGGATACCTACCTCCCCTACAGCAGTGTCATGAGGATGAGTAAACTAATATTCGTACAGCACTTTGAAGATGTGAAGTACAATATGTTTCTCTGCTGTTTTAATAACACTTTCTTTTGATTCCCCACAGGCACCGCCTAGGACCTTTAGACCTCACATCAGGAAGAAAAGTACCTCGACCACTGAAACCATGTGAGTGCAATGAGCCAAGAGCACCAAGATCCACAGAATGTCTCTCTTCTGCCTTAAAGAGCTACTTGCTAATTCTGTAGAAAAACAGCAGTGAGATGGATGTGATTTTATGTGCAGCACTGTAGACATGGCCTTTCTCTTTTCCCTTAGTTTTCCCTTAAATTACATGATACTTGCATTTTCCCATAACATGGTGCGAACACACTCACAGGTGGTAACAGTGTCAGAGTCCCTGTTTCAACGGCAGAATATACAACCATTCAAGCTAACCCTGTCAGGCTGTACATTTGCAATTATTAATTGTGTCTGCATAGTTTTAGCTTGTGAATGCAAAAGAAAAAAAACAAGAAAAAAACACTCACTAGCTCTCAATGATATGTTGACTAATGTATCTATGGCTTTATTCTTAATCAAGTGGACTTCCAAGAGCCATAGCCTTTTCTCCCACCCCTTCCTCCATCTTACAGTGAGACTGTGACTAATGGTGAGATATTTTGATTTCTTGATTGTACAGAATATCTGAAACTTATTAGCAAAAGTTGAGCTGCAGCTCCATTTCTTTTTCTGCAAGTAAAGTATGGGAACTTAAATTGTGCTAAAAACATAGAGACAGCTTAGATATGATGAAAATGAGAGATGTACAAGAGCATGAATGATTTCACAAAATAAAGCAGGGAATCTTAATTTTGATACTCCTGAGCCAGAAGATGAGTGGTATATTTTGTAGAAAATTAAAGAAACCAGAAGAATTAATCTTATAACTCTTGACCAAGATTTTACTGGCAGTTCTAACAATATGTGGCAGCTATATTTGTATAACTGCTTCAGAGTAAACCAGAATCACATTAGTCATTGATTTCACAGGGCAGAATTCCCCTTCCTTATTTGTGTGTAGGAGCTCAGTTCAGGTGTTCTGCTTCCCTGGTGTGAATGTGGGAATTGCACACCTACAGCCAGAGAAAAGTATTGGAATTGAACTCCCTCATGTGGCTTGGAGAGAACTTTACCAGTACATGGACTCTGGTTTAAACCATCAGACTCTAGTCTGGCTGGTGGGTTGGTATCCTTACATAAATGCTAAATACAAAAGAAGAGTAAGAAGTTGTAGGATATGTGTATTTGTGCTTAAAGTTAGTGTTGCCTGTAAATGTAAAAGCATGTGAAATTCATAAATAAGTTAATTATGTGGCCCTTTGTGTTTGCTCATGCACCTATCCCATAGACTAGAAAAACTTTTAGAATCACCTGACATACGATTGCCATAGATAACTGATTAGTAAACAGACTTGATTACGAATAGTATTGTTACCTAGTTCACAGACAGAAGTGGCCCAACATGCCAGTGATTGATTACAGCGCATCAGGCTCGGCTATCAACATATCTGAAGTGGCCTTTGTTAATTTATCTGCTGGAAAGGCTTCTCCATCCTAGCCTTCTCTCCAATTCATTTTGAGGATATTCCAACGTTTCTTTAAATGATTTGGAAAGTTAAAAAATGCCACTGTCGTCTCTCCACAAGGATTTGTATCGGTATCGTTATTAAGAGGAAAGGGCAAACACATTTCTTGTGATTGTCACATTTGGACCCATTACTAGAAAAACTCTGATGTCCCTTACAAGCACTGAGTAGATTTGTGTTTTTTGTGAGGACTATATGCTAAAAGAAGGTGTGCTCCAGATGGCAGTTGGAAAACATTCAGTCATTAGAACACACTCAGCAACGCTTTGAGTAGCTAAACTTTTGTATTTTTGCAGCTTTAGTCAATTTGATTTTTCAGCAATTTATTTTTCAAATAGGAATTTTGCCTGAAGTCTTAGTCAAAATTAAAATCCTGTTGCAAGCTTCATTTTCAGCACCACGCAATAGGGTGCCATAAGACAAAACAAAAGCTGACAATTTTGCACTCCATTTATGCCAAAAATAAATATAGCTATGTTTGATGAATTCTACTCACACACTGTATTAACATTCATCCTCACTAAAGTTATTAACTGTCTGATCTGCTGTTTACTGTAAACTTGACTGTTTTGATTTTCTTAAATGCTGTGGTGAAACTGTTGACAAGGGAGTTGCCTTATCTCTTGAAGACATTCACTGTATAAGTAAAAAAAGAAACAAATTTTTCATATTGCTGGCAAAAATGTGTTAATTTATCAACTGAGTTGTGCATATGTGAATAGACTGACCAGAAGTAGGAATGCCTAACCATGTATACTTAGTGGTATAGTGTTCTGTACACAGGATAGAACAATCACTTGCTATGAATTCAGTGTATTACAGACACAGGTTGTTTACAAATGCTTCCTCTAAAAGGTCTGTCCTTTTAACATTCAGATGTATATGCTTATTTGGAATCAGCATCAGCTCTATGTTCTTTGGTGCCAACTCGTCTCCCAGGCACTGCTCTCCCTTTGGGAACAACTGCAGTACAACAATTGCAGTAGATGATCCCTAGCAGTAGATGAAGGCAAACCTGGGTTTGCATCGATCGAACTAATCAGAATTGCATGCTAGCTGGCCCTTAAAGGGGAGTAGGCCCCACCTCTGCCTAATCAGTTGCCACTTAGTGGAAGCAGTGAGATCAAGGAGCAGGTAGCTTGAAGATAACCGGGTCCTCACTAATGCCAACAGAAGCTCAGGTTGGGAGGAAGGCCCCCTCCACCATTGCTTCTCGGCCCTGGGGGAAAGAACCCAGTGTACGTAACTCTCAGATGACTGGAAGCCTGTATGTAGTAGTTAGGCCCCTGCAAAAGACCCTAGCTCAGGGAATATGTTTGTGTTATTTTGAAGAAATAAACTACAGCCTTGGAGACTGGAATCCTGTGGCTGGAAAATGCTCTTTCGTGCCTGGATCACTGAATTAGCCTGATGGCTTATACAGGATTTACCTGGATTGTGAAGGTGGTAAACTTTGAGTCAGTCACTGCAAAGCCCTATGCACCGTTATCTAAATGTAACTGTCAGCACCAGTGGAGCTATAGTGATCACTGAAGCAGGGCTGTTTCCAACTACAGCCAAGGCTCCACTTATCCCAGTGTAAAGTGAGAGTAACTGCCCAGAAGCAAAGGAAGTTACAGAAGTGTAAACCTGGTAAAAGGAAAAGAATCAGGCCTTCTATTTCAAACAAAAAAGGAAAAAGTTATCTTGATAGAGGCTGGTTAGAGGTATGGGATGCTCACTGACATCATGTAAACAGCCTGCTGCTTTTTAATGTGCTCTGCAAAGTAAATGTGTTCTCATGTAGCAATGGTATTTATATATTTGTGACACTGCTTATTAATCAGTCTTCTTTTGCTGTTTATTTGTTTTGGGTACCTATTTTGCACCTATCACAGTCTTTGAAATTGTAAAGAACACTATGCGTACTCTGGCGATTCACACTTACCCACACATACTTAAGAAATTGTAACTGTGCACTTAAGAGATTTCCTTCCCATGAGCAGTAGAAAAGATGCGATAGGACAGTACACTTAATGCCTCGTTAAGGATGGACATTATGACAGTATTCCAAAGGTTGGAGTTTTGCTGGTTTTGTTATGTTGCTTGATATACATCTTGAATAAAGTCTTAAATCTTTTCTTTAAAAAAAAATCTTCAGTCTGTTCAATGTATCTGGCAGGCCAGAATACCTGCTACTTTTATCACCACTACATTATTGATTTAATTCTTGCTAACTGTATATAGCTGTGAAGGACATGCATCATTTAGTGAATACAATTCTTTCTGTATTGCCATCCAAAAAATACAGCTAATAATCCTGAATTCATTGGACTACAACAGTTTTTTTTTTATTACACAGTAAGGTTTGTCTTGTTCATTCGGATGACAACTTGTTTCTATTGCTTCATATGCCTTACTCTGAAATGTAAGCACAGTATTTCTATTCCAATTCATTTATTTGATAAGATGGTAGAAACTTAACAAGCTTTCAGTAAGTTTGATATTTGTGTAGGTAAGTAATTTTTAAATTAGGTGTAACTTGGTGGTATGCAAAACAAATCTGACTCCTGCAAATAGTACAGTAATCTGGAAAGACTGAATGGCACTTGTTTCAAGACCTCAGTTTACCTTAGGATAATGTTTCTCAACCAGTGGTACATGAGAGAAGTCTGTGGGTACTTATACTTTATTTTAAAAAAGGTTGAGATGCATCATGTCTTGTTGAACAAGACATAATGCAACTGATTGGCATACGCTACAGTAAAGAGATTGGAACAGTATGAAGCTACTAAAACAAAAAAGCAGAAAGTAGCACTTTAAAGACTAACAAAATAATTTATTAGGTGAGCTTTCCCATGAAAGCTTTCATGGGAAAGCTCACCTAATAAATTATTTTGTTAGTCTTTAAAGTGCTACTTTACTGCTTTGTTTTGACAGTATATAGGCTAGCACGGCTTTTACTCTGTTACTAATCAACAATTTGAAGCTACTGTTAATACACTGATTATAGCTGCCAAGTTTTAAAGAATGCAAGGGTGTGGGCCTCAAAAACAAAAATAGCAGCTAAAGTGTAAAAACTATAAAATAAGATGCATTGTTTCATACAAAAGACCATGGAACTACCACTGGGTAGTTTTAAAATAGAGCCAGACTTTAAAAGAAAATTAACCAATAGGGAATTATTCACAATTAACAAGTGAGAAAGCAAAGAACTTTCAGAATGGTAGTAAGAGTAGTTCTATAATAATTTTAGCTGATTTAGCATTTGTTTTAATCATCTCCATGACCAACAGGTGCAATGCTCTAATTTTCAGTGTTTTCTAATGAAGCTACATTGGTTCTACTCAATATCAAAGTGGGTAGTGTTATTAAAATGGTACTCCACTCCTGTTCAATGCAAACACTCAGACAGTAAGTCTTTTTGTTCTGTGTTTATACAGTACCTCATGCAGTGGAGTCCTGGTCCATGAATGGGGCTCCTAGGTGTTCTGGTTATATCCATTCTATATTACTTGTATTTTTAAAACTAAACATTCCCATTTAATTCTAAATATTTAGTTTAGAAGTTCACCTACATGGTTCAGGAAGAATCTCACAATGAGGAATTCAGAATATTTATCTGAACTGACATTTCTCACCTTTTCCGCTTGCCCTGCTCCGCCTTTTCAAGTGAAATGCAATAACCAATAACTATGATTCAATACTCCAGGCAGAGTCTGGAAATAGTTTATTTGTGGGGTTTGCACCAATAGTTTGAATCAGATTGTATATTTACATGGTACAGGGGTGTGTGGAGAAGTGACACTAGTTGTTCGTTTTTGGGAATGCATAAAAATATCCCAGCCCACATACGACATACTTGGCATTAACAGTGAAAACAGAAACATGAATGGGGATACCAAAGAGAGAAGATTTCTAAAGTCGAAGGTTTGTGCGATCGTGGTACTTCTGGAAGGGATCATCAACATACCAGTTTCTTCTCTTCCAGAAAGAAGTGGTCATTTTATCAAGGAGCTTACTCTGTGTTTTATTGCAAAACACTTGTTCCCTCAAGCGCCTTTTCTGTCGAACAGACTTTTTCCATAATTTTTTCTTGTAACCAGCCTGTCAGAAGACAAAGAATTCTATATCATTTTATTATACACTGATGTATAGCAACAAAACCAACCCATACTCCAACAATCCGTGGCCTGCACAAGTCAGCTTCCTGCTCCCATGCTGGATTGTTTTTTCTCCACTCACTACTGACCACTAAAGGAAGGTCAGATCTCACACTTAAAGGAAAGCCTTACTCTTTTCCTTAGCCAAAGGCCACTGTGCAGTCGAAGAAATCTATATATCACGGATTTTACAGACTTCCTCTTTCCTTTTCGCAGACTATAATATGTGACAGTCCTGCCTGGCTGCAGAAGGATATGCGGCAGTAATGGTGTTACTCTGAAATAAAGAACAAAAGAAAAAAAATGGAGGATGTAATGTAACCAGAATGAAGTACCCTTTCCCCAAACTCACTACCTGACTCCATCTGAAAAACCTGGAGTGGCTTTACACCACCTTGCCTGAGGAAATTTAAAAGCAAATTGATCTAACACTTCCATAAGTCTGTAGTAATGAGAGGCCTTGCAAACAGGCTTGGTGAAAGGCTAAACAATGGTCAACACTTAGCTAAGGCACCTCAAGCCTGAACAACATAGGGTTAAAGCAAAAGCTGTGAGCTAGATAGATGCTGCTCACAGGAATTTGGCTGCAACAGGGGTGATAAGAGTATTACCCCAAAGTGCTAAGCACTCAGTGACACACACACGCATTCTAGGAACAGAGAGAAAGTGGTGCTACTGGACTGCTTTTTTGTTTTGACATTCTAGGAAGATAACATGACATTCTGCATGGTACCAGCACCCTCCCCACAGATAACAACTTAGCACCAGGTAATTTCTGACCCAGCTTCAGTACAGAATCATTATGATAACATTCGGCACAAATTTGAATTTGAATGTAGAGGCCAGCTCGGCTGTTTCCCTTTCCAGAACGGGAAACAGCCGAGCTGGCTTTTGTGTTCAAGTTTGGCACATTAACACATGGTTTAAATCATGATGGGAACTTTCTGAGTCACTATAGGGGCTCGTCTGCATACTTGGCTCAATCTAATTCTTGACCTTCCCCCCCACCCCCCCACTCTCTGATTTGCTCACCTTGATTATCTTTTTCTGATTTGTCCTCCTTGCTTACTGTTTTTGGTTCTCTGTGTCTTAAATATTGAGTCTGTTCTGGTCTGGCTATGGTCTGAAAAAGTGGGTCTGTCCCACGAAAGCTCACCTAATAAACTATTTTGCTAGTCTTTAAAGTGCTACTTGACTGCTTGTTGTTTTGATAGTGTATAGACTAGCACGGCTTCCTCTCTGTTACAATTCTTCATGATGGATAATGGTTTTTTGATGATACCACTATCTACGAGGTAATGAATAGGATCTAGTTCAGGGATTCCCAACCTATAGGTCAGGACCCAAACATGGGTCATGATTAGATTTGTTAAGGGTCACCAGCAGCTGGGAGATGCATGTGACTCTTAAAGAAGCCACTGGCTGCTCCTTAACACTGCCACATCCAGCAGCTATCTCTATCAATACAGAAGCAATTACACATTATAAAGACAGCTTCTCCACCTTTGATATTCGCACCCATCCCAGGCAAGCCACTTAATAAATTCTGACAGTGAGTTATTTTCACCCATCTTCCTTCCCTGCCTTTTGGCCCTGCTTCTGTTCTATGTAGCTGATTTGTCAGTTTTCATTTTTTTGTTTGTCTCTCCCCCAACCTGAGTGACACACCCAGCCCCTTCAGCCTCTGAGTATGACCCTCCCAACCCCTCAAGCCCTTGAATGTGGCCCCCCACGCTCCCCAGTGTGACTCCTTGCAGCCCCTCCAGCTTCTGTGTGTGGGGTTTAAGCTGGAGGGGGGAGCAGTTTGGGGATGAGGGTCTTTCCCCCACCACAACTCAGATCAACTATAAAGTAATAATTTACTATAAAAAACGTAGTGTTATTTTATCATTATTAATGTATTTTCCCTTTTTCTATGGAAATAACTACTATGAATCTTTAAACATGAGGGGGCACAATTTAGATTCTTGCCTGAGGTGCAAAATTAGCTAGTTATGGCACTGTTCCCTTCCCCCCACTCTGTTTGAATTGCCTTGGGTCACCAAGTCTTCCTGAATTGTCAAAATGGGTCCCCGCCTGGAAAAGGTTGGGAACTGCTGATCTAGGTACATTAAGGGGTGTCAACATATTAAAACATATTGTAATCAGGGGTTGTACCTGGGATACGACACACATATGTAACTTGTTTATACCTGTGTATAAAAATGTGTGTAACAGGGCTGTGTTGAGCAACCTAGGGGATGACAGAGCTCACTTGCCATTAACTGAATCATGTCCATTGTCAAGGCACGTGTATAAGAACATAAGAACGGCCATACTGGGTCAGACCAAAGGTCCATCCAGCCCAACATCCCATCTGCCGACGGTGGCCAATGCCAGATGCCCCAGAGAAGGAGAACAGAAGACAATGATCAAGTGATTTATCTCCTGCCATCCATCTCCTGCCCTTGTTATGAAGGCTAGGGGACCATACTTTATCCCTGGCTAATTGCCATTTATGGACCTAACCTGCAAAAATTTATCAAGCTCTTTTTTAAACCCTAATAGAGTCCTGGCCTTCACAGCCTCCTCGGGCAAGGAGTTCCACAGGTTGACTGTGCGCTGTGTGAAGAAAAATTTCCTTTTATTAGTTTTGAACCTACTACCCATCAATTTCATTTGGTGTCCCCTAGTTCTTGTATTATGGCAAAAAGGTAAATAATTTTTCTGTATTCACTTTCTCCACACCATTCATGATTTTATATACCTCTATCATATCGCCCCTCAATCGCCTCTTTTCCAAACTGAAAAGTCCCAGTCTCTCTAGCCTCTCCCCATATGGGACCCGTTCCAAGCCCCTAATCATCTTAGTCGCCCTTTTCTGAACCTTTTCTAATGCCAATATATCTTTTTTGAGGTGAGGAGACCACATCTGCACGCAGTACTCAAGATGTGGGCGTACCATAGTTTTATATAGGGGAAGTATGATATCTTTTGTCTTATTATCGATCCATTTTTTAATAATTCCTAACATCCTATTTGCCTTACTAACTGCTGCTGCACACTGCGTGGATGTCTTCAGAGAACTATCCACTATAACTCCAAGATCCCTTTCCTGATCTGTCGTAGCTAAATTTGACCCCATCATGTAGTACGTGTAATTTGGGTTATTTTTTCCAACATGCATTACCTTACACTTACCCACATTAAATTTCATTTGCCATTTTGCTGCCCAATCACTCAGTTTGCTGAGATCTTTTTGTAGTTCTTCACAATCACTTTTGGTTTTGACTGTCCTGAACAACTTGGTGTCATCTGCAAACTTTGCCACCTCACTGCTTACCTCATTTTCTAGATCATTGATGAACAAGTTGAACAGGATCGGTCCCAGGACCGACCCCTGGGGAACACCACTAGTTACCCTCCTCCATTGTGGAAAATTTACCATTTATTCCCACCCTTTGTTTTCTGTCTTTTAACCAATTCCCGATCCATGAAAGGATCTTTCCTTCTATCCCACGACCACCTAATTTACATAAAAGCCTTTGGTGTGGGACCGTGTCAAAGGTTTTCTGGAAATCTAGGTATGTTATGTCCACTGGGTGCCCCTTGTCCGCATGTTTATTAACCCCTTCAAAGAATTCTAATAGATTAGTTAGACACGACTTCCCTCTGCAGAAACCATGCTGACTTTTGCCCAACAATTCGTGCTCTTCTATGTGCCTTGCAATTTTATTCTTTACTAGTGTTTCTACTAATTTGCCTGGTACTGATGTTAAACTTATCTGTCTATAATTGCCAGGGTCTCCTCTAGAGCCTTTTTTAAATATTGGTGTTATATTGGCCGTCTTCCAGTCATTTGGTACCACAGTGGATTTAAAGGATAGGTTACAAACCACTGTTAATAACTCCGCAATTTCACATTTGAGTTCTTTCAGAACCCTTGGGTGAATGCCGTCTGGTCCTGGAGACTTGTTACTATTCAGCTTATCAATTAACTCCAAAACCTCCTCTAATGTCACTTCAATCTGAGTGAGTTCCTCAGATTTGTCACCTAAAAAGGCTGGCTCAGATTTAGGAACCTCTGTAACATCCTCAGCCGTGAAGACTGAAGCAAAGAAATCATTTAATTGCTCCGCAATGGCACTGTCTTCCTTGATCGCTCCTTTTATATCTTTATCGTCCAAGGGCCCCATTGCTTTTTTAGCAGGCTTCCTGCTTCTAATGTATTTAAAAAACATTTTACTATCGTTTTTTGAATTTTTGGCTAGCTGTTCCTCAAAATCTTTTTTGGCTTTTCTTACTACATTATGACACTTAATTTGGGAGTGTTTATTATGTTTGTATTAGTGTAGAACTGCTGGCATCCATATAAGGACATCTAGGCTACGTCTACACGTGCAGCCAACATCGAAATAGTCTATTTCGATGATTAACGTCTACATGTCCTCCAGGGCCGGCAACGTCGATGTTCAACTTCGACGTTGCTCAGCCCAACATCGAAATAGGCGCAGCGAGGGAACGTCTACACGTCAAAGTAGCACACATCGAAATAGGGATGCCAGGCACAGCTGCAGACAGGGTCACAGGGCGGACTCAACAGCAAGCCACTCCCTTAAAGGGCCCCTCCCAGACACAGTTGCACTAAACAACACAAGATACACAGAGCTGACAACTGGTTGCAGACCCTGTGCCTGCAGCATAGATCCCCAGCTGCCGCAGAAGCAGCCAGAAGCCCTGGGCTAAGGGCTGCTGCCCACGGTGACCATAGAGCCCCGCAGTGGCTGGAGAGAGAGCATCTCTCAACCCCCCAGCTGATGGCCGCCATGGAGGACCCAGCAATTTCGACGTTGCGGGACGCGGATCGTCTATACGGTCCTTACTTCGATGTTGAACGTCGAAGTAGGGCGCTATTCCTATCTCCTCATGAGGTTAGCGACTTCGACGTCTCGCCGCCTAACGTCGAAGTTAACTTCGAAATAGCGCCCGACGCGTGTAGACGCAACGGGCGCTATTTCGAAGTTGGTGCCGCTACTTCGAAGTAGCGTGCACGTGTAGACGCAGCTCTAGGGTACTAAAGCCCATGCATCAAGGACAATAACCCTGCTTCCAGCTCCTTTGTACCTCTCTGGATTTGTGGTTATTGGATCTCTTGAGAAGTCTGTGGTGCAGGCTAAATGATCAGAGCCATCACAGGCATTCAGAGAGGACAAATACATGCACAGCCAAAGGTTATCAATACAGCAAGGAGCAGAACAGATGCCAGACACCACACCAATAATGGCATCTCGCTACCAAGTTTTTGGATGCATGACATACACGTCTATTAAACAGCATTACTTCTGGCTCAATGATTTGCAAACATTATTTTTGTTATCGGAGCATCTTGGAACCTTACTCATGGATGAGGACACCATTCTGTTAAGTGCTGTACAGACAGTTCTCTTCAGCACATAATATTTAAAAATGGAGTTGAGAGCACAGGGTTAGTGTACCAAGTACTATTTTTTGTGAAAAGTTAAAGTTACATTTATTTTTAAATTAGCAATTTGGGGATTTAGTTATTTTAATTGGGAGATAGAGTTTTAAAAACTGATCCTGCTTATAATAGTGACAGGTAGCAACAGAACTTCCCATGCCAAATTAGAGAAAGCTACTGCTTTTCAAGAAGTTTAATGAGGATATGGATAAAAAAAATCAAGTTTAACCCTAACAACACTGTCTTATAAGCTTACATATACTATTATTTTCTTTGTTTCCTATTGTTGCTCTAGCACTGATGCAACTTGCTCTGAGTAGGTAGAGATAGATGATAATGCTGGGAGTGGTCTACACCGCACTCCAGCCACTGTTACCATTGGCTGGTCTGCACTGTGCTCTTGGCTAGCACAAGGGGCAGAAGTATGAAAGAAAGTTCTACTGCTGACTCTAGTGCATATTACATTCTGAAAATTTTACAGCAAGCTCTTTGTTCTCCAATAGTTTTATGTCATTCACCATTCAATAAAATACCATACCTGCTTAAGATTGAGAGAGGACACCTACATGGCAGATCCCTAACTGATAGCACAGGTTTTGTAACAGAAGTTGATGTTGCCTGCAGCCAGCTGAAACGTTGCATGGAGAGTCCAGAAAAAAGACGGATGTTGCAGGAGCTGTTGTAGGCCAAAGGGACCAGAAAATTCAGAGGTCGGAGAACCCCTACCGAGAGAGAATAGTTAGCACCAGGAAAAGTT
Organism: Carettochelys insculpta; assembly: GCF_033958435.1. Classification (NCBI taxonomy): domain Eukaryota; kingdom Metazoa; phylum Chordata; order Testudines; family Carettochelyidae; genus Carettochelys; species Carettochelys insculpta. The sequence continues at coordinate 14,258,116 of NC_134140.1, forward strand.
AAAAAAAAGTGAAGAGTCGGTTGAAACAGGCTGATCTTTGAATCCATTTTTGTTTTGTGAACATTAATATTACTTAATTACAAGTGTACTAAATCACTGTTTACTCTTCAACATTTTAGAAATTGTTTAGCTAGTCTTCTGACAAAATAGATCAGCATTTCAGATAACTGCACACAATCCAGGGTTACAGGGAGTCAGAGCACCCGCAAGCTGCACTTTATCTAAAGCAGAAATGGGCAAGAGTTCACAGGGAAAACTCACTTATGACCATATCCACAGCCACATTCAATATGGAGGATGAAGCCTGCAGAGATGAAATTCTAACATTCAGTTCTCTCTCTTGACACAAGAAGAGTTGGGATGGAGGACTACTTGCTGGCCCTCCCTTCCAATTTGATGATGAGGTCAGCTACATCGTGTTCCATCAATTACCCATTGGATGAGTGACTTTAAAAAGAAAAATCTACTTATAAGGCTCACTAAACAGGGAGAGACCAAGCCAAAAGTTTGGGTTTGTCATGTGCATGAGAATGGAGTCCAGTGCATGAAGATGTGTCCCAGCATGCAGTGCTTTATTTGCTCAAAGACACAACAATAAAAATACCAAATCTAAGCATGCACTGCTTCATTTTGCACAGGATGCACATCCACCTCAGGACAAAAAAAGCAGTGAAGTAGCACTTTAAGGACTAACAAAATAATTTATGAGGTGACCTTTCATGGGACAGATCCACTTAAGAAGTGGATCACCTAATAAATTACTTTGTTAGTCTTTAAAGTGCTACTTGACTGCTTTTTTGTTTTGACAGTATATAGACTAGCACGGCTTCCCCTCTGTTACTATCCACCTCAGGGTGACAGCTGTGCTGCATGCTGGAATTTACCATCTCTGCAAACCACACAGGCTCATCACACAAAGAAGAGCTGCCACCATCTGCTTCCTCTTTTCCAACTCATAGCGATTGTGCTCTGCCCTTCAGGGGGGCAGAGCCTCAGTCTGAGGTTCCCAAATCCCAGGCAGCGAACTGGAGTCGCTGGCAGCGAACCGAGGACAGGAAGGCAGAACCGTCCTCCCCACTAGTGGCGCTGCTTAAATAGGATAAAGAACCACGAAGGGCTCTATAGCTCCCACGCACCAGCCGCTTCTCCCGAACCCCCACCCCCACGGTGCCCGCCGAGAAGCCGCCCGCCGCCAGTCTCTCACGGACCCGATAACCTCCGCACCACAGCTACTACCGCCGCCATCTTGCCAGCCGCCCGCCTACGGCAAGCAGCGAGCGACACACCGCGCAGGGGGCGGGACTAAAACGGGATGGCAGAGCAGCGGGCGTTCCCTGGAAGGGAACGTGACAAAGGCCGGTGAGGACGTCTTCCTTGCCCGCTCCCCATAGCCGCCCTCACCCGACCCCAGGCGTCTGCGCATGCGCTGCGTGCCTGCGCTTTCACCCTGGCAACAGCGCGGTGAGCAAACGAGCTTAGGTAGCTAGAGGGGCGCGAGATAGTGGGCGTCGGCGCGCGCTTAGTGCCTCTGCTGCTCGTTCAGTCCCTGGCGCGGTGCGGCTGCGGCTCCCTCAGTTACGGGCGCTCCATGCTGGGCACTGTAATGCCGCTTTAACTGCCTTCGACTTCCGTTCCCGCGCCTGGTCGGGCTGCTTATATTCAGGAGCGTTCGGAAGTCAAAGTGCAATAAATTGTTCCTTCCGCCATTGTAGCATTGGAGCCATCTCCCTGCCCCACCATTGAGCATAACACAGCTGCTCTTGCATTAGAAACACAACATCGGGGCCAAGGGAAATTGCTAATGTGAGAAGGGCTGACAATATACTCTGCAGACTACCTCCACTATTACCTTAGTTACAACTTTTCTTTTCTTTTGGATCGTTTAATTGTGCATTTCACTGTTTTCCTAAAACTGCCTTGGTGCCTCTAAGCACAATGAATTCCAAGCAGGAAAAAAAAACCAATCAAAAACAAAAACAAAAGCCTGCTCTTGCAATAAAAGCCACATGAGTTGGCCTTTGGCACCATATAGAGTCTATTACTCCACCATTCTTTTTGCAGAAGCAGGGCCTTCCTGTGAAGGCAGCTACAACCTCGGCTCATGACAATTTCAGTATTGTGATGTAGTATTACACAGGGCATATTGTTGTAATATAACCTCTGGCTGGCAAAGAAAAGGATGCAGCCTTTGTACTATGTGCAGAGTGCATGAAACACACCTGGTTACCACTGTTAGCTGGACAGGTGGGAGCAGTTTTCCCAGTCTGTTACCCCAGCGTTTTCAAAAACTTAATTGTTTCACTCCAGGTAACGTAAGGAATAAATCAAAAGGAACTCAGGGATTCTGAGCAATTTGCAAGGAAGCATGCTCTCATCTAACACTGCAAGTTACTGGATTTAAGCACTCACAGACATAAGCAAAAGGTTTAGACCATCCAAGATATTTACCTTACAAGTGGAAAGGTACTGAGTAACTAACAGCAGGTTTACAGCAATGGGCAGTTGCTGGCAGGGAGAAAAGATGTTATGAAAAATGTCAAGTTGGCTTCAGAGGACGGTTCCAAAGAGCACTCTAATAGCTAATTTTCTATAACTAACTTCTGCAAACCATATAAGTCATAATGACCCCTGCTGGATCATCACTTTTCTAACTTTAAGTAAACTTTTAAGAGGCATCTAGAGCCAAGGTTTTCCAACCACAAAGGTTTTCAAGCTAAGTTGTTTACTTGATTAGCAGAAACTGTCAGCTAGACTTGACCTTGTCGCTAAAGCTTGTCTCTAAATTAACTGTGGTGTTTTATTTTGTTAATTCATGGTAGCTGAAAAACATAATATTGTTGCAATTAGCTTGATCACATTTACAGGAGTGAAAGTAGATGCTGGGACTTACCAGCATGCCCTGCACTGGGCTCAGTGTCATGGGGGGTGAGGGGAGCTGGCTCTCTGGGTCCTGGAAGTGGAAGGGTTGGTGGTATACCCTTCCACCTGCCAGTCTTTCATGGCTGACCACTGGGAGCCCCAAGTCTGCAGCAGTGGAAGCCAGGACTTTTCAAATCACTGGGCCTCAGGGCAGTTGCCACTGTTGTTCCTGCTCTCAGCAGCCCTGCTGGTAGGGACTGGCAGTGCTGCCCCTTTTGCCCCATGCTGTTTTAAAATCTAAATGAGGCTGTACTTGTGCATCACATATGTGATTCTTTCACTACAGACTGGGGCCCTTTATGTCCTTCAGTTGGATGATCAGACCTTCCCACTAAAAGGTTTAGGCGGGAAGAGGGTAAATGAATCAGGATATAAATAAAGCAGAAAATATGTTAGAAACACCAATTCTGGCAATAACCTCTATACCACTGGTGCCTGCTCTTTCTGCAGCATGAGGAAGACCCTATTGCATATTGACCTGCTGTGTGCCAAGCTGCAGCCCTTTTCCAGCTCCTCCTGACCATTTTCCTGAGGTTCTGGCTGCACTTTTCCCCATACCTCCTGATTTTTGCAGATCTTGCCCATGGTCTTACAAAGTCACAAGACCCCCCTTGGCATTATCCAAAGTGGCATTTATAAAACTAGGAAGATCGTAGATGGAGAAGTGTTCTGCAACTGCGGGGCCTACTTCAGTTCCTCCCTATCATGTATCCAGGCAGAGTTCCTCTGGGTAGTGGCCACTGGTTCCCTAGACACGTTTGAGGAATAGTGAGTGCTGTCTGGGGCTCGGTATTCCCCTTCCACTCCTTGCTTATGGCCCTATGACCTCACTCCAGTCCGTTTTCTCATTAATTGTCCCCATGGCAGTGAATATAGTAGGCAGAGGGAGGCTGTGCCTCCCAAAACAGCCCCATTTATGCTCTGTTCACAGGTCAGGCTGGCAGGCCCCCTTCTGCATGCTGTTTCCAGTGCCCTGTCCTGGCTAGCTCGGGTTGGTCAGTCTGCTTCCTGCAGAAATTGGTAGCTGGTGCTGGGGCCATGCTGCACGGTGCTCTGCAGCTGGCCAGGGTTGGTGGCAATATTTCCTCTATTTTTTTCTATCTGTGTGGAACATGAACCTGGCCTGGTTGGCTGCCCAAGTGTTCAGCTTACAGGGAAGACTGGTTGGGAGCACCGAAATTCTGCTGCCCAGACATCCAGACCACTGGAGGTGGGGGCATTGCTGCCATGTTACCCATTGCACGAGGCTGGGCCATCCTGAAGTATACAGTAATTCCTCAATTTATGCAGCGGTTGCATCCTGGGCAATCTCTGGATCAATCAAATTTCACATAAACTGGGGGGAGATCCCTGGAATTCCTCTGGCTGAGAGAACAGGCAGCCGGAGCCTCTGCAGAGCTCTGCTGTTCCTCATCTTCCCCCAGCTACGGGAGGCTGGGGAGCAGCAGTGCTCCACTGCTGTTTCAGCCGCCCACTTCCCCTGGCTGGGAGAAGCCATGCAGCTGCCAGCTTCCTCCAGCTGGGGGGAGTGGGGGAGGGCAGCTATGTGGCCCCCAGCTTCTCCCAGCTGGGGGTCACACAACTGCTTGTTGCGTAGTTTCTTCTAGCTGGGAGAAACCGTGCCATAAGCCTTTGTCTGCGTGCTGGGCTCCCCAGCAGGGGGAGCCAGGGTGGTTTCAATTTGCACTTAACTCTCGTTCATGTGAGTTAAGCACAAATCACAATTGTGCTTCTTGAGGGTTTAATGTATGCTGCAGAGCTGGAGAGCACTGATGGTTTCTCCTTCAAAGCATTTCTCTCCCACTGGCAACACAGCCATCCTCTGCTCCTCTGCTTCCTGCCCAGAGGCTGCAGGTGAGCCTTCCTTCTTGCCCTGCTCCAAGGTTGCCAATTCTTCTGAGTCAGACAACATTACAGCAAATAGCATCTGGGGTGTAAGAGCCAGCAACCCCCTGGTCCCCACAGTTTCTGTCCCTCTGCATTGCCCCAACAGAATGGCTGCTCCCATCCTTCAGGGCATGGTGTATGTCTGTTCAGAAGCATAGGACACCAGCACTCGTAAGGATGGCCCTGGCCCTAAGACTGGAGGCACTGCATTTGTGCCACCCAGGCTACATCTATGGCTGCGTCTACACGTGCACGCTACTTCTAAGTAGCGGCGCCAACTTCGAAATAGCGCCCGTCACAGCTACACGTGTTGGGCGCTATTTCGAAGTTGAAATCGACGCTAGGTGGTGAGATTTCGAAGTCGCTAACCCCATGAGGGGATGGGAATAGCACCCTACTTCGAAGTTGAACGTCGAAGTAGGGCATGTGTAGATGATCCGCGTCCTGCAACATCGAAGTAGCGGGGTCCACCATGGCGGCCATCAGCTGAGGGGTTGAGAGATGCTCTCTCTCTAGCCCCTGCGGGGCTCTATGGTCACCGTGAGCTCATGGGAATAAGGGGAATTTGAAGTAGGCGGAGTCCTTTTGAAATGGAGCCCCGTCTGGACAAGACGCATGGTGGCGAGGCACGTCAATTTCGAAGTGCCGCAGCCGCCCGCATGCTAATGAAGCGCTGAATATGCATTTCAGTGCTTCATTAGTAAACTTCGAAATGGCCATTTGCGTGGCTATTTCGAAGTTTGGGGCTCGTGTAGACGTAGCCATCCTTCTGCAGTCTGGGGCTGCAGTGAGAGTGCTCTGGGCTCCAACAGCAAGTGTGGGGGCAGGAGAAAAAGGAGCTGGGGCTAGCCTCCCCTGCGTCATGAACCGCTCATGGTTGACCCCAAAACTGCCTGCCTCCCCGCTGGTTCAGCCGCTTCTCCCCTTGGATTGTGAGCGGGCTTGTGCCAGCCCCACTCCTGGAACTGACCAGATGCTCTTTTGGGCTGGTGTCTTGGGCACGCACAGCTGGGATCTCAGCGGATGCTGCAGTGACAGGTACTGGCACGGTGGTGGGGTGGTCCTACTGCCACACCCTCCACCTAGAAGGGTTTCATGTTCAGGCGCTACGACTTAGCTCCAGGGCTGCCGGCCCCCGCTCCTGAGTGGGGAGCGCATACTGGATCCTTCCCGTTTGCAGCTCGATTTCTGTGTGGGAACAGGAACGGGCACCAAGGAGCGCAGACAGGAACCGTGCACAACATGCGCCAAGTGCGCGGGCCTGGGCCGGGCTGTGGCAGAGCCCCACCCACTTTCCTCTGGCTACAATTTCCTTTCTCCGCCAACAGCCAAGCTCTCGGGCCAGCTCGCTACTGCGCCTGCGCGCTCTGAACTGTTGGCAGTTGCTCGCAATTGGTGTTGCGATTGACCACCTCGATGTACTCTCCCCTGAGGGCACGCTACAGCGCCTGCGTGGTTTATATGAGCCTGTGGAACTTTATTTGCATATCTTCTGTGCGCTGACTGGGCGCCCACTCCCGTCAATCACCCTCTCGTCCCAGGGCTGCTCCGCCCCTCAGCGACGCGACAGAAGGCGGTTGTTGCGCCTGCGCATTGGGTTTACTGCTGCTGAGGGGGGAGGAGGCTGCGGCCCGGCTGCGAGTTATCGCACCCAGTAGCTTCCCGCAAACTCCCGCCAGCCCACGCGGCTACTACGCACAGTGCCTGGCGTAGCAGGACGATGCTGCGAGTCTGTCAGCGAGCGGGGGCCGTGGTAGTCGCTCAGGTGAGCGGGAAAGAGGGCCGCCAGCATCTGGCAGGGCAGGCAAGAGCCGTGTGGCTGCCCCTGTGCCAGTCGTTTGCTGAGGCGCTGCGTCCTCATCGCGTTACGCGGGGAAGTGTCTCGATAAGTCGTAATACCGCCACTTTCTGGCGAGGAGAACGAATCGGGATAACACGAGCACGAGAAGGAACACCGGCGTGAGCGATTAGAAGTCGTGTCCTCTAAGAGCCGCTCATCTTTCCCCGAATGACAGGGCGTAGCTAGATGCTGTTTGGATGCCTGACTTTTGAGTGACGGTTGAAGTGTCCAATGGAAGTTTTTCATGACCTGGCTAGGTAGACTACGGCCTCCAGCATTCAAGGAGCAAACGTCTTGGACAGAAAGGGGGGTTGTCGCACTGCATGCCGGTTCTTGTAGTATATGTGGCGTGGTGCTGCCCTCGCGCCGTGTGGTGGGAAAGCTAAAGGCTGGGGGCTTCAGGTAGAACGGTGCATTGTGGGGTTAATTTTCCTCGTGGGCAACTCAGTTTTTCGAGCCGGGACTGGGCGCCTGTGACGAGGGATAGCCTAGTGGTCTGAACATTGGCCTTGTAAACTAATCATATAATTCTTGACACCCCACCCCCGCCCCTCTGCTCTCTGATTTGGTCACCTTGATATTTTTTTTTCTGATTTGTCAATCTTGATTACGAATTTTGGTTCTCTGTGCCTTAAATATTGAGTCTGTTCCGGTATGGCTATGGTGTGAAGAAGTGGGTCTGTCCCACGAAAGCTCACTGTTAAAGTGCTACTTTACTGCTTTTTTTGTTCTGTCAGGAATGGTGGTTGGTCCTGCCAGAAAAGCAGGGGGCTGGACTTGACATTTCAAGGTCCCCTCTAGCCCTATGAGATGTGTATAGCTAGTTCTTCTGGTATGCTGGGAGTGGTAGTTGTTGCAGTACTCTTCAAAAGGGCTGCCCTCGCAGGCCAGGGCACAGCACCCTGGGGACTGTAGCCTCCTTGACAACCATGAAGGGCGGTGGGGGGGGCTCTGCCAGCTGTACACTTTGAGCTGCCTGGCCTTGGTTGGTCCCAGGCTGTAGCTTCACTGGCCCCAGTGAACACTAAAATGTTTGGAACAGTCATACAGCTGCTTCTTGACACATGATCAAAATGGACACACTTATTTTAAGGTGTCCAGATGCCTGTATTAGTAGAGTAGGATATGATCTCATTACCCTCTGATTTCTCCTGATTAGATGACTCCATCCCCTCTCTTGTTTCATTCTAAATCCTGTATATTGAACGCTAACATTTTGCTTCTATATGGTAACCTGCTGGACTGGGACTGTTTTTATGCTGCCCTTTCCACCCCAGAGCACACTGGGTAACAGGGACCATCATAAGGGGAAGGAATTGCTTTGGGTTTAGGCTAAGGGGATACTTTAGATTTTGAATAAGTTTAAATGTGACTGAAATCATATTTGACTTTAGCCTCTCTGCTTTTAAATGCAGTTTTAAAGTTAACCTCCAAATGCAGGAGTCTGCCACTCTTCAGTGCTTGACACTTTTTTCAGTTTTGACAGAGAGAAAGAGCAATAGGACAGAAGTGTATGATGTCATTCCAAGAATGAGCCAATTGAAGAAAAAAGTGGTTGGATATTCTGAGTTTGAAGGTTTTGTTTTGTTTTGTTTTTTTTAAAGCAATTTTTTCCAAAAACTTTCCTTTGAAGACTGTATAGATTGCACTGGTTTTCAAGTATCTTACTAGAATATTGTGGTTTTCTTTACAGAAACATATAAACTGACTTCCTAGATGCACATTTTTAGGATTTTACTCTATCTTTAGGAGTACCTCAGGTTTTTCAACCACAGAAAACAACAAAGAGCCAATATATAAAAGGCCTCATAACTTTGTACTTGGAGTGTAATCTCTTTCAAGTTAGCTAGCCCGGCAACAGCAGCTGGCATTCTTACTGTTGCACTGTAATGTTGAAGAACCCAGCATGCTAACTCATCTGACATTCTCTGAATCAAGGTTAGTGGAGGGTGTGAGCTGTGGGGTGGAATGCTGTAATACAGACTTCTAAAAACTGCCAGCTGCCTCTTGAGAGTTGCACTTGTGTAAGCATCCTGTTTGGAAGATCTTTGGTGACGTTACCAGCTTTGGCTAATTAAGGTTATTGTATAGTTCTAAAATGTGACTGTGGGTTGAAAGATTTGTTATATTAAAAACATCTGAGTTGTGTCCAGTGTAGATCATTGGCCTTCCTATGAGTGTTCTCAGTTTGTAATTAAATGTATTTGAATTGAAATGAAGTCAAGGAGGTGAAGAGAGAGGACCATCTCAGATAACTGGAGCCAGATATAGAAGAGGGAAGCATACCTTTCTGTAAAATCTTTTATTTTTATGTCTTATTTATGTTTCTGGGAGAGTTGGAGCCCCAAAGGAGTTAGAAGCTGAAAATTAAGTTTTTCCCTATTGTAGGGGCTGTTTTGATAGAGTAGTGGGGCACCCTCCTGGAAGGTGGGAGACCTAGGTTCCAGTTCTCTTGCTCCAATCACATTTATGCACAGTGAAACAGGTTTAGTAGAGGAAATTGATGGAGCCCCTCATCAGCATATCAGATTGCTTAGTGGAAAGAACACTCTTATGAGAGGTGGGAGACCCCAGTTCAAATTCTTTCTCTCCCTGTGGTAGATGGGAGAATTGAATCTGAGTCTCCCATATCGAAGGTAGCTGTATTAGTCTGTAGCTTTGAGAACAACAAGAAGTCTTGTGGCACCTTATAGACTAGCGGATATTTTGGAGCATAAGCTTTCATGGGTGAAGACCCGCTTCATCAGATGCATCTGATGAAGCAGGTCTTTGCCAATGAAAGCTTAAGTTCCAAAATATCCGCTAGTCTGTAAGGTGCCACAAGACTTCTTGTTCTCATATCCCAGATGGCACTCTAAGCACTGGGCCAAGAGAGAAAAGATGGGCTCTCGCTGCCAGATTTTGAGTAAGACCCACTCCAAAAGGGAGTCTCTGAGCACATCTGCCAGATCAAGCAGCTCACACTACTTGAGCTGTCCATCTGCCTGTCTTAACATAGTAGGTGTGTTGGGGCTCTGGAGTTTAGGTGGAAGGTAGGTGTCATGACATCTGTGGCAGCAATGTGCATGCACAGCTATAGAAACTTAGGTGCCAAGGGAACTTTTACCATGAAAATGTAGAGAACAAGTGAGTTTAAACACCTATGAGGTTCAGTCAGAGCTTTTGGATTGCAGTGTGGACTTGAGCACTGAAGTACTTTTGTGCATCTGGGCAAGTATTCCTGTGTAAATTAAACCTGTGGCTTTGGGAAGAATATGGTGGTGAGTGTCATCTATCATGGGATGGGAAAATTTTGTCTACTTCATCTGTGGTATATTCTTTTTAAAGACTTTTAAAATGGAATCTGTTAAAACCAGTATGTTCTTGATGATGTAGAGTGATACACCTGTTTCCATTAATAATGGAAGGATTTCAGACTTGTGGGCAGGTGTCCTTAGTACACACAAACGGTGCCATCAGAAGGATTAAGTTCTGCATTGTCTGACTTTTTTTGTTCATTCCTATTTATTAAAAACATCTATTTTACATTGTATGAGCACATACTTGTTTTACGGTCGAACATGCAAAAGGAATGAAAATGGAATGCTATCCTCATGCAGGCATTTCTTTATCGTTGGCAATCTATCAAGACCTGAGCACTGATGTGGTCTATAAGGCTGATTTTATGGCACTTTTAACAAGCTCAAAATTCACTCAGCTTCTCTTTATGAAGTGTATGTTAAATAGTTCTACCGAAAAATGGCTCTTTTAGAGGGTAGAATGCCAACATTAAAAGATGATATCCCTTTGTCTGCTTATCTAACATATCAGATGGAATAAGTAGCACACAGATGGCACCTCTGTAGGAGGAGGAAATGAAATGTTCTAAAATGTCCTTGCCACTAGGGATCTGTGCTGTCAGCTTGATTTCTCATCAAAAGGCAATTCTGTTATTTTGACTTTTTATACAGGAAATAGCAACAAACATACAGTGTAATTAAATGCTTTGATACACTTTTCAATATCAGTGGTTAGGTCCATGATCCTTATGAGCAGTGATAGTTCCAGTAATTACACAAAAAGGAAATAGTGGGATGATACATAATGACTTTACGGATTGCTAAATTAAGTTTGAAATAAATGTATTTAAAACAATTAAAATGCACAAAAGAGTATTAGCGCCTCTGAGTAATTCCTCCCATCTTTGTAGAAGAAAAAGCATATAGCAAATGAAAAACCAAACGGAGGTCGACCTCTGTTTACAAAATTATTTAAGGTCCACAGATGTGCCAAACTGCTAACAAACCTATACTCTGCTGCATTTTTCAAGAATGATTCCTGAGGCCTTTTCTTCACTGAGATGTTGTTCAAATTGTTCCACAAGTAGTAGCAAAATGGCAGACTTGGTAGCTTAAAGTGGCTGCTGGCATTTTTACCTTTCTCATCTAGAAGCACTCTGAACAATGATGTCTGGTCTAGTCCTTCCATTGGTGCACAAAAAGGGAAGCATGTCCTTTCCCCTTGCAAGATACCTAAAAATCTATTTCCTACATAAATATAGGAACAGTGTGTATATATGCTGACAAAATCTTGTCACTGGTGTCTGATCTTTCTAGAGGACAGGATATTTGACTTATACTGAAAGGTGAAATGGGAGCACTGGTGTTTACAGTCACATCCCACAAACACTTTGTGAAGGCTGGAACATTTGGCTATACAGTCTTCCCCTGCCTTACCAGGGTAATTCGTTCCTGAAAAACTCCTATTAGGGTGAATTCTTGTAAATTGAAAATGTAATTACCGTTCATTTCAATGGGAAAAAATTTTATGCATTCCTGAGCCCCAAAATTTACACCCACTTACGCTTACCTGGCAGAGGGCACAGCCGTGCAGAGCAGGTGGTGGCAGCCACCTGGGGAGCAAGCTACAGGGGCAGGGCCAGGATGGACTGTGCACCCAGCAGCCACATCTCCCAGGAGCACCTGGGAGCCCGCAGCCACTGGCTGGGCCGGGGTGCACCGCTGCTGCAGCGCCGAGGTGGAGACTAGACCAGCCCCAGGTAAAGGCTAGGCTGGGGGCGCTGGGAAACCGCCACCAGGCGGCGAGTGGCACCTGAGGCACAGCTGTGCAGGGCGGGCGGAGGCGGCCCCATAGGCGCCCGAGGGGCAGGGCAGGATGGACTGACTTTCTGCAGCTGCAGGGTGTCCACGTCCCGCTGAGGCACTCGTAAACTCGAGTAAAGGCCTCGTAAGGCAAAGTAGTGGTGCTTAATCAAGCTGCTCGTAAACTTGAACTCTCGTAGCCTGAATGGGCGTATCTCTGGGTCTGACTGTACTGTTGTACTCACTAAACATACTTAATGGCTCTTTTTCCCCTACTTCCACTTTTGCTTTGTGCCTTTTTTCACTGAGCCCCCTATGCCTGGCAAAATCTCCCCCTCAATGTACCATTGTAAGTTTCTTTCAAATATGTTGTCATCCCACTTCTGAAGCCTGGCTGCCCACTGGTAATGTCCACTCCTGTGCTATTCCTTCCCTGTTGTGAGAGTGGAGTAAGACTCCAAAAAGAACTTAGCAGTTTCATTTGCCATGCCATATATAAAAGAGCTCATGTTAACTTAATATTTATCCCTCCTTTGTCATTTCTTAATTTCGTGTTTTTGGTTTAGATTGGGCTCTTGAGGCCTATACTGGATCTTTTCTTTCTGTGAAGTTCCATGCAGACTTTTAGCACTATATGTATTTAAAAATAAAGCTACTGATATTGGATAGGTGAGGTGGAAGTATGTCAGGTCTCTGGCCTGTGGCTGGGGAAGTTGTATAATGTTTTGGCTTACTTCAGAAAAAGAAAGTCACAGAAAGTGATGGTGTCTGGCATGTAGATCAGGTAGGTGAGCCTGTCGGTCAAAACTAAAGTTGGTCTGGGAAATTAACTGTAAATGTCACGCGGATGTCCTACTAGTGTTAAAAGCAGTATACTTTTTTAAAAAAAGCATTATTTTACTTTTGCAAGTAGCAGGGTTAAGAGAATTCTTTTCATGCGTGTACAAATCAAATATGTTTGCTTGTTGCTCTCCTGTGACTTGTATTTAAAACAGCAGTGCTAGACGGAGGAAAGGAAGTTAAGAACCACAGGCCAGTGGGTCAGAAACTTCTCAAGGACATATGTTTCTGCACTATAGGGGTTTAAGGCTCTCCCAGCATAGCCAGTGGCATTCACAGCAGTTAAATTCTAGCAGCATGGCATTTAGGGGAATTGTAATTCCTGATGGGCCTCTGATAGTTTGTAGTCTGTATTGGGTTATCTGAATGAGCTTCTAGCATTAAAGAACTTGACGATTTATATCAGTGAGGCATATTGCATAAAACTAGAATGAAGTCTGTGCATTTGCTGTTAAGTTACAAATGGACAAAAGAATGTGGAACCCTGCTAAGCTACTAATTTTCCAAAGTCATACTTTCTTAAGTTAGTAACAGAGAGGAAGCCGTGCTAGTCTATACACTATCAAAACAAAAAGCAGTCAAGTAGCACTTTAAAGACTAGCAAAATACGAAAGCTCACCTAATAAACTATTTTGCTAGTCTTTAAAGTGCTACTTGACTCTTTTTGTTTTCTTAAATTAGTGACAGATAGCCGTGTTAGTCTGTATTCTATCAAAACAAAAAAGCGGTCATGTAGCACTTTAAGAGTAACAAAATAATTTATTAGGTGATGAGCTTTCGTTAGTCTTTCAAGTGCTACATGACCGCTTTTTTGTTTTGTCTTAAATTTGTAACTTAATTAACATGTGTTCTGTTTACAAATTCTGCTCTGGTTTGAAATTAAACATGAGGAGCTTCAGGCTGAAAAAATTATTTTTGGAAACCTAGAAGAGGATTGCAAATAGGGTTTGAATGGAAACTGAATGGTAGATTCATAAATGTCTCAAAATGAGTGAAAAGCAACCCGAGTTTATCCTCAGTAGTAGTGCTATGACAAAGTCCATGTTCCTAGCATTAAGGAATACAAGTAAGAGTACAAATTTTGAGAACAAGCACATTCATGCTTAATAAAGGGTGTTGTGTAGTGTCATTAATTGTGACTCAAAAACAGATGGACTTTTTTTTTTTTTTTTTTTACAAAACAATAAGTTATACAGAAAAATGTTTTAATTTAATAGAAATGGAAATTTTTGTTTGCATTTGCAGGGATTGACTCCAATATGCTTTTTTCTGATATCTGTGTTCATAAAGTTGCTTCCTTATTGCCCCATTATAAACTGAAAAAACTTTACAGCTGCCTACAACTGGATGTTTTTTGTAAGGCAGCTTTTCAAGAGTAAGGAACGCACATTTCCTGTCACGGAGCAGTACTGTTTGTGTTGCCAACTAAGTGGTTGGCTACAGTTCTGGAAAGAATAGGAAATAAGAATTCAGTGTGTTATGTTACTGCTTTAACCCTTTATGCTGTTTGAATAAATATGAAACAGAACTGTAAGATAGGCTAAGCCTTTTATTTCTTTCAAAGCATGTCCAAAATAGCAATATTCCTACCAAGCTACTTTTAGTTAAAAATTTATCTGCTGCGTAAAATACTTAAATGTGGGAAAAGTTCCCTTTGTGTCTTGCAAGTTTGTTTTCCATTAGTTCTGTACTGTTCCATTAGAAATTTGTGTCTCTGTTGTTTGCTAGCCTCACTGGTATGGAGAGACTTCCCCTGCTGCTGGATTGGAATGGTTTAGCCAATCTTTATATTCAACAGAAATGGAAGCCTGACATTTCAGCATAGTCTCAGATGAGTAGCTGTGTTAGTCTGTAGGTTAACAAAAAAAAACAAGCAGTCCTGTAGTACCTTAAAGCTAACAAATTTATTTATTAGGTAATGAGCTTTCGTGGGAAAGTCCTGCTTCTTCAGATTTTCAGGTCTGAAGTGGGTCTTTCCCACGAAAGCTCATTACCTAATAAATAAATTTGTTAGTCTCAAGGTGCTACAAAACTGCTTATTTCAGCATAGCTCAATTTGTAATGTACAGTCTTTTTGGAATATGAACCAAGTTTCCATTCAGAAGGGAAAAAAGAAAATAGTTAAATATTCCCTTTCAGTCATTGCTGAATTATAGTGCATGTACATTCTTGGATGAATCACGTGCAAAATGTAAACAGCATAAATGGAAAAGAGAGCTTTTTTTTTTTTTTCCCCATAAAGGTTTTAATAACCTAAAATGAGCATATTTTCCTGCATTAGGAGGTTTTTAAAACCTAAAAATGATTGACTTGCTAATTATATTGGAATGGAGTCTGTTTTGTGGAAACTCTCACATAATTAGGTAGAAATGGAGTCTAATATCTTTGGTTTTGATATTTGTTGTTCGTCTTAATGAATATTTTGTGTATAGATGGAATTAGATAAAATTCAGTGATTTTTAAAAAAAAAAAAAAAAATTCTTTATTCTTGTGTTTTCCTAGAATTGTCTGTGTGGTAAATATTCATTCCGTCCATTACGATTGTGCCGTGGATATGCTACATCAGGAGAATCTGGGTATGTATTACATTTCAGAGCTGGTATTGTTACCTTAGCTTGTCTGATTTGTTAAGAGTGAGTTTGGTTGTCATTTTCACTTAAGTCGTATTTGCAATTATAAGTTTGTTGCAAGTGTATGTTTCGCAGCAACAATTTTTTTCATGATTGCATCAGGTTTTAAGCTGGGTGGGAAAGCACTACAGAGAAAGTGATTTCTGGCAGCAGTACTTGTTGGCATTCTTACCTCTTTTAGCCAGGAACCAATACCCCATTGTGATATTGAGCGACTTGATGGCACTGAAAGAGAAGGCGGCATGTATGTGAGAGTTATAGGAGACTGAACTTTTCAGAAAATGTGTCCACACTTGCAGCTGCTACAGAGCTTTCTTGACAGTCTGGCCCTTAAATTACTTTAGCCCTGGATGTCCATGGAATTAGACTCAGTGGAAATATACTGATGCAAACATTTCTGGCTGGTTTATGACATAAGCAAAATTAATTAGCTGTGGTGTTCTTCATTAGTTGCTTGCAAACATTTGTTTGTAATGTTTTACTATCCTTTGTGGTTATCAATATGGCAGGCTTTGTGTGGCACAGAAAGTATCAGTAATTTAGAAAAATTAAGTTGAAGTTGTTTATCTAGTTGCTATATATCTTTGTTTGCCTAGGTATATTAGAATGGTTGTTATAAATATTGAATATAACTTGGCTTTTTTTTTTTAATTTAAGAGGATGGTTTTCAGCCTTATAACGATGATTTGGTGTTGCTCTCAGAGATTTTGTTCTACTCCTTGTTTGACATACTGCGACAAAGCTCCTCCTCTAGCTTGGAGGGAGTCCTGTACTTTTTGGCAGATTATTTGCCTCAGAGGTTCACATCAGGCCCTCAGTTTGCTGTTTGCTGAGCTTCTGTTATCATTGGCTAGCATAGGGTAATAGAAGGAGACCAGATTCCATAATCTCTGATGCCCCTCCCAGTTGATTCAGGGAGGACAAGCTCCTCCACCAGTCAGTCCTTCTCTTGTGGTGGATTGGGAATCTGGGCCCACCTTCTACTCGAGGCTCTTCCCTCTGGTACCTGCTTGGTTTTGTTCCTCTCAGATTCTCCATAGCTCCTTTACTTACCAGCTCCTCACGCATGCTGAGTCAATAGAAGAGGAACCTTTTTAGACCCAGTCTCAGCTGGTTCTTCATTGGCTCCAGATGGTCCTGATTAATCTTTCTCCCTTGAGTCTGGAAGCCTCCTAATTGGCTCCAGGTTTTTAATTGTCCTGATTACCCTGATTAATCCTAACAAATTCCTGCTGGGTCTGGGTTGGCTTTGGGAATAGGGGCTTGTTTAATCTCAGGCTAATATAGCCGCCTTCCATCACTCTTCTGTAACCTTCTGACCTGACCCTGTGACAATACATAAACAGCTTTCTCAGCGCTCCCTTTTTTTTCTAGTGTTTCTGCAGGAAAAATTATCGGAGCAAGTGTCTTGTTCGTTGGCGGTGGAGTTGGTGGAACTGTCCTGTATGCTAGTTATGATCCACGTTTCCGAGAGAACGTAGAGAAGACCATCCCTTACTCTGAGAAACTCTTTGAAATGGCACTTGGTCCTGCCCCTTACAATATACCGATGCCGCCAAAGAAACCAGTACGTTTTCACTTAATTTTTTTTTACAAGGGAAACTCAGCTTCCAGAGTCCCATCCCCCACCTAACAAGCATACAGCCCAAGATCCCTCCCTCCCAGGAGGAGTCACTGGATGGGGAGCGCAGAGTTGGCCCCTGGGAGAGAGCTGCTGCTGTAGCAGCAGCATCCTTATTGCCATGGGGGGCCCCAGTGCACTTCACCTCATAACCCCCACCATAATTTCTACATCACCCACCTGTCTTGGCTTTTGCTCCCTCACCTTGAGGGTGCCTTGAGCCTCCACCTACTCTCTGACCGAAGCCACCCACCCCATCTCCCTTCTCACCCCTGAACCGTCACTCCAGTCTTCATTTTTCTTCATTTTTGAAAAATACTGTAATTGAAAACAGTGTGTACCTTTTTCATTTATTTAATAAAAATCACTTCAGTTAAAGGGTTGAGCAATGCCAGGTGCATCTGCTAGTAGTACTAGATAGGAATGTAGAGAGGTTAGGAAATAAGAGCAGGAAATACATTTGTGGATGTTGTATCACTTTAAGGTAATGCATCTTGGGGAACAGATCGCTTTAAATATTTCAAAGCCTAAGAGTGATAAAGAACACCATGGTGTATTGCATGAAAAGTCATATTGAAAAAGGTCATTTACATCAGGTTGGAGAAGGCAGGAGAGCCCCTCAGCAATCCTGATCTGGGAAGGTGCTGAGTGCCCTTTGCTCCTGTTGACTTGGAATCAACTTTAGAAATGTCACATTTACTTCATTTATCAGATAGAAAAGGCCTCTTGGCCAGGCACAGATTATGAAAACATTCTGGCCACTGCTGCTATCTGAGCTTTCAGAAGCAGGTGAAGATCCAGAAAGACCCAGAGTTGCCAACCTGAGTTAGGGGAAAAAGCCATAGAGAAAGCTAACATACTCTCTGAATGGAAGAGAGTTATAAAGACTTCAGCATGGCATCTAGTAGAACTGTGACTCTTTGAATATTCATTGTGTGACTGGTAAGATGTGGTAATTAAAAATGTATATTTGATTTTTCAAGATACAACCTGGTCCGCTAAAAATCTCCTCTTTAGAAGAGGTAATGAAAGAATCCAAACAACCCAGTACCAAACCCCAGAAGAGTAAGACAGGAGCACCTTCAACTTTAGTGGAAGAAAAAGAAGGTAACTCAGAATGGTATAAAAATGAAGATATTTAGTATGGGGAGAGAACAAAATTGTTGGTTTAGGTACATTTTACATTGCCTTATTACATTATATAATTATTTGAAGGCTGGTGTTTTTGTAGACATTGGTAAGACATTTGCGGTAGGAGATAAGAATGTTCTTTTCCAGTGGTGGAGTGCTCTGCTCTGTCCTTGCATTCTGGTTACTTTTCAGCAGGTCAATGTGAACTCCAGTGACTAGGTTTCTTTTTATTTAGCTGAAGATATAATTGACTGGACTGTGGGGTTGTAAACAGTATTCAGTAAGAATATCTTAGGCACTTGTATCCCAAGTTTCTAGTTTCTGGTAACTGGAAGGGATTTAAAGTGGGCAAAAGCCAAGTCACAGTTTGTAGAAGCTGGGAGTGGCCTGTCCTTCATCCATACCTTCTGTTAAAATCTGAAGGGGGAAGCAGTGTCAGATTTTTGGCCACTTATCATCTTTTGTGAGAGAAGGTGGCTTTTTCATTCTTCACCCATGGAATGTTCTTTCTTCCCAACAGAATACAGATATTTGAATGTTATGTTAAATGTTATTTTTATTTGTTGTTTACAGCAAGCTCAGAAGTAGCTCAGATAATTTCTGCAACAGGTGAAGCTTTGTCAGTTCCAGCTCCAGGCTTGCAGGATGACAAGGGTGAAAAAGAGCACGTGTCGGGACACCATGAGGGGAAACGCACACCTGGTGCATCAGGTGCATAAATGATTTATCAGCTCTTAGTTACTCAGTTCTATATGCCTGCAGCATGCAGACCTCTCACCCTTGAATGGATGTTCTGCAGTGGATAACCAAGGCTAGTGAGTGGGCTGCGTGAGTGACCCTCCTCCATCTCAGTGTGCTGCAAGATTAAAAACAGGCATGTGCACTAACCATAACCCCAAGAATAAGAGTAAACACATTGATTCTCCTTCCTGTTCATGCCTTTTCAACACAGAGTGATCCATTACTTGGGAGAAATTAAATTGCCAGCCAAAGTAGCATAAAGAAGTGGAGGGAGTGCACACCTCTCATAACGTTGAGTGCAGTGATCGTGCCCCTCATGCATGCCCTTGCTTTAAATGTGTGTCATTTCTCATTTTGATGGGCTTTGCCCCCAACTCCACCCTTCCCTCAGACCCCCACCTGGCCTTTTCCCTACCTTTTCCCCCAAGTGTGCCCTGTTCCTTCTTGTCCCCCTCCCTCCTAGCATTTCCTGAGTGTTGTGAATTGGCTGATGCACAGCATTCTGGGAAGGTAGGGGAGGAGCAGGTAAGTTCAGGGCCCTCAGCATGAGAGAGGCACAGCGTGAGGGGGCAGAGTGGGGTTGTACTGGCCGCACATAGAACCCCGATAGAATTTGTGGCCCACAGGTTGCCTATCACTGCTTTAGATAATGTGAAAAGATTTCTACTCAACTAGTACTGTGGGATTCAGAACTGTGTATGTCACACTCAGCTTCTAGTTTGGTGATTTTTTTTTTTGGCAAGAATTCAGGAAAGCTATATATGCCCTTAGTGAAGAGGCACCAATCACGAACTTTTAAAACACACGATAGCATACTGAGTAGAACGATAGCTTCTTTGCAATAATAATATTAACTTTCTTCAAAGTAAGATTTTTATTGGTATTATATTAAACAGGTCTCAAAGTCAATATGCCAGCGGTAAATAAACACTTTAGAGCTGCTGTGAGCATTAAGAGGCAACTTGGTCTTGTGGTACAGCATTGGGCTAGGAGACGGGAAATCTGAATTCTTATCTCTGCTCCCCCACAGACTTCCTGTATTAAATAATATTTAGGCCATAAATCTTCTGTTGTCCACTTACTGTGTGTTGTGAAGTAAGGAGAAATAGTGCAAAGTGAATGGCCCTAAATAGGAGAGAACTGAAGTCTGTTGATTAGAATGATGGGAATATAGAATTTCAGAGCCTCCCTCGTAACCTTTCACTGCTTGGGCTGAACTTCCCAGCCATGCTAGCAAAGCAATGGAAGTACAAAGTACAGGTTGCACCTTCCTTATCTGGCATGCTGGGGACCTGACAGGTCCCAAACAAGAGAATTTGCTGGATGAGGGAAAGTGCAGGGCTGTGTTCAGGGACTGTTGGGGCACCAACCTCCCTCCCCTGGGGCTCTGGCCCCAGCCCATGCTCCAAGGGGCTGCCACAGGGCTCCAACCAACCCCTGCACCCCCACCTCAGGGCAGGTAGGGGCTGCAACTCCTGCCTGCAGCTGCCTCTCGGCTCCCCCTGCTGCGTTTCACATGGCAGCTCCAGCTCCTGGCCGTGTGCTGCCAGAAGGCTCCAGTTCCCAGCGCAATGGCAGCAACTCACCCCCACTGCTGTGGAACAAACAGGTGCTCAGGCTCCTGGCCCCGCTCCGCTGTGGGGCGGGGCTCGAGCTCAGGCCTGTAGCAGCCTCACAGCTCCCGCTGCCACGAGGCAGGCAGGGGCTGCAACTCCTGGCCCCATGGCAGCCTCCCAGGCTCTGCTGCTGCAGAACAAGCTCAGGCTCTGTCCCTGCACTGCCACAGGGCAGACAAGGACTCCAGTGCCCACTGAGGACCTCTGGTTCCCAGCTGTGCGGCAGCATCCCAGCCCATGCTGCTGTGGAGCAAGTGAGGACTCAAGGACCCAGCCCTGCACTGCCACAGGGGAAGGAAGAGGCTCCAACTCCTGGCCGCCTACTGCCAGTGAGCTCCAGTTCCTGGACCTTCGGCAGCCTCCAGCCCTGCAGCTGCGAGGCAGGCGGGGTCCTGGCTCCCAGCCCGCTGAGGCTCCTGCATCTGCCGGCTACTCTCTCATCTGGCAGCATTGGTGGAGAGTAATGAATTTGAGCAGTACAACCTGTAGTGGTTATTCACCATATGATGGTCCATATTTCACGAGTGTATTTGAGTAATGCTTTCAGTCTCAATTTATTTTTCAGTTTATTCTTACACTACTCGAGATGTGAGGATAATTCTGATCATCTGTTCAGTTATCTTTGATTTCAAGGAGAATTCAGGCTAAACTTTGTAACTACAGAGTTGGATGATGGTAGTGAGGCTGTCTCTATGAATTGGACTTAAAAGGACATGGTCCCTCCATGATAAGTACCCTTAGTACTAACTTTGCTTTTTCTTTTTTTTTTAAACTAAGCCTTGTTTTACCCTCCACATCTTTGTTCCTAGTTGAAGACTCCCCTGCCATAAAAGAACGGCCACCAGAGGAGGTTGCAGCACGTCTTGCACAGCAAGACAAAGAGGAGCAAGAGAAGATTTCATGTATGTAAATTAAGATATTACTTTATTGGCATAGATAGAAATTCATACTGTTGTAAACATACAGTATAATCATGCCTACACATGGCAATGAACAAATAGTAATTTATGAAGTAGCTACAGTATTGTAAAGCTTTTATATAAGACTGCTTCCGTGCCCTTTTTGTCTAGTCCATCTGCCAGTCTGATGTTAGTAAGAATAAAAGGCATTCTCACCATAGGAGACTTAGCAGAGCAGGAGGAGCATGTTATGTTGGGACACTGGGGTAAGAATGACAAGGGATCTATGTTGGAAAGCAGGCTGCTTCAGAGGGAAGAAAGTCCATTACAATGGCTTTTACTAGGTTCGGCCTCCTGACAGCAATTCCAGGCCTCATGGCAGAGCAGTCATTGGGCCTCCATGCATGTACAAGCTGTGCTTCTACGTAATGCTACATCTGTGCTGGCTGGTGCCCAGTGACCTGCCAGTTTCAATTTCCGGAAGTACTCTTCCAGCATGGCCAGGCTTTCAGTGTGCCCACTTGGTAGGGTTGCCAATTGTTCAATTAATTAGACGCAGAAACCCTGCCAAGCCCCTTCCCTGAGGCAAGGCTGCATCCCACCCCTCCTCTGAGGTCCCATCCTTGCTCGCTCCATCCTTCTTCCCTCTATTGCTTGCTTTTCCTCACCCTCACTCACTTTCACAATGCTGGGTCAGGCGGTGGGGGTGCAGGGTGGAGGCCCTTGGAGGGAGGAGTGTGAGGTGTTTTGTGTGTGTGTGTGTGTGTGTGTAAACATGTATAATATAGATAATATATGAATAGAATGTATGCACTAGAACAGAGGTTGAAGTGGAAGTAGGAGCAAGACTTGTTGAAAGTCACTGGGTAAGGATAAAAGGGGTAAAATATAAGGGTGGTGTCATGGTAGGGATCAACTACAGACCACCAAACCAGAAAGAAGAGGTAGATGTGACTATTTTAAAACAACTAACAAAATCCTCATCCACAGCACAGGACTTGGTGGTGATGGGAAACTTCAATTATTCAGGCACCTGTTGGGAAAATAACACCTCATGGCAGATTATACAAGTTCTTGGAATATAATGGAGACAGTTTTTTCATCAGAAGGTGGAAAAAGCTACTAGGGGAGAGGTTGTTCTAGGTTTGATTTTTGACAAATAGGGAAGAACTGGTTGAGAATTTGGAAGTAGAAGGCAGCTTTGGTGAAAACGATCATGAAATGGTAATGTTCATGATTCTAAGGGAATGGTAGGAGACAGAATAGCAAAATGAAGATAATGGATTTCAAGAAAGCAGACTTTAGCAAATTGGGGGTTTGTTAGATAAGATCCCACCGTAAGCAAGTCTAAGAGGAAAAAGAGTTGAAGACAGTTTTTCAAAGAGACGTTATTACGGGTACAAGAACAAACTAACCCACTGCATAGGAAAGATAGGAAGTATGGCAAGAAACACCTTCTCCCCTCCCCCCAGCTTAACCAGGAGCTCTTGAATGATCTAAAAATGAAGTGAGAATCCTACAAAACAATGGAAATTAGGTCAAATTACAAAGGGTGAATATAAACAAATAACACAAGTATGTAGGGACACAATTTAGGCCAAAGCACAAAATGAGATCAAACTAGCTTGACATATAAAGGTAACAAAGCATTCTACAAATATATTAGGACTGGGTTGGCCCATTACTCAGTGCGGGAGGGAGGGCAGGATATAATAAAGAAAATGTTTATACGTCAGAGGCATTTAATGGCCACTTTGTTTCAATTTTCACCAAGAAGGTTGGTGGTGATTGGATGTCTAAGATAGTGAAGGCTAATGAACATAAGGTAGAATTAAAAGCTAAAATTGGGAAGAACAAGTTAAGTTATTTTAATAAATTAGATGTTGTTAAATTACCAGGGCCTGATAAAATGCATCCAGAACACTCAAGGAACTGAATGAGGAGATATCTGAGTCATCAGCGATAATTTTTTGAAAAGTTGTGGAATATGGGAGAAATTCCAGTTGACTGTTAAAGGGCAAATGTAATGCCAATCTAAAAGGGAAATTAAGACAATCTGGGGAATTACAGGCCAATCATTTTAACGTGTATAACTGGAAAAATAATGGAGCAAATAATAAGCAATTACTTTGCAAATATCTGGAAAATATAAGGTGATAGGTTAACAGCATGAATTTGTCAAGAGCAAATTGTGCCAAACCAACCTGATAGATTTTTTGATAGGGTAACAAGTCTTAGGGATGGGGGGGAAGTGGCAGACGTGGTATATCTTGACTTCAATAAAGCATGTTAATCTGTCTTGCATGACCTTCTCATAAACAAACTAGGGAAATGCAACCAAGATGGAGCTACTATAGAGTGGGTAAATAATTGGTTAGGTAAGAGTTCCTAGAGAGTAGTTATTAGAAGTTCAGAGTCATGTTGGAAGAGAGGTTCCTCAGGAATCAGCTCTGCGTCTGGTTCTGTTCAGTATCTTCTTCAGTGATTTAGATGAGGGGTAAGCAAACTTTTTACTGCAGGTCCCCCTATTCGTCCCTCCAATTAGCTGGGGCCCGTAACCTGTCTCATAAAATCCAGATCAACAGAAATTTCAGTTTATATGGGGGGAAAGAAAACAAAAACCTTTTCAGCACATATAAGAAAATATATAGAATGTAAAAATTTTATTAATCAGTATATAAATAGGAATATACAGACAGAAACAGTAACATATTTCAAAAATTTTAATGAGATGGAGAATGCCTTTATAGATACATAACAACTTTTCAATGAGATGGACATTGCTTTAAATATAAAAACTCTTTTTCTTGCTGTTCAAGAACCCGTCCCACCCACTCTCCAAAAAAAACCCAAAACCAGCAGCTCCCTGCTGTTTAAAGAGACCACTTTCCCCCACCGCATTTGTTATGCTTAAACGAAGCACACGAGATCTTTTGAAGGGGAAAAGGCAGTATACCGCATTTATTGAGAATACAGCAGTAGCATATACTTTTCAATCACACACACACACATACACACACCATGCACTTAGTCTTGCGAGACGATGTTATAGTTACCAAACCAGCGTCTGGATCAATCTGGTGGCTGGCTAGATCGATCACAGTGGGGGAGCAGGGCCTTGTCAGTCATGATCCAGTGGTCTTCTGGAGTTGGTGGCAGGATGAACCGAAAGTCCATGGCAAAGCACCCAACTTTTGTAATCCTTTTTCCTTGTTGAAGTTGGTGGAACCTGCTGTGTTTGTCTGTGACTGGTAGTTATCTCTCTGATATCAGTTGTTCCCAAAACATTTCCGAGAGGCTTATTCTGTAATTAATTGTCTTTAGGGGTGTCTGCTCCATTCTTTAGAGTCATCAGTTTGCCAATCCGACCACTCCTTATGCTGATGGGTCTTTCCTGACTGAATCTATTTCCTGCTGAATCTATCTTCACCCATGCTTCGCCCCTCCTTGGCGGTCTGACTTTAAGGATACTCTTCACACCTTTATCTCAGCACAGTAACAGAGAGGGAGCCATGCTAGCCTATATACTATCAAAACAAAAAAGCAGTCAAGTAGCACTTCAAAGACTAACAAAATAATTTATTAGGTGAGCTTTCGTGGGACAGACCCACTTCTTCAGACCATAGCCGTACCAGAACAGACTCAGTATTTAAGGCACAGAGAACCAAAAACAGTAATCAAGGAGGACAAATCAGAAAAAACTTCATCACAGGCATTCCACTTTCACACACAATCAGTGTTACAAGGACTTCCAAAGTACCTAGTATTTCAAGCATCTAGGCTTTGGCCTCCAGCATTCTTCTGATTTCATTAACGTGGGCACAATATTAGAAACTCTAACTTTTTACTTACTAAGCTAACTAAACCAGAAACATATATGAAATGTTTCAGGAATACAATTAATAAGATTAACAAAAGTAATAACAGTAACAAATTGCTAAATGTGTTAGTCTGTAACAATCTAGTGTTATAATACCAAATTTAGAATATGGATATAAAGTGAATAAGGGTTTCTGCTCCATATGCAAAGAGAATAAGCATTTCTGCTCCAACACCTTCTTCAGCCCTCCCAGGCAAAGTTGAACAAAGGAGCCCACTATCCTCCTTACCACCTGCTTCTCCAGTTCTCCTGGGCAAAAGTTAAACAAAAGATCAACATAATTACATTTCAAAAAATTAAAAAAAAACCCAAAGCCTGAACTCTCTTGGGATGCTGAACAAAGGGGCTGTCCCCATAGACGCGCATATCTCTTACCCCGCCCTCAGCTACCTCTGCCACTTGTGCCTCCCAGATTGCTCAGGCAGGGAGACTGGAAATGATTCAAGCATTCCCAGGGAGGGTGGACCCTTAAGGGGCAGGAGGGCTGGCAGCACAGGTCAGCCTAGCCTAGAGAAGCTGCAGGGAGGCTCTAGAGGTGCTGTGAGGGAATGACTGGAAATGAAGCTGGCTCTCTGTTGGTGACAGAGGATGTGGAGGCAGGGAGGCAGGCAGCGCTGCACAAGGTAGCTGAGCCAACAGTGGTTGTGGGGAGGCCGCAGAGTGCCCCCACATGGAGAGGGGGATTCCACCGCACCCCCCTAGTTTGCTCATCCCTGATTTAAATAAAGGCATGGAGAGTAAACTTATCAAGTCTGCAGGTAATACCATATTGGGAGAGGTTGCAAGTGCTTTGGAGGATAGGATAAAAATTCAAAATTATGTGGACAAACTGGAGAAATGATCCGATGTAAATAAAATGAAATTCAATATGGACAAATGTAACGTGCTACACTTAGGAAGAAACAGTCCATTTCAAATATACAAAATGGGAAATGACTACCTGAGAATGAATAGTGTGGAAAGGTATCTAGTGATCATAGTGGACTATTAACTAAACATAAGTCAATAGTGTGACACTATTTCAAAAAAAGCGAACATCATTCTGGGATGTGTTTACAGGAATGTTGTAAGTAAGATATGAGTAGTAATACTTCCACTCTACCCCACAGCGATTAGGCCTCAACTGGAGTCTTGTGTCCAGTTCTGGGCACCCCATTTCAGGAAACATGTTGCGTAATTGGAGAAGGTCCAGAGAAGAGCAACACAAATGATGAAAGGTCTAGAAAATGTGATATGTGAGGGAAGAGTGAAAGGACTGGGTTTGTTTCATTCGGAAAAGAGAAGACTGAATGGGGACATAATAGTTTCCAAGTTCCGAAGAGGTGGCTAAATAGGCCATATCTATGATTGTTCACTTTCTCCCTTGGCCAGAAGTAGAATTATTTTCCTGAACACTGTGCTTTCTGGGAAGGGGATAGGTGCAGGAAAGAGAAGGAAAGAATGTGATCACATATTATCTACAGGGGTAGTTGTTCTTGTATCCAGTTCTGATGATAACTTCTGCTCACTTATGCTTCCCCTACAAGAAAGATGTGTTCATCAGGTACAACTCTTGCACCCAAGCTACATGATATTTTAGAGGGAACAATGGACCATTTGGATACATTTAACATATTTTTACCTTCAGAAGTAATCAAAACCAAGGTATCTTTAAGGGCCTGATGTATGTGTGAAGCTTATTGCTAAGTCATCAGCATGAATGGATCCAGCCAAGGGAGGGGCAAAGCATTTTTTGAGTTCTTAAAGGAAAGTCTTAATATATGTGTAAAAGCTTCGCTCTAAAATCTAAAAGGTAGCCATTCCAGCTCATAAGAAGCTGTAAGCAAGTGCAGGATTTTCCTGTTATCCTGGCAAAAGATTTCTTAGTGCTCTCTACTACATAACTCTACACCAATGAGGAGAGCTCTCTTGGGATCTGAAACTTGTTCCAAAAGCCCCAAGTAAGCAAATGCCACGATCCCTAGTCAGAGGTGTTCTTAGATTTCTATCTCCAAATGTTGTCCTTGTAGATGAAATTATATCAGCAGTGAGCATTTTCAGAGGTTGTGTTCTCAGAGAAAAACATTTCACCTTTCATGAGGGCCAAGTTGTGCTAAAAGTTACTGCGGCCTTTATTTCCCCTCCTCCCACGTCCCCTCCCAAAAAAGACTTGCCCACATGCAAAACAGCCCCTAACACTCCTTCCCAGCTTGTATAGACTTTGAGCATTTTTAGAAAAGCAGTGTTGAATGCAATATTCAGTTTAGCAGATGCCTTGCTCTGTTGATCTAAAATACCTGCAATAAATAATAATTAAAGGAAAAAAAGAAATTACCAAAGCTTCAGCCATTAGATAGCTAAAGTGGTGCACTTCAGATGCTTTGGAAAAATAGAGGAATTTTCCCCTCAAATGTTCATGCTCATTCATTTCAGAGCCATGGAAGCCTCTGGGCCAGAAGAATCATATCTAACACAAAGATATTGGGGTTGGGTCCCTGGTCATGTTTTCACTCCTTCAGAAAGGGCTACAAATTAATGTGCAGACCTCATCAGTCCCTGCCATTAGACAGATGGTTCTGCAGGCTTGTGCTGACCCGGTAACTAATATTTGGGTTTTTCATTTTGTATTTTAATTTCTAGATCTGTGTCATTCAGACTTTCCTTATCTGGCGAGACCCTGCTATTGGACATCCCCTAGCAATAATCTGCAGATTTACCCAACTAAGACAAATAGGAAAAACTACCTTTCCTTATCTGAAAATTTCCTTTCTTGTAGTGGGAAAATCTGCAGAGCCATTGCAGACACATTTCAGTTCTGAAGAGGGCTTACACTGTGTAACTCTCCAATTCTTTATAGGCATGTTATATGTAAATTAGTTAGTGTTTAAGAATTCCTCGTTATGTTTAATACACCAGGATGTCCATAATCTGGGTGTGTCTCGTTTGGGAACACCTGAGGTTTGGATCCTGGGAGGGGGAGGAGCAAGTGGCTCTGCGTGCTACAGCTCTTCTTCCCACTCTTTGGCCAGCTGAGGGGAACGGCAGTGCAGTGAAGTGCTGGTCCGGAGACTTTTCCCCTGCTGCTTCCATAGTGGTGGGGATTCAGAGCCACATGTGCTGCCTCATGCCCAGGCTCCACAGCACCTTCCATGGCCTGGAAAATTCTGTAATCTGGTATATGCTACTTCCTGGGTTGTTGGATTAAAGATTTTCCAGTATAAAGATAAATTACTTCCAAAAATGCTTCATAGAATCTTCAGGTGCCTGGGTCTTCAGGGCTGTGGCTACTTCTAGCTGGCCTTCATCGACAGGTCTGGCTTTGCCTCTGAGGAACTGCAAGTAAGGTTAAGACCATTGTAATGGAGCTGCAGACTTTCCTGCCATAAGAAAGGAAACTGGAGTAAGACAGATATTTTTCCCCCTTGTTGCATGCTCCAAGGCATTAACTGGGTAGAGGCAGAGCAATTTTAAATGGAGGAGTTAAGTCTCTACTTGTATTACTATACCTCAGAACGGATTGCTGTTAGGGCAACTGGGGCCTGGTCTTAAACTTGAAGGCCTAGGAACCTGATTACAGTGAAAGGTAGTGTGATCCTTCAGATACCCATGTTTGAGATTTCTGGAGCAGAAAGTCCTCTGAAGATCAGAGTGAAGCAAAAAAGCTAAGACATTATAATGGAAAAAAACTGTCTGCTATTCCTACCTCTATGCCTTTCTGACAGCCCATGTCTGGATGGAAGAACTCTCTTGCTGCTATGAAGAACTATGGCAGTAACTGGAGATGAAAAGACCTATTAGATTGTCTGCTCTGCTGCAGAGTAGGATATAGTCCCTACCACTGAGTGACCTTCCCCACATCAGGAAAAAATGGTATCCTGGAAAGAGACTTTATTGAGAAGGAAGCAGTGAAAACCTCTGTATTTGCCCTTAATGTAGCACAATCCACACACAAATAATTCTAAGGAATTCTCACTTATCCTTTTCGATGGCGTAAAGTAACCTGGTGGGGTCCATTTGAGGAAATGTAGTCGGGGGGCGGGGGGAATAAGAAATGCATTTCATTATGGTAAGGGTAATGAGGGAGATTTATCTGTTTTATTTTTCCAGCTCTTGCAGCAACTTTGGAAGGAGCCCTAAGCAGTACTGCTCGAGTAACCCTTCAGGCAATTACAGCACAGGAAGCTGCAGTGCAAGCTGTTAATGCTCATGCTGAGATACTGAAGGAAGCTATGGATAATTCTGAGGTAAACTGAATAAAATTATGATACAGCTCTTCCTTTGTCTGTTGAAGTATCTAGAAATGTTGACCATACAACCAATTTTTTTTTTTACTAGCCTAGTCTGTCTGAAATTATGGAAGGTATTCACACGCAAAATGTATTTTAATATTTTTTTGTCCTGGATGTGGGTGTGGAACATGTAGTTGCACTTTTGTACCTCAGGTTCCTTGCCTGTGAAATAGGGAATAGGGTTTGTTTACCTGCTCACTAGCAATATTCAGAGAGTTAACATTTAATATAGGTGAAGCGTTTATGAAATAAATATACATCAAACAGCCCTTTAACTCCACTTAGGTCACTTGTTAAAACTGTTACTATTGCTAAAATAGTTGCAGTGGATTTCTCTGTTGGCACCAAAGTTCATTTGTTAGCATCCAGTAGTAAATATGGAATGTGTCACAGTGGATTCTAACATCAGTGTCAATGCAAACACTATTAATGAACAAATGTATGGCTGATTAGTCTGACTTAAGAAGCACTGCCACAGTTGCATGTGGGACAGATAAAATTGTCTGTGACCACTGCACACTATTGAATCTTTGTCTTGTGCTGTTCTTATTTTTCTCAAGGTGTTGATGTGTCTTGTTTCAAAGTAGCTAAGAGCAACATGACAAATGTGCTGCCATCTTGCTTTGTTGTGGAAAGTTTCTTTCTAATTACTGGGATCAGCCTGACGTGTTTTCAAGCTCGACTACGGTGTATCTGTATACCATTTATAATGACAAACATGAAAGTGGGTGCTTTACATTGGCCATAATATACAAACTTGGGTGTTCTTGAGTTAGCCGTAGAAATGAGTAGCTCAGGCTAATGTAATTGTTACAGGAATATGTTGAATGCCCGACATCTGATGATGATAAAGGAGTTTGATACAGTAAGCCCTCGAGAAGCGCGATTTTTGATTTGCACTTAACTCGTATTAACGCATTAAATTGATGGACACCATATGAAGGTCATGGGTTTTTTTCTGTCATTTTTCCTGAAGCTGATGGACTGTGAAAATTATGTCTGTACTGCTCTGTCCAGACCAAAATCCACGTTGAGATTCAGGGAGAAGATTTCCACAAGATAGGTGTTAAGTCTGCTCAGTATGATCCATGCAAGACTTTTTCCTGCCACAGAAAGTAGACAAATGCCATCATGGTTATCATTTAGCTTTATCCCCATTGTGAAAGTGAGTGACATTGGCATAACTGAAAATGCTGTAGCACCAATCTGGTATGATTCATATCCCTAGCTGTTGAATCTTTATCTTTAATGTAGATTTGATGGGAAAGATGCAGTGAATTCAAGAGCTGATGTGTTTCTAGGTCGTTCTCATCAAACCAGTCCAGGTTCCTCTTAAAGCCAATAACTTCAACAGCCATATTATATGTTGTGCATCAGAAACATTTCCGGGCTGTGTATACATCAACTGAGACGTCTCTGGCTATGAAATGTATATTGGCTATGCCAACACACAGTCCCAGTGTGGTTTAATTTAACATTTCTAGAATTTATTTGTGACACTGCGCTGTTACTTTCAGCAGTGTTCTAGGCCAGATGGTGCTTAAGTGGCTAATTAGCTTTACTGTGGCATTTCCACAGCTAATAAGACTAGACTGAAGAGGTTCCCAAGACGGAAAGTCTGTAATGGTGATAACATTTTCACATGGAAGAATTTGGCAATCAGTGCTACTTAATTGATAGGAACCGCATGAAAAATAAATTCATCAGTTGTACAATGCAAGGAACATGATTTAATAGATTAAACTGAATGTAGAGATTGAATTTTAAAAATTACTTTTAACACACAAGAACTAATATTTCTGTTTACTTGTATTAATTTTTAAAGACCTGCAAATATTTCCCTGTAGTGTCCATTAGAAAACCTGGTATGTTGTTCTATTGCACTAGGCTTAATAAATAGATTATTTTCATTGTTCAGTCAGAACAAACTGGGTAAAGTAAATGACACAAATTCTGATAAAATCAGATTTTAAAAACTTTTACTTTTTGGTATTACTAACAAAGGTAATTGTTTTACAGTGACCCAGTTTGATATATGCTCTTTTAAAAATTAACTTAATTGAAGATAAGTTAGGAACGTTTAAGTTTTTACAGTTATTTTGAATTTCTGTTCTTAATAATTATTTCAGTGGTTATAACTTGCCTACTTAGCCTGTGCTTTCTAGATTTCAGGAGAGAGAAAATCTGCACAGTGGCGTACTTTGGAGGAAGCACTGAAAGATCGTAGGAAGGCTGTGGATTATGCTGCTGATGCACTTTTGAAAGCCAAGTAGGTTGTTCTTAGCATTTTATAAGGTTGATTTACTATCTTCAGTGTCCAATTTGGCAGAAATTCATTAAAGGTTTTTAGGAACAAAACACAGTAATCTATATTTGTGTAAACTGATGTGTTCATAACTAGATTACATATGTACTTGTACCAGCACAAAAAAATTTAACCCAAGCATATGCTTGATACAAGAATGTGCTTCTCTGGTATTTCTGGATTTGGTATTTTGTAGAACATTGACAATAAAAACTCTGAAACAATAAAATCTACATATTTTCATTTTTTCCCTCTCCTTTTTATAATAAAACAATTAATCAATCAGATTATGCTTAGAGTTTAAGTACTATGTAAATGAAACCAGACAAACCAAGTTTCATCTGAACTATGACTTAGAAGAGACAGTGCAAATAATGTAAAGTTTTCTGGTCTCTGTAAAATCTTACACAGATAAAATCAAGGATAAACTTGAATATTATTAACAAACCTACTTCAGATATTCCACAGCTGTCCTCTGTACGTACAGGGATTAGTAATACCATTAAAGATCATTATCAGTTGTAGTGGCCACAACCCTAAAACCTGGTTCTGTAAAGTTCTGGTTGTACACGAATTACATTAGAAACTTGAAATTTAAAAATAATCCAAATATTCCTGTTTTTTTGGATCATTCCACACATAATCCTAAAGCAGTGGCTCCCAATCTTTCTATATGAAGATCACTTTTTGAATTTAAGGGCAATCCAGGATTTTTCTCCCCTTCCCTTCCCTGAAGCTCTTCCCCTTCTCAGAAGCCCTTCCTAACTCAGTCTGTTTATTCTGTGGGTCTGTCATTCACTCTTCCTCCACCCTCACTCACTTTTACTGAGCTGGGATTGAGGGTTGGAGTCAGTGTTCCCTCCAATATTATCCATCCTTGGGCGGTTGAAATATCTTAGTACAGCAGCAATATTGAAATTGTGTGTAGATGTAAAAACTAGATCTATATTTTAAACAGTTCATAGGTATTGAAGAAAAAAATTAAAACAAGGGATAATTAATAAGGATCAATGCTTAAGATGTTTGTTTAATATGAAATCAGATAAAAAGAAAATTAACAGTATCTTTGGAATACATGTAGTATCCAGTTTTCTAACAACTCAAGCTAATAAACACACCAAAATGGGGCATACTGAAAAAGGTGTATAAATAAATCTGAGACATGGTCATTAAGTTAAACGATATGCACCAGAGCCCCATTTTTAGCACCTTATTCCCATAGACAACTAAGTCCTCAGAATCACCACTAAAGCTGCTCTCAAAAAAAGAAAGCGTCTGCCAAAACACGAGCATGTTACAGACCTTGGTATTTCATAAAACTGTCCTGCTGACATGCATATTATCCACAGATAGCTCAGCTTTAAGATGCTAAACAAATCTCAATCAACTAGAAATGGTCATGCTCTCCTTGCAAATATTAATATAATATTTACTAGCTAGAACTCTACTGGATGGCAAACATCTGTCTGTAATGCCAATATGCCTCCCCCCAAAATTCTAAAACTTAATGGAAATCAGTCGTGTGGAATCCAACTCTAACTGAAAAGCCAAACAAACAAACAAGATCTATGGCGAAGTTCTAGCAATTTACCATATGTTAATTAGTAACACAGGACTTCAAAAAATCTTTGATCTTAAAAGTTTTCAGATATGTACAACAGTCCAAAAATTCTTTTAAAAGAATCCTTACTTACCTGAAGCCATTAACACCTGTATAAACTTTATTTGAAATGTAATTCTGCAAATGTCATGAGCTGGGCCTTTTGCTCCAGTATTCATCACTGAAGCTTGAATCCTTATCTGCAAAGGCAGCCTAAATGCTTTACAATACAAAACCACCAATACAAGCTGCATTCCAACTGAAAGTCAGAGACTGCACCACAAACTCCCCACTGCACCACAAACTCCCCACTCCAACTCATCAATGCCAACACCCAGCCACCGTTTCCCCCACTATACCATTGTCTCCTCTCCCCACTCCCCACCACGGCCCAGATGGGGCTCGGGGAGAGAGCTGTGTTTTTTCACAAGCAATAGCTGCCTGTTTTCTCTCCTTTCCCAGCTGTTGTAGCCCATCAGGGAGACAGGATACCCCAAACTCCACTCCTCTCCCTTTCCCATTCCACCAACCCCCTCCTCACCATTTCTCCCTCCCTCCCCCTTGTCTCCTACTTACCAGTTGAAACCTCTGTCCCCAGCAAGCAGCTGTCGCAGCTAAGAGAGAAGAGCCGTTCCCCAGCTAGGCAGCTCCCTGTGGGGCAGCCCTGAGTGGGACTCATTAGTAGCTAGGTAGCTGCGCTACCACGCAACTTAGAAGAAATCTGGGCCATGGTTCAGAATGGGTGCTGGGGCTGGGCTGGGCTGACGAGTGTGCAGTGTGGGAGAGGGAACTCTAGACTGAGGTTGGGGTGGAGGATTGGGGTGTGCAAGGGGCTGAAGGATGTGGGGCCTGGGA
Organism: Carettochelys insculpta; assembly: GCF_033958435.1. NCBI lineage: Eukaryota > Metazoa > Chordata > Testudines > Carettochelyidae > Carettochelys > Carettochelys insculpta. The sequence goes on from NC_134140.1 coordinate 14,292,229, forward strand.
GAAAGTTTGGATGCAGGAGGGGGCTCTGGACTGGGGTAGGGACTTGCGGTGCAGGTTGGGGTATGGAAGGCTGGCTCCAGAAGCGTTGCTGGGGTGTGGACTCCTGCTGGGTGGCAGTTACCGTGGGTAGCTCCCAGACAGTGGCATAGTAGAATAAATACTATCTCCTAGTCCTGGTCGTGTGCTGCTCCCAGAAATAGATAATGTGCCTCTACAGTCTCCAGGGGTGGTGGGGTGGGTAGGCACATGGGTCCATCCACTCGCACAGCTTCCACTGGCCACAGTTCTCTGTTCCTGGCCAATGGAAACTGCAGGGGTGGTACTTGCAGACTTGAGCTACTCTCAGAGATCCCTGCATCTACCTTCCACAGGGCTGCAGAGGTGGGCTGGTCTCTTCTGGGAATGGGACCATGCAAGTAGGGAACCTCCCTTAGCACCAGCCTGGTTGCACCGCCAGATAGCACGCTAGACTGGGAGAGTATCCAGGATTGAGCTATTGATTACCTTCGACCTAAGGTTTCTTATAACTACTTTTAAGTCTTCATTGATGAGTTTTAGTAGTTTATGCAAGCATAGTCATTTTAATGTTTTTTTTAAATAAAGGGTGAGTGTGCGGAAGTAGGGCAGGGATCTAAAATTTAAATAGCCTACAAAGACTGTTTCTGGGAAGATGTCAAACAGAACTTGAAAGCATGTGAGAAGACTCAGGAAGGCTTGTCAGCAGAACAATCAAACACCTCCCCAACCCCGAAAGTTAAAAGATTTTAAAAAGTGCTTCTGATAGCCAACCACTGTGTAAATTTCTCAGCTAAAAATTATTTTAAGTTAAAAATGATTGGAGTGTTGAATGCAGCTCTTTCCCTCTGCTTACTGTTAGAAATAGTCAAATTGGTATCATGGGGCCGGGGGGGGGGAGGGGCTTGGAGCTCTGGGGAAGCGGCAGCCTCAAGCTCACAAATAACTGAATTTGTGAACATGAACTTCACGAACGTGGGGACCTTATGGTATTTTTAAAGGACACTTAAGGTATTTTATCTGTAAAAATCTGACTGGCTGCTGTTTACTTTTACTCTGGTATTCATTTCAGGCCTGCTCCACAATCTATTCAAGTCAATGAGAGTCTTTCCCATTCATAGCAATGGGCTTTGAATCAGGAACATAGTGCTGCTGTCTTGAGTTTCCAACCATGCAAGGGGAGAATTTAAATTAAAAAAAATCATTTCTATTAAAGTTTGATTTTGTAAATGTCTCTCCATTTACTTTACATCACACCTTCCAAAAATGGGCTGAAACAACTTTGTTAATACAACCAATTCATTTCTACAAATGTAAGCATTTCTTTGTAGTACTAAACTTTGCTTTAGCTGGAAGTAGCTTAGTTTTCAAATATCAGGTGGATTTGATTTGGCAGCATACATTCATCCCAGTTCACTGCACATAACAATGTACGCTTGTATATGCAATTTAAGAATGTGAAACTAACTAAGCTTAGAACATAAATCTGTGTCCTCGCCAACCTATCCTCTCAGCTGCAAAAAGCTTCATGAAAGAAAAATTCACATGAAATACAATCATCATTTCAGATTATTAAGAACATCAAGCCCTCTAGCAGCTGTGCTGAGAGTTTAAAACTCTCCTTTCGTTTCATTTAGGTCACCCGATCAATCTTCCTGCCATTATACATAGTAAGTGAACTTCTTTATATGCTAATTAGCAGTTTCTGCCTTTTTTCAGAGAAGAATTAGAGAAAATGAAGGGTGTGATTGATGATGCCAAGAAGTCTCAGATTGCTGGAGCCAAACCTCACGTACTTGCTGCAGAAGAGAGTCTTCATAATATGATAGTTGACCTGGACAATGAAGTCAGAAAGGTAATGTTTTCCAAGACTGTTCTAATCACCATTTGTGTAAGGATCAGATGTGCAGAAACTCCAGCAATAGCTTAAAAATATTGAGAATAAATTCAGACAGACTCAGGTGTAATTTGAGCTTTTGTGTTGACATGTAACAATGATCAGTTTTCACAAGATCTGGGTGGGGCAGAAAGGGACTCAGTTACTTGATCTGTTTTAGTGTGTGAATGCTTTTTTTAAATTGGTGGCAGCTGGGTAACTTGCAGCTTTTGATTATGATGCTATAGGTTGAAATTCTCTTGTTCTGTAACATCCCTCATCTGGCAGGACAGTGGATGTTGCTGGGCCAGAGAGCCCCAGCTGTGTGGAGAGCAGGCAAGGAGTCCCACTGGCAGCCTGCTCTGGGGAGCCCCAGGGCAGACAGCGAGGTTGTGGAACCTCAGTGAGGGGAGCCCAGTCACAGTCAGCAGCCCTGTGGCAGGGAGCCCATATGTGGCATGGAGCCTCACCTGCAGCCCTGGAGACCCTGTCCATGGCCAGAGCTCGGTGGGGAGCTCAGCAGTGGAGCTCCATCACAACCACACTGACCCTGGACTGGCAGCCTCATGGCATGGAGATATCTGGGGATGGATGGTTAGTGACTGGTTGAACAAGAAAAAGGATTGAGTGGACTTTGGGATTTTTTTTTGATGCTGAGTGAAGTTATGTAACAGAAAATCTATATTTGTAAGTTGCATTATCGCGATAGAAATGACAGCACAGTACTTATGAGGTGAATTGAAAAATACTTTTTTCAGTGCAAATATTTGTAATAAAAGTAGTATAAAGTGAGCAGTCTACACTTTGTATTCTGTTGTAATTGAAAGAAATCAATTTGAATAGGCAGAAGAACATCCAGAAATATTTGGTCGTTTCACCTGCTATTCTGTTGTTTAAAACTACAATTAATCAAAATTTTTGGAATCATGAGTCTTTTTTTAGTTAATTATGTGAGTTAACTGCAGTTAATTGATGGTCCTAATGTATACTATTTCTTACTTAGTTTGAAAGGTAAATTTAACCCAGTTTTTATTTATTTATATCTTTTAGGTTCAGGCAGCACAATCTGAAGCTAAGATAGTAGCTCAGTACCATGAACTTGTGGCTAAAGCTAGAGATGAATTTCAGCGAGAACTGGATAGTATCACTCCAGAAATACAAACGGGCTGGAAAGGGCTAAGTAAGTCTTGGACTGTTGTTACCTTTTAATGTTAAATGATGCACAAAGCACTTTGTTTTCCAAGAGCGCTACAGCACAAACAGTTGTTTTAATTTTTCATTTCTGTTCATTGCAGCTAGTTTTTAATTTTGAACTATTGTGAATTAACTTTAAGATCCTAATTAATCTGGTACAGAATGCCCTCATTTCGAATAGGTAACTTCTGGTGCAGTTGTGCTCTCTGATGAAACCACAAGGCTGTGGCCACACTACCCCTCCCTTTCAGAAGGGGCATGTTAATGAGGCACTTTGGAAGATGCTAATGAGGTGCTGACATGAATGTGCAGTGCTTCATTAGCATAATAGTGGCAGCACATGATTTGAAAGTGCCACTTTCAGAAACTCTTGCAGCCTAGTTAGATAGGGGCCTTTCAAAAGCTGCCCCCCCTTCCACCGTCTTCAAGAGCCCCTTCTTCCTCAAACCAAATAGGAGGAAGGGGCTTTCAAAGTCAGGGGGTCCTTTTGAAATGCCCCAGTCTAAGAGGTGGTAAGTGCTCCAAAAGCGGCACTTTGGAATCGCATGTGGCCACCATTATGCTAATGCATAATTCATGTGCTGCATATTTGTGTCTGTACCTCATTAGCATATTCTGAAGCGACTTATTTACATGCTTCTTCTGAAAGGGAGGGGTAGTGTGGCCACAGCCCAAGAGACAGTTTCTGCTTAGCTTGACAAAAGCTCCTCCACTAACTGGAACTTCACATTGGAAAGGTACTTGTGCTTGTAAACTTCCAGGTGTTCCAAGAGTCATGATGTAGAGTGGAAAATGGTGGGGAAAAAAGAGGCCAGGTGCAACTGAAAGAGGTCTTCTAAATAAAGAACAAGCAACTGTTATTTGTGGAAGAAAAAGAGCAACTTTTCTTTTTCTACTTGTTTCCATTTAAAAAATCAGATCTGTGATATTTCCCTTCTGATATTCTCAATGGAATATACACCGTATAAAGCAGTAAATTGTTTAGAGTCCTGTATCTTTACAAGGCCTGTATCTGTGAGGGTTTTATAACATTTGAATGAAGTAATCAGTGTACAATTAGCAAGATTAAATTAACTTGAATTGTGGCAAATCCACTTAATGTCACAGGGAAGTTCTCTGGAGATGCTACTGAACAGCTTCTGTTCTACTTCATTAGTGAGCATTAGGCAACATGATAGCTAAATCAATCAACAGAGATAAATAGCGTGTTTTTTGCCTTGGTTCTGGACCCTCTGAGCTATGCATCTTTGCACTTTTCAAAACACAGAACACGAGCACATGCTTAACTGCTTTGCAAAATCTTCCTTCCAAAGAGCAGTTTGGCATTGACCTGGCAGTGGGAGTTTCTTTCTCATGATGTCTAGCTCCCTTGACATAGTTGAAGCTATCCCTTAATGGCTTGCTGGGATATTTTAATGATTGTTCTTATGGCTATGCAAAGGCATTTTTTTAATGATGTTGAATTGTCTGCTTTTGTTGTCGTAGTGGATACTGATCTGATTCTGAGAGAATTCTGCTTTTTTTAATGTGCTTACATCTCTCTGTTAAAGAGAGAGTGCCCATCTTGCAGTGGAGGTCCATGGCTTTGTGTGCATGCAGTGGAAAGCAAGAAGTGTGTTGGAAATAGTCTATTACCCAGATACTTGTGTTCATATTTATCTGGTCAGATAATTTGGAAGCTGTAATTGCAACACTGAACTTTTACTAGACACAGCACATATTTTTTAAGTTACGGGTCTTTCACTTATTAGGTAACTTTCTAAATATGGTTCTACAGATAGTGGAGTGTTGGTCTCATAATATTGTAGCTCTTCTTAGTCTGTCCGTGAAATTTGAAGGTTTAGATTTTGGGGGGAACTTCTCTGCTGTGTGCTTGGGATTTTTTCTCCTGGCTTCAAATATACTAGCTCAAAGAAGGAGCCATTGAAAACATATTAAAGTAGTGAGTCACAAATGTTCATAACTTTTAATGAGTTAGGCTGCATCTACACTTGCATTCCTCTTTCAAGAGAGGCATGCAAATGAGGGAAATCTAAAATGCAAATGGAGCAAACATTTGTATATCTGGCATCTCATTTGCATAGTCTTTCAAAAGAAGAAAGCAGTGTAGACACGGCTCTTTCAAAAGTAAACCCCCATCTTCGAAAGAACCCTTCTTTCCATGAAAAAGGGAAGAAGGGTTCTTTTGAAGATGGGGGTTTAGTTTCGAAAGAACTGCGTCTACATTACTTTTCTTTTGAATGAAGCTCTTTTGAAAGAATATGCAAATGAGATGGCAGATGTAAATCTGCACCTCATTTGCATTTTCAATTTCCCTCATTTGCATGCCTCTTTTGAAAGAGGAATGCAAGTGTAGACACAGCCTTAGTGTCTGAATTACAACTGAAGTATTTGTAGACATTTGTGTACATTACAGGTTGTGTATCAATATTAATTATATATAATATAGTGGTGCTGAGCCAGGCTGCAGTAGTTCACTTTATATTTTCTGTGATTACTACTTTTATTTTTAAAATACTCAGAGGGATAGCCATGCTGGTCTGCACCTCTACAAATAAAAAGCAGCCCTAAAAATGTATTGGGTAATGAGCTTTCATGGGTAAGACCCATTTTAAGATATTTATCACATAACCCTAAAAAACTTCACGTCAGTCCCAAAGTAACATTCTAGGTCTTTGCAGATGATAAACTTTTTTGCCAGATTCTCTTTAAACAAACAAGAAAAGCTGTTTTGCAAAAAAGTTTAATGAACTTTACCTTATTTAATGAACAAAGACAATAAGAATAAATCAAATGTGAGCAGCCTTTTAAGGTGTAAAAGGTTATGTCTAGAAAAATGAACATATTGGCACTCACAGTTATGAATTGTAGCAGGTTCATTTGTCAGGTATTTTAGTTCTATACTCTGTGTTAATTCTTTCCTAGCATCCGGGTTTGGGCCCTGATCTTCCAAGTGATAGTGCACTTTAGGTGAGCTCTTTGCAGATGTAGATGTCCTTTCTGCAAACTGTTAATTGCAGGACAAGGGGACAAAGAGGCCCACGTGTACATTGCGTTTTCTGGGGAAAATCTTCCCTGTGCTGGTCTGTCTTACATTTCAGACCTGACAGAGCTTCATTTATGCAAACAAACTTGACAGGTTTAACGAACCACGTTGTTGCTCATGATAAATGCTTCAGAGATGTATTCTGAAATATTTGTGTGTCTAGCGATAGGTATGTTGTGAACATCTCTGCTTTGGAATAACTAAAACTGAAAAACTAACTTCAAAGTGTAATGCTGTGCTGTGCTTTCCAATTAAATTTGTAGTGCTTATTCTTAATTGTAATTAAGCTTAAACTGCACTGCTGCTTTTGATTAAAGCTTTAAAATCTGCGTTTTGGATTTCAGAATGTTATTTTAGAGGCTTTGATACGAAGGGGCTTTAAGAGCTTTAACCCCCCGCGCCCCCCCCCCAAGAAGAAGCTGCCATTTTAACTCAGACTCCCTGTAATATGCTAAGGCGCTCTAAATACAAGACTATGAATAGTATATTTTCATGTACATTTCTGCATGCTTTTACCAACTAATTATTTGCTGTGGTGACTATTCATTAATTTTTCCAAACCTTCCTCTTTCTGTTGCAGAGATAACTGATTTAGGTGAGTTACTGTAACTTTTTCTGCTCTTATGAATGTTATTTTTCAAGTCTTCTGTGTGTGTGTTGTGTGCTGCTTACAACAACGCAATATCAACTGAGTGCTGTGTTGGTGCATTTGTAATGTTTCCCATTGAAGTGCTCTGTGAAGCGTGGTTCTTGTCTGTTGTACTTGTAAATCATGTACTTAAAATAGTTTTGTTGCTCAGGTAATAGTTACTGTAAATATAAATTACTTGGATAAATTCCTTACATGAATTTTGGCATGTCACTGGGGACACCTTGTTGCTGTCCGAGGTCATTAGGAACAGAGAACTCTGCACCAGAAACTTGTGTCCTGCCATTGGCTTGCTGAGTAACCTTGGACAAGCCATTTGGACCTAATCTTTCCAGTGCCCACTCATTTTAGGATCATCAGTTTTCCTATGCCCATCTGGAACTTCATTTTGTAGAGTGCTGAGCACCACCAGCACCCATTGGAACTTATAGATACTGAGCACATGTGAACATTAGACCCTTGAAGTCAAGTAGAGTCTGCAGAATTAGTGGATGACCTACATCTGTGTACTGTAATTTCTCCCCATTAGGAAAATGGTCAGTTTATCAGTTTGCTTACTTTGATTTTTAGGAGTCTGAACCAAAGCATGTTGTACAAGAGCCTGTTTTCCCTTGACATCAAACTTAAACCTGGTAGAAGGAGTTACAAACAACGCTTCATCACAGGAGCAGCACTTCTTTCCTGAGCCTGTCCACATGTCCTGCTAGTCATTGCTCAGCAGTCCTAAACTGGACTAAAAGTCCTTTGCAGCTCGTTTCCCCCAAATAAAATCCCATGCCCAGCAGCATCAGTTCCTCCTCCAGTACCCTGTGGAATGAATGAGCTTAGCTCAGGCCTGGCAGATCAGCAATCCTGGGCTTGTTTTTGGATCTGGTCTGGGATGGAGCAATCCAGAGGAAAGGGGGTCAACATGGAGAATGCTCTGCTAGTAGCTCCATCTCTTCTCTGCTGACAGCAAGGTGATGCAGCTCAAGGAGGGATGGCTTTTGTGTAGGTAGCCTGAGTCCAGTGTTTCAGCCTTTTCCGTGGTGTGGTGACCCCCACACCTGCCCCTGTTTAGCAAGTTGAGATCTCATGCCCTGGGCCATTTAGTGTTTCATAGGTAAGAACCAACGCCTTTAAACTCCTTGCAGAAATATATAGCAGCTGCAGATCCTGGAGCACAAGTATAGTGTGCTCATGGTAAGATAGTCTGCGTATCAACTAGGTTGCCTTCAGCTTGGGAATGGATTTGAGAGAGAACTTTCTGTAGCACACATTGAACAAGCCTGGTCCTGAGTGCCAAAGGTGGCAAGATCTACACTCCAAGCTAAAGCCTGCAACTTTCTGACCAGATGCAGATGTAGTTTTGATGCTTTCCATTGTTTGATCAACCAGGCCCCCAGCTTATGGACTGTGGTAACAGATGCGGGATATAAACCTCAGAGGAACTTGTCTGCCAATATTGGCTTGCTCTCCTTTCACTGCCTCCATCTTCTCACGACTGCACTTTAGCATGCCCTGTCTTACCTAGAATTTGAGTCTGCTTTACCTTATCTCCCTTGGGGTGCTCTGTGGCTTATTAGCACAGTAGAAGCTGCACAGAGCTTTAGAAACTAGTAAAAGGGCAGTTTTTAGCCATCAGCAGCTTATAATTCTAAATCAGACTTCATGGGGTTGGGGGAGACGGATGGAGAAAAATAGTGAAATATTGTGAGGTGAGCATTTTGGTGGCTCCTAACTGTATTTAGGGAAAAATAATGCACTGTGTTAGTTCGTAGACACTGTCCAAAAAGGCTTGTATGGGTGTGAAAGCAAGAAGAGGGGGAGAGTTACTAAGGTGCAAAGATCCTTGAATCAAAGGTGCTGAGTATCAAATATTTCCAGTTTGTGACCTGGAATGATCTCATTTTGTGTGTGGGCAGGGCAGGAGCTGGAGAAGGTGTGACTGTTTCTGCAGTGATCTATTTCTAATAAAAGTTGTTCTCTCCAGCTGGTCAGCTGTCTACAGATGACTTAAATTCTCTCATTGCTCATGCTCATCGTCGTATCGACCAGCTGAACAGGGAACTGGCAGAACAGAGAGTGAGAGAACAGCAGCACATTGAAGCAGCCCTGGAAAAGCAAAAACTGGAAGATAAGAGAGCGCTTGAGACAGCCTTGGCCAAAGCACTAGAGCACCGCAAAAGCGAGATCCAGATTGAACAGGGGAAAAAGGTATAGTAAGTATAGGGTAGTTGGTCCTCCCAGGCTGCTGTTTCCCAGTATGATCTCTGCATGCAGTGGAATTCACCAGTGGGGTCTGACACTTTTCAAGCTGCAAACTTGGTATGGTAGCTGATCAAAAAACATGAATATAGTTTTAGATATTAAATTGTGGTGCTCAAATGTGTGTGTAAATTAGGCATGTAGGGTTAAAACTTTCAAAAGCTCCAGAGTCACTTCATTTTGAAAATGTTCCTTGTAGATACATACTCAACCACAGATAATATACACAAGTATTGGATATTTGTATTCATGTGTGGCAAGTGTATCGTATGGCTTGCAAATGGTGAGAGACAAAATCTTGTGTGTGCGCGCTTCTGAAAACCAGGGGGAAATCTTGGTTGTACCGAAATCAACTGCATTCATCAAAGTTAAGAACCCTCCTCTCCCACCACACATTTGTTTTAATTGAGCTGTTTAGATCTAGGTTGCTGTGGCATTTGAAGAAAAGGGAAAACAGTGTAAATCCCATTTGCTCTATTAATTATGATTGGGGCCAGCTTGAGTGAACAGTTCACTTACAGGAAGCTCAGTACAAAAGAGTCTCCTGCAACTCATTATTACAAAAAAACCATTCAGGAATTAAGGGAAACCTACAGTATCAAGTTTGTAAGTGGGTAATCTGACATAATGTGTATATCTGAAAAGAAAATACTGGATTTAGTGGAGGGGGAAAAAATAGAAGCATTAAGACCTGATTTGGAAAATTTTAGAATTTTTGTGTGTGTTTTTATCTGAGCAATTTTTTTCATGCATTTCTATAAGTTAAAAGTATGCCCTGTTAACTATCAGGGAAATGTAATCACTGGTTTCTAGCACATCAACCTTGCTGTCAGCAAGCAGTTGGAAAGTGATGGCTTGTTACCTAGGGCTTATTTATGTACAGATAGAAGAAGTCCGAGAAGTGATGGAGAGTGAAATGAGGACTCAGCTCCGCAGGCAGGCAGCTGCTCATACTGATCATCTAAGAGATGTTCTGAAGATCCAAGAACAGGAGCTCAAGCTGGAGTTTCAGCAGGTGAGGGAAGGGAGAGATGTAACGAACTAGCCAGAGCTTGCATGGCATGGCATCTGCTTTACTGTGGGAGCCTTGTGAGACACACATCACCTAAAGGTCCCACTGGACAGCAGTCTTTTAAATGCACCCTTCAGTAAACTTCTAATACAGGCCATAGAACGAAGCCAGTTACGCTGAAAGGGATGGAATACACAAACTATTTGATTATGCCAGGTGCTATTCCTTTTAATCTTTTTGCTGGAGGAGATTAAACAGGAAGATATTAACAGCAAGTGCATTACTGTTCGGCCCTAATCTCAAGTTAGGGTGCTGATTGCCAGAGCAATGGTGTATGTACTACTAATTACAGAGAGGTAGCTGTGTTAGTGTGTATCTTCACAAAACAAAAAAGCTGTTGTGTAACACGTTAAAGACACAAGATAATTTATTAGGTGATGAGCTTTCGTGGACCAGACCCACTTCTTCAGATGTGGAAGTAGGCACAGGAAGTGGGTCTGCCCCAGAAAAGCTCATCACCTAATAAATTATTTTGTCAGTCTTTAATGTGCTACATGACTGCGGGGGTGTTTTGTACTAATAATGCGTATTGTCCTTGGAAGGTACATAGTGAACTGATCTGTGATAGTGTGTTATCAAGGGTGTCATTCAGGTTTCTTCATGAAGTATTTCTTTTCCTGTTTACACTGATACTAATTTTTTTTGGTTTCGTTTCAGAACTTGTCTGAGAAACTCAGTGAACAGGAAATGCAATTCAAACGTCTTACTCAGGAACAACTTGACAACTTCACTTTGGATATCAACACGGCCTATGCGCGGCTGAAAGGAATTGAGCAGGCAGTAGAGAGTGAGTACTGGAAAATGGGGCAGAAACATTTTGTTATCACTTTAACATACCAAAGCACAATCCGGATTGGGGGACAGCGTCACTCCTATCCTGCAACCTTAGGCACCTTACACTACCTTGCTATCAGGTGGGCCACTCACAAACAGACTTTCCGGCATGCTGGTCGCACCTTCTCTGTCTGTGTAATGTTGGCTTTCAGCAGGCTTGATTATATGGTGGGGTGACTCCAACACAGCCCTGTCCCAGATGGGATCTTCTTCCAGAAATGTTTGTCCTTTACTGCCCTGTCCTTTCTTGGACAGTGCAACTATCTTAAGCCTAGAGAACAAGAAGTCTTATGGCACCTTATAGACTAACATATTTTGGAGCATAAGCTTTCATGGGCAAAGACCCATTATACCTGTTATTCCTTTAGGCTTAAATTGCATAGGGTGATGGGAGAATCTCCATGATTGGAGATATTTAAGAACAGGTTAGATAAATATATAATGGATTATATAGATGGTGCTTGGTCCTGCCATGAGGGCAGGGACATGGACTTGATGACCTCTTGAAGTCTCTTCCAATTCTAGCATTCTATGCCATATTTTAAATGGAGTTACCCATGGGCACTTCCACTTAAACCAGGGATGTAAAAATCCCCTTTAATTGGTTAACTAATTAAACAGAAGGCTAACTTGCCATTTAACCAGTTAACCAATTAAAGGGGGAGTGGCTGGGGTGCTCCAGCTGGGCAGGACCAGTCCCAGTTCCTGGTGCCCCAAGTGTGCTGTGGGGTGGGGATGCTCCCTTCCAGTTCCTCAGGGGCTTGGGCTCCTCCTTCCCTTCTCCCTCCAGCCGCTGCAGACGGGCTGCTCTGGCTATGGTGGAGTGCCCCATCTGCTCTAGCCCATCGGTTAACCGTAACCCATAAATAGATGAGGCTTACCAATTAACCATTAATATCTAAAACACTGAGTTAGACAAAATGTTAAAGGTATTAACTACAAGAAGATAAAGTGAATTAAAGGTATTAACTACAAGATAAAGTAAGTGTTAAGTACTGAGGCACAAAAATCAGCATGGTTACAAGAAAAAAAAATTAAAGCACTTACTAGTATCTACTTGAGAAATAATCTGGGTTGCAACGCAAACTTTGTCAGACACCAGTAGATTACTGACCACAGTTTCCTATGTTGGAGCCCTTTCTGAGATTCCTTACAATGGTTTTGTCTTAAGTGTAGAGAATGAAGTTGGGGGAGGGTTTGCCTTGGAGATGTTTGTTCCTTCTCTTGAAAAACCTTTCCAGCTGAGATCCAGAAGTCTAGTCTCTGCTGCGGATTTATATTCACTTGTTTGAACTTTGTTTTCGTTCCCTGCTTGTCAACTGTTTATTGCTTAAATGCATAGTTCAGCAAGCACATGTTCCTTTGTTTAGTAGCGTCCTGCTCAGGGGTTGGAATGTGTTAGTCAAATAGTGGAATCTTGCGAGTTCGCATACAATGTTGACACACATTTTACCACAATACTGGCAAGCAAATCATTTGAAATCTCGTAAAGAATACGTGGTAAAAAGATTATTGCAGCAGTGCGTAGCGTAAGAATAGAGGGGTGTATTCCATCATGACCCAAAATTGATGCCTAAGCACAAAGTGCTGTAATGAAGGGGCCTGTTTTTCCGTATCTGCTGAGTACTTCTACTCTAGGAAGTAGATTCAAAGAGACAATAACACTCTGCCAGAGCATACCCATGGAGTAGCTCTTCTGCTTTCAAAGTGTCCTCATTTCAGCATTCAGACCCATTGTTATCCTGACCTGCTATGAAGGCAGCTCCATGCACATGTCCGAAAGTAAACTGATCCATGGAAAGGGAGCCAGGTTTTTGGTCAATGTGTTAAACTGACCTCTGGAGGCTGCTGCTGACCTTTATTCTTACTTTACCTTGATGTGGTGGTTACATTGTGTGTCAGTCAGTCTAAGCAAGTTGTCTTTCTGGGTTTATTCTGCAGGTCATGCAGTTGCTGAAGAGGAAGCCAGAAAGGCACATCAGTTGTGGCTTTCAGTCGAGGCTTTAAAATACTGCTTGAAGACTGCATCTGGGGATAATCCCACTGAACCTCTGGGGTGTGCAGTTGAAGCCATTAAAGCCAGCTGTTCTGACAATGCATTTACTGAAGCTTTAGTGGCAGCTCTTCCCCAAGAATCTCTGACTCGGGGAGTCTATAGTGAAGAGGCACTCAGGGCCCGTTTTTATGCAGTACAAAAACTGGCAAAAAGAGTGGCCATGATTGATGAGACCAGGAACAGCTTATATCAGTACTTGCTCTCTTACCTCCAGTCACTTCTCCTCTTTCATCCTCAGCATCGGAAGCCACCGGCTGAGCTCAGCCCTGATGATCTGGACACATTTAAATTATTATCCTATGCTTCATATTGCATTGAACATGGAGATCTGGAGCTGGCAGCTAAATTTGTCAACCAGCTGAAAGGGGAGTCTAGGAGAGTGGCACAGGACTGGCTGACAGAAGCTCGAATGACCCTAGAAACGAAACAAATAGTGGATATCCTGACTGCATATGCCAGTGCAGTGGGATTAGGAACAACTCAAGTGGATTGATCTAGGCTAGGGATTTGGGGATTATTATACTTTTGGAAGCAGTCTAATGCAGAATTGTTTAAGTGCTGGGAAGAAGAAAAATGATTGTAAAAGGGTTGCAAACAAGGACCTTGGAAGGGGTAGAAATGAGTTGTCACAAACCATGGGTACCGTCCTGTTTCCTTGCACTGAGCTGAATCTCGCCACCCGTTGTATTTATATTGTTTTTGGTCATTATTATGACAGCAAACTCCAGCTGCTTTCTCTGCAACTTGTATAACAATTTTGTTTCCAGGTTGTTCTGATTGGGCTTGCGATCCAGCCAAAATGTTTGTAACCCACCCTTACTGATTTGCCAATTGGTGCCGTTAAATAAAACTATAAAACCCAAGTCATATTTCTATTCAGTTATCTTCCTTAAATCGCTTACCAAATAAAAACAAGTGTGAAAAGCAGTGTTTCAATCAGCTATCTCACATACATGCTGCAGTCTCATCGTAACTGTTCCAGAGCAAATCAGTGATGCAGGGTTGGTAGTAGGGGCCTGAAGCTGATGGTAGGAAACTGCTGCCACAACTTAGTGACTGTTTTAATATATAGTCTTGTTTTCAGAGTATAGTAATAAGTTTATACCAGCACTAGCTTTTGCGTTTTAACCTTATATTGCTGCTGCTGCTTGCAATTATACTTTAAATCCTTGAATAGCACCATGATATCTAGAACATCTTTGTACTTGTGCAATTCAAAAGAAATGCATTCACACACGAGGGAAGTATCTAGTAGAACTGGAAAGGACTTGAGCGGTGGTTGAGTCCAGTCCCCTGCACTCACAGCAGGACCTATCACCATCCCTGACTTTTAATGTAATCTGCCCCAGGCCCTTGAAAAGCCCCCTCAAGGACTGAACTCACAACCATGCTGGGGTATACAAGGCCAATGCTCTAACCAGAGCTGTCTCTCCCCACCAAAAATATTTACATCTCATTGTGTTGCTACCATGATGTAAAGTATGGCTCAAACTAGCACAGGTTTCCTGAATGCCTCCCTGTTTTGCATGTTCAAGGCTCTTTAGTGGTAAGGAACTTTGCACTCTTTTAGTTTAAAATATAAATGTTACTCGGGGTAGACTGTACCATCTCTTTAACTGGCCTAGAACCACCCACCTTCATCTGTATTTCGTGCAGTGTCCTGCCAAACTACATACCTTTATTTACAAAACATACAGATGCAGTTTACTGTAATTCAGTTCTAAGTTGGAAGATAGTGTAGTAAACCTCTTCAAGCCTTTACCTACCCTTATTCATTAGAAGCTAGTTCAAACCTTAATCACCTTTCCCTGTATACCTATCATGGTTTATTATACATATCTGTACATATTTACTTTGCCTTATGTTTTAAAACCAAAGAGCCCAAAAATAAGGTATTTATCTAGTTACAGGTATCCACAGCCCTGTCATAATTCATTTACCTCCCCCTAATGTTGACATGTCAATTCTTACCAAAACTTTTACTCTCAGCCTCTAAAAGTTAGAAAGGTTTATATGGTCCTAGCAGGACCCCCATAGGAAAATGTTACACTGCCTGCTCTAGTTGAGTTTCATGTCACCCTAATAGTGGATAGACAGTACAGTAGCAGTCCAAGCTACTACCCCAAGAACAGATATAGCTGACTGCTGCAAGCACAAATGGATGACAGATGCATGGTGGCCAGCCATTACGTCCACTGACTGAGACAAGGTTGGGAAACCACTGTTCCTTGCCCTAAGTTTTGCTTAATGCAGTTGTAAAGATGGCTATTAGGGTAAGGGAAGCAAGAACAGAGATGCCCTCCCTTTGCTTACCCTGAGATGTAAAAGACCACACCTTTTGGCTGCCTGCAGTTTTCCCTCTTGTACCTATTACATGTTTGGGCCAGCCAAACTGTAACAGATATTGTCCCTCCCACTTTCTCTTAGCTGTCACATCTCACTTTCAATCTTGCCCTCAAACCCCTTTTCTGCTTGGACTGCTGTGTGTGCTGCTGAGCTTAACCTTTGTAGGCTGGTAGGCAGGTAAGGGACAGAAAGGATTAACTTGTGCCTTGAGGTCCTCCAGACTACTTAAGTGAATCCTCTTTACATGGAAGGAGGATCACAGCTGAGAAGCCACACTAAAATTCTGACAGGAACTGCTGCTTCCTGTGTCAGAATTAGCGATGTTTAATGCTATTCTTTGGGGCATCGTGTGCCAGGGACACTAATTGTGCTAGTAGTTTAAAGGAACAAATCCAATTTTACAAGGCAGCACAGCCCAAGCATGCTAGATGGTAAGATCACTGTAGGCCTCTGCTAGAGGGTAGAAGTATTTTTATGACCAGCACCCATGTACCTTTTGAGGTAGCAATCATACCCACAGGGGGCAGTACAGAGGGAAGCCCAGGGTCACAGAGGACAGCAGCTGTCACAACTTTGGCCTCCAATGCTCATTACTGCATCCACGAGGGAAGAGGAACCATAATCAAACCTCCACAGAAGACTTCACAGATCTGCTCCCTTACGCTGCAGAATAACATAACACTTAGTAATACAATGACTGCACAGATGTGGCAAGAATGTGTCAAGCCAAACAGTATTTAAAGCTGTGTTAAATTCACAGACTAAGTCAATCAGAAAGAAAACAGGTAATTGTCCCAGTCGGCACTATACAAGTATGTTTTCTCTCAACCCTTTGGATAAGTCACTAGGAGAGCATTTAACAGGAAAGAGCTTTCATCATTTCTCCCATCTGCTCTGAAGGTGGTGGTGGGAGTAAGATATCACTGCAGGCCTCTTATGCCTAGAACATCCTTTGGTCTGACGTGTCCTGCAGTAGGAGAGATGTGAAATCACTGGTGCAGCTTTCCCAAGCAGCCCACACAGGCAAAACCACTTGACATGCTCCCATTCTTTGTGTCCAAGAGAATCAATTAGGTCTGCTACTCGCTGTCGCTGTCACTGCTGTGGGACTCAGCAGCTTCCACAGCCTTCCTGTGAAGGAAAGATGTGATTGAACAGTGAGATTGTTGAACCCAGCTTGTGACACTTACAGAAAGGACAGTTCAATGCTAACTCCACATTATGCTTCCATCTAACCCTGCTAGACAGCTCCCTTCCAGACAGCAAGCAAGGGGACCTTCCACTCCACAGGCTCATTTGTAGGAAAAATGAGCTGGAATCTGAGGAACAGTTTCAGTGCTTTCCTTTCCTTTCCTTTCCGGTCTTATGGGTTTCCCTGACATTTAGCAACTCCAAAAGTTTTTCCCAGATGCAAGTCTCAGGACAGGTCTCTACTATGTGGAAAAGTGGATCTAAGCTATGCAATTAGAGTTATGTCAATGCCAGGTGCCCCAGAGGGTGTGCACAGAACAGCTAATCAAAGCGATCCCTCTCCTGCCATCCATTTCCAGCCTCTGAGACATCTATCCTGGCTAACAGCCACTGATGGACCAAACCTCTATGAATTTATCTAGGCCTTTTTTGAACCCTGTTAAAAGTCACAACATCCTCTGGCAAGGAGTTCCCCAGGGCTACTGTGCGCAGTATAAAGAAAAACTTTGTTTTGTTAGTTTTAAACTGGCTACCCATTGATTAGTTGCTGCTGATACGGAACAACAACCACACAAAACATCCATCTTACTTCTGCTCTTCAGTCAGCTCAAACTCCTCCATCACCCTTTGTGCTAGCTTCGCAGTTATAGGTAGACTGAAGGAAGCAGCCAGCTTCACTAGCTCAACCGCCTGAGCTGGACTGTTGCTTTGCTTAGTGCAGGTTAAGAGCTCGTACAACACCTTGTCACTGCAGATGAGAAGCAAATAGTGAATGCTCCGCAGACTGGGAGATGGCAGAGTTAGGAAGGAATAGCAGTTAAGTCAAACGCTTGTGAAAATGCCCACCCCAACAGAAACATCCATTAATATGCATGTGACAATGGAGGGAGCCTCCCCCCATGCTGGGCAGCACTTCTTGGCAGTGGAGACAGAGGAACAGGAACTTAGGGTTGGGAGACAATATTTTTGAGCCCCAGCTGCTCTCCCATTTACTGGCTGACAAGGGGCTGGAACATCCCATGGGAACGATGGAGGCACTGCTCAGAGCTGAGCCCTCTACACTGGCAGGCAGAGCCCTGGCTTCTCGTGCAGAGCTGCCTATAAGAGGAAAGTGGGTAGGGGAAAAATTTGTTTCTCTGCCTCCCACAACAGGCTCTGCACGTGAGGGGAATGGGGGAGAATCTGGAGAGCTGGCTCCAGCTCTGCTACTTCTGCAATGCTGCCATCCTGGCAGAGCTTTTCATTTTAGTTGACTGGCCAGGCTCCCTTGCCTCCTGCTGGAGGTTCCACATGGCTGATTGAGAAGAGGAGGAGCTGTGCAGAAGCTACCAGAGATGAGTAAGATGTGTATGTGAGGAGGGAGTGGGAGGGGGAGAGCGGCTGGGCCACTTAAACCAAAGAATCTTTCTCCTCTTCTACCAGCAGCTCCCCTCCCAGAGCTGGCGACCTGAGAGCTAGTGTCCATGCTAAAAATTTTCCCCTCCCACCCCTCAGCAGAGATTCCTGCTGGGGCTCTGACTTAGCACACAAACTTAGGGAATTCCACTACTGCAAGTGCTTTGGGACATACATATGCAGGTGCGTGTGGGGAATTAGCACGCAACAGCTCCTGCCAGTACAAACCTATCTAGGCAGGCCAGCTTTAATTACCAGAACTGATGCTTGGCCAGGGCCAACACAGACACCCACGGTCAGTGCCAGCACAAAAAACAGCTTTCTGAGGTAAAGATCATGTTGTTTTAAACCCATTGAGTTAAAATATCTACTGTTAAATGAAGCTTCTTTCTAGAGCTTCTCAAAAGATACCTATAAAACCCTCCACACTGGTCAGTTTTTGCTTCTACTGAATTTTTACCAACTGTAAAGTGATTAGTTCAGGAGCTAGTCTGATCTGAAGACTTCCAGAAGCCAACAAGAGTACATATAGCATTCACCCATCTTGCTGAAAGCAAAGTGTGCTAATCAATCTTAACATAAGAATGGCTGTACTGGATTGGACCAATCATTCACTTAGCTCAGTATTCTGTGTTCCCACAGTGGCCAATGCCAGGTGCTTCAGAAGCAATGAACAGACAGGTAATCAAGTGAGCCATCCATTCACCCACTGCTGGTTTCTGGCAAACAGAGGCCAGGACACTTTGGAGCACTCTGCATGAGGTTGGTTGGGAGAATGTCAGTAGGAGCTACTCCTGATCGCTAGTGGAGAGTTCTTCTGGCACCACACTAAGCTGTTGGCCTTGTTCGGCAGCACACATAGAGCTGCTGGGCCCAGTCAATGATTTTATTACCCCGTATCTCAGGAGTCTGATGAAGGGGAGGGGAAAAAAGCCACGGCATCCACAGGTTACAGACTCACACCTCTGCCACTTGATCATGTTCTGGGACAGAAAGAGCTCTCAGCAAAGGTGTTATATTGGGTGAATGAAGAAAACCACCCATGCCCATCAAGGAGGCCAACACCTAAATAAAAACTGTTCATATACTTAGGTGGTGAAGGTGAGAAAAAAAATCAGACTACATTCTGGTATAGTTACCTGGAAACAAAACGCAAGACCTCAAACAAAGTACTGTGAAACATCTGCCAGCTGAAGTCAGACCACTAAATGAACTCACCTGGGGATTCTATGGTTTTTTTGGAAAAGCTCCAGCATTTTCCTGTTTAAAGAAGACAAAACCCTGAGATTATAATATGCATCTCATTCAAAGATAAATGTACGCTTAGAACACCAGCAAAAGGCTTTTGCTCACTGTACTTTGGAACGGACCCTTCTACATGGTCCACTCCAGTGTTCCCTCTTATTTTTTCCATCCATGTGCAAAATAAATTTTGTTATGGCACTCAGGCATGTGTGGATGTGCACCAGCAGTAAAATCACATTCTGCCAGATGTGGGAGCTCTGCTAATCAGCTGGGCAGCATGAGACTCTCTCATCGGTGGTGACCAAAGTGCTCAGCTTACTGGGAATACTGGTCCGTTCTCTCACCAATACGTGGAAAACACTCATTGGGCAGCATCTTTGGTATACACATTTTTAAAATATTCAAAGATTTATCTGCAGATTAAAATAAGAGACTAATTCACAGCTCTCTTAGTCTTCAAAATACTAAGTAAATGTCACTGAAGGCATATATGCTGAATGTGCACTTAAAAAAAAAAACCAAACAAACAGATATAAACACGCAGCTTTACACAATGGCACCCATCTCTGTTCTTAAAAAAAAATTATCCAAGTGAATCAATGGAAAATTTCATGTTGATGGGAGCTGGATCTGACCCCAAAACTGGGGGCTGGACATTTGAAGCAACAACATTATTTTGAATTAAGACCCAGTATTATGGAGGGTCTTAATTCAAAATATGAGAAGTCTCAAAACACGTATAAATAAAATGCTCATAGACTGAAGTTTCTTTAATGCCTTTATAAAACATCTGGCAGCATAAAGCTATTTGCATGCAAATGAGTATGATATTCCCTATGCCAGCTGCCATATTTACTCCTAGATCATCTTATTCAGAGGAAGATTGTAACTGTGAGGGAAAAAAAAAGTTCAAGTAAAAATACCAGAATTTACCAAGTTCTCCCATTTACAATGATCTAAAATCATCTGCACATCACAGTTTTACAGCCTGCAATTAAAACCTGACTCAGTGACATCAAGGATGCAAGCAAGAGGAGAATTCATGGTAACGCCACACTTACCAGGCTTCCTGGGTTCTCCCTGCCCTTGAGAACAGTATGGTTGCATTACCCAGAGCGCTCGCTGACCACTCTAAAGGGACCCGATTCTCCTCTTGAGTTCCAAAAATAGATTTTATATCTGCAGCACAGCCAGCAAATGACATCTGAGTCTGTGAAGAGACAACTCTGGTAGCATCAAAACATCTGTAACTTGTGTGACATCTTGTTCACCAGTCATTTGCCAGCCATGCTTCCACAGTCAGAAAATGCATCTCTTTGTCAGAAGACCGCTCCACCAAAAGGCTTTCAAGTGCACATTTTTAAGCACTACTGCACTGGTAAGTCACTGTACACTAAGGTCAGAAAAGGGGAAGCTCCCAGGTGATGTTCAGAAAGCTGCAGCAAGCTGCTTCACATTATGTCACTTGGACGGGTCTTGGTAAAAGCATCTACATTTGCACAGTTTTAAAATAATCTCAGCAAAGGAGATTTGCAGACCGCACAAAAGGCAATTATGCACCTCGCCCTCTTTGCACACCAGTTAAGAATTAAACGGGAGCCAAATGCTATCTGTCTCCCCCCATGGAAATCAGCTTATTTCAGTTAAGTCTGAAGATTCTGTGATCATACTACTACTGTGACATCTTGAGCAATGTTCATTCCTGTTTATCAGCATGGAAGTCAAAGGAATCAAACCAACCAGGTGGAATTTGGCTCCTCAGCTCTACAAATTCAGAGATGACAAATCCAACATGTCCCAGATAGATGCCAATTTAATTCTAGGAAGGAGAGATCTATTTTTTATGCATGGTCAGATTTTGAGCCTTATGCCCTTCTCCACTTAGAAGAGAGCATTTTTGTGAATGGTCCATTCAAGTATTGGAAATCACTTTCCTCTTCCACCTTGGTCCACAAGAGGCATGTGTTATTTGTAGAGAGCCTATACAGTGAATGAAAAATCTAGAATGACCTTCTATGTGCATGGTTCTAGTTACTCTAATACCTTGCACCTTCTGTTAAACACATGCACAAATTCCCATTGGACAGAAAAGTTGGGCGACACTTTCACCCTCACAGATTGCTTCATGAAGCTCACCTCCTGAGGGTGTATCTCCCTGGCCATCAGAGCCAACACTTCCTCCAACAGTTGGGGATTTTTGCTAAACCCATGCTGTTTGATCTCTGATTGAAGGAAAACAGTAGTTAGCAATGGAACCATCTCAAGAGCTTACTGACTCTTAAAGCCAACATTCCCTCCCATGGGCAAAGCTGGACAATTTTTAAGGTATAAGGCACCACTCATGTAAGTGTTCTCACTTCTCCCACCACATGCAGGACAAAAACATTTACATTCAGCTTTCACAATGCAGCTGAGGTCCATATCTCTGCACCAATCATCATTGCTGATTTAAAGGAAGAGCCACGTTTTCCCTTTTAATGAGTAGTAACAGAGAGGTAGCCATGTTAGCCTGTACTCCACAAAACATCAGAAATGTAGCACTTTAAAAACTAACAAAATGGCTTACTTGGTGATGAGCTTTCGTGGGACAGACCCACTTCTTCAGATCAATCTTATTTCCAATACAGACTGACATTTTTAAGTACAGAGGACCAAAAACAATAAAAACTGACAAATCAAGTATTTAGGACCAAAGGAGGTGGCAGAGGGATGGGGGATGTTAAGTGTTATCTCAGGCAGGACACTTAACATTCCCCATCCCTCTGCCACCTGCTTCAGTCCTAGGTACTTGATATGTCAGTTTTTAATTGGAATTTTTTTTTGTCCTCTGTACTTATAAATGTCAGTCTGTATTGGAAATGAAATTGATTTGATGAAATGGGTCTGTCCCACAAAAGCTCATCACTGAATAAATCATTTTGTTAGCCTTTAAAGTGATACATTTCTGCTATTTTGTTTTCTTTTAATGAGTACTTCCCACTACCTGTGCAACCTCTGCTGTCTACTAGCCCCTTAGCCACCATACTAAGATATCCAACTGTTGTGCTGCAAAACTACCATAGCTGTGAACCTGCGTTCTGAAGATGTGAACAGCACAAACACCACAGCATCATGACATTGTCCTGCAACAGTTTACGTGTATGCTGCCTTATCCCCTTCTATTGGGTGAGCTGTACAGGCAAGACTTAGGTTACCACAGGCAACCAAGAAAACAGGCTACCACTAACCTTGCCAAATCTGAGGGACCATTTCCAAATGGTTGGCTGTGTCCACTGCTTGAAGGAGATCCCACATGGTTTGAAGACTTGGGTAGAAGAGCTGATGAACAGAGGTAACTGTTGATTGCCTTGTTTTTCCAGATTTATACCATAAGCACTAACGCTGCTCAGATACATAGAAAGACCACCTTACCGAAGGGACCAGTTCTTTATACCACTTCAATATGACATCGAGTTGTTCCATCATACACAACAAAGTAAAGAACGCTGAACTGCAGAAATGGGGGGAAAAGCAAATTATCACAACTCAGGAGTAATTATGTTGGTGAAAATGGACAGAAGAAGGCAATGTAAACAGCAGCGCTCATTTCTGAATGAAGTAACATTTCCGTGACTAGCATGAAATAGGCCATTAAACACAATCAGCTTTGAAACAGTAGTTTCTGGTAGGCTTGACCCTAAGAGCCCTCAATGTCATCTAGCAAAAGGTTCACTATTCTGCACCAGCAAACCCTACCTGAGGTACTCACAGCACCTAACATACAGCTTTCATAGTATTTACCCAAAAAGGATTGTGCGATATGTAAAGGGAAGTGTATGTCACACTGATTCTACTCATTCTATGACTACAGGAGATATTTAAGAAGCTGTGTTTATGAACTGAAAATACGTTCAGAATCTGTTCTAGGTAGGGCTGACAAACTGGCTTTGTGGGCCATGTGTTGCCAAAACTCACCTTGCCCCTTCCTGCCCCGTGCTCCTCCCTCCTCCCCACAGTGCCTCTGGCATGCTGCCCAACAGCAGATGCCGGCGGACAAGAGTCATTGAAGGGAGATGGGCCTGAGCTGATTGGTGGAGTGCACTGCCAGCCGGAGATGCTGGGAGGAGAAGCCCACCAATGGGTGCTCAACACCATCTTTTTTTCTATGGGTGCTCCGGGGCTGGATCCCCTAGAGAGTTGGCACTTAGGGATTTGCATGTTTTAGATGATATGCAAGGAAAGCTGAAACTTGAGGACTGTGGGGGAGTGCAAAGAAACACTCTCCAGAGTCCATAGCCTGGGTTGGAGTCCTGCAGGGAGCAGAAGCTTCAGCTGAAAGGGTTACAAGAAAAGCTGCCTGAACCTAAAGCAAGGACCATATGGCTGCTGAATCCTCTTATAAACTGAATGGGCTAATGGATCCAAGGGAACATGACTAGCCTCGGAGGTTTGATTAATGCAATTTTGTAGTAAGAAACTACACCTAGAAGGGGAATGGTACTGTGTGAGAACAACACATGTTCTGATTTGATCAGGGACCAAAGGTAAGCACACAGTAGAGACATAAGACCACGTCAGCCACTGCCAGACCAGGAGTTTTTATGCCTTCTCTATTTTGGTCAAGAAAAAGTGTTGGGTGAAAAGACAGAACAGATTTTCCTGTAACATAAGTGGGTCTGTTAAGGGGAAGTGATTTCAAAGCACTGAATCTGATGTCCTTTCAAAATTATTCATGCTACTCGTTCAGTCTGCTAGCAGTTACACACAGCTTCTTGTATGAAGAGCTTTCATTTTACTGTTAGATAAAAACCACAAGAAAGCTATCCCCACACACTTTTATGCCAAAGAATAGACTTAAAAAGTTATCTATATTCTAGCTGGTGCTCAAGAAAGTCTCCTTCTGCATAAAGAATAGTTCAATTTTCAAATCCTAATTTATTAAAAGTGGGTTTATGTCTAAGTAAAATGAGGACAGTATTTTAATGGCAGCAAATGTAGCTGCGGCAAACTTACCAATACATATTCTGTTGCCGTGTATCTCCCACAAGTTTCCAGTTGTCGCCTGTCTCCAATACCTTATGTAATCTGTATGCAAGCTCAACATCTTTAAGCTTGAGGCACTGAAATAAACAAAATGCACATTTAAACTGCTTAGATGCAACACCTCAACTGTATCCTTCTGTGCATGTCATCACAGCTATTAAAAGAGTCATGCATCCAATAGTCTAATGAAAATTTAAAGATGAGAAGTAATTCAGTGCACTGATAAGTTAGCTGTTCCCTTAAGGTAAGACAAAGAATCACTCAGGCTGGCTTCACTTTAGGCCAGGCAAATTAAACAAGTGGGTGCGTAAGAATGTTTTGGACAGTGTTGAAGTTATCTCAAAACATATGGTGAGACAGAGAAATACCACCCTGCTCAAAAAAAGTTTCCCTTTATATATGTTACACCCTGGAAGTTGCCTGGATCATGGTCCACAGGCAGATGGGTCACTGGCTCAGTGCCTAAAAGGGAAGGAATAAAAGTTTCAGAGCATGAGCGGGGAAGTTATAGGCCACTGGAGGCAGCCAAAGCTGGTGGAACTGAATGAGCAAGGAAGGCAATTAGTTGGAACTCATCTGTGCAGTAGGTTTGGACTCCCCAAAAGCAATTCTTAACTGGATTTAGAGACCTATAGGCAGGCATCGAAATGGAGGAACTCATTTGGGCTACATCTACACGTGCACGCTACATCGAAATAGTCTATTTTGATGAATAACGTCTACACGTCCTCCAGGGCTGGCAACGTCAACGTTCAACTTCGACGTTGGGCAGCACCACATCGAAATAGGCGCTGTGAGGGAACGTCTACACGCCAAAGTAGCACACATCGAAATAAGGGTGCTGGGAACAGCTGCAGACAGGGTCACAGGGCGGACTCAACAGCAAGCCGCTCCCTTAAAGGGCCCCTCCCCGACACAGTTGCACTAAACAACACAAGATCCACAGAGCCGACAACTGGTTGCAGACCCTGTGCATGCAGCATGGATCCCCAGCTGCCGCAGCAGCAGCCAGAAGCCCTGGGCTAAGGGCTGCTGCACACGGTGACCATAGAGCCCCGCAGGGGCTGGAGAGAGAGCGTCTCTCAACCTCTCAGCTGATGGCCGCCATGGCGGACCCCGCTATTTCGATGTTGTGGGAGGCGGAGCATCTACACGTGCCCTACTTCGACGTTCAACTTCGAAGTAGGGCGCTATTCCCATCCCCTCATGGGGTTAGCGACTTCGACGTCTCGCCGCCTAACGTCGATTTCAACTTCGAAGTAGCGCCCAACATGGGTAGCCGTGACGGGCGCTATTTCGAAGTTGGCGCCGCTATTTCGAAGTAGCGTGCACATGTAGACGCGGCCTTGAAGTGTTAAATACAAGCAACAAGTACTTACTATTCGCATTGCATTGAGAAAGAAATTGTCTGAAATGAAAAAAAGAGTATCTATTAGCATCTTTGAGAAATACTAACCAGCTCTCTGGCATGGTCTCACGCAAGATAGAAGAGGCTTTTCCACTTATATAGAAGACTTTGTAGGTAAGTTTGGTAAAGTCGGTGGGACTCCTGTATAACACTTTTAGACGGGCTAGAGAACTGTTCAGCTAGCCAGCTTTTGGGAGACAGGTCTCTGCCGAGGATTCACGTTCGGGAGTAGGGCAGCTTTGGGAAAGCTAAATTCACCTGTTTGCATCAGGACAGTATTTTCAGAGAACCAAGCCAGGAAGAAGAGCCACTTGCTCCTACCTCCAGAGCTTCCAGTAAAGGCTGCAGAAACCCCGTCCCTGTAGTACACATTAGAGCAGTGTTTCCCAAATGGGGTTCCTTGGAACCCTGGGGTCTGCACAATGAAAATAAGGGATCTGTGAGAAAATTTACAATTGCTGACTCCTCTGTGGTTCCCTGTCCTGCCACTGCTGAAACAGCAGAACTAAATTTAATTGGCTTAATGGCCAGTAAGGTGCAGGAAGGATCTGACCATTAAACCAACCGAATTTAGTTCCACTATTTCGATAGTGGCACGGCAGGGAGCTGCAGAGAGCCCCTCACTCACCACACTACCCCTCTGATGGATGTGGCTCAGCTCACGCCCGCCAACAGAACACCTCCACATTGGCCTTCCCTCCTCTGGGCACACATGGATGCCCGACTCCCCAGCCAGCACCATGGATGGGTTAGTCCCGGGGTCTGGTTTGGGGCTGAGATGGGTTAAACCCTGGGTATGGGATAGTAGGTTTGGGGCTGAGAGGGGTTACACCTGGGGATGGGTGGGGGGTGCAGTTTGTGAGATTGGGGGGGCATGGATTTGGGGACTGAGGAGAGTATAGCCTGGGAGTGGGGTTCTGCAAAATTCTTGAGTTTAGAAGGGTTCCGTGGCCAAATAATATTAGGAGATACTGGTTTAGAGGAAAGGCCAGAAGTCTCCAAAAATAAGCTGAGAAATATTATGCCCTGGAGAAGCAAAAGAATGATTTGTTCTTAGTTTTTTTTGACAGTTTAATTTAAGTGGCTCAGACTAGGCACAAGTCTCATGTAAATATTCTCAGATGCCCCACTACATGCAGGACAGAGAATCCTTTACATTCAGCCCCCATGATTCAGCTGAGGTCAGTACCCCTGCGCCAATCATCACTGCCTTATTCAGAAGTAACATTTCTTTTGTGATTCCAAAAGGAACATTAAATGTAGTGTGGAGGAGTCAGGAAAGTGACAACTGTATTCAGCTACGTGGTTTTTTCCTTCAGTAATCACTGCTAGCATTTCACTCAGTTTCCATACCATGTTTGACATGAATGAGCATACTGACTAGCACTCAAGGCAAACACAGGTCACCCTCATGGTCTAGCCACAGCGCATTAGACTGCCACACAGCAGTCAGTATGGAATGAGATTTTAAGCCCTTAATTCCTGGGATACCATGAATGGAAAGATCAACCCATGCAGGAAAAGCATCTATCTGAATCACTCTGAGTCCCCTCCAGCCAAGTTAAGGGGCTATTCTGAAAGACAGCAAACACAGTGGAGAGTGGAGTGGGGTAGGGTGGAAAATCAGGAAAAGGGTCAAAATTTTGACATAAAACATTAAGGGTTTGTCTACACTTCAACACAATGCAGCTGCACTGCTCTAGTGCTTCAGTGTAGACAGAGCTGTTCCATACACAGGACATCTGCCCTCGGCTCTGCACTTTAGGGGTCCTGGCCATCTTAACCATCCTATGGATGGGTCCCTCGGTGACCTAGAGAACTACCACAGGACCTGGCATGGGACAACAGCCGCTCTTCCTCCCCTTGCCCTCACGACAATAGCAGGATCTGGAGTGGCCTGTCAGCCTGCTCCGCTATTTCCCAATGCCCTCTTCCAGTCTGCTCAGCTTCACGGCAGTATCATGCTTACTAAATCAGAGATTACATTATCCCATTACAAGAGGGCAAGTTGTTAAATACACCAAACTACTTGCCATCTTCTGGATCCCGAGCAACAAAAGTATTTCCTTCAATTTCATCCACCACCTCATAGAGGATGTCCATTGAACCTGGGGCAGAAATGATAGCAGGAGAAACATACATGCAACTATTAGATCTCTCTTGAGTTACAAAGTTGATTGCCAAGGTATGTCTAGCAAAAGCACCATGAAAATGGAACCAGGGGTTGGTGGGATTCTGAAGGGCGCTTAAGTAACAGCTTTTCCCCCCCCCCACTTTCACTATTCCTCAATCAACACTGGATTTGCAGAGCCCAATGGAATCGCTTCAGAAATGTAGAATTTCCTAAAAGACTGAATCAAGACCCCTACGCAAAGATCAAGCAAAGAGGCCTCAAAGCTAGGGGATTTGACACAGTGGTTGACGAGATGCGCACAGAAACATCTAACGCATTCAACCACAGACATCAGTTCAGCTGCTCACAAGCATTATCACAGCTTGTGAACTCTAGTCGTGACCACTGTATTCCTTCCTTCCCCTCCCTCAGGGATTTTGGCAAGAGGACCAGAAGGTGATGGAGTCCACAGGTCAGACTTCTGCCCTTCTCCCAACCATGCTACAGAAACTACCATATACAGCACAGCTCCCCAATAGCAGGCCATGCAGAAATGCTTTACATCCCCTGTCCTGCATTCTGTATAGCGCTTTCTCTGGGCTTGCATACTGTAGGATTTTCCAGCTAATGCATCATAATAACCCTGTCTTGTATTTGCCAGTCTCCACATGGAAAGCAATTTCTTCTGTCCCCACAGAAAGTCTGCCAGAGAGAAGAACTCTCCGCTCTCTAATGTGGTAGAAGTCCCCTTCATCTTTTCTGTAGTGCTATTTAGGCAGCAAAGCCATCAGAGTCGCAATGCAAACAATCCTGGCAAGATAACTGCGTGGAATTATCAGAGAGCTGCTTTCATCCAAGCCACTTATAGGCACTTGGAACAATTTGTAACTAAGCCAAAGTCTGCACTAGTGGCTAAATCAGCACCAGTAGGATGGATGGAGCGGTGTTGATGTAGTGGGCCTGGTTAAGACACACTAAGGTGACAGGAGAGGCAATCTCCCATCACTGCTCCACCTCCTGGAGAGGCAGAAGCTATGTAGACAGGAGAGCATCTCTCACAGACACAGCAGGGGGTAGATACTACTAACTCAGCCCAAGTCATGTTGACTTCAGTTACGTACATTGTGTAACTTAGACTGACTTACAACATTAGCAAAGACCAGCTCTAAGAGACAGAGCAAGTTTATATAGTTACATACCAGATTTATGAAATATACTGACAACATGGTGATACGTTGTGAGGCTCGGTTCTGAAACGTACAAAGACAGTGAAGTCAGTTTGACAAATGGAGCAAGGCAAAGCTTTGCAAATGAATTTTGACGTAATTACACAGAGATACTATACAAGGAGTTTCATATTTTGTCTATCAATACCCGTGCATCTGATAATGACTGAGTAACAGCAAAGGTTTCTCAGAAACTGACAAAAATAAAATTAACATTGCTGCAGAGATGCCATTAACCATATTATTTTACCTCTTAGTATAGTGGAATAAAAGGAGACATGTAGAAATTGTGTAGTTACCAGTCCCTTTGACTGTTCTTGTACCATATATGGAACCCTGTGTTTCACATTACAGATATACAATTCTTCATAAATTAAGATCTGCAGGGACTACTGTTCATCTAGACTGATGTCTTGCAGAACACAGACCACAGATCTTCATTCAGCAATTCCTGCATCAAGCCCATAACTCCTGGTTAAACTAGAGTGTCTCTTTCAGAAAGACCTGAAGACTTCATGGGATACAGACTCCACCACATTTCTGGAAAAACTGTATTAATTACTAATAACCTCATCATTGAGCATACAGCCAAAGTAGAAATGAAGTGCATCTAGCTTCATCTTTGAGCAAGTCTATTTCATTGTCCCTTTTCCTGCTAGATTCGCCCAATAATTAGTAGACTCTTCTTCCCACATAAGCACTTAGAGTATGTCACATCTGAACTTTTTTTTTTTTATAAAGATAAAATGAATAGATTCAGCTTCCTTTCATTGTTGAGCAGGATTTTTCAGGCTTCAAATTAGCCATATACCTTTTCCCAGCAGCCTTTCTGAAGTACTATGTGAATCTCATTAAAAAAAGTACGTTTGACAAGACCTACTTTTCTATTAAACCACATTGCTACAGAATTACTTCTTGTTTGTCTGCATTACTTTTACAAATTAGTTCATAAACAAACCAAGAGGCATTAAAACCTGAACTGCAAGAATGTCTACTTCAGAGATTTGAAAGCTATATGCTTTATTGCATGTGAATTCTTATTTGTATTATAGTAGCATCTTACTGCCCCATGTAGCTCACAGCCCAAAGCACTGTACAAACACAGCAAGAAAAAAATCCTTGCCCTGAAAATCTTAGAATCTAATAATAATAATAATGGATGACTGTATTATACAGATACAATGCAAATTTCCCCCATTTTATGTACAGATGAATCTTTACCTGAACCAGGACAAGGCTTGATCCTGCAGTCTCTACAAGCCTCGAACTCTTACCGGCTTCAAAGACTGCAGAATTGGGGCCCCTGTTTATAAACATGTAAAGCAACATTCCTGGTGCATATCACAAAGTTTTAAACTCTTAGAACCGTCTCAGACTTCACGTCTATGATGCATTAATGATTTGTACAGTACTTGACAATTAGGAGTTAAGACTGGAATGGAACCCATAAGGGTCAGATTCAGTTTCAGGTCTGTCCCAGATTTGACAGGTCACTGCATATTAGATTCTCCCATCTTTAAAATGAAAATACGATACTGACCACCTTTGTAAAGAATGGAGATCTATGAAGGGAAAGCTTTACGTAAGAGGCAGGTATTAGCAAATTATGCTCTGCCTCCTAACTCCTCTGGCTATTACCCTACAGTTTGCTATTTTGGAAGTACCATTAGGAATATCTAATAGAATCTAGGGTTCTAGCTTACCTATGTTGAGTGCTTTCATTTCCTTCAGTACCCTAAGGGAGATACCCTTGGCAATATTACCACATTTCCTCAGGGTCTTCAAAACAGCATTAAAAGTTAATAAATTTGGTTGCACCTTCTGTTGAACCATGTGATTCAGTAAATCCTATAACAAGAAAAATAGTCAAATAAACCCACATCATTTTTCATTTTACTCATCACAATTCAGCACTTCTATAGAATTTCGGGTGTTTCCCCTGCCTTTTGTATTCCTCTTCCTGACAGTTGATGACTGCTCCCCAAATTGTACACTTACGAGCCCATTCTCCCATCTTAGTTTGTATTTCCTAAATTATGGGAGTGCAATACACAAAATACTAGAACTAGAAGGGACCTCAAGAGTTCATCAAGTCCAGTTCCCTGCTTTCAAGGCAGGACCAAGCACCCTCTATCACCCCATTATATATTTATCTAACTTGTTCTTAAATATCTCCAACGATGGAGTCTACAACCGCCATAGGCAATTTATTCTAGTAATTAATGTCCTTGACAGGAAATTTTTCCTAATGTCCAATCTAAACTCTCCTTGCTGCAATTTAAGTTCATTGCTTCTTGTCCTATTTTCAGAGGCTAAAGAGAATAATTTTTCTCCTTCCACCATGTAACACATCCTTTTAGGTATTTGAAAGCTGCTATCATGTCCCCTCTCAGCCTTCTCGTTTCCAAACTAAACAAACCCAATTATTTTAATCTTCTCTCATGGGTCATATTTTCTGGACCTTTAGTCATTTTAGTTACTCTTCTCTGGACCGTTTCCAAATTTCTCCACATCTTTCCTAAAATGTGGACACAGAACTAGACACAGTCCTCCAATTGAGGCCTAATCAGTGCAAAACAGAGCAGAAGAACAGAGCACATATTGCTCACAACACTCCTGTCAATGCACCCCAGAATCATGTTTGCCTTTTTTGCCACAGCATCCCACTGTTGATGCATACTCACCTTGTGGTTCACTATGACCCCCCCTAGGTCCCTTTCTACAGTTCTACTTCCTAGGAAGTCCCTTTCAATTCTGCATGCGTGAAACTGATTGTTCCTCCCTAAGTGCAGTACTTTGCATTTGTCCTTATAGAACTTAATCATATTTGCCTCAGACCATTTCTCCAGATCTTTTTGAATTCTGACCCTATCCTCTAAAGCATCTGCAACCCCTCCCAACTTGGTATTATCTGCAAACTGGATAACTGTACTCTCTATGCCATTATCTAAATCATTTACGAAGATATTGAAAAGGACTGGCCCCAAAACTGAGCCCCCCGGAACCCCACGTTACTCCCTTCCATCCTGGCTGTGAAGCATTAATAACTACCCTCTGTGAATGGTTTTATCCAACAAGTTACACACCCATCTGATAGACGCCACATCTAGGTTACATTTCCTTAGTTTACCAATAAGGCCATATATTACTGTATCATTTTAGCAGGTGATTAGACTAATTTAATGGATCTCCACTAAGAAGTTTTTCTGATACTCATTTTATCTTTTTTTCTGGATGTTACTCCTCCCTTATTCAGCTTTTATTTTTGCATTATTTAAAATACACTTTCATTTACTCTAAACAAACTAACCTCTTCCCTCCCTCACCCCTTTCTCCTTACTTTAACAAGGTCCCATCTTTCAAGGTAATGTTCCTTCACTTTTGGGACTGCTGAAATTAGTGCATTGAAGGTGTACACATCAGCTGGAAAAGTTAAGAAAATTCATTTCACAATGAGCATTTATATTTTACTAACAAGTACATCTTCACAGGGGAATTTATCACGTATTGCGAACATGGCTCAGAGCTAGGCAGTTTGCATGTGAACTTGTTTCCAGGCAACCAACCACATGTCTGTCACACTGGAAAAAGCACAATTCACATTCAGCTCCCATGATCTAGCTGAGGTCTGTACCCCTGCGCCAATCATCATTGCCATGGAAAGACAAAGAGCTAAAAAAAATTAGAATATCTGGCAACATTTCTGAAGTCTGGACATTAAGTAACAAAAGATGGTTCATTACATGCCAATCTGTCAACTATTACTGAAAAACAAAGGGACAGAAAGACACTCACCGGTGTGCCTGTCATTCAGCAACTCTGAATACATATTATGAGCCCTCACGCAAGCCCCATGCTGAGAGAAGACAAAAATGTTTTAGAGATACTGACATACTAAACTGGAAAAAAGCCAAACAAAAACTAGTATCCTCTAGAAATAACTGTACCTTCACCATTCCTCTGATCATTGTGCAATAGGAGTATGCATTTTTCTCTGTCATGAGGTTAAATATCCTTTCAGCATTGTTGTTCTCCCTAAACTCAACAAAGAACAGAACATTAGACAGGAAGCCCGGGAGGAAGAATAAATGGTTACGGGATGGTTTTCAGCTAGCTAGTTACAAGAAGAAGATCCTCAAAAAAATCAAATATACATCTATAGTATGTATATAGTATGTATATAGTATTGGATGTATTCTACATAAGAGTAGTGGTGTTACTTCTGGGATCCCACACAAATTCCCATTTGGACAATTCTATTTTACCTAACTAAACTTATCTGGCACTCATCAATTGGGTATAGTATTA
The DNA here is from genome assembly GCF_033958435.1 of Carettochelys insculpta. NCBI lineage: Eukaryota > Metazoa > Chordata > Testudines > Carettochelyidae > Carettochelys > Carettochelys insculpta. Next base: position 14,325,472 of record NC_134140.1, read on the forward strand.
TTCTTCACTTCTTGTCATCCATTGAATCCCCAATGGCCATCCCTTTATACTTAAGAGTACTGAATTTCATCTGTCATTTTCTTGCCTGGTCACCCAATTTAGTGAGATTCATTTGTAACATTTTGCAATCTGCTTTGGACTTAACCATCTTGAGTAATTTTGTCTTATTTGCTATCTTTGTCAACTTGTTTCATAAATGATCAGGGAAAAGGGTAATGTCGTACCACATGGAGACAAACCGAGATCCATGAGGGGATACCACTATTTATGCCTCTCTATTGTAAAAACTGACTATTTATTCCTACACTTTGTCACCTGGTTTTAACCAGTTATTGATTCATGAGAGGACCTTCCCATCTAACCCATGACTGCCCACTTTGCTTTGGTATGGAACCTTGTCAAAGGATTTCTGAAAGTCCACACACACTATATTCACCGGTTTCCCCAGTCCACATGCTTGCTGTCTGCTCAAAGACTTCAAATAGATTGACAAAGCATGATTTCTCTTTATGAATGCTGCGTTGATTCTTCCCCAACGTGTCACGTTTATCTACATGTCTGATATCGCTCTTATTCAGTTTCAGCCAATTTTACCTGTTACTGAAGTTAGGCATACTAGCCTGTAGCCAGAATTGCATCTGGAGCATTTTTATTTTTAATTAGACATTACACAAATTACCTTCCAGTCATCTGGTATAGTCATCATGTTTTAAGTGATAGATGACATACTACAGTTGGTAGTTTTCAAGTTCCACTTTTGATTGAACACCACCTGGTTCTGATGACTTATTACTGTTTATCAATTTATTCCAAAACTTTCTCTACTGATACCTTATTCTGGGATGGGTCTTCATATTTGTCATCTAAAAAGAATGGCACATTTAGCCTCTCTGCAATGTCCTGGTATTCTCTGAGTGCTCCTCTAGCACTTTGATCATCCTATGGCCCCAGTCAGTTTGGGAGGTTTCCTGCTTCTGATGGAATTTTTTTGCTGTTTGTTCCTGTGTCCTTGAGCTAATTGTTCCTAAGCCTGCCTTTTTCTATGTTTACATATAACTTGCCAGAGTTCAAACTCCTCTCTCTTTTTCTCACTAGGATGTGATTTCTAATTTTTTAAAGATGCCTTTCTTCCTCTAACTGTCTTTTAATACGTTGCTTAGCCACAATGGCATCTTAAAGTCCTCTGCTTTGTTGGTTTTTTGTTCGTTTTTTTAATTTTCCACTACTGCTTCAGAAGTCTTCTGGATGAGAAATGTGACATAATTCCACTGTTAGTTACTGAACTGTTTGCTTTGCAGCCAACCCTCTTTCAAATGTTGCAGAGAATAGACTGTGTATAAGATTTACACAATACTCCAATCATGTTAAGCCAGAGGCAAAAGGTCAAGCCATTCTTAAACCTCTTATTGGATCATGACTACCGCTGTAGAAAAAATATAATATCTGAGAAATATCAACACCTCAAGTATGGAGGTTGTTCATAAATCTGAACTGTTCAAATTGCTGAACAAAATGCTATGGTTGTTTTTGCACATTTAATACAGCTTTGCAACTGCACAATGCTGAAGAAAAATGCTACTTTAATTTTTCAGTAGTTGAATGTGGTTATTTGCCCCTTTTTGTTTGTTTGCTTTATTTTGGGAAGGGGAGGTCCCCCTCTGTTGCTATCTGAGTGCATACTTCTGGTTCTAAATGAGATGTGTGGCTGAATGGTCAGTTTGTAATTCTGGTGTTCGTAAATCGAAGGTCTTACCACACATCTTAAATACATCAATGTATGACATGAAGAATTGTCAGTGGCAAATATATTAATAGGTCTTTACAGACACAATGAAAAGAAACTACTATCTTAGAGAAAAACAAGATTCACGTCCACATCACATTTAATAAAACCCCAAGACACTAGAGAAATGCCTTCCACACATACTTCCACTGAGGGCCAATGAACTCTGTGACCTTCTGTGAACGCCCCCTTTGTTTCTTCTGATCTGGAGCTTCCTCCTGAAAAGACTTTTGCCACAAACATTTGCAATGAGTAAAATATCAGCCTTTTATTACAATTCTAGGAAGTGACAGCTGGAATTAAATAGGCTAAAGACAGCTCCAACTAAAGATATACACTGCAAAAGCAGTCTAGTAATTCCCTACCTTTCCCTGCAATCATGAGTGGAATCACTTACAGTCTAGACACTGGCTGCTGGTGAAATTGTATTCCCTCCACCTTCCCTCCCAATCTATAGTAGACAAGTTAGTTTCTGTGTCCTTGAGCTAATTGTTCCTAAGCCTGCCTTTTTCTACATTTACATATAACTTGCCAGAGTTCAAACTCCTTTCTCTTTTTCTCACTAGGATGTGATTTCTAAAGATACCTTTCTTCCTCCAACTGTCTTTTAATATGTTGCTTAGCCACAACGGCATCATAAAGTCCTCTGCTTTGTTGGTTTTTTTGTTTGTTTTTTAATTTTCTAATTTTCTGAAAGTTTGTGCGCCGTGCACAAACATGGGCTCAAAGAGGAGGAACATCAAATTCCTCTCACCATGTATGAAGTACAGCTGGTTTGTCTGCCCTGGGATAAGAAAGCCAATTTGCCCATTTGACAATTTGCTCATCTTCTTGTTTACTTTTTCTTTTTTTTAAATATGAATTTTAATATAAAGTGTCATATATACTTCTCCTGTAACATATTTCAACTACTTGCTCATTCCTGTTGAGGTATGTATGTTGGTCTCCCAAAATCAAATGCATCAAGATGAGTTTCATTTATTAAACAGAACACAATCAGGTCAGAAATGACATTTCTGTCCCAAAATGTTCGCTCCGGTCATTAACTGTTACATCAGAGTACCAAAAGGTACATGCTAAACAGGCGTGTATTTCACTTACTTGCTTATGCCTGTTTGCCTTGCAGAGCAAGATTCACCCTGTTGCCCACTTTGGGCATAGATTAGAAACATTGTCCCCAATGCCCACTTCTCACCTAAAAGCAGAAGACACCTATCTCCATGCTCTATCTGCTAAATAGGAGAGGAATTCAAACAGTCAGAACTCTTAGCATATGTGGGAGAGCTAATGGGCTGCGAGAAGGAACCAGAGTATGGAATTAGAGAATGGGGAAGGAGGAAGAAGGGTACAGAGAGGGAACAGCATCAAGTCATGCTCTTTTTTCATTACCCTAGGGTCAAGAGTGCTGCTGCTCTCTCCAAGTGGAATAAACAATTGCTTGTTCATGGTCAGCAGGCCTAGATATCAGGCCCATCAATGTGCTGGCTGCACACTAGGACCTTAAATGCCAGCCCTGGCTTAACCCCTGCTCACAGTGGAAGTACTTTACCATATCTTCTTGGTATATGTAAAGGCAGCAGTTCCACACTGAGAAGGATGCTAAGTTAACCGTTGCTACAACTAATGTGGTTTTGTGGGATATACAACTTTTTTAATTGTAAAAACATGGCTGTCAGAAAAATGTTATCCACCATCAGCCCCACACTGGTCAGCAACTTTTTAAGCATGTTTAAGCAACATTTCAGCTAAGTATGGACAGGGGCCTACAGGTCTAATTCAGCTTTTAAAAGTATGCCACTCTGGTCAGGTCACAAGATCTGTAATTGCAATGTGCTATTCAACAAGGATACAAGCATCAGCACATTTATGCCTCTCCAGGCACCCAACGCTTAAGGAGTGTCTCTCTCTCCTATTACTTCATCAAAAAATTAATTCAACCACCCCTGTAGAGGTTTTGTGCACCTCTGATTCTTCCAGCTCCTCCTTTTGTTCAGGTTGGTTTTCCCTAACAGGTTCTCTGTCTCCATAGAAACACAAGAGATCAAGAAGACTGTTTGATGTCTTCAGAGATACGGGAATTCCTGTAAGCAGTGAAGAAGCAGAATTAGGATATGTTGTTCATGCAACAGACTCTTGAAATGGGGCTCTTCACCGATTCCAAAAATTTCAAAACATTGCAGAATTTCTAGAAAGTGACTTTACAGGAACACAGGTGGGTTTGAAAGCAACACCCCCAAAATTACACATCCAGATTAGCAGATTTATTTGGGCATAAGCTTTCATGGGCAAAGACCCACGTCATCAGACGCATGAAGCTGGTCTTTGCTCAAAAGCTTACGCCCAAATCTGTTAGTCCTTAAAATGTCAGCGATTCCTCATTGTTTTTGTGGACACAGACTAATAAAGCTACACCTCTGATAATCTAAATTACACAATCACTTCAAAACGGAGTGACCACAGAACAGCAATTTAGTACTCATAAAATAGAACTGCCTTCTCAGCTGCAACACTGATGCCATTGCTGTTATCCAGAACACAGGCAAGAGAGAGATAGTTTGCTGAGTGGGTATTATCTAATGTGTGGGTGACAGCTACCAAGACTGACACTGCTGCAATACCAGTATAACTGAAATGCAATGCTACATGCTTGTTCTGCCCAGTTTGAAAAAGCTAGTCAGGAACAACCTGTTCTAGGACAGCAAATGATCTTACCTTCAACCCAACAAGCTTTAAGTTAATGTAATGGAATCCTCTCCTCTCTGTTAGGGCAACAATGGACCACAAACTAAAGTCATTCGTGGTGTTTCCATCACATAGCTCACAAGGTTAAGGGTTAAAACTGTTTTGGTATTTTGAAAAATTCTCTTAGCAGTGGAGCACAAGAAATGCTCTCGAAGGATTTTGCAGACATTTTTGGCTACAGTTAAAGCAGGATACTTCATCACTTAGGATCAGAGTGGTCTAAGATACACAACAGGACTTACAAAAGTGGGGCTTTAACTTCTTGGATTCTGAAGTCCCATTTGTAAAAGAGACGACAATCTTGGAAACTCCTCACTCTTGACACCCTTCTCTCCCACTGCTGAGCTACCAAAGTGTATCATTCTCAAGACTATTAACGACTCAGTGAACAAATGATGGCTGATGAGAGCCCAGCAAGACTTAAGAAACAGGTTCCAAAAATACAAGTCAGTTCTGCAACTGTGTATGTTAACATTAAGCCACCTTCAGTCTACTTCTTAGTCTCCGCACATATATGGCAGCTGTGCAAAACCAGTAGGGTAACTTAAAGAGGTACCTGCTTGCAGGAGCTGATCAAACATGTCTACAGAAGCTTTCACTTTCCTGAGCTGGATACGTTCTTTAAGGGCTGCCTCACTCACTTCTTCAATCTCAGGTGTAAGATTCTCTGGCATCAGGCACTAGAATTAAGTAGTACATAGGATGAATGGATGCTCTTCTCCTGGGGGAATTCTGTGTCACTGAGCACATACAGAATTCACATCCCCCACATTTTTTTCCCTTTTCTACAGAACATACATTCTGCCAGAGAGGCACAACAGTTATGCTTTTTGCCCAGATGGGGCTGCTATGACACCAAAAGAGAGGGTTGCTGCCCTCTGGTGGGAGCAGCCAGCTGCAAACAGGGACAAATAGGGAGGAAAAAGGCTGAGTTTCTCACAGTGCCCTGCCCATGGGGCCAGATGATCAGGCATGAGCTATGGGAGTGGAAGTGGGGATGAACAGCCAGGAGCACATGGAGCTGCTGGCGAGGGTGATGAATTGGAGTGGGGTGTAGGGACATTAGAGGACGGGGGAGAAAAATGCAAGGACACAAGGGCAGATGTATCTGATTGAATGGGAGAGACTAGTCCTCAGAAAAGGTATGTATGAGGAAGGCTCCCCAGTTCCCTAACAATCTCTCCCTCCCAAAAATATCACCTTAACACCCAACAGTCCTCCAGGTTCTCTCCAATGCGCCTTCCCTGCAATTACTTCCTTCCCCCTCAGCATCTCTGTTACCCCCAACTCCCACAAGCCTTTGTACTGCTTCCAAGGAGTGCAGGAAATAAATTTCAATATTGTAGCTTAAATGAACATTACTCAAAGTTCTATATTAATATGTCTAATATGGAGTCTATTTGCCAAAAAACATTTCCTGACTCTTTTTAGTGTCTGTATTGTTACCAAGTTACTCACTGACAGCTATATTAGTTATGAATTTCTTGATACAGAATTCCTCCACAAACACCGCTCAAAACATCTAATAGCCAGGACACCAGCTGAAATGTATTATCTACCCTGAAAGTCACTATGGCTCTTCCAACTTTTCTCTGCCCCCGCAAAAGTAATAAGAGCAATGACTTTCACTGGAATTACTTTTTAGGGATTTGCTTTTCCTAAGTGGCCAGTCATTTACAAGCTGGACTAGCAACACTAAAATCTTCAGAATTTAAATGAAACAAGTACAGTAAAAATCAGGTTGATCTATTCACTCCTTACTTCTACCTGATAAGCCCTGACTGACTTTAATCAAATGTTGAAGCCTTAAGAGATGCTGCCCTTGGTAAAGCTAAATGGAAACATAGCTTATGTAGACAACAGAACATTCAGCTATTGAATGGTAAGTCATAAGATTTTGCCACTTTTAGACTAAGTTTTGGGCCTAGTCCTATAATCTTTATATATGCAGTTCAACTGCCCATACTGCTATATAGCACAACCACAAGAGCAGAGAGTTTACCGGTATATGAGGCTCCGCAATATCCTTCTCAAAGAATCGAGGGAATTCATTAACAATGTATTTTGCAGCATTTTCCCCAGACTGTTTGGACAACAAAAATAAACGCTGTATGGGAAGGAAAGGAGATAAGTTAGTTTCTTTACAATTCCTTTAAAAGGTCTAGTGGCAGAGATGATAACCATCCCTCAGAGAGCTCATTGTTCCAGAAGACATATCTCACACCTCCGGAAGAGCATAAACAGTTGTTCAGCTGCTAAGCACCTTCCCCCAATTCATATCCCACAATGATCACAACAGCTCTCTCTTCTCTGGCTTCACCACTCCAATCTTCGCTCTCAAATCACATCAGACCCTATCTTAAACTTGCAGGAATTCCAATTGGGTCAAATGCAAGCTCCTGGGCTTCACTGTCAAGGACTCCTTTAATCTTGCTCCCTCCTATGTTTCTTTTATTTGCTTTCACTTCTATTACACTCCTTCCATTTCTGTTGCCTCGAGACTTTATGCCTTCTATTTGCCTCCTTCCATGCTGCTGCTCTGGAAGTACTCTCTCTTTCAAAGATCCCTAACTCTCAACACTGTTCTTTCCACACTCACTATTATACCATGGCTGTTCTTTGTAAGATGGTAAGTTCTTAGAAGTTGGGACAATTAGTTTTTTCTGTTCTACAGAGTAACACAAATATAGACGTTTCAGTCCACATCTCATTTAAAAAATTACAAGCGTGTACAGTAAAGTGTTGCAAACATCAGCTCTAAAGACAGTAGTTACACTCAGCAACCACCGCACATAAACATCACCTGTGCAGAGCCTTCCCTTCCTCAAGAAAAGCTGCCTACCAGCAAATAACCATGCAATAGGAAGTTCTGAAAGTGGAAAGGAAGTAGGCAGCCAAGTGCCTGGAGAGGATGGTAGGAAGGAGTGGGTGAGAGCCTGCTTGGTGGCATTGCTCCAAAGCCTGCCCTAAAGATCCTTATAATCAATAGGAGAGCAAAAATGGTGAAAGAAAAAAAACAAACATTCTGAACATATTTAAAGAGTGATCAGAAACTTGATTTTCTTTTTCAATTAAAGAAATCCCATGCTGCCAATTGTCCCCCTAATACCTAGAGTCAGAGATCCTCAAAGTTTCAAAATAGAATACTCACAGATTCATAATAACTTCTAGGGAGAAGGAAAGGGTCATCTTGAAACACATAACGTGCAGCTGTAGGATCCTGCAGAAAGGAAGAGACAACATTTAAAGTTTTATGGTCTATGCAGACAAGGATGTTACACATATGTTATTTCACCTCTGAAATTAAGGGACTATCAGCAGATCTAGCACAACCACCTCTCTATCCCATTTTAAAAGAGGAATATATTTATGCAGCAAAATAAATCACTAGTTTGAAATGTAGTTACATATTAGTTTGGGAATCAACAATCAAACAGTTTTTCAGAGGTATACAAGTACACATACGTTATTAATATAGAGATCCTGTTAGGATAGGGACCTAAATAACTAAAGGTACTAAAAGCATCCTGCAAAGCAGCAAGTGCTTTAACTGCCACCAAAATGAATGGAGTGGATAGCAGACTGATACAGTTGTTGAAAGATATCAATGATAATGTGGAGGCAGCGGTGAAAACACGCAGGGAGCTGGGAAGTTGGTTTAAAACAAGTAGAGGTATGAGACAAGGAGATCCAATATCGCCACGTATCTTCATCGCACATCTGGAGAGAGTGATGGACAAGATCAAGGAAGAGGTAGAAGGGATATATGTGCACGGGGAAAGAACTAACAGCTTCACGTTTGCGGATGATATGGTTATCATTGAGGAAGATGAGGAGAAGGTAGTAAAAATGGTGCGGGTGTTAAACGAAGAAGGGAAGCGATACAGACTGATTACGAACATTGATAAAACAAAAACAATGGTATTTGGAGATAAGGAAATAGGAAGGAAGATCAGCGTCGATGGTGTTGAACTAGAAAATGTAGAGAAGTTCATATATCTGGGGAGCAACATAACGTATGATCTAGACTGTAAGAAGGAAATAGCAACTAGAATAGCGAAAGCAAGAGCGAGTTTCAAGGCAATAGATAAGATCTGGAAAAGCAAAGCAATTAGCTTAAGAACGAAGCTGGGCGTCTTGAAAACTTGTGTATTCAGTAGCATGTTGTATGGATGTGAGACATGGGTGATAACGACAGATTCGAAAAGAAGAATATTGGCGTTCGAAAGGAGTTGTTACAGAAAGATTCTGAGAATAGGATGGATGCAGAAGGTCACCAAGGAGGAATTACGTAGAAAGATACAGCTGAAAGAGAACCTGCTGCAGAAGGCTATAAAACGGAAGCTACAGTTATTTGGACATATTTGCAGAATGAACGACGAATGAAAAATCAAGACCCTAGTATTCGGCATAATGGCTGATTCGAACAGGAGAGGCAGACCCCACAGAGAATGGATAGATTGGTGCAGAGCTAGTTTACAGAAACTAAGCCACTGCACTGGATAGGGAAAGATGGAAGGAAATAGTGAGAGAGACATCAGACACCAACGGGCGCTGAGCCCTCAGTTGATGATGATGATGATGATGATGAAAATGAATGGGGTCTGAGAGTTCTTAAAACTGTACAGGATTGGGCTATTACTTTCCATAAACTATGAACAAACACTAAATTATCTGGGGCTCTTTGTTCCTGTGACACACAGAATCGTAATTCAGAAGATTTCTGTTCTCCAGTCTATAACTGCTTTCTAACAGGCTCATCTGGCACACTTAGAGTGTAAACCAAAGGCTGGATTCTCTGCTGCCAAGCATTTTACATGATGAATGTGAAACTGTACCACATCAAAGGATGGTATTCTAAATACATTTTGCTTTGATGCTGCACTGATAAGAATGGATGCACCATGTGCATGGCAACAGAGAATTAGGGTCTTATGGTCAACAGTGCACGTACAATATCTCTCCCACTCTAGCAGATCAACACTGGTCTGACACATTATCTTAACATATTATACAAAGTTACAGCTCCAAACAGGTTATTCATATAAAATTCAAGATGATGAATAACGTGACAACTGTACTCATTTAGTAGCTAGGATCCCATTTTTCATTTATGATAGTGGCAAATATATGAAAGGTATACACATTGCAAATCGAGCATATTAAAAAGCAGGACTACATAGTCCAATAAAACTGATTATAATCTGAAGATAGCAGCAACGAAGGGTCCTGTGTCACCTTATAGACTAACAGAAAAGTTTAGAGCATGAGCTTTCGTGAGTTAACTCACTTCTTCAGAAGATACTTACCCGGTTTACTGTAGATGCAAGTGTTCGAAGAACTGCTAGTTTATCCCTAAATTTAAGAAACTTGCATTAATTGTGTGCAACAGGCTTTTAAAAAATCAATTAATATAATACATTAACTGTCCACCCTCTACTCGATACATTTGGAATCTCAGAGCATCAGGATTTTAAGAAAAAATTATCTGTCAAGTATAATGATGCTCTAAATATTCTATTTAAAAATACATAATTTTCTCTTGGAACATGGAGAGAAGGAAAGCTTGACTGCTAAATTACAGATGAATCAATTAGTTTAACACATTAAAATATACCCATGTAACTAGCAGGAAATCATTGTAGCCAACACAGTTAAGACTCCATAAAAATGGAGTCTGCATATGTGTTTTCATTTCCTTTCCCTCAAGCCACATGCTCAAGGCTGTATCTATGCTAGACATACCAGTCAACCACTGATATACAATTTTAGATACACCATGATGTTGTGGATGCAGGCTTAGTTGGGAGAGTACTGGGGGAGGAGAGAAAGGGAAAGAATATTATCCTTGAAAGGCTCAAATCACAAAAATTAACTGTTGTGCAGAGTGAGGGCTGGAGGTGGTATCCTATGCTGTAACTCTTGGGCTGGCTGCAAGAAATACAGTTAACATGATCAAGAGCTTTTTCATAGTGCTCCCAGGCCTTGGAAATTCAAGGATCCAAACTCAAATCCTTCACTGATAGCATGCTGTACAGATATTCAGTTGCTAAGCAAACCCATCCATACCAGTTGCCTCTAATATCTCACATCTAGATTTATAGTATAATGATTAAAATTCACTCTGCACTCAACTCAACCCTCCTCCATGGATCAACTAACAAAGGTGAGACTGGCGTGGGATATGTGCAATATCACGCTTCAGAACACCCCCTCGGCAATAATCCATTCACCAAGACTTAGAAATACAAGCTTCCTCCTAGTTTTATCTGCTCCATTTATGCCGAAGTTTAGTTCAGCTATAATGAAATGTGTCTCAACATAAACAACCTCTCAAAAATGAGTAAGATGTGGCTGACTAACATGTCTTTAAGTAAGAAAGAAACAAAATGTACTGAAACAGGTTCCTTAAAGTAGTCTCAAAGAAAGGCTGGGGTGGCTTACTGGAGAAAGAGCCCTTCGTGCAGTTTCTTCATTGACTTTTCACCTCATGCCACACTACACAAAACTGAAATTTACTGTTAGCATAGTCCAAGATACCACCGACTTCCTGAGGAAATCACAAAACATCGGAAAAGTTCCTGATAATGCCATCCTTGCCACAATGGATGTAGAGGCTCTATACACTAATATTCCACATAAAGACGGATTACAAGCAATCAGGAACACCATCCCTGATGCCACCACAGCCAATCTGGTGTCTGACCTCTGTAACTTTGTTCTCACACACAATCATTTCTGTTTTGGGGACAATTTATACCTCCAGATTAGTGGAACTGCTATGGGCCACCCGCATGGCCTCACAATATGCTAATATATTTATGGCTGACCTGGAACAACGATTCCTCAGCTCTCGTCCCCTATTACCACTCCTCTACTTAAGATACATTGATGACATCTTTATGATTTGGACCCATGGTACAGAGGCTCTAGAAGAATTCCACAGAGACTTTAACAATCTACACCCCACCATCAACTTATGCCTCGATTACAACATGCAAGAGATACATTTCCTGGACACTACAGTACTAATCAAGGATGGCCTGATCAGTACCACACTGTACCGAAAACCTACCGATCGCTATACTTATCTACACCCTTCTAGTTTCCATCCTGCACACGTGACTAGATCCATTGTTTACAGTCAAGCTCTTAGGTACAATCGCATTTGGTCTGATCCAACTGACAGAGACCAAAAACTACAAGAACTTTACCAAATATTCATAAACCTGAATTACCCACCAGGAGAAGTAAAAAAACAAATCGACAGGGCCAGACGCATACCCAGAGACCAGCTACTCCAAGATCGGCCCAAAAGAGCCAAGAACAGAACACCACTGGTCATCACCTACAGCCCCCAACTCAGACCACTGCAATGAATTATTAAAGACCTACAACCTATTCTTAATCAGGATGCTACACTCCAGAAGGCCCTGGGTGACATGCCTGTTCTCTCCTACAGACAACCTCCCAACCTCATGAGGATCCTTACTAACAGCCACAGTCTATACCCCAGGAACACCAGTCCTGGAACCTTTCCCTGCAACAAAGCCCGCTGCCAGCTTTGTCCACATATCTTCTCTGGAAATACCATCACTGGATGGTTACTCACAGAATCACGGGCACTTTCTCATGCTCCTCTACTAACATCATATATGCCATCATGTGCCAACAATGCCGAGATGCTTTGTATATTGGACAGACTTCTAATTCCCTTAGACAAAGGGTCAACGGGCACAAATTAGACATCAAAACACTCCAGATCCACAAACCAGTTAGTCAACATTTTAATGAAATGGGGCATTCTGTCAATGACCTCAAGGTATGTGTGTTACTGACGAGAAATTATCGCACCGTTTTAGAAAGAGAAGTGGATGAGCTGACATTTATATTCAAATTTGGCACATTAACACATGGTTTAAATCGTGATGGGAACTTTCCTAGTCACTATAGGGGCTCGTCTGCGTACTTGGCTCAGTCTAATTCTTGATCTTCCCCCCCCACGCCTCCTCTCTCTCATTTGCTCACCTTGATTATCTTTTTCTGATTTGTCCTCCTTGCTTACTGTTTTTGGTTCTCTGTGTCTTAAATATTGAGCCTGTTCTGGTCTGGCGATAGTCTGAAGAAGTGGGTCTGTCCCACGAAAGCTCACCTAATAAACTATTTTGCTAGTCTTTAAAGTACTGCTTGACTGCTTTTTGTTTTGATAGTGTATAGACTAGCACGGCTTACTCTCTGTTACTATTCAAAAGTATAGAGGATGGACGTCAAGAAAACTCCAAAGGCCCCCAACAGAGAGAACAAGTGATAAGAATTTAAATACTCACCAAGTTTTCTTTCTTGGAATAACAATTTCTTCTTCAGTAACTGTAAGAAGAAATATTGATCATAAGAATGTTAGAACACATACGTGAGATTGCCATTTCTTCAACTACAAACTAGATTAGTCTCAGCTGCTAAAAGTCAAAAACAACAGTCCTGGATTTTAAGATGGGCAATTGTGAACACAAAAAGTTCTAAATTCCTCTTTAGGTGCCTTGTTTTAACATCACAATACAGTATATTTTGCAGCACTGCAAAGATGAACTAATTAAGATACTGTACCTCCTGCAGCAGCTTCAGTCTTCTGACGTGATGCACCTCCTGAACAATGCCTATACATAGAAAACATGAACGTGACAGTTTTGAGTATCAGCATTGACATTAATATCTACTGCAAAAATGGATATGCAGAATTTTATACTGCAAGCAACTTGACCATTAACAAATGCAAGTCTCTGGCAATCCTATTACGTATTGCCAACTCTGAGGTTTTATCACAAGCCTGGTGAAATATGTTATTTTTATTTAAAGCTCCAGTCCCTGAATTCAGGTGATCATAAAATAATTTCTAGAGAAAATACTGAAAACGTAAATGCTAAAAATTAAAGAGAGACAAATTTTATATTTTTGAATACTTGCACTGCTTCAACAAACACATGGGGACTTGATGCTGGAACTAGGCTGAGAGCTTACACAGATTTGATCTGTTTCAAAGAACTCTCATGATACAGATTGATTCAGAAGAGAGTGTAAGGCACGTCTATGTATTGTGTGGCCAAAAAGAAAAGTAGCCATTTGGACGTCATTTGCTAAGAAGCACACAGAATGCCCCGTAAATCAAGTCTTTTTCCGTTCATTCTAATCTTCATGTCAAACTAAGTGAATAATAATCTGTACTGAACTCTTCGCACCTATCAAATAGGAAGCTTAAAGTTTGTATTAGACTGTGCTCCCAAACTTTGCTACAGCCCTGGAGTTGGAGTACACTGCAAAACTAAATATATGGCCTTGAGCCTGTGCAAAGTGAACCTACCATTGTAAGATCTGGGGGATTTGTTTCAACTGTACTGCAGAACAATCAACCTTGTTCTCCTTTTGTAACCAGGTCTAACACCACTGTTAACTCACCACTTGCCCCATCTTAAAAACAAGTCCTGTGGCACCTTACAGACTAACAGATATTTAGGAGCATAAGCTTTCATGTGCAAAGACTCTCTTCATCAGATGCACATCACATGCATCTAAAGAAGTGGATCTTTGTTCATGAAAGCTTATGCTCCAAAACACATTAGTCTATAAGGTGCCACAGGACTTTTTGTTTTTGCAGACACAGACTAGCACGGCTATCCCCTGATACTTTCCCCATCGTAATCTGTTAGACTGTACCAAGGACTCTTGGGCACTGAGTGTTTACCACTCCCTTTATTCACTGGGGTCCTCCCAAGTCCTGCTTAATCACCGCTGCACTGAACACGATTTAACAATACAGACCGGAAAGGGGCCATTTACAAATGAACCAGCAACTGACCCCCCCCCCCCAGAACCAGTTGTGAAACTGGTGTCACTGCTAAAGGCAGCCAGGGCAGACCTCTCCCCTGGTATCCAATATGTAAAACTCATGGACATGGAGCCAGACGCCCTGCAGCCCAGGCAAGAGGGCACAAGCCCCTGTGCTGACAGCCTGGGCCCAAACGAACAGTTTAACTGCATCAAGGTCTCAGCCAATCCTAATAACCCCATTTCCTCAAGGGCAGCCAGACAGGCAAGCGACCACTACGCATGCGCAATCCTCTTGGCCGTTCCCCGGGCATATGCAAGAACTTCACATGGTCAGAATGTACCGTAACCGGCAGCTACATTGCGCATGCGCCAGCCCACTCCGGCGCCGCGCCCGCCCAAGCGTCATGGGCCTTTTCAGCCCTGCGCGCGCACAGCCCCCCGTTAGTCCCCCTCACTCCTACCTGCCGCTTTCTCCCTCGCTCACGCGAGGCAGCCGTACGCCGAATCGGCCGCTGAGGTGCACCGCTCGTTGCCACGAGCCGAACCGCCACCACCGTCCCACCATCTTGGCGGCCCGCGCAGTCGATGGCGGGAAGGGGAGGGCGGTACCATTTGTCTGTGGGAGGGGGAGGGACCGGAAGAACCCTTCCCCATCCAGTGGTAGCGGCCGGCGACGGTCCCGTCACCTGAGTGCGTGCCGAGCATGCTGCTGAGGGCCGCGTGGCGCAGTGGCTTTTGGTGAAGGACTCACAGGGGCAGGGAGCGGAGCGGAGCGTGCGCCCGCCATGCGGCCACCCAGAGAAGTACCGTGGCGGCGGCTGGCCGGCGTCTCCTTCGGGATGTACACTGCCGAAGAAATCAGGTGAGCATCCGAGCCTTGAGCACCGTGACCAACACCGCGGGAACTACTATTCCCAGCAGGCCGTGCGCCGCCGAGCGGTTGGGACTTTATGGCCTCTTGGCGCATGGTATGCTGGGGCGTGTAGTCTTTATGAGTGAACTCGCCTGTTGAGCTCTGTCTGAGCGCGCGTGTCTGAGGGTAGAGGAGGGTGTCGCGGAGCTGAGAGACACTCTAACCCCGCGCGCAGGCTGGGCTGCAAGGAGCCGGGCCGGCCGCCTTTTGCCTGCTACGCCTCTGGAGCCCGACGCAGCCCGCGCGCGGGAGACAGCTGTGGAGAGGGGGGTGGGGCGGAAGGAGGCCAGGGAAATTCAGCCCCTGAGTCAGAAGAGTCTGGGAGGGGAGGGAGGTGGCCTTTCCCGTAGAGTGGGGCTCGTGGAGGGCAGGGGAGCTGGCCCTCGCTGGTTGTGGGATGGAGGAGAGGGCCTGGTGTGTGCCCCTAGGAGGGGGAGCTGGTGCCTTGTGCTGCTGGGGAGTTAGACCGGGTAATTTCTAAAGATGCCGCTTTCGGTAAGAATAGGGGACTTTCCTGGGGTGCATTGTGACTAGCTTTTCTGGTATCCCTGCCCCTGTTGAGCGCAGCCTAGTTTTGTATAGCGAGGACCCCATAACTGCCATACTGTGGAAACAAATGAAACTGACTGTACATACGTAAAGTTAACAATACCTGCCTTTTTAAGAGTAACTTTATTTTTTTCTTTTATCTATAGGAAGCTAAGTGTAAAAGCTATAACCAACCCTCGTTACCTAGATAACGTGGGCAACCCAGCAGTAAATGGACTCTATGACTTGGCTTTGGGCCCTCCTGATGCCAAAGAAGCATGTACTACATGTATGCAGGACTTCAATAATTGCCCAGGACACTTAGGTCACATAGATCTGCCACTGACTGTCTACAATCCTCTATTTTTTGATGTATGTATATACTGTTGAGAATTTGCTGATGATATGGACTATTATGCATCAGGATTAGACCTTCACTGGCTCGTGTCTTCCAGAAGTAGTGCTTTTTGAAGAATATTAAGGCTGCAGTAGGTTATACAGGTTGCATCTCCCTTATCTGGCATGCTCAGGACCTGACTGGTCCTGGACAAGAGAATGTCCTGGATGAGGAGAGGTGTCGGGCTCCTGCAGGCAGAAAGCCCTGCAATCAGAGGCTGCTGCAGCTCCTGCCTGCAGCTTCTCGCCCCCACCCCACTGGCTGCAATGGAGTGGAAGAGAGCTCCAGCTCTCAGCCCTGCAGCAGGCTTCCAGCCCCTGCTGCCACAGCACAGGCTGGAGCTTCCAGCCCTTCTGGCCCCAGTCCACACACTGCTGTGGGGCCTCTGGCCTGGGGCGTGTGGGGGCTCCGGCTCTGAACGTTATGATGGCTCCTGCACCAGACACTATGCTGTTGTGTGGCAACATCCATGGTCATGCCAGACGAGGGGTGTTGCCAGACGAGAGCAAACCAGGTATCAGAGGTGCAACCTGTACGGGGAAATCCTCTGTCAAAAATTCTTCCATGAAAAGAACTTAAACATATATTTATTGTATTCAAATTATTTTTCTCTTCCTTTTGCACTTGCTGTTGCCATACCTTCCTTTAGAGTGAGGAAACAACTGTAGTAAGACCGGCCAAACATTTTTTTGCCTACAGATTGAACCTCTCTAGTCCAGTCCAGCATCCTCAGGACCTGACCGGTACTGAATGACAGTGCATTTGCTGGACCATGGGAGGTCAATTTTGTCTAGCACACTTTTACTTCTTACTGGTCTCTTAGAAGACATGTAGGGGTAAATTACAGTGAAATAACGTACAGGCCACTGAGAGCCAGGACTAGTGGCTATAAACAAACTTTATGGAACCATCGGAAACTGGGGCACACTCATAAGTGTTCGTCTGGCAAACTAAAATCATGCTGGATTATGGATGTTGCTGGATGAGAGAGTGCTAGGCTAGAGAGGTCCAATCTGAAATAGAAGAAATTATAACAAAATGGGGGCAGGCAAAGTAGTAGCTATGTCTGCACCCTTCCTTGCTTAGCCACATGACAGGTGGAGAAAATTAGTGTAGAAGGACTAATTTATGAAGGACTGATATTTCAGCATGAGCAGAGTGAAGCCTTGCTGTAAAAAGAATCACTGAAGTGTATTTAGACCTGTCAGACTTTCACTCCATTTCACTAAAAAATTCACTGCAAGCAGATGCCATTATATTTGACATGTCGAGAGCATAATACTTAAAAGGAATAAATTAAGTATGAATGTCTCTGGTTAAATACATATTGATGATAAGGTAATGTGAATAAAAAAAATTAGTAGTAATGCTTCAGTTGAGCATTAATTTATATTGTTGATTGTCTAAAGATCAGAAAGGTCTCTACTAGCACTAAGGGTTCAACTATACTTGGAAATTTATTTAAATAGCTGTTGCAAAGTGTGAGTAACATGTTAGGGCTGATAACAAATAATTAGTCCATAATTCTGGAATAGCATTTTAGGTAAATGTGCAAGTGAAGGAAAGCTCTAAGAGCTGCATCCAGCAATATGCTGAGTGCCTGAGGAGAAATGTTGGATTGTTAGTTTCAGCAGAGTTTGAGGGCACTCCATGCATGCCATTTCTCTAATGTTCTGGAGCTAATTCTAAATTAGTGGGATGCTATTTCCCCCAGACTAACCTTGTGAATATTAAAAGGTCCTTCACTATGAGCCTCACTAGCTGTTCTCAAGCAGGATGCTACTTCCGGATGTCTCTGCTTGATCAGGGCATAGAGTCTCAGGCTATTGCTATACTATAGTTGCTCCTTTGGGATATAAATTTATTCCAAAATAGCAACTCACTGGCTAAACACTGTGCTCGAAATAATAGACCTATTTTCTACAGGATGTTTTGGTTCTGGTAGTCCTTGTCATACGAGGAGTAGCAAAAACTTCTAAATAGCTGCTTATTTCAAATTTCAGCGCTGTTGGGATGGCACCAAATTTGAAATAAGCTAACTTGAAATGAATAATGCAATTTGCACAACACAAATTATATATGTTATTTTGAGTTATTGTAGCCATAGCCTCAGATACTATGACAAGGAGTATGGAATATGACTTGAATAGACATAAAATGAAGCAGTTATGCTGCTGTCTGGGATGTGGAAGGAGAAGCTTGCTCTTATTCATAGATGCAGGGTATCAAAGAGCTACTTCACCATTTGAAAGCTAGAGACTTTCCAAATTGCTAACAAGTAGCTTTTATCTTCCAAACAACATTGGCATGTTCCTTAAGAGGAATCAGTTTTCCTCCAGTTTTATTTTCTATGTCATTAAATCTGCCAGACTCATTTTTGTTTCCTTTTTAGAAATTATACCTTCTGATCCGAGGTTCTTGTTTAAACTGTCACTTGCTGACCTGCAGTCGAGCTGTGGTTCACTTGTTGCTTAGCCAGCTGAAAGTCTTGGAGAAGGGGTTGCTTCATGCTGTGTGTGATCTTGAGGCCATTCTGAATAGGGTAGGTATCCCCCCTTTTGAGTTTGCCACAATGTAATAGCATTATAATGCTAATTTCTTCTTTCTCTGTCTTTCAGTTTTTGGATGAGAATACTGATGCATCTGCCTTAGATATTGAAGAACAGTTAAATAATCATGTGAATGAAATACTTCAAAATAATGAACTAGGAGATCAGTGTTCACATGTGAGTAGACTAAGTGATGCTTTTTGAAATCTGTCTTGCCGTGTGTACTTTTTTTAAATAAGTAGCTTGATCAGGTATCTTCCTGTTTTTTGTTTTCCTGAAGTTGCAAATTCTACTATTCTAGAGACGACAATGGTAACTTTTGGCCAAATATTTATAGTGGAGTTGACACTAGATCCACGTGACGATAAGATAACTTAGCTGGGAGGTATATGTGTTTTCTTTTGGAATTTTATCTGTGTGTGATGAGAAATGACTTGATAGAGCTTTGAGAATAATTACGTAAATGTGATGAACCTAAAAGTTGTCAAAATCATGTTGCAAATATTATGTACTTGGGGCTGTAATGGGTCCTTTTTAGGAAAAATATACTGCACATATCTCAGTATTAGGATAAGTTATGTGAACAAGCGACAGGACAGATATTATCAAGGAAAGTAATTTGCCTACAGTCTTTTTGTTTTTTGAATTTGTCCCTTTTTCTGTGTGAAAGGTGTGTTGCTGTAACAAAGCTCTTATGTATTCTTAGGACAACAGAAATATTTTGACATGAAAAAATCTGTGGATTCTGAGGATTTACTGCTGTACTGCATTTTTTTCCTGTTTTCTATGCGAGCTTAGGTTTTCACTCAAAGTTTGTAGTTTTTTGGTTTGTCAAGGCCCACGGGTATAGTCTTGGGTTTAGACTCCAAATGAAACTATTGGCATCTTGCTGTCTGTCAGCCTCCAGCTGCTTCTGCACTATTACTCTCCCATTGGAGGTGGTATGGTAATGAGGCAATTTGAAATTTACGGCTTCCATTATGCCAATGAGGCACTGAATATGCACGTTAGCGCCTCATTAGCCTGCTTCGAATTGACTGATTACCATGTCACCTCCAATGGGAGAGTGATAGTGTAGAAGCAGCCAGGGTGTTAATATCTCCCCATTAGACTCTGACAATGGATCTGTCTCATCTGACTTGTTTTTCCTCTTTTGATACATACTACTGATAATGGGCCATTTCTGCCTTGCTGAATAGACCTTGTCCGCTCTGGCCCTGGACCCCACTCTTTAAATACCCCTCTGGAATCCTGCCACCCCCAGTGCGTCTGATGAAGCGGGTCTTTGCCCACGAAAGCTTATGCTCCAAAATATCTGTTAGTCTGTAAGGTGCCACAGGACTTTTTGTTGTTCTTGAAGATACAGACTAACATGGCTATCTCCCTGATAATTCTCTTCAGGTAGTTGCTACCAAATTCTACAAACACCGCATTCTTCTGCAGACTTAATAAACCGGGTTCCCTCAGCTTCTCCTCATAAGTCATATGAGCCCCCTAATCATTTTCATTGCTCTCTGCTGGACACTCTAATTTGTCTACATCCTTTTTGTAGTCGGGCGAGTGGGGTAAAACTAGACATAGTACTCCAGATGTGGCGTCACCAATGCTGAATCAAGGGGAATAATCACTTCCTCTTATCGGCTGGCAGTACTCCTACTAGTGCATCCCAGTATGTCATATGCCTTGTTGGCAACAAGGACACATCGTTGACCCATATCCAGCTTCTCATTCACTATAATCCTTGGGTCCTTTTCTGCAGAACATCTGATTACTCAGTTAGTCCAGGACCTGTATCATTCTTCCATCCTAACTGCAGGACTATGCATGTGTTCGTGTTGAACCTCATCTGATTTCTTTTGGCCCAGTCCTCTATGTTGACTAGGTCGCTTTGGACCTCATCCCTAACCTCCAGCATATCTACCTCTTTTCAGAGCTTAGTGTCATCCGCAAACTTTTGCTGAAGTTGCAATACATCCTGTTAGCCAAATCAGTAATTAAAGTACTGAACAAAGCCAGTGCCGGGACCAAACCTCCTGGAGCATTCTCCTCAGTACTGGCTGCCAAGTAGACATTGAATAATTGATCCCTGCCTCTTGAGCCTGATGATCTAGCCAGCTTTCTGTCCCATCTCGTAGTCCATTCATTTAGTCCATACATTTTTAAACATGACATCAAGAAAACTGAGAGACTGTATCAACAGCTTTGCTAAAGCCAAGGTGTGTTTCATCCACCACTTTCCCCATATCCACAGAGCCAGTTACCTTCATAACAGAATACAATCAGGCTTATTAGGCACAACTTGCCTTTTGTGAATTCTTGTTCACTGGTCACTGTCCTTTCCGCCAGGTGTTTCAAAATGGATTACTTGAGGACTTCCTCCATGATTTTTCCAGGTACTGAGGCTGACTAGTCTGTAGTTCCGCAGATTTTCCATCTTTGCTTTTTTAAAGATGTGCTCTATATTAGCTTTTTTTTTTTTTTTTTAAATCATCTGGGACTTCCCCTGATCGTCATGAGTTTTCAAAGATAACGGCCAATGGCTCTGCAGTCACATCAGCCGACTGTTTTGGCAGCGTCTGATGCATTAACTCCAGTCCTGTGGACTTCTGCACATTCAGCTTTTCTGTATAGCCCTTAGCGAGTTCTTTCACTACTGTGGGCTACTCCCCTGTTCCCCATACTGTGCAGCTCACTGCAGCAGTCTGGAAGCTGACCTTTTTGTGAAGACAGAAGCAAAAAAAAGCATGGAGTACTTCAGCTTTTTCCACATCATCTGTTAGTAGGTTGCTTTCCCCATTCCATAAGGCTCCTGCACCTTCCCGGACTACCACCTTGTTTCTGACGTACTTGTAGAAACCCTTCCTGTTATCCTTTACATCCCTTGCTTAACTGCAGCTCCTGTTGCACTTTGGCCTTTCTGATTCCAATCTGCATGCTTGAGCAATATTTTTATACTCGTTCCTAGTCATCTATCCAAGTTTCCACTTTGTATAAGCTTCCTTTTTGTGCTTTAATCTCTCCAGAGATTTCTCTCTTAATCCACGTAGGTTGCCTGCTATATTTGCTCTTCTCTCTGCATGTCAGAATGATTTGTTCCTGGGCCCCTAATGAGGCTTCTTTAAGATACAGTCAGCTTTCATGAACTCCTTTTCCCCCCCCCCTCATATTAGCCTCCCAGGGATCTTGCCCATCAGTTCCCTGAAGGAGTCAAAGACTGGCTTCCTGAAATACAGGGACCATATTCTGCTGTTCTCTCTTCTTCCTTTTACCAGGATTCTGAAATTGACAATTTCATGGTGACTGCTGCTGAGGTTGCCATCTATTGCTGCTTCCCCTGCCAATTCTTCTGTTTTGTGAGCAGCAGGCAAAGAGGAGCGTGACTTCTAGTTAGTTGGTTCCTCCAGCACTTGCACCAGGAAGTTGTTCCTAACACTCTTCAAAAATGTCTTGGATTGTCTCAGCATTTTGACAAGTGCTGAGAAAGCAATGCAAGCGTAGTCCCCCAGGAGAACCAAGCATGGCCTGTGATTTGGAAACTTCTGTTAGTTGTCTGAAGAAAGCTTTGTCTACCTCATTCTTTTGCTTTGGTGGTCTATAGCAAACGCCCTCTACAACATCATTCTTGTTGCTTTTGCCTCTAATCTTAACCATAGATATTCCTCAAGCTTTTCTCCAGTTTCATATAGGGAGAATGTCAGCTGAGGGGGAAATTAATGTGATTAAGGCATGAATTAAATCAACAGAGGCAAATTTAAATTAAGTGCTATTCAGCATTAGACAAATCTTTGTTTTTGTGTGTGAATGTCTTAATCTGTAGCTTTTATTGTGATGCTATCATTTTTAAGGCTTTGGGTTTTGTTTATTTTTCTCCCTTCTAGGTAAAAAATGTGTGTGAGTGTAGGAGTAATTTAATTGCACAGTTTTGGAAACTTCATATGACTTCAAAGAGATGCCCAAATTGCAAGTAAGTATGATTGTGTGCAGAGAAAGGAAGTGATCTTGTGGATTTATTTTTATAAGGTAAACCATCATTTTAAAATTGAAACCCATCATGCTGACTTTGGGTTTTTTCAAATTTGTTTTTAAGATCTAGAAGATCATTGGTACGGAAAGAACACAATAGCAAGTTGACAGTAACCTATCCCACAGTGCTACAGCAGAAGTTCATCAAAGAGGCCGTTGTGGAGGAGCCAGCAAGTAAAACATAATTTTATTCTGTGCAAGTAACTATTGCATTTTTCATGCTATCATTGGTCCACAGATCCACTGCAATGGGCAGTTCATCATTTTTTGCAACTCAGAGGCCCAACCAGACCTAAATTTCCTTCAGTTTTCTCTGTTTAACTAGCCTTCCCCACTGCTGAGATTTTTTCTGAGGTAAATTCCAGCTTTTTATTTCAAATATATGACTTGTAAGTCAGCCCAATAATTTGGCTTTGCTTTTGGAGTAGCCGTAGTGTCTGGTGCATCTGCAAGATTTTAGGGAGAGAGGTAGGTTGAGCAAGCATAAACATCTACCAGCTGTAACTCAGTGATTCATCAGTGTCTTGGCACTCTCTTCCTTTCATAAACAGCAGTCTTCTCTGGTCATACCAGGCACCTTTGTAGTTAACAGCAAACGTTGCTCCATCAATTTTTTCCTTATCTAGCTGGAAACAGAATTTAACTTTTTCACAGCTACTATGTGTAAAGGGAATATTTTTAAATATATCTTTTCTTCAGTTATAGATGAGACTCAGTTGGGGAAAAGAGGGTACTTGACACCCATCATTGCCAAAGACCACATTGTTGCTCTGTGGAAGAATGAAGGTAATTGTTGTCAAATCAAAGAGAGTTCAGATTTCTCAATGCTTGTATTGCATCACTAGTCCTGCCTTTTTTCTTCTTTTTTTTTAATCAGGGCAGATATTGTTTCTATCCATCTTTGTCAAGCATAATGATCAAAATTGAAGATTAAATTTAAAGTCTGTATCATAATGTATACGCAGAAACAAGTTGATATAGGCAACCCATATTCTGGTATTTCTTTACAACCTAAGTGTTTTCTTAATATATGGTTTTGTTTTGGATTTTTGTGGGTGTGGAATACAGGTCTGGTATATATTGTATATACAATGAGACCAAGTCACGTGGTGAAGGGAAGCATAGTACCATAGTTCCTTGAGTTACGGGAGGGTTGCGTTCCCATGCACCCTTGCATAACTCAAATTTCGCGTAAGTTGGGGGGGGTGGCTTTTTTCTGTGGCGGAACGCACATTCTGTAGCCGGAGAAGCAGCAGGAGCACCCGGAGCTCCTTTTGAAAGTTAAGTTGGGGGGCGTGGGGGTCAGGAGGGTTAAGCCTGGGGTGGGTCAGGGCTGCGTGGGGTGGGTGTGAGCCAGAGCTGGGGCCGGGGTGAGTCAGAGCTGCATGAGAGGGTGGTGGGAGTCAGAGAGCGAGCCATGTGGGGTGTGGGTGAACTGGGGCTAGGGTGTTTGAACTGGTGCCATGTGGGGTGGAGGTGAGCTGTAGCCATGTAAGAAGGGAAGAGGGGAGAGCTGGAGCCACACGGGGCTTGGGGGAGCGGTTTGAACCATGGCCGGGGGGAGCAAGATTTTGAGTTGCACTTAACTTGCATTAATGTGAGTTAAGCACAACTCAAAATCGTGCATTTCGAGTGATTACTGTATACTGTGAAACAACAGACATTCCCTCGTATGTCTCTAGACGGCTGTAGAAAACCAGATAGACTATTGCTTAGTGATGATACTTCTAATTCACAAATAGCCTTTCAGTTGGTTGTTTGATAATACAGAACCTTATGCACTCTTATAGCAAGTAATAGGAGTCTACGGAGATGTGTATGTAGAATAAAATTCTGAAGGCTATGATAGGAAAATACAATAAATAACACCGGACTGGTAGATAAACCATAAGGTAAATAATTTGTCTGGTGGGTGCCACTGTTATTTAGTATTTGGTCTTGATATTTAACCTAATGAGATGCCATTAGTTTATGACGAAATGCAATTGTGGATTTGGGTGCCTAAAGGACAGCTGTCCCAGTATGAATTTTTTCTTCTCTTGTACTGCTTAGGTTTCTTTCTAAAACACCTCTTCTCTGGTCTGGAGGTTGGTGAGAGTTCAGGATTCAGTCCCGATATGTTCTTTCTAGATCTCCTTGTTGTTCCACCTTCAAGGTAACAAAACGTCTTGGAAAAACTTTGGAGAAATTAGTTATCATCATATTGGCTGTGTCTACACTAGCACAAATCTTCGAAATGGCCATAGGATTAGGAATAGGGGGATTTTGAAGTTCCCGGGGTCCTTTCGAAAAGGACTCTTGTCTGGACGAGCCATGCGGCAGCGAAAAGCAGTGATTTTGAAGAGCCATAGCTGCCGACATGCCAATGAGGCGCTGGATATGCCTTTCAGTATGTCATTAGTAATCTTTGAAATGACCATTTGCATGGCCATTTCGAAGATTTGTGCTAGTGTAGACATAGCAGTACTGTTTATGAAAGTCAAAAGTGCAAAGCTCTACAGCTTAAGTACTGCTCTGTTTAAAATGCTGAGAGAAATGCAGTTCAGGAAAAATCACAGTAATTAATAATTGAGGGTGGATTTCACTTGAGTTTCCTGCAAATGCTGTTGAAGGGCTACAATGCTACTGACAAGTAACGTTCTAAATTATTACAGTAACTGTGTGGTGATACTTGGTTGTACTAGTGAAACTTGTTCTCAGAAGAATGGTTTTCAGCGTGATAATGTTGCCTGCAAAAGTTGCACGGGAACTGTTAGTTCACCTTCATATTTCTAATGCAGTGACGATGGGGAGTGGGAGAGGAAGAGATGGGGTTGTTGTTTCTGTTGGCTTTATCTCTGTGTAATGAGTGATCTGCTGTAGGTATCGTCCCGTGAACCGTCTTGGAGACCAAATGTTTACAAATGGTCAGACTGTGAACTTGCAGGCTGTCATGAAAGATGTCCAATTGATAAGGAAGCTTCTGGCTTTCATGGCTCAAGAACAAAGTGAACCAATAAAGCTCGTAGAGAATGAAATTCAGAAGGTAAGAGCTGCTACAAGTATCCAAGTATTCAAAATGGAAAATTGATATAAAATTCAAGAAGACTCTTGTTACAACTGCTCTAATAATGATCATAGAGTGGGTCAGCAGCCCATCTGTGACTGGAAAGGAGCTCTCCCTGACTGGGCTTCTGCACCATTATCCCAAGGAAAGAGACCAGCTGAACGGGAAAGCAGTTTGCCCACAGACTTCTATGGTTGATTTTTCTGCATTTATTTATAAAGCAAATATGGGGGGGGGTAGGAGAGAGAGTGTGAGAATGAGAATGAGCAATTAGCACTGGAGAGTGAAGTTCTCTGTTCACTGGGTTTGTACAACAGAGACTGGCTAAGTGGAAGTTTCTGCCTTGCTGCTCTGAACCTACATTATTGCTCTATTTCAGGAAGTGGGACTACCACTGTTGGCAAAAAAGGCAGCTCTGCTTCTGAGGCTAAGTTGTGCCAATTGTAAGGGTTACTGACAGTTGGTTGTTAGGCTTGTATCCAGTACTTTGTGCAGGCCACCAAATAGCGTGCAGTTGGTAACAATGTTCAGCTAAGGTGTTTTCACATGGCAGACTGGAAAGTGGAAGGCTTCACATTTAATTACTAACCTCGCAAAACATACAGACCCACTTAGTTTCCTAGTTGGATCGTTCTGAGAGCTGCAAGAAGAATGCTGGGGAAGCCCTGTACCACTTACTTCTAAATTTAATATGTGAGCCACTTTAGCTGCAACCAGAATATGCTCAACACTTGCCTGGGGGAGAGAGGGTCCTTCCCTCTCTAGCTTTAGGAACTCTGCACTCCTGACTGAGAGGCATCCAAATATTTTACTTCCATTCTGATGATTTTTTTCAATATTTAGATTAAGGTAGCACTTACGTGCCTTAACTACTAGTTCAGTCCCTGTCACATAAGCTAGTGTACAAACCTGGTAAATTGCAGTCCTGGGCCTTTGTCAAGCATGTTCCATGTTTCTCATCTTCAGGTAGGAAACCCTTGCACCTTTCAGCTGGGAGAAAACTTCCCAATTCTAGTTTGAAACATGTTAGCTATGTCTACACGTGTATGCTACATCGAAATAGCTTATTTTGATGAATAGCGTCTACATGTCCTCCAGGGCTGGTGCTGTTGACATTGAACGTCACGTTGGGCAGCACCACATCGAGGTAGGCGCTGCAGGGGAGTGTCTACACGCCAAAGTGGCCCACATTGAAATAAGCTTGCCAGGAACAGCTGCAGACAGGGTCACAGGGCGTACTAGCACTTCTGGGGCAACAGCTAGCCGCTCCCTTAAAGGGCCCCTCCCAGACACACTCAGCCTGCACAGCACACGGTCTGCAGAGCCACAGGCACGCACACCCGTCGAAGCAGCATGGACCCCCAGCAGCAGCAGCAGCCAGAGGTCCACACAGCCGCCCCTGCAGGAGCAGTGCTTCCCCTGCTCAATGCTATGCAGGAGGCAGCTGACCACCTTCTATTTGCAGAAGAGGAGCTGCTCCCAGGGGAGGAGGAAGCAGCCCCAGACCCCTGCTGTCCTCCACCCCCCACCGCGGTACACACCACCAGCTGTGGAGCTACCCCACGAGTGCCAACTGGTGGGAGCAGCTGGTGCTCGGCAAGTGGGACAACGAGCGCTGGCTCCAGAACTTTCGCATGAGCCGGCAGACATTCCTGAAGTTCTGCCAGTGGCTCACCTGCGCAGTGAGGCACCAGGACACCTTCATGCAGTGTGCCCTCAGCGTCGAGAAGCGGGTTGGCATTGCTGTCTGGAAGCTGGCCACTCCAGACAGCTACCGATCTGTGGGGCAGCAGTTTGGTGTGGGCAAGGCCACCGTCGGGGCTGTGCTCATGGAGGTAAGAGGACCCACAGGGAGGGAGCCCTGGGGGCGGGGAGGGCCAGACACACCCTGCACACCCCTCACTGGTGCTCTCCCATGTCCTTCCCCTGCAGGTCGTCCGTGCCATCAGCGCCGTGCTCCTCCACAGGCTCGTGTGGCTTGGGGACCCGGATGCCTCCATTGCAGGGTTTGCCAGCCTGGGCTTCCCAAATTGCTTTGGGGCTCTCGATGGTACTCATATCCCCATCCATACTCCGGAGCACAGTGGAGGACGCTTTCTGAACAGGAAGGGCTACCATTCGGTGGTCCTCCAGGCCTTGGTGGACAGCCGGGGCTGCTTCCTGGACGTTTATGTTGGCTGGCCTGGCAGCACCCACGACGCCCGGGTGTTCCGGAATTCAGGCTTGTGCTGCCGGCTGGAGGCGGGGACCTACATCCCCCAGCGGGAGATCCCTGTTGGGGACACCACCATGCCCCTCTGCGTTGTCGCAGACATGGCGTACCCCCTCCAGCCCTGGCTCAATGCACCCTTACACGGGCCATCTGTCAGCCAGCCAGGAGCCCTTCAACATGCGCCTGAGCCATGCGCGCCAGGTGGTTGAGCGCACTTTTGGCCGCCTCAAAGGGCGCTGGAGGTGTCTCCTCACCCACCTGGATGCAGGCCCCACCAACATCCCCCAGATTGTGGGTGGGTGCAGTGCACTCCACAACCTGGTGGAGAGCAAGGGGGAGGCATTCTTTCAGGGCTGGGCTGTGGAGGCTGGCAGGGCTGACATGCAGCCACCCGCTGCCCCCAGTCGCCAGGTGGACCCTGAGGGGATCCAGGTCCCAGAGGCCCTGCGGGCCCTTTTCGACCAGGCCGCGGGGTGAACACTGGCAGGCCCCCCATTGCACCCCCCCATCCTCCACAACACTCCTTGCCCCCACGCCCACACCACAGAGCACCCAAGAGCACCCCCCCCCCCACTTTTCTTGCAAATAAAAATAGACCTGTTGTTTTTGAAACCAAAACAAAGCAGTGATTTCTCTTACATTAAAATACTAACTATATATATATATAGAGAGAGAGAGAGAGAGAGAGAACAAAAGGGGGGAACTATTTACGGGGAGGGCAGGTACCATAAAAGAACAGGGGTCTAATACAAACTATATACGCAAATATATGATGGGGGATATGTACAAGGGTGGGGGCCATGTCCTGGGCCCCGCACCCCCTACTGTCTGGCGCCCGGGGTTGGCGGGCACGACCCTCGCCTCGGCCTCAGCCCTGGCCGAGGCTGGCTGGGGGCCAGGCGAACTGGCAGGTATGGCCGGCGGACGTCAGCAGGCCCCAGGTCCCCCTCGTCGGACAGCCCCGGGGTGGTGGATGACGGTCGGAGCGGCGGGCAGTGCAGCATGCGGGGCTAGGTAGTCCGCTGTGCGCTCAAAAGTGCACATAAAGGCCCCCTATGCCTCCTGGCGCCAGGCCAGTGCCCGCTCCTGCAATTCCAGCCGCCATTCGTCCACCCGCAGGCACTGCTCTGACACCTCCAGCTGACGCCGGAGGGTCGCGAGAAGCTGGGGGTCTGTCGCCGTCCTTGGATGGCGGTGGCTCCGTCGTCGGCCCCGTGCTGGGGCTGGTTGGTGCTCTGCCTAGGGGTTGGCCTGCTGGGATGGCCCCGGTGGGCTCTCCGGGACCACTGACACCTCGCCAGCGCTCTCCGGGCCCTCCAATGGTGCAGCTGCAGAACACGGGGGGAAGAAGAGTGGAGACAGCCGTTAGTGTGACCCCATAGCCGTGGCCCTTGTCCCCCCACCCCTCTGCTGCTGGTTCCCCATCCCCGTCCCTGGGAGATGCTGCTGATGATGATGGGTGTCCCACCCCCCGGGGACCCTAGGTTCTGCTCCCCCCATCCCCAGCGATGGGGCATGGCACTGTCCTGCTGGGGAAGCAGGGGCTGATGCACTCCTCTGAGGGACATGCCACTGTTGTCCTTGGGGCCATGGTCGTCTGGTCCTGGTCATGTCTCTTCTCCCTGCTCCTCAACCCCGGGGGTGTGCACCGGGGGTACATACCTGACGGTCCGCTCCCATGGTCGGGGGACACCCTGTGGGCGGACGCCCTGCTGGAGCTCCGGGACGGCAGGACGATCCTCAGCCCCCACATCGCTGGAGAAGGATTCCCCCTCCTCCTCCTCCGGTGTCCCAGGGGTGGGCTCCTGGGGGGACCCCTGGGGTGAGGGGCTTGCCTCAGGGGCGGAGTCCGCCTCTGGGGCCTGCTGGGGCTCATTGGCCGAGGTGTCAAGAGTGGCCAGCAGGGAGGAGGTGTACCGGGGGCCCAGGATGGACCTGAGCGCCCTGTGAAAGGGGCAAGTGGCGGGGGCGGCCCCAGATCAGCTGGCCACATCCCGGGCCCGGGCGTAACCCTGCCGCAGCTCCTTAACCTTATTCCTGACGTGGTCAGGAGTGCGGGCAAGGTGACCCCGGGCAGCCAGGCCCTCGGCCAGCCGAGCGAACGCATCCACGTTCCGCCTCTTGCTCCCCATTACCTGGAGCACCTCCTCCTCGCTCCAGAGCCCCAGCAGGTCCCGGATCTCAGCCTCCGTCCAGGAGGGGCCCCGCTGCCTTTTCCCAGGCTGGCTGCCAGGCTGGGAGCCCTGGCTCCCCTTGGTGGGGGGGGGTGACCTGGGGGCTCTTGGGGGGCTGGCGGGCGGCCATCGCAGCGGGGGGGTGTCTTGAGGCTGCAGGGAGGCGTGCAGGCTAGCTGCGTGTTAGTGCTGCTTCCTGCATGCGCTCTCAGCTTCCTGCACAGGAAAGCAGGGGGCAGGGAGCTTTAAGGGGCCTCTGCATGATGCGACCATAGAGCTCGGGCTGGAGAGAGCATCTCTCAACCCCTCAGGTGATGGCCGCCATGGCGGACCCCGCTCTTTCGATGTTGCGGGATGTGGATCGACGACACGTGCCCTATAGTAGGGCGCTATTCTCATCCCCCGATGGGGATAGCGACTTCGACGTCTCACCGCCTTACGTCTATGTCAACTTCGAAATAGTGCTCGCCCCGTGTAGACGTGGCGGGCGCTATTTCGAAGTTGGCGCGGCTACTTCGAAGTAGCCGGCATGTGTAGACACGGCTGTTGAATCTTTAATTTTAAAGAAAAAAAAAGGACTAGCAATGAACTGTAAGTTGATTGCCTCTCTCTAGGTGTGTAGTTCAGAATGCTGCATGTTGTGAGGTATCTGACCCAGATGTTTGGCATCAGCTAAACTAAATACTGCTTTTGATTTACATTCATTGCACTAACATCACTGAAGGCATTGTAGATAATTCTAATTTTAAATTTGATCACGTGATGGAGCTTTATCTCCAGCTATGTGAAAATGGCTTGAGTTAGGCAGAGTGCCCTTAACTGTGTTTGGGAATTGCTACACAGACTATCATGCCTCTTATCAAAAAAATGACATAGGGCTTTTAATGATTGTGAGAAGTTAGGATCTTGGATTATTTGTATCCAAAAGAGGGTGCCTCCCAGCAGAATGGTGACACTTACCTCCTTGTTGCATCACTCACCTAGTGCTGATTTGGATGGGAGACTGCCATTTGTTTAGTTAACAACTGTTGAATCCCTATCACTAGTGCTTTTTTTGTTGGGAAGGCTGGGGCAGGGGAGAGCCAGCTGAGTACCAGATCTTTTCTTTTTTTAATACAAAAAAAACCACTGCTGTCTATCTCCATGTGTTACATATTGTTTTCCTTGGAAGTCTCCTGTTCAAGGGCTAATGAGCCTGGTCCTGTTTAATTTTTGACCTTTGACAACAGAACAACCCAGTACATTGTGTTGAGATAATCTGAGAGTAACACACAGCTTCTTAGTGACGCCATGGGTGTTTCAATGAGATGTACAACAATGAACATTTCAGCTGTGATTTCCTGCCTGGTGAGACATGGATTGAGTTTTTTAAATCCAGGTTTTCATTGTACATTTCCACAGACGACCGATGAACCATTGGAACAACTGGATCGCTCCGTCCTGGCTATGATCACAGGACAGAGCACTGCAGATAAACTGTACAACGTTTGGATTCGTCTTCAAAGCCATGTCAATATTGTGTTTGACAGTGACATGGACAAACTAATGACAGAAAAATATCCTGGTATCCGTCAGGTGAGTGTTAGGCGAAGGTGTCAAACAGACTTCACTAGACTTGGTATGGTAAAGACAGCAATAGAGAGGCATGAAGGGAGTAAGTATGAAAAACAGTGTAGTTGTGTTTAATTTGTTGACATTTCTGTGGTTCTCCTCACTATAGTATCTTGTGTGTTTGACTGACAGGTTGGATGCTTTGATATGGCATATTTGTCACATCTACATTTTATATTTCATTACTTTTTTTTTTTTATTTTTACTTTCAAAGATACTGGAAAAGAAGGAAGGATTGTTCCGCAAGCACATGATGGGAAAACGTGTGGATTATGCTGCTCGGTCAGTCATTTGCCCAGATATGTACATTGCTACCAATGAGATTGGTATTCCTATGGTAAGGGAAAACGAATTACTGTGTGTGTTAGGGTACCTCTGTAGGTGGGATTGCAGTATAGCTTCCATAGTCCTGAAAAACACATTACCCTTACTTGTAATCTGATTGATACAGCTGTGTTAATAAAAATGATAACTGAATACCAGAAAATTTACACCCTGGTCTGCATTATTAGGCATCTGAGTATCTTTGAAAATCTGGCCCATGGTAACCAGATTGGAAGGAGACGGGTCTGAATTTGGATCATGGGCACTTGACAACCACCAAAAAATTTGTCTCCATTTTCCTAGGGTTGGTCTTTTGCATGTTGCGTTTTGTAACATTCCAGCATCTTGTGCTCAACTTTACCTAAAGGTCATGTGTTGAGTCATGGCACAAGGCTGCTTTAATTCCTTCCCTACTGACTTGTAGCTTCCTCCCAAAGAGGTAGCCGCACTGAAGCAAAGCTGTTTCTGGCACTTCTGAAGACCTGAAAGTTCTGCTAATTACTGTGGCTGGGATTTTGAGCCTGTGCTAGGCCTATAGGGAAGGGTGTTACTGTGATTTGTTCTTTTTTTACTTCAGTCACATTTCCCTCCCTTCTGCTTGTGCAGTTTAACTGCCTTAGAGATTTGGCCTGTTCTCATAACATCATATTTTCCACTTCATTGTCTACAAAGACTAATGGATCTGCGACTGATGCATTTTTTTTCTTTTATCAGCTGTTTGCTTTTGGGAAATAAAACCATTACAGGAAATCCTCAATTTAATGGACTAATCGGGGGCGGGGGTGGTCTATTAAATCAGAGGGTTTACTACAACCCACCCCTGCCAGGATCCACCAGCACCTCCACCACCACCACCCAAAATACCTGCTACTCACTGCCACAGAACAAACTGCGAGAGTCCGCTGCTGCTGCTGGGGGGCCCCAAAGTGTGCAGCAGCAAGGGTCCCACTATATGTGGCAGCAAAAACTGCACCACTGCTGGGGGTCCTGCCACGTCTGTGGGCACTGCTGTGTGCAGTAGCAAGGCTTCCACCGTGGTTGGTGGCCCCACCGCATGCAGCAGCAAAAGCCGCAAGGTGGCTGGAGGCTCCACCATGCATGGCAGCAAGATCTGCCACTGCTGGAGCTGCCACACGCTCTTCCCACCATTGGAGGGGCATGTATGACTGACATTTGCCCATATATGTGCACTAACCCTACTGGGAGAAGCATGTGGCAGCTCCAGAGGAAGAGTAGGCAGCTCCGGATCTGCAGCGACATGTCCATTGGGGGGTAGAGGGGCAGAGACGAGTGGGTATTTAGAATTTTATGGATCCTGGTTAAGCAGACTTTGGGATCAATGGAATCCATTGTTCCTGAAGTCTGCTATGTGGGGGGGGGGGTCCATAAAATTGAGGGTTTACTGTATTTTTGTTCTTATTTTCATATACAGTTAATGGATTTTTCTGCCTGTCCTGCAGAGGGAAACAGCAGAAAAGGGACAAATTTTCCCACTTATTGGCTGTGTCTACACTAGGAACTAACTTCGAAGTTAGGCAGTACATCAAAGTAGCCAGTAGAGAGTCTACACATGTTTTCCCTAACTTTGAAGTAGGGTGCGTGTAGACGCTCAACTTCAAAGTTGCTTACTTCAAAGTTGCACTTTAAGTAAGCAAGTTAAAAGTTATTTTTGTGGTGTAGACACAGCCATAGTGAAACCACAAATGTAGGAACAAAAATACGTTTGTTAAAAGTAAATAATTTAATGTGGCAGGTATCACAGTTTCAGGGATAATTGCTCCTGCATATCACTTCAGGGGACCCCTGGCAGGGTGCCCTAAGCAGACTTCAGACATTCAGCTATAACCTGATTCTGGGCAGGGACCTGTGTGCCTACTCCCTTTGGAACCATGTTTTTAAACCTGCGCAGTTCCCTGTTGTATACTGATATCCCCAGCAAGCCAATCTGCCTGCAGGCCAGGGCCACAGTGTTGCTTTTTCTCCCTGAGCTGTGAACAGTGTGCCAGCATGTACAAGTTAGCACGCAACTATGACTCAGCAGATTACTTTGATTCTTAACAGAGAAAAGCACATAGATGCATAACAATATATTTAAAAGTCTGTCATATTTTTTTAAGTGAGCTAGAAACTGCCCAAGCTCCCCGTGGGGAGTCTGGTTAGGCCCAGGCCCCTTTCAGTCCTGGAAAAAGAGGCAGAGCCTTTCCGTGGCTAGATGGTCCTACCCATTTGCTGAATCAAAAGGAAGTCCCTATTTGTTTGCTAGTCTGGAAAAATCCACCCTGAACTGTTACAAGCAAACCAGCCGAGAGGTGGTGCCTTTCTGGAAGAGTTAATTGATCTCCAGTGTTTTTAGTTCTGGCATAGATTTATGGTAGCTCTGCTGCATGGAGAAGAATGCAATCCTACGTAAGCCATTCATAAATTACATGCAGTGGTACCCTAAGATACTGCATGGGGTTGAAGTTTCAGCCCTTGTGGTATTCCTGGATTTCAGTTTTCTTCATAGTTTGCGTTCATGTGTGGTTCTAGGGTTGCTGTCCTTTTGAATTGCTGGTGCTATTTTAAGCCTGCATCCAGCAACGAGTTACTTTCTTTTACAGTGACTGAAGTGTGGTGAGGAAGAAATGGCTTAGTTTGATTATTTACGAGAGCAGAAAGATACTTATAAATGGTTTATTTAGAAGGCTGTTGATATTTATTTAAAAAAAAAATCCTGATGGGTGATTTAAATAACCTACATAAAAGATAAGGTGCTGAAGGATGGGTGGAGATGATAATGTGGGTTAGGATGCAGGTAGGAGAAATGGCTGGGGCATTCCTTATCTTTCTTTCAAGTTCCTAGTACCTTTCAGAAGTATAAACCTGTCTATCAATTGGCTCCAGTTCAGTGGTGCTTTGATCTTTGTGCCTGTTTTTTCTTTCTGGTTAGGTATTTGCTACCAAATTGACTTATCCTCAGCCAGTAACTCCGTGGAATGTCAAAGAACTGAGGCAGGCTGTCCTAAATGGTCCAAATGTCCACCCTGGTGCCTCTATGGTTGTTAACGAAGATGGGTCACGTACAGTGTTGAGTGCAACCAACCAGACTCAGAGGGAAGCCATAGCTAAGCAGCTCCTTACTCCTTCCACTGGTGCCCCCAAACCAGGAATGAAAATTGTGAGTACTGTACAAATCTAACCCAACAGGGTAAAGATTTCTTTTTTTCCCCCTGAAGGTGTGGGCTATTGAAGCTGGTTATAAAGTGAAGTTGGGCTAATGTTCCAGTTTCCTCACCTTTTCGTCTGGTGGCTAGAGACGCTCATGTCAATGTCTGAGGGGAAATAATCAATTCCTAGGCTTAGGGAATTTTTCCTTTCTGCATTTTGTTGGAATTCTGAATGTTTGCATGACTCCCCTATCCTGTAAAGATAATGCGTGCAGCTTCTTTTGGTGGTCTGGGTGGATTTAGCTAGTGAGGTAAGTTTTTTCTAATAGTCGTTTAACTTAGTTTTTAGTCCACATGCCCCACCCCCAATTCTAAATGTGCATATGCTGTGTCAAGCTCTCTGAGTAGTGAGATTGTGCATCTCTTTATGCTCAGATGAGTATAGACGAAGGAGGGAAGAAGAAAAATAGAACACCTTGTTTTGCAGGAAAATGAATTGCTTCTATGGCTGGTTCTCCATTTGAGCTGGAAGATGTGATTCCCAACTCCTGTAGATGCACC
The DNA here is from genome assembly GCF_033958435.1 of Carettochelys insculpta. Taxonomy (NCBI): domain Eukaryota; kingdom Metazoa; phylum Chordata; order Testudines; family Carettochelyidae; genus Carettochelys; species Carettochelys insculpta. The sequence goes on from NC_134140.1 coordinate 14,361,303, forward strand.
CATGCTTGCAGTGTAACTAGGGTAGCACCTGTAGGAGCTCAGGTTAGACAAACGACTATGTATCTCCCTTGGCCACTGGGTATTCACTCAGTTAGCTAGTTCAATCTACTGTCCTGGCTACACTGCTATTTTTGGCAGCATTAGCTCAGGCCAAGCAGCGGTGGTATAATACAGACAGTGTTTTCTAGCTGTTGGAGTCCACAGTGGGGCCTGTACTGTTCTTCTAATCTCAGCTCTGACTCTCACTGTCTGACCTTGTCTAAATTGCTTATCTTCACTGTGCCACAGTTCAACCCATCTGTAAAACTCATCATATTTTCCTTACCTCACGGGTGTTGAGGCTTAATGTTGACGAAGGTATTTGGGGAAAAATGATGGGAAAGTGCTGAATGTTTTTATTCTCATATCTATTTTTACATTTGTCAACATGCTTCTGATAGGTTCCTATGCTGATAAAATGGTAGTTAATATTTGGCCCAGAGCTCTTCACAGACATAAAGTAAAACTTCACCATGATGTCGTGAAGTAGGGTGAATAAAACCCGATCTTAAATATCAGATTTATTTTAATTTAAAACAAATATTTTTAAATAAATGTGTTTTAAATTAAATTAGAAATGGACAGCCTAAAACCTTGAAGTTGTAAGTTATTAAGATATGTATAGACTTAGAGGGAAAAGATTTTTCTCTTGAGTTCAACTCAGAGTTTATAAATCAGTATCTTTTACTTCATTATTTTTAGCCTTTACAAGGGAATAAATGCTGGTATTTACATTTTTCAGACTGTTAAGTGCTTGCTGTTAGGTACCTTTTGGTTTCAGCAGAGTGAGCAGATACAGAGAAAGTAGTTCCTTCATTTAAACTACAGGTTGATCCTCTCTAGTCTGGCACCCTCGGGACCTGACTGGTGCTGAATGAGAGAATTTGCTGGACCGGGGGAGGTTGATACTCTAATAGCAATATTACCAACACTTGCACTGCTTACTGGGCCCTTAGAAGACATTTAGGGGTAAATTACAGCTAAATAACAACATAGAACACTGACAGCCAAGACCACGCTCAGAAGTGGTCATCTGACTAACTAAAATCATCCTGGATTATGGATATTGCTGGACTAGACAGGTTCAACCTGTAGTTCATTCAAAGTTGAGAAATTGCTTGGAAGTTGAAAGAATCTGGTTTTATCATGTTCAGGTGGTAGCTGCCTGATCAGCACCTGACTCCCATTCCTCAGCTACTCAGCTTTGTCTATGATCACCATTTTTATTTAAAGGGCCTACATCATGGACAGGTTGTGAGCAGTTACGATCCTTGTTATCATTCTCAGGAGCCAGACCACCCTGTTACCCTCCAATTTACATGATTAGGCAGCTGAGTATCTTTGGAAATCTGGCCTATGGTGACAGAAAACAATCCATTAATTTCCCAGCTAAAGTTATTATTATTATTGTTTATTAAATTAATTTTAAATGTCAAATATTTTGATACACTTTTTCTTTTGTAGTCAGCTTATTTGAGCTAGCTTTATGTAATTAATCAAAACAATGTTAAAAAGTTGCCTGTGTACATTTATAATTGAATTAAAATTAAGAATCTGAATGAAATATATAGCACAGCATACAGATGCTCAGATAGACCTGTGTGGGTATAATGTATCTTTCTGGTTAGGCCAAAGTAGTATCAAATTCAGTGTAGAGCAGGGGTGGGAAACCACTGGTCTGGAGCCTGGATCTGGTCCTCCAGAGTTAGTTCCTGGGAGGTTGCACTTCAGTGTTTACTTGTGCATCTGCAGGTATCAGGTGATCACAGCTCTTATTGGTCATAGTTCACCATGGCCAAAGGGAGCAATAGGAAGTGGCATGGACTGATATGTTGCTTCCCACTGCTCCCATTGGCTATTAATGGCAATCTGCGACCAGCAAGACCTGTATTTGCATGATACCTGCAGCATTGGAGGTAAATAATAGCAGTGATCTGCCGGGGGCTAACCCTGGTGGCCCACCACTTTTATTTATTGCCCACCCCAGGTGTTGAGGATATGTTGGGTTGCAGCATGTTTGGTATACCATTTATATAAGAATCAACCTTTCTTTAGGAATATAATTAAACTCTACAAATTCAGGTTAAGATTAAAATGATTTAAATAAGCCTTTCCTGTTTGCTAGATTAAATAATGATTAAAGCACTTTTTGGGATTTAAATCTTTCCACTGTGCAGTGAAATCAGTGTTATCCCTGTTTTCAAGTTGGAAATCCTGTGGCACAAGCAGATAACAAGTCTCATCAGAGCAGGAATTGGAGGTCAGAAATGCTTAGCTCCCAACTCAAAGCTCCACACTTTACATTTCAGGTTACTTTTGCATAAATGCGATGTTCGAGCTACTGTTGTCTGTTTATTCACTTCTGATATTCCATCCCATTAATGATGTTTCATGCACTTTTCATCAGAAAACTTGCAAATGGAGAAAGGTAGCAGCTGTTAGCATCTATACTGAAATGAGTGGCAAATATATGACACAAGGTACATATATCTGTCAGTATTACTGGAAGACAGCTTGCTTGCCAGAGTATCCAAACTAGTGTTTTCATTGGCCCCTCAGGAGTTTATGTTGGGTGTGCTTTGAAACTGTTGAAAATGACAGAAGTGCACCTGTGAATTGGAGCCTGAAAGTTAAGCTGTTTTCTCAAAATTAGGTGCATAACTTGTTCAGCTGAACAGTGAAAGACCAGAAGGAAGGATCACCACAGCTGTATGAGAAAGTTTTTAATCCTAAATATAATTGGGGACCCACAGAATGCCATTGTTTGAGAACTTGTATTATAGAATGGTCTTCTTAATTCATGAACAGCCTTAAGAACCTGCAAGCCCATCTGATGTTCTTGAGCATAAGGGTTTTTTAAACAGAAGCAAGGAGAGCACTTGCAAGCACTAAGTACTTTTGACTCCTAGACACTAATATCCACCTTCAGCAAGCAGCTTTTGGACCAACTTGTAGCTCTTCAAGAAACCTCCATCTGAATTCTAAGCAATAATACAAAGTATATCTGGCTATTGCCACTGGCTGGCCTGGCTGACCTAAAAGCAGATGGCAGTACACTCTGGTCAGATACATAACTGTCAGTGTATGTCTTCCCTTTCATGATGGATGCTTAGATTTTTCTTCACTTACGATGTCCTGTTTGGTTGCTCTGTGTGGTATAGCAGAGATGCACAAAGTTGTTTGTGGATGGAGGAACAGGGTGCAGCAGGAATGGCTGCTGGCTCTCAGGCTCATCCATCTCATTAAAACATTGAAATATGTTACTGTTTTTATGTATGTGTTTTCAAATTTATATATTATTATTTTTTACATTCTACACACTTATTTTCTTTCTTGTGCTGAAAGGGATTTTTATACAAACATAACCAAAATTTCTATGTGGATTACGTTAGATCAGTTGGGGGGCCCTCCTAATTGCAGGGACGAACAGTGAGGTCCAACATAAAAAGTTTGTTCACCCCGTATTATAGCCTGGTTCATAGCAGCAGGCATGGATGGTGGCTTTTGTACCAGGAGAGCTGAGCTGAATTTCCTGTGCTGCTGCAGTCTCCCTGTGTGACTTTGGGCAAATGATGTAGTGTCTCTGTACTTAAGCTTTCTCTCTGTAAAATCAGGAGATGAGCACTGCCCCTACCTGAGGAGTGTTGTGAGGGGGGAAAATGTGCTCAGAACTATGAGGAGCTCAGATGTGACAGTAAAGAGGGCCATATAAATGCCCCAAATGTTATATAATATGGTCAGTTCTGACTGAACTAAAATACCTCTAGAAATTTCTTTAAACAGTGAACTACTAGGAAACTTGGCAGGCAATTTCACTGCTCCCCCACAAGGAGTCTGTACATAAACTGTCGCTTACATTTTTGTGGTAGTTGAGAGCTAATCTTGATGACGTTTTCTCTCATTCTAAACAAATCCTACAGAAGCCTTTTAAAAAGCCTGCTTCCGTTCAGTGAATAAATACCACAGTGAAGGAGAGCTGCTTGTTTGGGGGCAGAAAGGGCAGCACTGAAGAATTTGCGGTTTGGTAGCAGTTGTGGACATTTGAGGCATTTCAAAGGCACTACTCCAGGACAGACGATAATTGTGTGCTTTATATTAAAGCAGTATCTGCACTTTTCTAAACCTAAAATGATATAAAATCATTGGCTGTTGGCTCATCCAATCTAATGTTCCAAAGAGAAGACTAAAAGAGAAACCATCCAGCCTGCTTAAAGGGCCTGTGAGATGAGATAAGGTGGTTGTTGAAGCACTTGCCAAATATTCGCATAGATCTACTGAGTCAGAGTTGAAGTATCTTCTTGGAAAATTTTGATTACTCTGGTCATTAAATCATCTGTGATGGCTTGGGGATTCCAGTGATCATAGGTTCCCTCTTTCTTAGGACTGTTGGAGTTAGCTGCCATATTACTTAATGGGAGTTAAAAATTTTCCTATTAGTTTTTATTTTTAAATTGTAAGTGACTTGCAAAGCAAACATTAAAATTCAGTTCATCACTAAAACATGTGCTGAATCTACCCACTAACCAGATTGTGGAGAACGCTCAGCACAGAAAATCCCATATTTAGGTCTGTTTGTAATGCCTGGAAAGTTTGCCACAACGGCACAAGCTTTGGGTGCCTTGGGCTAGGTCTATACTACTGCAAAAGATTGGCCTGCCCGGGGTTGATCTTCTGGGGTCTTGTTTCACGTGTGCATAAAAGGCCCTTTCTGGGGTCAAAGTTGACCCCGGAATTCCTTCTGAGTGGCAAGGCTTAAGGAAGGCTGACAGGAAATGTTCCCATGGACCTTCTTCCATATAGACAGACATTGAAGTCGACCGCTGATAAGTCGATTTTTAGCTGTGCAATTAGTGTAGTTTAAAATTGCATATTGGCGGTTGACTATGTCTAGTATAGACATAGCCTTAGAATAAAATACTAAACAAATGCTTAAAGCACTTGTACAAAAAATTTGTCTACGATGTCCAATATGTGGTCTGTTCGCCACATGTAGCAAACTGGACAGCATGATGTGACGAATGTGGATCCTTAGAGCTGTCTGCATGGAGTGCCCTCTGCATACATGCCCCACTGTGCATATGCCATGGTGCAGTTCATGGTGGTACGCAGCAGCTGGCTGCTTGTGTGGGTTGGCTCCAGGTGGCACGCGTGGCATGTCCCTGGTCTTGGGGCAGCTTGCGCAGCATACGGCTTGGCTCCAGACAGCTTGGGGCGGCAGGGCAGCTCCGCTGTGCTGGTGACTCCGGTGAATCACCGGCATTTTGTGCGGGGCGGCGAGGGTGCCTGGGTTGGAGGGTGTTGTGGCAATTGATAAGCTTTCTTTTGGACACGGCTGGTATAAGTAATTGCAGTAACACTGCAAATTCATAATCTAGCACCTATTTTGTTGACAGAGAAACTGAGGTACAGTGAGGTAGGTATTGTGGTCAAGATCAGATGACAAGCTGTTGTCCAAAATTAAATTAGAATTCAGGAGTTCTTGTGTTTTGGTTCTGTGCTCCATCTGCTAGGCCAGGGGTCAGCAACCTTTCTTCGATGGAGTTCAGAAATTTGACTTTTTGATCTCTATGTACAGTCCAAGTACCAGTCCACGTGTCGGTGATACTTTTTAAAGTCTCTATTAGTCCTCATTACAACAACTTTATTTATAAATAAATGAAGATGCAGAGCTTTACCTTTTAGGTGGTGGGTGATAGCATTAGCTGGTCTTTCGTTAAGCTTAGAGCCAGCTCCTAGCTGCAAGGAGGAGTGGGGGCAAGGCTGAGCTCCCACCTCGCCTGCTGATGAAAATCATCTCACTTTCCACTCTTGGCGCCTGTGCTGAGGGTTGCTGACCCCTGCACTAGACCATGCTGTCTTATTCTAGGATGTCTGATACTGGAATTACAATATTCCCTCATTATCAAGCCAGTTCAGAGGGAACTAGGTAAATTACTTTTTTTCCTCCCTTCACATGGTAAGGTTTTCGTAGAATCATAGAATACTAGGACTGGAAGGGCCCGTGAGAGGCCATCAAGTCCAGCCCCCTGCCCCAGTGGCAGTACCAAGTACTATCTAAACCATCCCTGGTGGACATCTATCTAACCTGTTCTTAAATATCTCCAGCGATGGAGATTCCACAACCTCCCTTGGCAATTTTTCCACTGTTTGACCACCCTGACAGTTATGAACCTTTTCCTAATATCCAACCGAAACCTCACTTGCTGCAGGGTTTCTTTTTTACTATTAAGCTGAAGTCTTTTTGATAAATCATACTGTGAAGGGGTAGCGGGTTGCATCTTATTTGTGAGGCTGAACTGGTTAGAATTTTTTGGGAACTAATTTTGTTTTTTGTACAATCGGGATGTGGTTTAGTGGTGAACAGAGTGGTCAAAGAGAGAAGTAGAATGGATCTGATACTCTTATACATAGATCTACAGAATGAAAATGGTGTGGGAAATACTGCTTTAGACTGTGCCTATGGGTTTAAATGATCTTATTTTCTAAGGAGAGACTGGAATGCTTTATAAAAGATTAACTGTATTGAATCTCTTTCATAGGTATGTCGCCATATAAAAAATGGGGATGTCCTCTTACTGAATCGTCAGCCCACCCTTCATAGACCGTCCATTCAAGCCCACCGGGCAAGAATCCTGCCCGGAGAAAAGGTGCTGAGGCTTCACTATGCCAACTGCAAAGCCTACAATGCTGATTTTGATGGTGATGAAATGAATGCTCATTTCCCTCAGAGCGAGCTGGGTCGGGCAGAAGCCTATGTGTTAGCCTGCACTGATGAACAGTATCTTGTTCCGAAGGTAAATAAAACCACCTCAGTGGAAAACTGTATCCTTTCAATGGAGGGAGAAGAGCTGTCAAAAAGAACTCTTCACTCCCAAACTATTGTGCCTTTGTATGCTTGTAATGGATCAGATTTTGGAAGATACTCATATGTAATTCCCACATCACCTATTCTTTTTGTATATCTTAGGATGGCAAGCCGCTGGCAGGCTTAATCCAGGATCATATGATCTCTGGCACCAGCATGACAATCCGCGGCTGCTTTTTCACAAGAGAACAGTACATGGAGCTGATATATCGAGGACTGACGGACAAAAAGGGAAGAGTGAAAATCCTTCCACCAGCCATTCTAAAACCACAGCACTTATGGACAGGAAAACAGGTTAAGTTAAGACTATTAAGAAAAAAGACTGTTTAGAACTAAGCAAATTACCATAGGTGAAACCAGAACTAGCTATAGTGACTGAAAAACATGGTCACCAGTAGGCAGGCAACACTGCAGTCTTCATGTGTATACTACCTTGAGTTGCACCGCTTTCTGTCCTTTTAAATAACGATATAGGAATTGGAGCATAACGTGACCTAAGAACGGCCATACTGGGTCAGACCAGAGGTCTATCACGCCCAGTCCTGTCTTCCAATAGTAGCGAATGCCAGGTGTCCCAGAGGAATAAACAGAACAGATAATCATCGAGTGATCCCTTCCCTGTTGCCCATTCCCAGTTTCTGACAAACAAAATGTACTTAGTCATTTAGTCTTGGCAGTGATTCACCTAGAATTGTGGCACAATTCACAGTACGAGCTGAAGGAGGAGATGCACATGTAGGACAGAAGCAGAGGGAATGATGCAACTGCTGCTTAGTGGTTTACTTTCCTTTTGGGGGTGTCATCTACATTAATCCTTTGAGATGCTTTTTACAGGTGCCTTTTTTTACTGGAATTTCTCATGTATGCATCCGATATCAAAACAGTTCTTCTATTGTCCATAGGAAGTAGAATTTTTTGCTGGGAGGTGGTAGGAGTTGAAAGTTGTATCTCAGTTTAAATCTCTAAATTTAATTTTGACAGGCGAAGTCTTATCTGTTTTTTGGACATGTTTGCAACAATGTTGATTGTAGTTATGTAATATCTGATAGTCCCTGCTGGAGCATTTCTTGCTTTTTCAGAAGGAGTATTCTGCATGCAGTTACTGTGGTCCTTGGCACAGTAAGGGAATCTTCTAGTGCTGTATTATTCTGGTATGCCGCCAGATGTCTGTCAGTAGTCTCTTATTACCCATATATGTAATGAGCCTGAATTTTAACATATGGCAAAGGAGAGTAAAAAACAGTTTTTAAAGTTCTGTATAAATCTGAATACAATATTTTAAAAGATACTGCTTTATTCTACAGTAATTGCCTGAGAGTTTACAATAGTGTTACTGCACTGGAGCATCTGGAATTCATTACTGTAGAATAATACATTATTATTTGAATATGGGAAACTAAACAAAAAGGAACATCTGTTGGTTTTGGATAACTGAGGGCAATACCTTAGGGAACATTCAGAGTCTGTGGGTAACCACAGCGTAATCCTTTCCTGCATGCTGACTTCCAGCATTCCTGGCAGATTTCAGCTGTTGGCCAGGTGAGCTGCTGGAACAGGGCTGAGTGTCAGGGTTTTCTGTTGCGTGCAGGTGACTGTATTCTCTCTCCTAGTGTGCCACAGTGAGGTGAGGGTTATGAAAAACTGGTGGCTTCTAGCAGTTTGTTAATCCTGCCCGACGTTTTTTCTTTTCAGGTTGTCTCTACGTTGCTCATAAACGTAATCCCTGAAAATCAAATCCCGCTAAATTTGTCTGGGAAAGCTAAGATTGGTGGAAGAGCTTGGGTAAAAGGCCCCCAAAACAGAATTTCTGGATCTAACCTTGATTCAATGTGTGAATCTCAGGTATGCTTGTGGAAATAAGTGGCAATGGAGGCAAGGACTTATTTAAAAAACCCTGTAGTGGAGAAATATTTATTTTAAAAAAAAAAAAGAGCTTTTATAATGTTAGAAGTGGTGATGTGAGCTTGGGATATAAATTCTATCTTTCTTTTGTTAGAATATCTTAAGCATCTGTCCATAGAAGCTACTGTCGGAAGAGATGTTCTGACAAAACTTCTATCAACAGATCATGTCTACGTATAAAAGTGTATTTAATCTTTTGACCCACTGTGTCGACAAAAGAGCCCCCTGGAGAGTCTACACAGCATTTTTCTCAACTGTTTCTGTTGACAAAATGCATTTTGTGTGTAGACAACCTGTGAGTTTTGTCTACAAAACCCCAGATTTGTCTACAAAAGTTTCTAGTGTAGATGTAGTCTTAGAGTATTTTCTCTGCCTTCTACCATTTAGCAGATGAGGCAATTAGTATGCATCTGCTTAACTGGTTTTGTAAATATATTTTCAGGATGGAATGTATTCTGAAAGTGCAAATTCTTTTTGCAACTCCACTATTTTAATTCACTTGTTTATACTTCACCAGTAGATATTGATATAACATCTACAAGCATTTTGTATGTTCTTATTCCTCATGATAGTTTGTTCTTATCATTCTACTTAACTACCTGCTCTGTGGTCAAAAATTGACTCTTGTCTGCCTATGATCAGAATAGCTGCTTCCCTATTTGTTTAAATCTCTCATCTCGTCCTGTCCACCAGGTTATCATTAGAGAAGGGGAGTTGCTTTGTGGAATCTTGGACAAAGCTCAGTATGGCAGCTCTGCCTACGGCCTAGTCCACTGCTGCCATGAAGTCTATGGTGGTGAAACCAGCGGAAGGGTGCTTACATGTCTAGCTCGCCTCTTTACTGCCTATCTGCAGTTGTACAAGGGATTCACAATGGGTGAGTATGGAAAATGTAAATTCGCCCTTGTATTGCTGCAGCATTTCCTGAGGTGCAAAACAGTTTTGTGCACTTTGTTCCTGAATCTGAGCATCCACCTAGCATGGCTTTCTTTCTATTCAGTGTGCATTTCAGTTCCTTCTAAACATTACAGAGAAGTGATGCAATATCAAGAAAACCCATCACTAAGTTATCTGCTGTCCTCTACTTTACAGTAAACTTTTTCATATCCCGCAGCCCTGGGACAATGAGGTTGCCGGATAGTCAAAAATTCTGGATAATAGAGAGGTATACCACCAATGTGTAACACTAAAGAAAAACAAGATTTGATACTAAGAAACAAAAATGTATGCAGAGTACTTTATTTATCAACAATGGTAGTCTGGTAGACTGTAAACTTATGCTGTAGTTGATGGATTTATTTGTATTTACTTTCACTATACTGTACTTACAAAAGATGTAACTAAAATTTATATATGGTTAAAATGCTCGTTATTTGAAAGTTCCGAAGGATAGAATGCCAGTTAAGACAGAGTTTACTGTATATGTATCTGGTAACCTTTGGTCAGATCACAATTATATTATAAAATCTTAAGCTTATTTTTCCACATAAGTGTAAAAAAACCACCAAGCAACATGGTAACCAAAGCCTAACAGTGTATTCAGATTAAAGGATTCTAACGTCTTATCAATGAAGTCTTGCATTTACTTTGGGGCTGTTAATTTTTCTGTGGAACCGATTGTTGTTTTGCATCAGCTTTGCAAAATCACAGTGCAAATTACTCAGCCAAGTACAAAATATATTTTCTTCTTCGAGTGGTCCCCGTGGGTGCTCCACAGTAGGTGTCAGGCTCGCCCGGCACTGCAGATTGGAATTCTTCTAGCAGTTTCCATTGGATCGCGCATGCACCGATGTGCGCCGCTCCCCTGCGTGCCCTCGGTCATGTGCGCAATCCGATCCCCACCAGTTCCTTCTCAACCGCCAATGGCTGCAGACAGAATCCACTCCCACCTGGCCTACCCTCAAGGACGCTGCCCACGAGGCGAGGCTGAAGCAGGAGGTAGATCACCTCATGTTCATAGGGGCGGTCGAAAGAGTGCCGGAACAATTCCAAGGGAAAGGTTTTTACTCACGCTACTTCCTAACACAGAAGAAAACAGGAGGCTGGAGGCCGGAGGCCGATTTTGGATCTACGGGGCCTCAACCGTTACTTGCACAAGCAGCGCTTCCGGATGATTACAGTTGCCTCCATACTTACGACACTGGACGATGGAGACTGGTTTGCAGCCCTCGACTTACAAGACGCTTACTTCCATATAACAATCCACCCGGCACACAGACGCTTCCTCCGCTTCACGGTCGGCAGGGAGCATTTCCAATACAGGGTTCTTCTGTTCGGCCTATCCTTGGCACCCAGAGTCTTTACCAAAACCCTGGCAGTGGTATCAGCCTACCTGCACAGGCAGGGGGTGTTTATTTTTCCATATCTGGACGACTGCCTACTGAAAGGGGCCTCAAAGGCAGAGGTCCTACGCATGATACGCATCACCGCGAACACTTTTACTTCGCTGGGCCTAGTTATCAACCTCGCAAAGTCAAAGACCGAACCCACGCAAGATATAGAGTTCATAGGGGCACGCATAAACTCTCGCATCAAGAGTATACCTGCCCGACGCCCGCTTCCGCACCATCAGCTCCCTGGTGCAAGTCATGATGTACAGACCTGCAGTGCTGGTCCTAACGTGCCTGCAACTGTTGGGGCACGTGTTGGCAGCTACATGTGTGGTACAGAATGCCAGGTTACACATGCGAACCCCGCAGCATTGGCTAGCGAGTGTTTACAAACCGGCATCCCATACCGTCCACAGGGTAGTGTCACCCACGACGGAAGTGCGGAGATCGCTAGCGTGGTGGGAAAATCCCAAGAACCTGCTAGTGGGGGTGCCCTTCCACCAACCACAAATTTCTATTTTTCTTACAACCGACGCCTCCCACATAGGATGGGGAGCGCACATGGGCAGCAAGGTGACGCAAGGGCTATGGCCCCTGTGGAACAGACACTGCACATAAACATACTGGAGCTCAGAGCAGTGTTCAGTGCGTGCAGACATTTTCGGAAATACCTGCACAGCAAAGTAGTCGGGATCAATACCGACAATACCTCCACTATGTTTTACATCAATCGACAAGGAGGGGCACGATGCCGTGCATTATGTGCGGAAGCACTCTGATTGTGGAATTGGTGCATCGCCAGCAACATAGTGTTGAAAGCCTCGTACTTGCTGGGCGCTCACAACGTGAAGGCAGATCAACTGAGCAGGCGCTTCCCACTCATGCACGAATGGCAGATCCGCTCCGACCTGCTACGGCGCATATTTTGTGCCTGGGGGTTTCCCCAAGTCAATTTGTTTGCCACCCAGTACAACAAGAAGTGTCCCCAGTACTGCTCCAGAGCAGGAATAGGGTGGGGGTCCCTGGGGGACGCATTCATGGTCTCATGGAAGGGCCCTCTACTCTATGCGTTTCCTCCCACAACGCTTATCCACAAGGTTCTGCAGAAAGCCAGAAGGGAGAGAGCTCGCATGATACTCATAGTTCCAACTTGGCACTGGCAACAATGGTTTCCCTTGCTTCTGCGCATGTCGGATCGTCCACCACTCCCCCTACCGGTGGCGCCGGACTTACTCACGCAGGCTCAGTGGTCCATAGTGCACCCGCACCCTCAGGGACTACGCCTACAAGCATGGTTAATCCATGGCTCAGCGCCTTAGAGAGCACGTGTATGGAGGGAGTACAACAAGTCTTAGAGTGTAGCCGAAGGACCTCCACCAGGAGGACTTACGAACAGAAATGGACACGCTTTACAGCCTGGTGCTCCGCCAGACAGTTAGCTCCCCTTGACGTTCCTATAACTGTAATACTAGAATACCTATTGGACCTCAAACGAGATGGGCTTTCTCTATCCTCGCTAAAGGTCTACCTTGCCGCTGTATCAGCTTTTCGGCACAAAGAGGAAGGGCCCACCGTATTTGCCCACCTTATTGTCACAAGGTTCTTGAAGGGGCTGGTAAATCTGTACCCCCCCTCAAAAACCGCTACCACCGTCGTGGAGTTTGGACTTGGTGCTCCACGCGCTATCGGGACCACCCGTCAAACCATTAGCCACGGTACCCCTCCGACTCCTTACCATGAAAACAACCTTCCTCCTTGAGATTACCTCAGCCCGCAGGGTGAGCGAGCTCGCAGCATTGATGGCAACACCGCCCTGCACAGTATTCTCAAAGGAGGCGGTAATCTTACAGTTACACCCAGCCTTCATTCCAAAAGTTTCCTCGGAGTTCCATCTTAACGAACCAATAGTCTTACCCTTGTTTTACCCAAAGCCTCACAGCTCCAGCAAGGAGGCGTGCCTGCATCTCAGATGTGAGAAGGTGCGTTGGCCTTTTACATAGACAGAACTAAGTCCTTCCGCAAAACGGACAGGCTTCTGGTGTCTCTCACTCCCAGGTCAAAAGGGGAAGGCCTCTCTTCCCAGAGAATTTCAAAGCACATTGTGTCCTGTATAAACTGTGCTACGAGCTTCGAAAGACTCCTTTGCTAGCCCCGCCTAGGGCTCACTCTACCAGGGCGGTGGCGGCATCAACAGCCTTCTTCAAGGGAATCGCGTTGAAAGACATCTGTAGAGCGGCGACCTGGTCATCCTACGACACCTTTGCCAAGCATTACGCCCTGCATCGGGTGTTCGATGAGGATACCCGTCTGTCGACAGCAGTCCTCTCGGGGGCAAGCTGCACATGAATCGAGTATCCACCTCCTTACTTGGGTTACTGCTGGGTAGTCACCTGTTGTGGAGCACCCACGGGGACCACTCGAAGAAAGAGAAGTTACTCACCTGTAGTAACAATGGTTCTTCGAGATGTGTCCCCATGGGTGCTCCACCACCCACCCATCCTCCCTGCTTCGGATCTCTGTCCGGTGTTTTTCAGGAGCATCTGAGGCGGTTGATCAAGGAACTGGGGGGGATCGAGTCACGCACATATGACGGAGGGCGCGCAGGGGAGCGGTGCGCATCGGCACATGCGCGATCCAATGGAAACTGCTAGAAGAATTCTGATCTGTGGCGCCGGGCGAGCCCGACACCTACTGTGGAGCACCCACGGGGACATATCTTGAAGAACCATCGTTACTACAGGTGAGTAACTTCTCTATCCCCAAACACTGCCATCAACACGTTTCTCTGGCCATCTGGCTGAGTAGAGTTTTATAAGACTTTGATTTGTATAAATCATTTGTACTTGTGTAGAGTCTGGATACTATGTAGACTAGCTACACATGATCACTAGAAGATTGCTTGGGCCCTTCAGAGAAGGGGGCTGGGGCTGTGGGGGGTACAGGAGTCAGAGCAGGGCTATGGGGTTAGGTGAGAGTGGTAGTGCAGGAGTTAGGAAGTTTGGGGGAGCTCAGGGCAGGGGTTGTGGGGGTAAAGGAATTGGAGCAGGGGTAGGAGCGATGGGGTGCAGAAGTCAGAGCTGGGAGCTGCAGGGGTGCTCAGGTCAGGAGGTGGGGACTGCACTGCCCCAGCCACCAGCTGCTGTCCCCCAGGCAGGAGCTGCACTACCTGGCCACTTGCTGCTGCTCCATCACGCTCCGGGGCTGTTGGATGTGGTTGCTTGCTACTCCAAGGTGGTCATTCTGGAGTATAATAGTCCCTGCTACCAGACCTCTCCCTTTCCATTTGATGAGAAATAATCTCATTCCATGCATTTTCCTGGCACAAGCAAGCCTTGAATTTGCTTTAAGTCATAAGAGGAAGCCGCATGCCAAATTTGGTGGTCCTAGCTCTTACCACTTAAGAGCTCTTCTTGAAGAGAGAGATTCACAGGTGGTCAGAGACAAAAACGCTCAAATACATAGTAGATTTATGTATGTGGGTATGGTTGTATTTTTCAGTAGATGCCAGTACTGTCTACCACTCTGACTCCAACCCCTTTATTACAGACAATGCTAGTTAACACCACCTATTATTAAGAATGCCCAGTGTTTTCCATTAGAAGACCCCATTTTCTGTTTATATCTTTGTCAAACTTCACTGTTTTTTGTGCTGAAATTTCCAATGTGGAGTGACTGTCTCAGGCTGAATTGTTTGGAAAGTAATGACCAAAACAATTCAGCTGTTTCCAAGAACCAGGTTAGGGGAAAAATTGTTTTGCTTGTGTTAAACAAACAAAATAAAATAAACTGGGGACCTTTCATTTGCAAAATTATAGCATTCCCTTGCTTTGGAGCAAGGACTTGAAATTTGGTGGGATATTGTCCTTTATGTTAGCAAGGGTGCCTTTTGCCATCCCTGTGAAAATCCTGCTGCACTTGACTAAGTTAATAAGCCTTTGAAAAATCTTAGTTTGCACACACTCAATAGCTGTTTCCCAAAGATACTGGGCATAACTTTGCTTACAGTTGCAGCTCTGACCTGCTTCATGTTCTGTCTGAGCTTTGAACGTAATAGAAGTACCATGTAATGCTAAGTACCATAAATGAGCAGGTTGTCTGTCTCTCAGATTGGGCACTGAAAATGTATGAGTACTTCTGACATTAATTTCACTGTGCCCTTGCATCTGTAAAATGGGAATAATACCCCCTCAAATCTCAGGGCATTGTGTAAATAAATTCACTCTTCGTGAAGTGTTCAGATATTACAGTGCCCTAGAAAAGCCCAGGAGGAAATGAATAACTATCTTTTCAGAGCAGGCTTTGAATCATGTACATTAAACTAACTCCAGTGGGTGGGGCGGGGGTGGGAAGGTATGCATTGAACAATGAGAAAACAAATATTGACTAGCTGCTTGTTATCAGTCGGCATCATCCATTTTGTTCACTCTGTAAGGCAGGGGTCCTGTGAAAAGAACAGCATGTGATCACTTAATTTAAAGGTGCTGTTAATGTGCCCACACAAGGTTACTGAAATAAGGTTGCATAGGCAACCTTTATTCAGGCATTTCCAAACTCTCTCTAATGCTATTTTTTTCCCCAGTCTTGCTGTTCTTTTAATGTAGCTTTTGTGTGTGTGGTGTAAGTTTTTATATGTAGACCAGCATGTCTACCCAAAAAAAGTCCGCAGTATTTTTCTTGTAGCAATTCAAATGTAATGAGTCTAATCCAAGCAGTTTGGTTGCTTCTTGTTTCTGATAAATCTCTGTGTATCCCCACACTGACACTCAAACATACTATTATGTTCAAAGGTGTCCAGTGCATAAAGCCAAGGTGTGTCAGGATTCACATTTAGACCATTATACAATTAATCTTTTCTATACCATTGTTGCAGGAGTTGAAGATATTTTGGTCAAACCCCACGCAGACCACAGAAGACACCAAATTATCGAAGAGTCCACCTGTTGTGGTACCAGGGTAAGCACATCTTAGAGCAGGATATTAATTCTTTCAAGTTCATTTCAGACTGTTGCTTTGTGTAATTGCATCTGCTTTGGCACCTAAGAGACTTTTTCTCTTTCAGGCTGTGAGAGCTGCATTTAACTTGCTAGAAACAGCGTCCTGTGAAGAGGTCCAAGGGAAATGGCAGGATGCCCATCTCCACAAAGACCAGAGGGATTTTAATATGGTTGATCTGAAATTCAAGGAGGAAGTAAACAATTACAGCAATGAGGTTAACAAGGTTCGCATTGAGAAGCATCCATATGTGCTATATTGTTTGGAGATTTTCCTTATTATGTTTATTTAATGCTGATGAAAGGTGCCTGACAATCCGGTGGTCAGAGATCTTCATCTGTCCACAACATGGACCTTTCCAGGCTGCCTTGCTAGTGTTCCTCTGTTGTCATCTTGGTTTGTTTGGGAGGGGTATGGTGTGTGAGAAAAAGAAGCTGGTTTAACTTTTAAGGTTCTTCTAATGTTTGTCATCAGAGCCTAGCAACAAGGCTGCCAACTGCAGTAGTGCTTCTAGGCAAGAATAAACATTTTATGGAAACCAGCTCTGTTTTCTATAAATGTCATTTTGAGTGACTTGGTTCACATTTTTTTCTTAGTACCAACAGAAATTCCTGTGATTTACTTAGAAATGTGAACTTGACTCTTTGGTATCTTTTTTTCAAAACATTTTTTAGGCGTGCATGCCCCTGGGTCTTCACAGGAGCTTCCCAGAGAACAACTTGCAGTTAATGGTACAGTCAGGAGCCAAAGGATCCACTGTCAATACAATGCAGGTATTAAAGTAATTATTTTTATAATACTCAGTGGCTTGTCTCCAAGGTTCTTTCTACAAATCTAGCCTATCAAGGGGCTATTTCAGGAATGGCTTTTGTATTCTGTAATAAAATAGGGTTATTTATTCTTAGCTTTGGGAGCTGGAAGGGAACAATTTTGGCATGGAGCAATTTTTAGGGAAATATAATGAGTCAGAGACCTCACTGACACACACAATGGTGAGAGATGAGTATTTTCAATATGACCCCATTTCACCTTGTCATCAGTTCGGAGAATAGCAAGATTTGTTGCAAAAACAACTTTTGAGTAGGGGATGAAATAATGAAGAGTATCAAAAGAAACCCCAGTTCAGAGTTGTAATTGTTTTGTCATATTTCACAATAGAACTTTGTACCATCAGGGTAAACCTTGACTGTGTAGGAGACAGTTTTCTCAGATGAATGACCTTGCACAGAAACTAAGGGCAGGTCTGCACTGCAAAAGACATTTGACCTAAGATATGTAACTCCAGCTATGAGAATTGTGTAGCTGGAGTATGTATATTGTAAATCAAGTTTCCAGTATGGCTCTAGAGTTGGAGGTCAACAGGAGAAACTCACCGTTGACAGGAATGCCCTCAGGGTTTGATTTGGCCTATTTTTACTAGGCATGCTGAGTCAAACCCTGGAAGATCAACTGCAGCAGAACTGATCTTCCACTTAGTGTTGATGAGACCAAAGGCCCTCAGAGCTTTCCACTCCTCCCTCTGGGAGGATAATGACAAAGAGAGTGAACCAGCATGACAGATGTCAGCCATGTTGCTTAAATTAATGCACTATTGAAAGGCGCTCCGATACTGTGATGAAAAGAGTAGAGGGACCCATATCAAATGTAATAGAATTTTATTTCTACATCCATTTAATGACCAACACCAAGCAAAAGAGAGGAATGCCTACTTTGTTTTAGTCTTTATTGTGATCACCTGCTCAATTGAATATTCAGCGCCTAATTAGTATTATGATGCTTCCGGCCACAGTGCTTCCAAAGTGCGTGGCTCAGCACGGCTACACGGGGGTCCTTTTCGAAAGGACCCCGCACCTTTCGATATCCTGGGATAAGGGGATTTCGAAAGGTGCTGGGTCCTTTTGAAAAGGACCCCCCTGTAGCTGCACTGAGCCCAGCGCTTTCGAAGAGCCGCGGCCAGAAGCGTCCTAATGCTAATGAGGTGCTGAATATTCAATTCAGCAGCTCATTAGTAATCTTCGAAATGGCCATTAGCATGGCTATTTTGAAGGTTTGTGCCCGTGTATGTTAATAACAAGGTGGAAGCTACACAAGGTAAAAGAGGGAAGGAAGAAGTTAAACAATATCTAGGTAAGTTAGATGCATTCAAGCCTGATGAAATTCATCCTGGGGTGTACAGAGAGCTAGCTGAAGCAAATTTGGAATGGTTAGTGATTATTTGCAAGCTCTCATGTAGGATAAGTGAAGTCCAAGACAATGGGAGAAAGGTACTACAACTGCCTATCTTTAATTCCCTTGCTACTCTTTGTTCCCCTTTTTATACACCTGTCTGCCTAACTTTGAAACCTGGAAAGATACTAAAACTAATGTATTAAACAATCAGTGTATAGGCACCTAGAGGATAATACAATTGTAGGGAACAAATGATGCCATATCAACCTAATGTCCTCCTTTAACAGGTGTACTCAATTACTAGATGAGGTTGGGAGTGGGGGAACAGATGTGTTATATCTTGATTGTAGCAGGGCTTTTGACACAGTCCCACATGATGTTCTCATAAGTAAACAAGGGAAGTGAGGTCTAGGTACTGGTTGCAGGATGTAATTAGTGGTGTCCTGCTGGGTTGTTCCTGGGTCTAGTACTGTTCAATATTTTTATTAAATAGCATGGAAAATGGAGTAAGTTTATAAAATTTGCTAATGATACCAAACTGGCAGAGAGCTTCGAAGACTTTGGATGACAGGATTATAATTCAAATTGAGCTTGACAAATTGGAGAATTGGTCTGAAATTCAATGAAGATAAATGCAAAATACTTGATTTAGGAAGGAACACTCAAATACACACTTTGAAATGGGGAATAACTGGCTTAGGGGTAGTATTGCTGAAAAAGATCTGAAAGTTACAATGGATCACAAACTGACAATGAGTCATGAACATATTTTGGGGGTCTTATAAGCAGCAGTGAGTGTCAAGTTTTTTTGTCTTGCTCTGCTTTGCACTTGTGAGGACTTAGCCGGAGTACTTTGTCTAGTTCTGGGTAGCGCAGTTGACGAAACCTGCTCCACATGTACAGAAGAGGACAAAAATGACTGAAGGCTCAGGAACCCTGACCTGTGAGGAAAAGTTAGGGAAAAATAATTCTGGGGGTTGGGGGAAGTGAGGGTTGATTTGATGAGTCTTCATATATGTGAAAGGCTGTTATAAAGAAGACTGATTTGTTCTCCATGTCCACAGAAGATAAGACACGTAGTAAGGATGCAACGTGGAGGATTTTAGTTAGATGGTAAGGGCAAACTTTCCAGCTTTCTCAGAAGTGCAGAGAAGGGGAGGGGGCAAACAGCAGGGCAGACTTCCCTTTAAGAGACAGAAAGGGGCTTCTCTCAGAAATTTACCCAGCAGCAGCCAGTGCACTCCCTGTGTCACTCACACCTAGCCAGTCTGTGCTCCCCACACACAGTCACTGTCACATATACACTGCAGCACACACTCAATGTGTGCCACAGTCTGTGTCTCACATACAAAATGTTTCTTTTTCATACTCTCGCACTTCGTCTCTCTCTGTAGGCCCCAGCCCATGACCACTATCAAAATTAGTGGAGTTGCCCCCTATGGAAGTTACTGCCCACTCCTGTTCTTAACAGTGTCTATTATTTTATATGTAAATAATTCTTTCAAGAGGGAAAAGATGTTACACTCTTGATTCAGATAAGTGTAAGACAGAAAAATTAAGTTTTGCATGTCATTCTATTTCCTTTGTGCTTGCATCTTTCCAATATAGATTTCATGCTTGCTGGGCCAAATTGAGTTGGAGGGTCGAAGGCCACCTCTGATGCCATCTGGTAGATCACTGCCCTGTTTCCAGCCTTATGATTTTTCCCCTAGATCAGGAGGATTTGTGACTGGCAGATTTCTCACAGGCATCAAACCTGCTGTAAGTATTCTGCTTAGGCTCCTGTTTCTATTTCCCTCTTTCATGCTTTACTTGTACTGTAAATTATTTAGATCCAGATACTAAAGTGGAGACTGTCCTAAATATTTAGATAAATACTTTTCCAACATAATTTCAGGTACTGCTCTTGAGAACTGTAGTGCATGCGCTATGTTAAAACGTTCCCTGGCAGCATCAAGCTGTTCTGCCGCCTTCTTCTTCTTCTCATGAAGATTGTGCTTGTGTCTTAGGAGTTCTTCTTTCACTGCATGGCTGGCAGGGAAGGTCTGGTGGATACAGCTGTGAAAACCAGCCGATCTGGATACCTTCAGAGGTAAAAGTTGCTCTTTGGAAACTTATGACATTTTAAACTTTTTTTCCCTGAAGTATTTTAACTTATGCAATAGATGCAAATCATCGAGTCCAATTGTACAGAAGCTAGTGGGTTCCTAAAGCATGATTTCATCAGGGAAGCTTTTGAGGGCTGAAGTCCTATTGGTCTTTTTCATTTCTAACCTCTCTGATTTGTAGTGAAACTGGCTTCTTATCTGTACCAGGAAAAGAAGTCCTTCGAAAGAAAATAAGAATATAAGAGTGCAGTGTCGATTGTCTTGGCCAAATAGCTATAGTCCATAGTCAAACAACTTCAGAGTAGGCCCTATTTCCAGTATAGTGAATTTTTAGTAGTGACAATACAAAATACCCACCTAAATAATCTGTGGCCCATCTGGAAAGAGTTAATCTCAAGTCTCAGTCCCACTCCTATTGAATGTGTGTCCATATCTCTCAAATCACCACTGCTATTAGCAGAGAGGTCAAAGATCAAAATGGGTATAAAGTGAACTATCCTCTTGCTCTTTATGGGGGTCCCTTCAGTTCATGGTCAAGGCAAATGGGAGTGGTCTGTCATAACTGTACTATGGCTACATGAGATTTTAGCATGCAGAGTTCCTGATCATCCCTAACACTTCTTTGAAAGTTATTGACTCGAGTATAGTCTGAGTTAAAAAATCTGTCATGACCTAGTTGTTCCCGAGTCTCTGAAACCGCTTGTTTTCTTGCAGGTGTATAGTAAAGCACTTGGAAGGACTGGTAGTACAGTACGACCTGACTGTGAGGGACAGTGATGGTAGTGTGGTGCAGTTTCTTTATGGTGAAGATGGACTAGATATTCCCCGGACCCAATTCCTGCAACCCAAGCAGTTTCCTTTCATCGCAGATAACTATGAGGTATAACACACTGATCTTAAACTCACATGGGGGAGGAGGAAAGGCACGTGCATGTACTTAGCATCTTGTTAGAGCTGTGAGGAATACAGTGACATATTTCATGGCATTGTCTGAATGTTCATCTCTTACATTTAATACAGTATTTTTATTTTTCCCAACTCATTCAGACTGTAAAAGTGTTTGACTGAACTGAGGAATAACGGAGCTGAGTTTGGTTCTCAGTGGCATCTCAGGCTTGTTAACACCTGTACTCCCCCTTCCACTCTAGCCTTGGCAATTGATATGAATCCAACCTATATTGTTCAGCAGCATCATGGCAAATATTTTCCCTTCGTATTGTCACATCAGCCTTGGTTATTATACAATGACAATAGTCACATGAAGCAAAAGTGGTTTTAAAAGTCAGTTTTGTTGGAAAATAGAATATATTATGAGAACTGTCAATTCTGAGGGCCATTCTATGTCCGTTTGTTATAATGACTGTAGGGTGAGGAAACTCTCATAAGGAGAACTAGAAGCCATATGCTTTGGGTCTCTTTTTTCCCCTCTCTAGGTGATACGGAAGTCTAAACACATAGATGAAGTTTTGTCCAAGATGGACCCTCAGCAAGCAAGTCAGCACTTCAGAGCTATCAGAAAGTGGCACGCTAAGCATCAAGTTTCTTTGCCAAGGGAAGGTGCTTTCCTCCTTTATTCTCAGAAAAAAATGGCAGGAGTGAAGGAACGAACCTTAGGAGGGGAAATCATAAATGGCAGAGACCCTCCAAACCTACAGGTAAGGCAAAGAACAAATGAGCTGATGGAACGCTTGAGTGCAGGATTTGTTGGGGGCAGGGAAGATAGATCTGATGCCCCTTGCCTAGCGTGTCTTTTATCCCAGAGTGCTATCTGAGCTTCTGAAATTGAGCCGTCTCTAAGGTGGAATGTATAAATGCTTATTGCGTGATGGTGGGAAGAGGCTAAGAACTCTGATGTAGGCCTTGGGATTTTGAACATCCCTGCAGAGTAGTCTCTTCTGACAGACTGATGCACAGCAGGCTAGGTGAAAGTCCATTTAATGGGGAAGGGTAAAAGGCTGAATCAATCTAACTACTCAAAGTCTTATACTTCAGAGTGCTAATTTGTCCCTGATAGCTTCTAATTAATAAAGCAAATGGTGTAAACAGTTGCCACTCCAGCTATTTCAGTGTGGTTGCTTTTACATATAACAAATCTGAATGTGCTCTATTAATTGTGAGTTCAAGCATCAAAGCTTGATTTTAAATATTGCCAGTGACGGAGGCTTGTCTGCAACATTTGATTGTCTCAATGGTTAATTAGCCTCACCGTAAAATTTGAAGAGTGTAACTCTCGTAACTCATCTGAAGTGATCATAAATACTGTTGCTGGTCTGATTTACACATTTGTGATGTAATTATCGTTCTGCTAACTTTCAGTGCAATTCAGGTACATAGAATGTGAAACATAACATATGAATTACTTCTTATTAGGGGACCCATTCATCCCTAAGCTAAGCCCTGGAAGACAAGGGAGTTATATGAGAAATGAATTGGACCCATTGTGTATAACAAATGTTTTAGTTTGGTATCATCTTGTGTTTTAATAAATGCAAAATATGAAAGGTTGATTTTTTTTTCTCATTAAAACTGAAGAACAGAAATATGGGCCTAGACAATATAATCTAATTTCTTTGTCCTGTCAGCGCTGATAAGGTTCAAGCTAAATGGCAAAATCTCCTTTTAATTAACACCTGTGGTATTAAAGCCTTGGCTGTTGTAAACATGCAAAACTCCATTGGTTTGCCAAGTTTACGTTACGTGAGGATCTGAGGAAAGTAGTGTTTGTACTTTAGGAGTGGCATCCTTTTGTCTGAGGTAGTATTGCACCAGAATAGAATAGGAATCCTTATTTTGCTAGAAGTGCAATTTTTATGATACTTGCAACAGAGATCATTCAAGGTCATATGTTGCTGTTGGTTAAAGATGTTTTAACCCCAGTTGCCTGCACATTTCATTCCATCCTATCTGTAGACAATCCCCCCGCCCACTTTCAATTATAATTGGAAAAACTATTCTTAACTTTATCCTGAACAGTTACGTAGTATTACTGCATACTGTTAACCTCTATTGAGGCAATTGACTCTCTGACATAACTGCATTTCAGTGGTGAAATAAATGACTATTGTGTACAGCTGGTATCTTTAAATTGGTTAAATGTTTTGTGTCAGAGATATTATCATGAACATAAACATACCTCATGTGACATCTGCTGTTATCTTACTGGCACAGTGGTCATTTTTCCCTTGTCTGTGGCTTGATGTAATGCTGCATGGGTAAACAGTGGCTCATTTTACTATTGGCTGTTACTTGCAGGTACAGAAGATGTGGTGTGAGCTGGATGAGAGGAGCCGGAGAAAATATCTAAAGAGGACGTCCAAGTGTCCTGACCCCTGTGTGGCTGTCTGGCGTCCGGATATTTATTTTGCATCTGTTTCAGAAACATTTGAAAGGGAAGTGGAGAATTACGTCAGTGAATGGAATGCTCAAAACAGCAGAAGCTATGTAAAATCAGCACTTTCTTGTGATAGGTAACAAACTTCATACATACAAAATTTTGAGGATTAAAGGGACTTTGAAGTACCCTGGGCACTTCCAAGTACCGGCGGGTGAGCCGCAGCTACACACAAGCCAGTACTTTGAAGTTTAACACTTCAGAGTTGCTCCGGCGGGGGGGTGGAGTTTGCTTAATGAAGTGCTGCATATGCACTGCAGCACTTCGTTAATAAACTCCCAACACCCTACTTACCATCTTCCCTTTGAAGCAGGGAGCTAGGGTGGACACAGCCCTCGTGAAATAGTTTTTCCTAATACCCAACCTAGGCCTCCTCTCCACCCCAACTTGAGACCATTGCACCTCATTCTGTTGTTTGTCACCACTGAGAACAGCCTTTCTCCATCCTCTTCAAAACCACCTTCTGGTAGTCGAAGGCCGCTATCAGATCCACTCTCACTCTTCTTTTCTGTGTAGACTAAATAAGCCCAATTTCATCAATCCCTTCTTATAAGTCACGCACTCCTGCCTCCTGACTAGTGCACCCACATCCTTTCTGTAATGAGAGGCCTAGATCTGGATGCAGTGCTCTAGATGAGGCCTCACCAGTGCTGAATAAATGGGAATAATCACTTCCCTAGTTCTGCTGGCAGTGCTTTTACTAATGCACCCCAGTGTACTATTAGCCTTCTTGACGACATGGGCACACTATTAACTCATATCCAGCTTCTCATCTACTGTAATCCCCAGGTTCTTTTCTCCAGAATTGGTTCCCAGCCTGTAATGGAGCTTGGGATTCCTCCATTCTGAGTGCAGGACTCTGCACTTGTCCTTGTTGAACCTCATCACATTTCATCTGGCCCAATCTTCCAGTTGGTCTGGGTATCCCTGGACACTCTCCCTAGTAGTGTCATCAAATTTGCTGAGGGTCTGCAATCCATGGCCTCATCCAGTTCATTAATCAAGATATTGAACAAAACTGGCCCCAGAACTGACTCTTGGGATACTCAGCTTGATGCTGGCCACCAACCAGACATAGAGCCATTGATCGCTGTCCATTGAGCCCAATGATCTAGACAGTTTTCTGTCTACCGTATAGTCCATTTATCTAATCCATACTTCCTTAACTTTCTGGAAAGGATAATATGGGAAAACCGTGTCAAAAGCTTTATGCAAGTCAAGGTGTATTATGCCCACCACCTTCCCCATATTCACCTCATCATGGAAAGCAATCAGGTTGCTCAGACATAACTTGCACTTGATGAATCCATGTTGAATACTCCTGATCATTTTCCTTGCCTCCAGGTTTTTCAAAATGGAGGTCTAGGAATGGGCAGTGCTATACAAGAGCTAGGTGGTATATTGTTATCCCTAGAGATGGGCTGTCTCCAGAACAAGGTTGATTTGCCTCTGCTGTGTGAATAGAGGGCTGCTGATCAACAACTTTTGCAAGTATTAAATTAAAAAAATGTTTGACATGAGAACGGAGAGGAGTATTGAGCTGTCTCTTTCAACCCAACTCATTCTTGATCTCAGAAGAACTACTGGAATGAATAATGGTCACTGCCAAGCACTCGCAGCCAGTTGCACTACTCTAACACTGTGTAAATGCAGCTGGAAATGTAAAGCATTGTAGTAATGATGCATTAAAAACGCGCTCTCACTCTACCACAGTGAAATCAATAGAAATAGCAAGGTAGTATTTAGTGTATCCCCTTTTATAAATGGGGAAGCTGAGACACCAAGGTTATGACTTGTTTCAGGCTCTTAGTTCTAAGCTTAGATCAGTAGACTGTGCCCCAGGTTTAGATTTGTAGCTGTGCTGCCTGTGAGAGGTGTGATTCCCAGTGGGACTAGATAGACGCATACTAGCTCAAAAAAGCAGCTAGGGACTTTGTGGCAATGGCTCAGGCTAGCTGCCAGAGTTCAAGCTTGCTCCAACCCTGGGTCTAGGCTTGGGTAACTAATTCAAGCTGTGCAGTGTCCACGCTGCTGTTTTTAATATGCTAACTTGAGCTGAAATAATGTGAGTTTGGGAACTGCACTTTCCTGCTGCACATAGATGTGCCCTTCAAGTTAGGTGAATTGACTTACTCTTTGTAGAGCACTAAATGTTTGCAGACCAATCTGTAGCAATGACTTTTTTCCAAAAGAAACTGGCTCTAAAACAGAAAACACTTTTGGTAAGCAGAGTAGTGCTGCAGTCTCTATCTGGTTTCCCCTTTGTACAGTGTTGAGTTAAACTCAGTGTGTGATATCTCTTGTCCAGATTAAAGAGCTTGCTGCATTTAAAGTGGCAGAGATCCTTATGTGACCCAGGAGAGGCTGTGGGTCTCCTTGCTGCTCAGAGCATTGGGGAGCCTTCCACACAGATGACTTTGAACACCTTTCACTTTGCTGGCAGAGGTGAAATGAATGTCACGCTGGGTATTCCAAGGTAAGAAACTATTATTCTTCCTTGGTTTGTTGTCCCTCTTGAAGCTTATAGGTAATGTGTACTAGAAACTGTATATGTGTGAACTGAGGGCAGAATAATCCTTCAGTGAGTGATTGTTGGTGATTATGTATAGAAAACAAGGGTGTGTTAAACCTTTTTTAGATTGAAAGAAACAAATTGGAGGTGGAACAAACAATTACATAAACGGTCATCTAGTCTAGGAGGAAATGTGATTGAATATCCTTTTTGTTTTACATTTTTAGTAACTATTTTACTTCACAAAATTTAAGGCATCTTGTTTGAATCGGGGAGAGGGCACTTGAGAGGTGTATCTGGTATATATTTGATGGGGGAACTGAATGTCAGATTGAAATGGAACAAGTGTTGCGCTGGCCACACTTTTAGATGCACGCTGATTTGAGGGCAGTTCCAGAGAGTGTTTTATGCTACTTCATTAAATGAACCATATTCTTATATCACTGTATCATGCCTTTATAGCTTAATTTTAAAGAGAGTATTTTCCGTTAAAGGTTACGGGAGATCCTGATGGTAGCAAGTGCTAACATTAAAACTCCAATGATGAGTGTTCCTGTGTTTAATACCAAAAAAGCTCACAAGAAGGTGAAAAGGCTTAGGAAACAGTTTACAAGGGTGTTCTTAGCTGAGGTGAGCCTCTCCTTTGTCTTCACGTGTACGTTTTGTGATTTCATGCAGCCTCCCAACCCCACCCCCCAAAAAAACAAAAACCACCTGTGCACACTAGGCACGCCATCAGTCTGCTCCTAAATATGAATAGCATGGGAGGGAGGGAGGGAGGTAGGCTTAGAAATTGATTTTGGGCTTTGGAGATCCTTGCTTACTTAGTTTATTGAATAAATCAGATAATTGGGACGAGACTTTGCCAAGTGTGTAAATTTAGAAACTGAGCGATGCTTGAATAAAAGTGTTGTCACAGGCTAGGACCTTTTAAAGAAATGGTAATGGATGGTGCATAGCAGTATGTTGAGGGGAAGGTCCAGGTATTATCTCCAGAGCAGCTTGTCTTGCTCTTGTGACCCACTCATTTTATTAAATGCTGGAAATGGAGTTTTTCATTATCTTAACCTTTATGAAATGGATTAATCCTAGAGAGACTTGCACCAGAGGGACTAGCTATTTTTCTAGGTTTCTCCTTAAGTTGTTGAGTTGACGAGGAAGAAAGCACTTGGGAGAATGGAGAGATGAGAGTATAATCTAGACTGTTTCCCAGGCTCTTCCAATCCCCTGCTTCCTCCGTCTTCTGCTGTCGTGTCTTGTCCCTTCTTAACACTGCTGCTGTTGCTGAGACACTGACACCATGAATGAGCAAAGGAACGTGAGTCATTAGCTTGAGTCTTTTGGCCCCTGGGGGGCTGAAACAGGGAAGCAGGTAAGACGGTTCTGTCAGAGAAGTAGTAAACATGTATCCAAATCTGCAGAGTAAATTTGAGCTGACAGTGCCGGATCAGGGTGTAGTCTCCTTCCCCTTGTTCCCAAAGCCAGCATGCAGGAAGCCTTTGACAGCTTGCTACATGCGACTCATCTCCTGAGAAAAGGGATGGAGTTTTGGGAAGCGGAGGAAAAGGCCTTGCTTGGAGTTGGCAGAAACTTTTACTCACTGTTCTTTAGGTCTTGCAGAAGGTTGAAATTGAGGAATCTCTGTGCATAGAAGGGAAACTAAGCAAACACCGCCTCTACCAAATCAAATTTTATTTCCTGCCGTACGAATACTATCGGGCAGAGAAATGTCTGAAGCCAAGGGACATCTTACGGTTTATGGAAACACGGTGAGTTTGCTCTCAAATACCTCTGCTGTTCATCTTCACTCATCCCCTCTGTCTAGTCCTATGGTTCAGTTTTAGGCTGTGGGATCACACCAGTGCTGCTTGGGGCTTCTGGTTTTGGATACTCAGGAATGGATTTGTGTACTAATGTCTGCATAGCTGTTCACTGGGCCAGTAAAAGGTTTTAAATGGAGAATGGCAAAGATTTTGGAAGAGTGAACTGTAGAGGACCATACATGGATCGTGTAGTTTGTATATGGGTGGCTAAATTTTCTGCTATTCTCTACTGACAAGTGCAAAGAAAATCTGCGTAATCAACTAACTCATTTGCATTTTGTTTATAATTCTGCTGCAGGCAGGATTATTGAATAATAAGGGATTTCATGCTTGTTTCTGACTAAATACGAACTTTCTCATATTAATCACATTTTGGGAGAAGCTGCTTTTCGATGTTTATTACCAGTCTAGCAGATATGCCTGGCATTGTTCAGGTCCTTAATGTAGTAATGTGTCTTTTTAGTTTTGTTTTTTTTTGTTTTGTTTCTGAAATTAAGAGGAAAATGTACATGCTGCATTTAAATGACTTTATAAGGTAGGAGGTTCAGGGTGGTGGGAGAGAGGGCAGGGGAGATTAGGGCAGGCAGTGGGGAATGGTGGAGTGAGGTCGCAGCGTGGGTGGCTCAGGCCATGAGGTTCAGGGTGTGAGGTAGCTCAGGGCAGAGAGTCTAAGTGCAGGAGTGAGGGCAGAAGGTGAGGTCTCATGGAGGGATTGGGAAGGCAAGGTAGGAGGTTGGGTGTGTGGTGGGGCTTAAGGCAAGGATGGATGCAAGAGTCGGGGCAGGGGACTGGAAGGTTGGGAGAGGGGGATCTTACCATGGCTGCCCATGGCAGTGAAGGTGGGCTGGTCTGGGCGATGGAGGGACAGCTGCACTGCTTGGCCCTGACATCTGCTTCAGGGGCAAGGGGCAGCAGTTCCTGGCCCCAGCGTCTCCTTGGCTGCGTCTACACTAGCCAGCTACTTCAAAGTAGCCGGCACAACATTGAAATAGCACACGTCATGTCTACATGTGCCATGCGCTATTTCGACGTTGAAATCGATGTTAGGCAGCGAGACGTCGAAATCGCTATTCCTATCTGAAGATGGGAATAGCGCCCTACTTCGATGTTCAATGTTGAAGTTGGGCATGTGTGGATGATCCGCGTCCCGCCACATCGAAATAGCTGCTGCAGCTGGAGGTCCATTCTGTGTGCACGGGGTCTGCAACCGGTTGTTGGCTCTGTGGACCTCGTGCTGTGCAGGCTGTGTGTCTGGGAGGAGCCCTTTAAGGGAGCAGCTTGCTCTTGTCCCAGAAGGGCTAGTCCAGCTTGTGACCCGGTCCACAGGCTTTGCTGGCCCCTTATTTTGATGGAGAGCGCTTGTGTGTGTGTACGCTCTGCATTTGCTTCCAGGGCAGCTCCTTTCAACGTTCCCCGTCGTTACTTCGACGTTGAACGTCGATGGCACCAGCCCTGGAGCACGTGTAGATGATATGCGTCGAAGTGGCCTATTTCAATGTTCTTACTTCAAAATAGGCTACTTCGACGTAGTGTGCTAGTGTAGACGTAGCCCTTGTGTTGGGGGTGACCCACAGTTCCCAGCCCTGATGTCTCCTCCAGTGGTGGGAGGGGGCATGTCCTCGGCTTGACATCTCTGTCTGGCAGCCAGCCCTGTGGAAGACCCCATCCCCAGCTGGCCACTGTCTCCATGGTGTGGCCACCCCCCTGTGGCACTGTAATATAGCTGTTCCCCTGCACTTGCTGCCTCCAGGGGCCACTGTGTGGTATGACTGAGCCTCTTTTCAACCCCCTCCTTTCCATTGTTATGAGGAACAGTCGCATTCCATGCATATCCCATTGTCCTTACGCAACCAAACCCTGACCTTACTTTAAGTTAGGATAAGAGGAAGCTGCCTGCAAAATGCAATGGCTCTTACCATTTAGGAGGCGGTCTTTGAACAGACTGACTCAGACTCATTTATGGATGGACAGACAGATGCACTCTGGACATCAAGATGTGTGTTAGAAAGCAGATTGTTTCAATGAGACATCTGAACCTTTCCATCAGATCACCTAATCCAAACTTTACAGATACAGTAAAAGAGAACCCAAGTTAAACAGTTATCTTGAAGGCTGGACGAGGGAGACTTCATCACCATTCCACCATTGTTTTTTCTTGCAGGCAGTTGTAGCTAAGACTGAGACTGCTTAAAAAAAAAAAAAAAAAAAAAAAAGAAAAGTCTTGACTGCGTTCATTAACAGAAAATGTGACTGTGATACACTTGCAGCACTGAAAACTGTTCTCCTACCTCGCTTTTCATTTGATCATGGTGTGTGAGCTAATTTTTTAAGTTTTGGACAGATGGTTTCATACCAAGACAGGTCAAAGAGACACAGCAGGGGAAAAAGTGTGTGAGGAAAAAGCAAATATGCCCCAATTTTAAAAGTCCCTTTAAGTGCACCACCGTATTTTCCTTGTGCATCTGAATTGACTGGCTTCCTAAACAGAACTCAGTGTCTGGAAGATAATTGTGGTACTTCTGAGCTTGGAAACTTTACATTGCATTTTCTTTTAGATTCTTTAAAATCTTGCTGGAAACCATTAAAAGGAAGAGTGCAAAGCTAGCATCTTTCAATGTCATCAATTTTCGTAAGGCATCTCGGAGAGATCTAGATGGCACTAATGGAGAATCGCAAGAAAACCAGGTGGGGAAAAAAATGTCAGTTTTTTAGAAAATCCTTTTAACTATTTAATTTGCTCTCTTACTCTCTTAATGCCAGATTTTCAAAAGAGGTCAGCACATCATGAAAATGCTATTATGCACAGAATATTAATGCTTGTCGCAGATAGTGATCATCACAGGTGGCACCTCTCACATCTGAGACTTTCATCTGGCAACATCTGTGGTCCAGCAGGCTGTTCCAGGACCAGAGAGTGCTGAGGCTGCAACTCGGACCAGTGTCGGTGGGCCAACGTCTGGCAGCTCAGCCTGAGCCAACATCCATTGGGCCTGGGTTAGCAGCTGGCAGGGCTGGAGCCCTCTCCATGCCCTGCGTACCCTGCAGAAGCCTGGGGTGGGCTGGCGCCCTGTGGCAGCCCCACAGCAGCACAGGGCTGGGGCTGGAGACTCAGAGAGCCCAGGCCTGGGCCAGAGTCCCTTGGGAGCATGAGGCTGGGGCCACAGCAGACCCCAGGCCTCAGGGCTGCCTGGCAACAGAAGCCCAAGACCTCCCCTTGTCCAGCAAATTCTCTTGCTTAGGACCCTTCAGGTCCCAAGCATGCTGGACCAGGGAGGTGTAACCTGTGTACAGATTTTGTCTCCCATTTCTGAAATACTGTACAATAATAATGATTTGTCTAAGGATGTCCTTTATGAATATGCCACCTCAGTATTTTTATTAAAATAGTTTTTACTGACAAGGGTCTGAAAAGCAAACTGTGCTCAGAATGACATTCCCGGAGGAAGGAATGGAAATGAATAGCTTACTGTACTTCAGTGGACCTTACTTTGCCAAATTCGCTGTCTCCTAAGATTTACTAAATGCAAGTGCCTGGCTCGCTCTAGCTCTAGTGATTGTTACTTTGCTCTGAGGTTGACGACCTAAGGGAGCAGCATTTTTCAAAGCAGGTTGGCCAGCTCCCTATTCCGTCTGAAGGCTTTGGGTATTAGCTAATCAGGATGATAGTTGATGCATCATCTACAGCATTATCTTTTGTTAATGCCTGAAAGTATCACCATCTGGGCTTTTCCTGCTTCTAGTGCAGAGGAAGCTTCCAAGCGGTCATGCTTTTTCTTGTATAACCTTGGGTATATCTCAAGACCAGAATCAAATATGGAACCAGCTTGTGCTTCTCACTTGTAACTGTTCTCCAGGCACAGAATGATCATGAGGAGGAGGAGGAGGAGGTAGCAACCGGGAGGCTCATTGATGGTGAAGCAGATGAAGGGGATGCTGATGCTACAGATGCAAAACGAAGAGAGAAGCAGGAAGAAGAGGTAGTGACATAAGGTGCTTTGAGAGAGAGGTTAAGGACCTGCAGCTGCCGTTGACTTCATATGAGCTGGTTCAGAGAATTTCCATCAAAACAAAATGTTAGAGAGAATTGGGATTTTTTTCCTGTATTCTCATCAGCTGTACGCTTGTTGCTTGTGTGTTTTTCCCCCCCACCCCCAGTATGGAGGGGGAAGGAGAAGCAAGTACTTAGCATCCCTGGAAGTTTGGCCCATTCTGTGAAATGATTGGCCTGGACCCTCCCCTAGCACCTGCGGTTAGTTATAAACCACTTTGTCAAGGTGTGTCCACTATTTTTTAGTCTGATAGATGACAAATAGAGAAATTAGAGATGACAAAGACTTGGTGGATTTTTCTGCTGCATCCTCTGCTGATACAGGATTGATGCATCTGGCAGTCAAGTTGCCTTTACTGTATTACAATCAAAATGGATTTAATTTCATCCCATTAATTCAATTCATATTCCTTCTATGGAATTAAATGCATTCTCTCCATGTGCATTTATATCGTTAATTGTTATATTGTTATGTTGTTAACATCCCCTAAGGTATAGCTATTATTTAGAAGACTGGTAGCTATAATTTGATTAGGAGGGTGAACTAGTTGAAATATGCCACATTCCTTTAGAGTCTGTCACATAAGCATTGCTCTCTTCCCCAGAATCCTGGAAGAAACAGCCATATTTTGATGATGTACATTTGTGTGTGTGAGAGAAATACAATTTGAAGTTAACAACGTAATGTTAAACATAATGTGCTGAGAAATACTATTACGATTGCAAAAAAAAAATTGAGACTAAAATGAATGAGTGCCATTGTCTTTATTGCCAGAACCTTCCTCTCAAAGTGTTAAAAATGAAATTCATGTCAACCTGCCTGTCAGGAAGATCACTTCCCCAGTGAGGGGTTTGTGTGAACAAAACTGCTTTCCGTAGTGCTCTGCAAATGTATGGGTCTTGACTGGATTTTAAGCATATAGTCTCTGTGTAGGTAGATTATGAGAGTGAAGAAGAGAACGGTGAGGAAAGTGATGATGAAAATCCAGAAGAGGAAGAAGGCATGGTGCAGGATGATGAAAAAGCTGAGGCTGCTGAAGAAGAGAGTCCGAATGAAGAGAATTCTCAGACTAAAAAAGAAGAGAGACCCATCTTGGAGCATTCAGCACAGCTAAGAGTTAGTGCTGTGATGGGCAGTCATGCATCGATAGTCAACTACACATATGATACAGAAAATGAGCTCTGGTGTGAGGTAAGATGATAGTGGGAAAAAAAAGGAGATTAACAGGAAGATATGAAAGAAGTATAGAAAATCACAACTGGTGAATAAGGAAAGGTTATTTACTTGTTCCCATAACAAAAGAACTAGTGGTGACCAAATGAAATTATTGGGTAGCGGGTTTTAAACTAACAAAAGGAAGCTTTTCTTTACACAGTGCATAGGAGGCCTGTGAAACTCCTTACTAGAGAGGTTATGAAGACCAAGACTTTAACAGGGTTCAAAAAAGAACTATAGTAAACTCTTTCATATCCAGCAGCCCCAGGATCAGGAGGTTACCAAATATTCAAATGCTCTGGATAATAGAGAGGCATACCTAGTAATGCATAATACTAAAACAAAAAAAGAGATATTAAAAAGCAAAACGTATGCAGAGTATTTTATTTACCAACATTAGTATTGTACACTGTAAACTTATAATGTATTTTCTGTATTCATTTTCACTATACTATACTTATGGAAAACTTAATTAAAATTCACTTATGGTTAAATTGCTGGTTATTAAGAGAGTTCGGGATACTAGAATGCTGGATATGGAAGAGTTTACTGTAGATAAATTCATGGAGGCTAGGTCCATCAATGGATATTAGCCAGGATAGGTAAGAGTGGTGTCCCTTGCCTGTCAGAGGTTAGAAATGGATGTCAGGGGAGGGATTGTTTTTGTGATTACCTGTTCTTTTTACGCTGTCTGGGGCATCAGGCTTTGGCCTCTGTCAAATGACAGGATACTGGGATAGATGGACCTTTGGTGTGACCCACTATGGTGTGTGAAATGAGCATGCAGCTCTAAAAAGGTTTGGCTTAATCAGACTGGGTGCAGCTAAAGGAGTCCTCTATGTGGGTTGAAACAAGACTGAAATTGTTTACAGCTCATTTCAGTAAAGCCTTAACTGCAGTTTGTGAATGAATAGTCCTGGAGTATATTGTTTCCCTTTAATACCCATCTGTTGTTGAGCAATATCATCAGGATCTGTCAATTTTTAAATAATTAAGCACTAGGATAAACACATTTTTATCAGTCTTATTCCCCCAAAGAGAAATTTCTCAGTGGTTGAGCCTCTTACCTCCCTGCCCTTTTACTCATCGCAACACTGCATTGTTCTTCTCTTCTAGGTGTCACTGAAGCTTCCTCTGATGAAGGCATTCTTTGATCTCTCCTCCATCCTAACCTCCCTCATGCAGAACACAGTTGTTCATGAGACAAAAGGGATCACGCGGTGCTTTTTAAATGAAAGCACCAATAAGAGAGGCGAAAAAGAACTTGTTTTAAACACCGAAGGAATAAACCTTCCAGAGCTAT